>NC_133407.1:23137500-23762500 GCF_049350105.2 Macaca mulatta
GTAGAGTAGCCACTTTGTGTTCAGGTCTTTCCCTCCATTCAGAGCCTTAAAAACCGCATCTAAAACCCTCATATTCTAACCACCGCCTCAGCACTACACATACACACACACACACACACACACAAGGTACTTGCAACATGTACACAGGAAATCAGCTACACTGTATTATGAATACTTTTCCCCCGCCCCCTCTTAAACCATGAGCTCTGGCATCTCTTTTTCTGAGACTCACCACAAAGCAGCACCGGGCTCCATCACAAATCTTTCAAGGTTACAACCTCTACTACTTTAGATCCTTCTGTTTTCTTTCTACTTCAGATGATATTAAGCCCAGGCCAAGCTGTGCTACCTACCATCTCTGTTTCTGCTTTTGCATCATTAAGAAGATCATGAAAAAAGATAAGCTACCAAGGCAGAGAAATGTATCATCAGGTAGGGCTGCATTTAGCTGCAGGTAAAAGAAAACCTAATTACAGTGGCTTAAATAGAGGTGGGCTATACTTTCCTCATTTAATAATTAGTGCAGGCATAGGCAGTTTGCTGATACTGGGTCCAACCAGGAGAAACAAAAAGAAGGTTGGTACTTGTTTTGCCTCTCCCTTTTAACAGAAAAGCAAAAGCTTTCCCAGAAATCCTGTCTCAGCAGATCTGCTTTTTATCCTGTTGACCAGAATGGTGTCACACGGCTGTAAGAGAGAATGGGAAAGTGAGCCTGAATGGCTGTCCTAGCAGCCGATGAAGATTCTCTGCCACAAGATCAATCCTGGTTCAACTCCCAAAGATTTTTTGAAAGGGTTGGCATCCAAGTTCCTTTAGTGATAAAGAACTAAAGTGCTGAAATACTGCAATAAATCTATACATTAAAAATGTTAGTTTATTAGTTCTATGTTCCCTTCATATTGTGACTGAACTCATTAGTTTCTTTAACTGAAATGGAGAAATCCAAGATCACTGGTCAAACTTCAGGTGATTCCTGAAACTGCAACTCTGCTTAACAACTTGAGTATCTCTTTTTCTTATTTTTCCATATTAGTTATTTCTTGATTCATTCATTCATTCAATAAATATTTATTGAGGATCTACTATGTGTTAGGCATCGTAATAGATGCTACAATACAATGGGGAACAAGATACATACATTTCTTCTTCTATGAAGTGTTGTTTTAGTGGAAGAGACAGATACAATGTATTTAATTATAATTGTGGTACATGCTATGTAGGGTAAGTACAAAGTAAAATGAGGATATTACAGGAAATCAGCTTAGTTTGAGGTGTGTCAGGAAAAGCTTTCCCAAGGCTCAATGAAACCAGGGCCTGTATGCTTCAGCACTTTTGACATTTTGAGTCAGATAATTCTTTGTTATGGGGGGCTGTCTTGCTCATAGTAGGAGGTTTAGTGGCATCCCTTGACCTCCACCCACTAGACACCAGTGGCTTTCCCTTCCAGTTGTGACAACCAAAAGGAGTTCTAAACATTGTCAAATATCCCTGGGGGCAAAATTACCCCCAGATGAGAACCACTGATTTAAATAAAGACTTGGAAGATGAACAGGAGAGTAAGTCACACCACAGAGAGAAGTCATCAATTCCTGTCCATGTTTCACCCCAATCCTTCCTTTGGCAAACTTTTAAGCCCTCTTGCTTTATTCAAAGAGCTTTGAAACTTCTTCTAGGAAGTCTTTGCTGAAGACAAAATAGGTGGCAAATTCCCTCTGGCTCTCACCCTGAAAAAACCATGAGTTCCACAACTTTTTTTCTACCCAGTATTTCACAATGTCTGGAAACACAGATAATGCTATTTCACTTTTTCACAGATGGAAGACGTCCTTGATGATCTTATGTATATTCACCTATGTTTCCAGACTTCATGAACAGCCTCTGTACTTCTTTCTTTCTTTTGAGCACTCCAGAGACAAGTATTAAAGGTCTGCTTCATGCCAGGCATGGTCCTAGATGCTACAGTTTAAATATGAGTAAGAGAAGACTTTTGGTCTCCCAGAACTCGTTGTCTTGCTTCACTCAGGTACAACATGGAGGAAGCTGTAGAGGCAAAGTTGAATGTTCAATTAATTATGTTCTGCTGGCTGCATGTCCTTTCCAATGAACACAGATTGAGAGGCAAAGACAAAGCCTATATAGCTCACAATTCCGCACCCATGAGGTTATGCAGAGAATATCTGCAGAAGATTTGATTGATAATTCTGATATAAAATGATTACTGAGAATGATTCTGTACTCACTCAGATAACCTCACCTGGAGTGGCAATTCTACTCGGCTTGATTCCTCATAATTATTTGCTGAATACATTGAGACTTGATTTTCATTTGCTTCAAGCTCTGTCAATAGCTTCTCCAAAGCGAGATCCTTCCTAAAATTCGTTGCCAGGCTTTGACCTACTTCCTTCTTATTCCTTCTCCCCTAGACAGAGCTTCCCCCTAAAATCTCTCTTGTTTATCACCTGTCTAGCCAAATCAACTGCCAAGGACAGGAATGCTGAAGTGAGGCAAAGTATTTATTTCCTGCTTTGTAGAGCCAGATACTTTAAGCGGAGAAAAAAAGTCCTCACTTGCTTCTAAGTAATGTTTTGTTTTGGTCAGAGCCACACATTAATTCACATGTCCAGGCTGCTTGTAAAATAAAACCAGAGGCATAAGAACTGATAAGAACATGCATTCCTATTTCCTTTCTCTACAAAAGAAAGCCTGATGGTGGTGGCTCATCACTTGTGAACACTGGACTTAAAATTTTAAAGAAAGCAGGGCTTAGCATGGAGGGATGGTTCTATCCAGTACTCAAATAAATGGCAAATTGAACTTACACACCGGGGAGGCAGAAGCAACTCACTAGGGAAGCTTCCTACAGAAACAAAAATTACTAAAACAACATGATGAGGTAAGTACAGTAGTACAATAAAGTCACCTATTTTTCTTCCATTAGTCTTTAGAGTCCTTTATAGTCAGCCCAGTGTAGTGACTGATCAGCACCAAAACTCCTCATTCTTCTTGGGAGGGAGAAACATGTCAGCAGGTCTCTGCACTTTACTATCACTGATATTCATCCCACCTGTTCTCTTTCGCTTTCCATGCTGTGTACCCACAGCTAGTAGGCTGCAGGTCTTCTTTTTTCTATGTCCATGCCAGGGCCTTTAAACCAATTCGGGACCTTCTGCATGGCTCAAGCTTGGGTCAGCTCCACAGCAGGCCTCTTATTTATTTTTTAGAAATTGTCTAAATTGCAACATAAAAACTGCAGTCAGAGTTATGCAAGTTTTATGTAGTTTTGTGGAGCCTGTTGAGGATGATCTTTTCCTAGAAAATGAATAGGTTTCCAAGCATTGCAGTATATGTGATTAATTGAGCCCAGTCTTCAGAACTTCTCTGGAGGTGCAATGCTATGGCTCCTGGGAATGTAATACAGTTGACTCTTAACATCCAAACTGTCTATAATACAGGATCCAAGGCAGCAAGATCCCTGTGCCTTTGTGGGTGTATGTGTTAAAACCAGAATGTCTTTTTTTTGCGGGGGGAAATGCTCTCAAATTAGGCAGAGTGTGATTTAAAAAAAAAAAAAAAAAAAAAAACTTAAGCTGAATTAAATTTAAAGGAATTTAATTGAGCAACGAACGATTTGTGATTCCAGCAGCCTCCTGAGCCAGGGTAGACTCAGAGACTCCTGCGCAGCTACGTGGTGGAAGAAGATTTATGGACAGAAAAAGGAGAGTGACGTTCAGAAAACAGAAGTGAGGTACAGAAAGCGTTGAACTGATTACAGTTCAGTGTTTGCCCTATTTGAACATGGTTCAAACAGCTGGCTACATTTGATTGGCCAAACTCAGTGACCGGCACAAGTGTAGGCTACGGAGTATTTATACTTCCTGTTGTTATAGTTCACAATGTACAGAGAAACCTTCAGGCCAAGCTTAAAATATGGAAGGAGGCAGCTTTAGGTTAAACTTCATTTAGCAAGTGAGGTTTGTTTTGGTAGGTCAAAGCAATACAATTAGATCCCAGGAGACTTCTCCTTTAAGGGTGTTTCAAAACAATTTAATATTTTCAGATTATGTGACTTCCATTTCTGTTGAGCTAGTCTTGAATTTCTTATGAAGTAATGAACATAGACCTTTCAAGTGCAGGTTTTACTGCTATTACAGTCTCAGGTGAGGTAATAATCAAATATTTATTATATGGAAAGTAGTGGGCACTGCTACTCAGAATGGACCTTAACTGTTCTCTCAGAGACCTGGTTTTGAAGGTCCCCTGCTGTGCCAAGAACTAACCTTTGAGTGGTGATTTTGGGAAGGTCTGGTGAGGTGACCCTGGTGATGAAAGGCTCAGAGTAGTGGCCACTTACCAAGGGCTACACAAATATTTCAGTAATTTAATAACCACTAGAGTTGTATTAGTGAAAACTGATGAATGTCAGCCTTTCCTGGATAAAATTAAGTGAATAAATGAATGAACTTAAACTTATGAATAAGCGACATGACCTGAATCTTCCAGAAATCCACAAAAGCTTGTGCAGATGAGTTTGGTTTGCTAAATCTTTTCTTTTGAACTTCCCTATGGATAAAAGGGAGGTTCCTAGCAGGCTGACAGCTACATTTTGGCTAGATGTCAAAGTAACTAGAGAGTGTAAATGATTCCAGCCAAACCATCAATAATTGACAGTGGGTAATTCAGTACATAGACTCCACAGCCACCTGTCTACAAAGGTGGCAAAGAGAATGTCTGTTTCTCTTCACCCATTCAATTTAGACACCAGCCCACCCTTCAATAATGCCACACATTCCAATCATGAAAAACAAATGGTGTGACAATAGCCAGGGGACTTTCAGAGCAGAGCATCCCTTTGGTAAACACAGCCTCTAGATACTATCTCTTGCTCTCCCACGGGATGCCTGCTGCAAAGGAGGCTGAAATGCAACGGGTTAGGAAACTAGCGCTTTTATGGTCTAAGTGACCAAAATGTAGCTCATGAGTTTCAGAAAACGTTTATGTTTTGGTACTTTGCTTAATTCTCTCTCTCTCTGTGTGTGTGTGTGTGTGTGTGTGTGTGTGTGTGCGCCACACACACGCAGGCATACACATGTTTCAATGCTCAATAACAGTGATTTTATTGTGAAACCTATGGTTCAATGAAAGATTTAGTGTTGAATGTTTGTAGAGATAAATTACAATTTTTACATCTAACTGACCCGTGCTTTGGATTATTCTGTCTAGGTAAACTTAGTTCAACTAAATTCATCCATTTATTCATTCAACAAATATTTACTGAGTATCTACTCTAAATCACCTACTCTTCTAAGGCTCTGGGGATGTAGACAGGGAAGAGGGCAAACAAGAAACCTATCCTCCTGGAATGTACATTCTAGGGCAAAAAAAGGTATTTATAATTTCAGGTAATAGTACTGTACAAAAAAATAAAGCAGGGTAAAGGGTTAGAGGTGACTGAGGATACCTTAGTAAGGGTGGTCATGAAAGGCCTTTGTAAGGAGGTGATGTCTGAACAACTAATTGAAAAATACGAGGAGAAGAGGCAGGTAAAGATTTGGTGGAAGAACATTTCGGGCAGAGAGAACAATAAAAGCAAAAGCCTTGAGGTGGGAATGATGTCGATGCATTTCAGACACATCAAGAAGTCGACTTTCCTGAGTAGAATGAACGAGAGGGCAAATGTAGAAAGTGAGGCTAAATGTAACTGTTGCTAAAGCCCCGTAAGATGAGCTCTTCTGACAGACTGAGGGAACTTTTCAAATAAATGCTGTAGATTCTCTCTGAATTCCTAAGAGCTTCCTAAATTAACTATAATGGTTGTGATTAGGATTCTGAATTGGAGAATCATGTTCATACACACAATACTTTATTATTGTTGATACATGGAATATTTTGCCTTGCTATTCTGTAGTGAATATATTCTAACTTTTTGTGGGGGTGGGGGTGGGGGTGGGTAAGAAAAAGGATGGTGATAGTGGTTGACATATCCACAGATGAGCAAAATGTACATTTTTTGTTTCTGCCTCTTCTAATTTAGTACATGGTCTCAAATCTCTCACTTTTCAGGGGCATCCCATTCTGATACATTGAGATCTAATGGCGTTTAGCTCTACTAGAAAGTAATATCTGTGAGGGCAGGGACTTGTTCATCACTGCATCCATGGTGATTTATAAATAATTATTGAACTCGTCCACACACTCTGCCCAGCTTCATTTACTTCCTTGTCCTTTATCTTTCCTCCCTTAAACCTCACCGAGAAGGACCCTGCTCTGAGAGGAGCACAGCAGGACACTCTGGGTCTCCCAAGTGAGCAGTTCTACAGTGTCAATCACTCTGTCATCCTGAACATAATGTGATACAGACCATTTCTTGGAAAAACCCCAATTCTCCCGGTATTGCTTGACCACATTAACCTTTAGGTAATTGGCACTAAACTTAGAACTTAGGATTAGTTCAGTGGAATTCCAGCTAATGAGAGAGGTGGCCATAAATGTCCAAATGTCATTGTTGAAAATTTGTTTCAAGTATCATATGTTACTGGGCAGACAGGAAGGACCATCCCTCCTTGTCCTGCTCCAAAGCTGAAATACTTATAAGCATTTAATATCAAAGAAGAATTGGGCCAGGCAGTTGTATTACAGAGAAGTCTAACATTTGATTTTTGCCCACAAGAGGTTTAAAATCTACTAAGGAATAATGACAATAATAAGAAGCCATTAAACAAATACTAAATGAATAAAATACATTTTATTACCAAGTACCTTGAACTCTAAAAGCACCTAAAATTATAATAGAAAATAGTAAGTACTGAAGTTATTTGTGGAATTAAATTTAATTGTGTTATTTATCTTGAGGCTATTATTTTTAAAACATATATGTTGTTCTCATAATAAACTATACATATAAAAGAAAAGGTGTAAGAAAGAAAAACTGCTAAATCTCTGAACCCAGAATGACCTCTCTCAGCATTTTGGTTTATATTCTTCCAGTTGTCTTTATCTTTCTCTTCTTACATAGATAAGATCATATGGAATACATAATTTTATTTCCTTTTTTCCTCTTAAGATCATAGCATGTTTTGAATATTTTTTTCCCTCCCTAGTGGGGGTGTCTTCTAGTGAAAACCGAAAAAACCTACTAGGAAAATTCTAAAAGAACTTTAACACTTGTTATGTATGTTTTAAAAACCTTTGTTTTAGAGGCTGAATAATACTCAAATAAATGAACATTTATTAATGAGACTTTGAAAGTTTATGTATGGCTACACTACTAAAATATTTCCACATTTAAATGCTTTACATGTTCTCCTGTGTTTTCCTGTGGACTGTTCCCTGGTCACATAGGTGACAAAATATCAGTACAAGAAGAGAATATAGCAGAGATCATAATAGATGAGGTTGTCAGAGGCAGAAACAGAGTTTCCCTGTCTGCTCTTGCAGAAAGTAAATGTGAAATTCTGGCAATTTGGTTGGGTTATTTGGTCTCCAGCAGGGCCCCTCTCAGGAAGTGAACTCACAGTGGCCTTTCAGTTGACAGCCAGAAGATGGGGTAAATGCTGTTAGCTGTTACCCTAGGGCAGAAAACTTAAGAGGTGACTGCACAATGGAACTGGGGAAGCCGAGAGAAGGTAATGAGGTGCCAAACCTGGCCTGATATGCACAAGGCAGGAGACAGAAGCCAAGAAAATACACGCCAACATGCCGGGCTTCAGAGGTCTGTCACACCGTGGATTGCTTCTGCAAAGCTTTTCAGTTCATAATCAGTGCCCTGTAACTGATAATTATTTTTATCCAGGAATTAATTTTCAAAAATCCGTGGGCTCTGCCTTCTAGGCACTTAGGATGGCCTTCTAGCATTGTACTTACAAGTTCATGATGTGTGTGGCCTTATCTAAAATCGAGTGGCAACTGCTGCTTATTGAACATTTGGAATGTGCTACACACCAAAGCACTCACTGAACATCCATTCACTCAGTTAAGCCTCCCCACCAAACATATACAGTACGCCTGTGTGATTACCATCCCCATATTATAGCTGAGGAAACAGAGGCAGAGAGAAGTTGCCCAGGGTCAGCCAGCCAGCATGGGTGGGGGCTGGAATTCACACCCCCGCCTAATACCAGAGCCTATGCTCTTGACTCCTCTAACCCCTGTCTCTCCCCTTCCCTAAGTAACCCCAACAAAAGCCAAATTGTTTCTTATCTCCTCATTCTCCACAACTCACACTGATCTGAAAAAAGAAGGCGACCAACACATGTTACTTGAATTGAATCAGCCACAATGAATATTTCTTTTCAATTTCTTTGTCAAAGTAATATACATACATAATTAAAATGGTGCCGAAAGAAATTTAACAATTTAAGAAAATTCCCTACACCCTGAACTCTCATTTTTTCCCTTCCCGTTCCACTTTTTGGAGGCAACCACTAATTTATTTATTTTTTATATTAATGATTTACTTATTATTATTTTTAAATTATACTTTAAGTTCTAGGGTACATGTGCACAACGTGCAGGTTTGTTACAAATGTTTACATGTGCCATGTTGGTGTGCTGCACCCATTAACTCATCATTTACATTAGGTGTATCTCCTAATGCTATCCCTCCCCTCTCCCCACTCCCCACAATAGGTCCCGGTGTGTGATGTTCCCCATCCTGTGTCCAAGTGTTCTTATTGTTCAGTTCCCACCTATGAGTGAGAACATGCGGTGTTTGGTTTTCTGTCCTTGCTATAGTTTGCTCAGAATGATGGTTTCCAGCTTATTTCATGTCCATACAAGGACATGAACTCATCCTTTTTTATGACTGCATAGTATTCCATAGTGTATATGTGCCACATTTTCTTAATCCAGTCTACCATTGATGGGCGTTTGGCTTGGTTCCAAGTCTTTGCTATTGCGAACAGTGCTGCAAAAATGTACGTGTGCATGTGTCTTTATAGCAGCATGATTTATAATCCTTTGGGTATATACCCAGTAATGGGATGGCTGGGTCAAATGGTATTTCTAGTTCTAGATCCTTGAGGAATCATCACACTGTCTTCCACAATGGTTGAACTAGTTTACAGTCCCACCAACAGTATAAAAGTGTTCCTATTTCTCCACATCCTCTCCAGCACCTGTTGTTTCCTGACTTTTTAATTATCACCATTCTAACTGGTGTGAGATGGGATCTCATCATGGTTTTGATTTGCATTTCTTTAATGGCCAGTGATGACGAGCAGTTTTTTCATGTGTCTCTTGGCTGTATGAATGTCTTCTTTTGAGAAGTGTCTGTTCATATCCTTTGCCCACTTTTTGATGGGGTTGGTTTTTTCTTGTAAATTTAAATGAGTTCTTTATAGGTTGTGGATATTAGCCGTTTTTCAGATGAGTAGATTGCAAAAATTTTCTCCCATTCTGTAGGTTGCCTGTTCACTCTGATGGTAGTTTCTTTTGCTGTGCAGAAGCTCTTTAGTTTAATTAGATCCCACTTGTCCATTTTGGCTTTTGTTGCCATTGCTTTTGGTGTTTTAGACATGAAGTCCTTGCCCATGCCTATGTCCTGAATGGAATTACCTAGGTTTTCTTCTAGGGTTTTTATGGTTTTAGGTCTAACATTTAAGTTTCTAATCCATCTTGAATTAATTTTCGTATATGAGTAAGGAAAGGATATACTTTCAGCTTTCTACTTATGACTAGCCAATTTTCCCAGCACCATTTATTAAATAGGGAATCCTTTCCCCATTTCTTGTTTTTGTCAGGTTTGTCAAAGATCGGGTGGCTGTAGATGTGTGGTATTATTTCTGAGGGCTCTGTTCTGTTCCATTGGTCTATATCTCTGTTTTGGTACCAGTACCATGCTGTTTTGGTTACTGTAGCCTTGTAGTATACTTTGAAGTCAGGTAGCATGATGCCTCCAGCTTTGTTCTTTTGGCTTAGGATCGTCTTGGCAATGTGGGCTCTTTTTTGGTTCCATATGAACTTTAAAGTAGTTTCTTCCAATTCTGTGAAGAAAGTCATTGGTAACTTGATGGGGATGGCATTGAATCTATAAATTACCTTGGGCAGTATGGCCATTTTCATGATATTGATTCTTCCTATCCATGAGCATGGAATGTTCTTCCATTTGTTTGTGTCCTCTTTGATTTCACTGAGCAGTGGTTTGTAGTTCTCCTTGAAGAGGTCCTTCACATCCCTTGTAAGTTGGATTCCTAGGTATTTTTTTCTCTTTGCAGCAACTGTGAATGGGAGTTCACTCATTATTTGGCTCTCTGTTTGTCTGTTATTGGTGTATAAGAATGCTTGTGATTTTTGCACATCGATTTTATATCCTGAGAATTTGTTAAAGTTGCTTATTAGCTTAAGGAGATTTTGGGCTGAGATGATGGGGTTTTCTAAATGTACAATCATGTCATCTGCAAACAGGGACAATTTGACTTCCTCTTTTCCTAATTGAATACCCTTTATTTATTTCTCCTGCCTGACTGCCCTGGCCAGAACTTCCAACACTATGTTGAATAGGAGCAGTGAGAGAGGGCATCTCTGTCTTGTGCCAGTTTTCAAAGGGAATTTTTCCAGTTTTTGCCCATTCAGTATGATATTGGCTGTGGGTTTGTCATAAATAGCTCTTATTATTTTGAGATACGTACCATCAATACCTAGTTTATTGAGAGTTTTTAGCATGAAGAGCTGTTGAATTTTGTTGAAGGTCTCTTCTGCATCTGTTGAGATAATCATGCGGTTTTTGTCTGTGGTTCTGTTTATATGCTGGATTACGTTTATTGAATTGCATATGTTGAACCAGTCTTGCATCCCAGGGGTGAAGCCAACTTAATCATGGTGGATAAGCTTTTTGATGTGCTGCTGGATTCGGTTTGCCAGTATCTTATTGAGGATTTTTGCATTGATGTTCATCAGGGATATTAGTCTAAAATTCTCTTTTTTTGTTATGTCTCTGCCAGGCTTTGGTATCAGGATGATGTTGGCCTCATAAAATGAGTTAGGGAGGATTCCCTCTTTTTCTATTGATTGGAATAATTTCAGAAGGAATGGTACCAGCTCCTTTTCATACTTCTGGTAGAATTTGGCTGTGAATCCGTCTGGTCCTGGACTTTTTTTGGGTGGTAGGCTATTAATTATTGCCTCAATTTCAGAGCCTGTTATTGGTCTATTCAGGGATTCAACTTCTTCCTGGTTTAGTCTTGGGAGGGTGTATGTGCCCAGGACTCTATCCATTTCTTCTAGATTTTCTAGTTTATTTGCATAGAGATGGTTACAGTATTCTCTAATGGTAGTTTGTATTTCTGCAGGATCAGTGGTGATATCCGCTTTATCATTTTTTATTGCATCTGTTTGATTCTTTTCTCTTTTCTTCTTTATTAGTCTTGCTAGAAGTCTATCAATTTGGTTGATCTTTTCAAAAAACCAGCTCCTGGATTCTTTGATTTTTTGGAGGGTTTTTTGTGTGTCTCTCCTTGAGTTCTGCTCTGATCTTAGTTATTTCTTGCTTTCTGCTAGCTTTTGAATGTGTTTGCTCTTGCTTTTCTAGTTCTTTTCATTGTGATATTAGGGTGTCAATTTTAGATCTTTCCTGCTTTCTCCTGTGGGCATTTAGTGCTGTAAATTTCCCTCTACACACTGCTTTAAATGTGTCCCAGAGATTCTGGTACGTTGTGTCTTTGTTCTCATTGGTTTCAATGAACATCTTTGTTTCTGCCTTCACTTCGTTATGTACCCAGTTGTCATTCAGGAGCAGCTTGTTCAGTTTCCATGTAGTTGAGCAGTTTTGGTGAGTTTCTTAATCTTGAGTTCTAGTTTGATTGCACTATGGTCTGAGAGACAGTTTGTTATAATTTCTGTTCTTGTACATTTGCTGAGGAGTGCTTTACTTCCAATTATACGGTCAATTTTGGAATAAGTGCGATGTGGTGCTGAAAAGAATGTATATTCTGTTGATTTGGGGTGGAGAGTTCTCTAGATGTCTATTAGGTCCACTTGGTGTAGAGCTGAGTTCAAGTCCTGGATATGCTTGTTTACTTTCTGTCTCATTGATCTGTCTAATGTTGACCGTGAGGTGTTAAAGTCTCCCATTATTATCATGTGGGAATCTAAGTCTCTTTGTAGGTCTCTCAGGACTTGCTTTATGAATCTGGGTGCTCCTGTATTGGGTGCATGTATATTTAGGATAGTTAGCTCTTCTTGTTGAATCGATCCCTTTACCATTATGTAATAGCCTTGTTTGTCTCTTCTGATCTTTATTGGTTTAAAGTCTGTTTTATCAGAGACTAGGATTGCAACCCCTGCTTTTTTTTTGTTTTCCATTTGCTTGGTAGATCTTCCTCCATCCCTTCATTTTGAGGCTATGTGTGTCTCTGCATGTGAGATGGGTCTCCTGAATACAGCACACTGATGAGTCTTGACTCTTTATCCAATTTGCCAGTCTGTGTCTTTTAATTGGAGTATTTAGCCCATTTACATTTAAGGTTAATATTGTTATGTGTGTACTTGATCCTGTCATCATGATGTTAGCTGGTTATTTTGCTCGTTAGTTGATGCAGTTTCTTCCTAGCATCGATGGTCTTTACACTTTGGCATGTTTTTTTCAGTGGCTGGTACCAGTTGTTCCTTTTCATATTTAGTGCTTCCTTCAGGAGCTCTTGTAAGGCAGGCCTGGTGGTGACAAAATCTCTCAGCATATGCTTGTCTGTAAAGGATTTTATTTCTCCTTCACTTATGAAGCTTAGTTTGGCTGGATATGAAATTCTGGGGTGAAAATTCTTTTCTTTAAGAATGTTAAATATTGGCCTCCACTCTCTTCTCGCTTGTAGAGTTTCTGCTGAGAGATCCGCTGTTAGTCTGATGGGCTTCCCTTTCTGAGTAACCCGACCTTTCTCTCTGGCTGCCCTTAACATTTTTTTCTTTCATTTCAACTTTGGTGAATCTGACAATTATGTGTCTTGGAGTGTCTCTTCTTGAGGAGTATCTTTGTAGCATTCTCTGTATTTCCTGAATTTGAATCTTAGCTTGCCTTGCTAGGTTGGGGAAGTTCTCCTGGATAATACTGAAGAATATTTTACAGCCTGGTTCCATTCTCCCCATCACTTTCAGGTGTACCAATCAGACGTAGATTTGGTCTTTTAACATAATCCTGTATTTCTTGGAGGCTTTGTTCGTTTCTTTTTACTCTTTTTTTCTCTAAACTTCTCTTCTTGCTTCATTTCATTCATTTGATCTTCAATCACTGATACCCTTTCTTCCACTTGATCAAATTGGCTACTGAAGCTTGTGCATGTGTCATGTAGTTCTTGTGCCATGGTTTTCAGCTCTATCAGGTCATTTAAGGTCTTTTCTATGCTGTTTATTCTAGTTAGCCATTCGTCTAATATTTTTTCAAGGTTTTTAGCTTCTTTGTGATGGGTTCAAACATCTTCCTTTAGTTCGGAGAAGTTTGTTATTACCGATCATCTGAAGCCTTCTTCTCTCAACTCATCAAAGTCATTCTCTGTCCAACTTTGTTCCGTTGCTGGTGAGGAGCTGTGTTCCTTTGGAGGGGGAGAGGCACTCTTATTTTTACAATTTTCAGCTTTTCTGCTCTGGTTTCTCCCCATCTTTGTCGTTTTATCTATCTTTGGTCTTTGATGATGGTGATGTACAGATGGGGTTTTGGTGTGGATGTCCTTTCTGTTAGTTTTCCTTCTAACAGTCAGGACCCTCAGCTGCAGGTCTGCTGAAGTTTGCTGGAGGTCCACTCCAGATCCTGTTTGCCTAGGTATCACCAGCAGAGGCTGCAGAACGGTAAATGTTGCTGCCTGATCCTTCCTCTGGAAGTTTCGTCTCACAGGAGCACCCAACTGTATGAGGTATCAGGCAGCCCCTACTGGGAGGTGCCTCCCAGTTAGGCTCCTCGGGGGTCAGGGACCAACTTGAGGAGGCAGTCTGTCCATTCTCAGATGTGAAACTCCATATTGGGAGAACTACTACTCTCTTCAAAGCTGTCAGACAGGGATGTTTAAGTCTGCAGAAGTTTCTGCTGCTTTTTGTTTAGCTATGCCCTGCCCCCAGAGGTGAAGTCTATAGAGGCAGGCAGGCCTCATTGAGCAGCATTGGGCTCCATCCAGTTTGAGCTTCTGGCCACTCTGTTTACCTACTCAAGCCTCAGCAATAGTGGACATCCCCCCCTTTGTCTCGCTGCCGCCTTGCAGTTGGATCTCAGACTGCTGTGCTAGCAGTGAGCGAGGCTGCGTGGGCGTGGGACCCTCTGAGCCAGGTGCGGGATATAATCTCCTGGTGTGCCATTTGCTAAGACCATTGGAAAAACTCAGTATTAGAGTGAGAGTGTCCTGATTTTCCAGGTACCGTCTGTCATGACTTCCCTTGGCTAGGAAAGGGAAGTCCCTGACCCCTTGCACTGCCTGGGTGAGGCAATGCCCTGCCCTGCTTCAGCTCACACTCTGTGGGCTGCACCCATTGTCTGACAAACTCCAGTGAGATGGACCCGGTACCTCAGTTAGAAATGCAGAAATAGCCCATCTTCTGTGTATCTCACACTAGGAGCTGTAGACTGGAGCTGTTCCTTTTCGACCATCTTGGAACCTCCCCCTATTTCACTTATTTGTTTTTACTTTTTTTTTGAGACAGAGTCTTGCTCTGTTGCCCAGGCTAGAGTGCAGTGGCATGATCTTGGCTCACTGCAAACTCAGCCTCCCGGGTTCAAGTGATTCTTCTGCCTCAGCCTCTCTAGTAGCTGGGACTGTAGGTGTGCACCACGGTGCTCAGCTAATTTTTGTATTTTTAGTAAAGATGGGGTTTTGCCATGTTGGCCAGCCTAGTCTTGAACTCCTGACCTGAGGTGATCCGCCCGCCTCAGTCTTCCAAAGTGTTGGGATTACAGGCTTGAGCCACTGCACCCAGCCCAGAGGTAACTACTTAAATCTCTAATCCATTTATTCTGATCTCTAGATTGCCAAATATCTTGTATTGCTATTTCTTCATATACCAATTTTATACTGCATATTGATATTCTTTATGGGACAAGAGGAATTAGCTCTCTTATACCATCCTCCTGCTTACTTCATTTAAAGATATATATTGCTAATAATACTTTAGAACTATTTATAATTCTTGATAAGGTTTTTGTTAAATAGTGTTTATAAGTACTATGTATTATTTACTGCAAAGCCAACTAGTGTACTCCGTTCTATTTCTCATACAAATTCTTATTTTTCTGCAAGTTGATTGTTGCTTCTCTTTTTAAACTTGCTTAGTCATATACCTACTCTTAATTTTCTTTCATATGCCTCATTATTAGTATTACTTTGCAATAGTTAAATAGACCAGATAATGTACCAATTACATTGTTTGTATCCAATCTGAACTTGTTTCTTTCTAGAGCCATACATACAGCTGTCATGTGAGACTTTACCTTTTCTCATCATCTCAATATTGCTTTACATTTCTGATTTGTGTTGGACACTTAGTTTCATGAATCCTTTCTGTTTCATAGTTAACTGCCTAATCTGGTTAAAGCCAAACCTCAAGGATCAGATTAGTAAAGAGTACAGTGGAGAGAAACATTCTGAGACCTTACATGTCTAAAGATGTCTCTATTCCATGCTCAAACTTAAAAGTTTTGGCAGGTATAGAATTCTAGGTTGATAGTCGTTTTCTGTCAGAATTATAAAAATATTGCTTTTTTGTTTTTCTCTCTTCTATTGTAGCTATTAAAGTCTGATGATTTTCTGATTCAAATTGCTATGATTATAACTTTCCCTCTACTTTTTTGGATCTGTTATTTTGAAATATTGTAGTAGTGCTGCTTGATATGAATCTTTTAAAAATTTTTCCAATAACTGTACCTAGACATTTTACCCTTCTAGTCTGAAATTTTATATTCTTCAGTTCTCAGGAAATGCCCTTTAAAAAAAAAAAATTTCCTCCCATTCACTTTCTCTTATTTCTCCCTTAATTCTTAATAGCCAAATGTTAAACCTTCAGGGCTGATCTAAATCTCTCTTGCCTGCTCCCTCCTAATTTTATAATCCCTGTGTCTTTTTATCCTACATTTTGTGAGAGTGTCTTGATGTTGTCATCCAGCCTACCTATTAAATATTTTCCTTTCTATCAAAGGATGTTCATCGTGACTTTTCTGATTGTCTCAATGTTTCAGGAAGAGATTCCAGGAACTGACAACAAAAGGTGCCAACAGATCCACTAGGGAGATGCTAAAGAATGATGAAACTACAAAGGTAACTAGTTTGCTGAAAAACAGTTGGACTTTTAAGGTGTAAATCATGAAAAGAAGTTGTTTAATGTATTTTTTAATACCATAGCCTGTCAACCATATTATCTTGAAGTTTTTCTCTACCCATGAAAGGAACTTGGGCGATTTTCAGGTATTAAAAATAGTCTAAATTAGACAATTGTCTTACTAGACAACTGGGGACATCTTGTCTTTCCGGGGGTCCTTTTCAGGATGACTCAATTTCTGTTCCTTTCCACATGCAACCTTCAGGAAGTATAAACCTTTGTCCAACTATCAGTGAGACGCAGCAAGCCTTCACTGTAGCCCTTTCTCTTTGTTCTACAGTTAGGGGCAACTCCAGACAGCCTCACTCCCACTTTTGACTTTAGCAGGTCCAGCTGGATATCAATCACACTGCCCCTCAGAATTTTAGGGAGATATACGGCAATATCTTTGAGTATTTCTCTAAAAGTCAACTCGCTTCACTTCTGGGGTAGAGGGGGCAATCCCCTTACTTTCCCGGGGGGAGATAAGCAGCAAAGAACACACTGTTAACTCTCTTTAAGAAATTCTCATGACCAGCCTTCCTCAATCAATCTTATCTTCTTTCATATGTGCTTCAGGTAGGTGATGAAAGGGGATGTAAAGTCAGACTCACTTTCTCTTGCATGGTCTCAACAGGTGATTTGGAATCTGTTGGTCTTGGACTTAGCTAAAACTGAGTACGTAAGAAAATTTGCATTTAACAACTTGTTTCACTTAGGTAATTTTATCTTTATTTCCAAAAGTTCTTTCTTCCCCTCGCCCCACCACTTTGTTTTCTGCTTCCCCCCCACCACCCCTAAACTGAAGGTCCCCTACTGGTCTTGCTTCCATGAGTGGCCGTGACCAGAAAACAAGGGAGAAGAACCAGTAGTATGGGGAGGGCTCATCTCCACAATTTTCCATTTATACACACAACTCACAGACAAGCATGAGTAAGCACTGCAGTTAGAAGTTGGCAGCAGAGGAAGGATAAGGAATAGGTGAGGAGTTGGGGTGTTATTAAAAAAATACCCTCCCCCCAAACTGAAGTGCCTGCGGGGTACGTGGTCTGTTTCTGTCAGAGCGTTTGAGCCAGATCGACTCCATCCAAAACAAGGACTGGGTAAAATAAGGCTGAGAGTTCCTAGGCTGCATTCCCAGGAGGTTAGGCCTTCTAAGTCACAGGATGAGATAGGAGCTCAGCACAAGGTACAGGCCACGAAGACCTTGCTGATAAAACAGGTTGTGGCAAAGAAGCCAGCCAAACCCCACAAAACCAAGATGGCCATGAAAATGACCTCTGGTTGCCTTCACTGCTCATTAAACGCTAATTATAATATATTAGCATGCTAAGAGACACTCGCACCAGCACCCTGACAGTTTACAAATGCCATGGCAACATCAGGAAGTTATCCTATATGGTTTACAAGGGGAAGGGATCCTCAGTTCTGGGAATTGCCTGCCTCTTTCCCAGAAAACTCATGAACAAGCCACCCCTTACTTAGCATATAATCAAGAAATAACTAAGTATCCTTTGTGGAGCAGCCCATGGCACTGCTCTGCCTATGGAGTAGCCATTCTTTTGTTTCTTTATTTCTCTGATAAACTTACTTTCACTTTACTCTGTGGACTTGCCCTACATTCTTTCTTGCATGAGATCTAAGAACCCTCTCTTGAGGTGTGGATCAGGACTCCTTCCTGTTAACACTTCAACCCAAGAGGAATCAGAAGATCAAAAGTAATTTGGGAAGGCTAGAACTGTCAGGGATGGAAGGGAGAGGAAAAAGCAGAGCTTGGTGGGGAGCTGTTTGGCAACTGGGGTGAAAGGATTACTGTCCCCCTGCTGAGATTCTCCAGTCCCTTCCTGTCTGTTAGGAACACAGCAGCCTGCAACCCCTGTGGGCAGGTCTGGAGCTTCCAGATGTTCCAGGAAGGGGGCTCACAAAAGCTTTCCCTCCAGGGAGATGATGGCACTGCCTCCCAGCTTCTCTGCCAAGGTGCAGTCATTCTTGACTTTCGCGTAGCAATTTGCTTGTAATTCATGCTTGATCCCCGTCAGCTTTTTCTTGATAGTGTCCTTGGAGTTGGCACAGATCATTTTGCTCTAAAGGGGTGCAGACTCAGGCCCAGAAGCTGAACACCAGGTCCTCCTTCTTGCTCTCGTTGGTCTCACAGTTTGCATCATAGACGGTATTGTGGCAGTCTTTGGCAGCATCTTGACAGAGGTGGTGGAGAGGCCATTGACAGTCTGGCTGACATCACCCATCAACATCTGCTTGCCCTCCTTGAGGATGAGTTCTTGTCCTCACTCAGGCAGAAGAGTACCACCTTCCTGAGCTTCTTCACCTCCTCTGGTATCAACAACTTGTGCACCTTCATGTCATTGGATACCTTGGTGATGCCATCAGACAGACACACAGGAAGCTACATTTCCAGAAGTCAAAAAGAGATGGCAAAGAGAGCCAGAGAGGAGGAGCTCTGATTGGACCTGCTCTTTATTTTATTTTTTTAATATTTTATTTATTTTTATTTTATTTTATTTTATTTTTTTGAGACGGAGTCTCGCTCTGTCACCCAGGCTGGAGTGCAGTGGCCGGATCTCAGCTCACTGCAAGCTCTGCCTCCCGGGTTCACGCCATTCTCCTGCCTCAGCCTCTTTTTAAATATTTTTATTTTTTGAGACGGAGTCTTACTCCGTTGCCCAGGCTAGAGTGCAGTGGTGCAACATCGGCCCATTGAGAGCTCCGCCTCCCGAGTTCATGCCCTTCTCCTGTCTCGGCCTCCCGAGTAGCTGGGACTACAGGCACCTGCCACCACGCCCGGCTAAGTTTTTTGTATTTTTAGTATAGACGGTGTTCACTAGGATGGTCTCTATCTC
Source organism: Macaca mulatta (assembly GCF_049350105.2). Classification (NCBI taxonomy): domain Eukaryota; kingdom Metazoa; phylum Chordata; class Mammalia; order Primates; family Cercopithecidae; genus Macaca; species Macaca mulatta. The sequence goes on from NC_133407.1 coordinate 23,156,619, forward strand.
CTGACCTCGTGATCCGCCTGCCTCGGCCTCCCAAAGTGCTGGGATTACAGGCGTGAGCCACTGTGTCCGGCCCTGAACCTGCTCTTTAATAGTACACAGTATCTTCTAATTTATCCAAGACTAGAAATCAATGATTTTCATGATTTTCTTCCATTTCCTTTCTTAGCTCTGCTTCCTTGAGTGTCATCTTTTGTTTGTTTACTTTTGCTTTCTAGTTTAGCAGAGGCTTTCTTCATGTGCTTGGTGATCCTTGATTGCCTATTGTCATTTAATATTAAGGTACTAGAATGTGAATGGTGTTTAAGAAGGGAGATAAACTTGTAGTTAAGCTGAACACACTTAACTGGAAGTCTTCCTGGGTTTTGAAATCATAAATTTAGTTTAATTTCTAAATCTTATCCCTATATTCATCCATTTTAGGTTTGTGGTTTATGTTTTTTCTCCAGCTCTTCATCGTGGTGTGGGCATAGAGGTCCACCATAAAAATGTGTGGCCCTTCATTATCTAGGACAGTGTGGGTTTTCTGAAGAGTTCCTAAACTAGAGCTAAGTTATGGAAAATATTTCATATAAAAATGGATGAAATATACAAGCCAAAGTTATGGCATCTACTTTCCCATTCCAGGTATGCGTTCATAGTTTCAATTTTGGAAGATTTTGAATAAGTTAAAAGAAAATCCTTGGGAATTTAAATTGAGTAGACTACTATTATAGTGTACAGCCACTCTTAGATTACTATGTTTTGTTGTGTATGAATGTTAGGGCGCAAATGGACAAATTCATCTGTTGCTAAAAGTGGCACATTTTCAGATAACTCTATTGTGGTAGGTTGTTCTTTAATAATGACCACAGCAATCGCTCTTATCCCACATGTCCTTTTGTAATGTGGCTGTGCCATTCCTCCTACTTTGGGTCTATTTCTCCTCAATCTTGTCTGACCCTGTGGTTTGCTTTGACTAACAGAATGTGGTGAAAGTGATGCTGTGTGTTGGCTGGGCCCAGAGCTTCAGAGATCACATGGCTTCTGTTTTTGCCTTGAGCCTCCATGTTTTTGCCTTGAGCCCAGGCTATTCTGTTGGAGAGAGGTCAATGGAGGAGCACTGAGGCACCCCTGCCAACAGCCAGGACCAGGGCCCCAAACATGTAGGTGAGGCCCTTTTGGATCCTCTGACCCCAGTAATGTGCAGACAACCCCACATGAAGCCAGGAGAAACTGGACCTGCTGAGTCTTGCCTAAGTATTTGACCCACAGAATCATGAGCAATAGAATGGTTTTTGTTTTAAGCAACTAAGTTTGGGGTTGGTTTGTTATACAGCAATAGAACACTGACCAACTCTCTTTAGAACTATTTAGAGCAGGGATTTCCAACTCACATTGAATTTTGGGTATCTGCACTTATGTGCACTTCTCAGAGGATCGGGGCCACAGCTTCTGATGTTTAAAGGAGTCTTTGTCTTCGAAAAGACTAAGAACCATTGAATTATGGGCCATTACAAGTTAAACACAGTATCAACAGATTTTACTTTATGTTTATACAATACATGCTTATGCCATTATAAAAATATGATTTTAAAATTATATTAATTCAAAGATGTCCCAAAGTCATAGTAAAAATTTTGTTTGTATCCTTCCAGAGCACAAAAGTATTAGGGATCTAGTTGGAGAAATTAAAATGGCATATATGTATTTATATACATGTGCCAATGTGTATACTGATATATAAATGAATGTACTTGGCCAGTAAGAAAATCAGATCTTTGAAATAGTAGTATGTATTGCAAATATCTTGTGTTAGCTTGTTGTTTGTCTTTTGACTTTTGATGAGAACTTACTTTTGTTTTGTGGTCAAATCAATATTTCACTTTCTAGCTCTTGCATTTCATGTCACTCCTAAAAAGGTCCTCTTTCCCTAAGTATAAAATAGACCCATATTTCTTTTAGAACTTTGCAGTGTCAACTTTTTCTTCGTCCCAATCATTTATCCCTCTATGGCATATCTGAGGTTTATTTTGTGGGAAGCAATGAGGTAGGAAGCTTGCTTTCCCCCACAACATTTATTAAATAGTATATGTTTTCATCACTCATTTCAATACCCACCTCTTATACTGAATTTCCATATGTATTTGGGAATACCTCCAGACCCAGTGCTGCACTATTCATCTTGCTACTCCAGTAACTCATTGTTTTGATTGCTATTGCTTATAATGCATTTTATTTCATGGAAAAGTGGTCTTTCCTTCTGTCTTTTTTTTCTACAAACTTTTTCCTTCAACTATTATCTTTTAATTTTTTCAGATGAACTTAAGAATCATCACTTCAATTAGCATCCATCCTTCTACTGCCTGCCTCCACAAATTCCCCAAATAATCCTTTTTTTTTTTTTTTTTTTTTAATTTTAGAGAACATCACATTGAATTCACAGCTTCTTCTGGGGAGAAGTTACAACTTCACAACACTGAGCTCTCTACCAAAGAGCAAGGTGTCTTTGCATTGATTCAAGACTTAAATGGCTGACGGTGCAATTTTTTTTAAATTTATTTTTTGAGATGGAGTCTCACTCTGTCACCCAGGCTGGGGTGCAGTGGCACGATCTCGGTTCGCTGCAACCTTTGCCTCCTGGATTCAAGTGATTCTCCTGCCTCAGCCTCCCGAGTAGCTGGGATTACAGGCGCCCACTACCACTCCTGGCTAATTTTTGTATTTTTAGTAAAGACGGGGTTTTGCCATGTTGGCCAGGTTGGTCTTGAACACCTAACCTCAGGTTATTGGCCCACCTCGGCCTCTGAAAGTGCTGGGATTACAGGTGTGAACCACTGTACCCAACCTGATAGCACAATTTAAAAATTTTATTTTGGTCTCTGTTAAATTTTCCTGTAGATACTTTAACTTTTTTGGTCAACAAAAAAGACAGTGTATTACACCAATATTCAGTTACCTCTAGCTTGGTGGAAGCAGTACCTAACCACTCCATCCAAGTAAATGATCATGGTTTTTCCCTGTACACTTCAGACATTCTGGTCAAGTTCCCAAAGTCTGAATGCATCACACGTAACTTGTAATGGGTCATTTGTCCTGTTTAACTCAGGAATAATTGTACTCAACAACCCTGATGGTTTCTAAGCTTATCCTAAACTTACTGTGCCTCATACTGAAAAAGGTCTGCTTGTTAAACACAGATTTCCACACTGGGGTTATACCACTTGGAAAAACAGTGCTCCCAAAGGGAAACCCAAAGTTCCTTTGATGGACTTACAGGCCCTGTAATTTGAAGGATATAAAGAATGAGCATGTTTAAATATCAATGTTGGGTGGATACCTCAAAATTTCCCAGGTTCTATCCTCTGCTCCATAAATCAAAGTATTTTTAAGGGATTAACTGATTAACATTGAGGCATTACCTGGGGTTTGACTATATGCTACAAGACTGAAGGAAGCAGGTGTTGAGTTCACTGGTAAAGAAGCCAAATCATATCTCTGGTCAAAAACAACAACAAAAAAGTAAATCTCAGGTTTCACAAAAAGCTCCTTTAGCACTTTTTTGAGAGGTATGTTAACATCAATAATTCTACCTACGGATTCACATAAATAGAAGTCTAGATTCTAAATATCACTTTGGTGCTAGAAGTGAGACTTAGCATTTAGAAGCAATAAATTAAATATTTGACATGAGGAACAAAGTAAAATGCAAGGAAATGGCAGAAGGGAAAAAGGTTGGAAATCCTGGGTCAGGGACTGATGAACTAGTAATGGCGTCAGAGCAGACAGGCTTTTTATTGGCCAAATTTTCAGTTGTATGTCCTGGCCCTGGAAAGCTCCTTTTCTGCAAATACCATAGATCAGTTCCAAGGATGATCAGCCATAGTTTCAAACTGAAGCTGGTGTGAGAGTACTACTACAGAGAAAGTAATATCTTATGGAATGGTGATAAGACCTTACGAGTCCTTTTAATTTACTATAATATTTTGAGGAAAGATAAGGAAGGTAATAGGAAAAAAAGAAAATGCCCTAATATTCTTTCTGAAAACATCCTGGCAATGTTCAATGACTGCACAGAATTTGCTGTGGAGAGGAATCGTAAAGATTAGGAAGTGGGTGTGGGGATGTTGTAGAGGTTGGGGTGACTTCCGGGGTCAGAAGTTCCTTAGCAGCGCTTGCCTTTGTCTAGATTGATGCATCAAGAGATCCAAAGGCAAAACATCCATTAGCAAAAAAAAGAAAAAAAAAAAAAAGATGATCTTTATTACAGAGAAAGCATCCCCACTGTTCCAGAAACAGACTGATTTATGGCAAACTTTTGACCACCCAAATTAAACTGTGACACTGAGATAGTGCTAGTTACTTTTCTAATGAACAGTTCTAGGCTAGATCACTTTTTCAAAAGAATGAAAAGAAGTGATCTGAGAGTATATCCTGAATCAATAAATGTCCATCTACAACTAACACAGTACAGAATCCACTGTGAACATCTCTCTTTTCTGGATGGTAAAACTCCTTAATTCTACCAATACAGGGTTTACTTCACCATCAGATCACTTTCTCATCACGACCTGTGTCTTCTCAGGCAGTGGTGAGCTCTGTTATTCAGGAGAAAAAAAACAAAACTGCCATGCATGCATGCAATCATGTTGAATGGAATTTTTAGGCCTGTGAGGAAAAGACCCTCATTCGTGGGTTTTTATGGTACCTGACAGCTCTTTAATTTTGGTTGGTCAGATGAGATTGTCTGGGACAAGGGATGGAGAACAGGCATAAACTAAGAATGTGTTGAGAAGAGAAATGGGTAATGGAATTGATGACAGTCTTACCTATAATGCAGCTGTCAGATTCAAAATACTCAAACTCCCTCACCCTGTCTCAACATGGCCATTCCACAGAAGGGAAACTAGTTATCTTTCCAGGGAATGAAATGGATGCTATTAAGATACTCCCACAAGGATTTAGTTATTATGTGGGCATTGTCTATGTCATTAAACTGTATCCCAGGAGGACCTGAGGGTTTGATGGCAGACTCTCAGGATCACCAGGATAAGAGGGTGAGAAAACATGCATGTCACTTCCCTTATTCCTCATGTTCCCCCACTTTTCAGAGGATAAAACTTCACCATTAATCTAAACACATCATTTGCCATATAAGAATTTTCTGTCATCTCCCCAGGTCTGAGAACACAAATAAATTGGTCCAATGTATTATTGAAAATCATCTTTAATATTATAGTTAATAAGAATTAATGGCTAAATTAGGTCTTCTTAAATCTAATTACTCAGTGATCAAACATAAACATGGAGTCCCGGGGCAAGACAGAGCATGAGTTACTATCTATGCTGGGCACTATAAGAGTTAAAATAAAACGTTTGTTCATTGACACAGAGAAAAGGACATTAAGGATATTGTCCGATGACAATGCTGAAAAAATCAAAACCTTTCTGAAATTCCCTTCTGTTTCGCAGGTCATGAGAGAGTTTCAGGGTGATAATTTTTAAATGTGGAAGCCACTTACAATTCTGCTAAGCACTATTATAGTGGCTATGTGGCTGGGTGAAAATCATTCTTTCCGGAAGACCAAAGAAGTCTACATTTTCTCCTAAAGATTTCCTTCTTTAATAAGGACTTGAGCAGATCCCTGTCATTGTTCTAGATAATGGATTACCTACACATACATTTCCAAGTGTAATGACACTCTTGCTTATTAAAGACCTCTCAGCTGAAGGGGTAGAATATTATGAACTGGCCAAGCCATTCATTTTCTTGAATATGTTATTCAGTATTTTATGCTAAACCAGCAATACACCATCCATTTTAGTACAATGATCCTTATGTTCAATAAAATTGAAGTGTCGCATCATAAATCATTATAGTCATTTATTTTACATTAGACACATTAGCCACTATATTCCATAATCTATTACAATAAGGTGGATTTAAATGTACCCCAAGGAACTGCAATAATAACTCGAGAACCAAATATAGCAATTTACGGATAAAATATGCTTAACCTAAAACTGCACTAGCTATCGTGATGGCGGTGAACTCTGAATAGAATTTAGTGCTGATGGTGACTGAACTCAGCTATACATAAAGAGGGAGGAAAGAGAAAAAGAAATGGCAGACCTTCCTCTAATTTTCTGTTCATTAATTTAAAAAATGTACTAGATGATTACACTATCCGTGAGACAGACACATTTGGCTGGAGGAACTCATGCTCAATTGAAACTTTTTCTAAGTAACACATGTTCAAAATCTCTAGTTAACTATTCAACAGGATGCCTGTTGTTTCCAACAACAGCAGTGTCTGGGAAGGCTTCGTCAATTCAGACGAATTCTACTAATTCCGCATTTGTGAAAATTCAGACAGGCTGGGTGGTGTGAAGAAAAAGGTTTGCATATGTGATTCATAGCGTAAAAGAGGTACCCCGATAATGTTTTTATACCAGAGAAGCATTTCAAAATAGCCTTAAGTTTGTAGGAGGCATTCTTTTACTAATAGTTGAGATGATAATTATAAATTCTTATCAATTAATGAAAATCATTTTCTCAAATGATCTCTTAGATAATATTAGCCTACTCCCATTTCCTATATGTATCTAAAAGCAATAAAACTGTGTCCTATAATTCAGATTCTTCACTAATTTGGCATCCCTCCACTTAATCATGGATAGTGAGGTCTTTGTAATTTTAGGTAAATAGTTACTACTCATGTTATTTACACTGCTAAATAGCTCACTCGGCAATCTCAGGTCTTTGAGATATGATCATGAAATGAGACTAGCCGGATATATTATATTGCCGGATATGAAGTCCTTGCTGTTCAAGATTAAAATATGTGTTTGTTTCTGTGTTCAGTTTGAGATAGCATGACCCAGAACTGGTATAGTTAATTCTTCCTCAGGAAATTAGGGAACAGATTTACATTTCCCATTTGTAAGTCCTCATTCACCTACCTTCCCTTCCTACCTCCCCTCCTTGCTCCCTCCCTTTCATCCAACCACCTAGTCATCAGCCAATGATCCATTTAGTGACTACCCTACTTATTTAATGCCTTCTCTGTGCCAGACACAAGGCAGGCACCAAGAACACAAAAAACAAGACAAGGCACCTAACACTTGTAATAAGATATTTTCTATGATAACATTATTCCTTTTATCGATGCAAAAATGTTGTATTCTTTTACATCATTTATGATAATCAAATACTTAACAGTTAGTTATAAGATTTCCCTCAGTCAACATTTATAGAATTATAAATTTATACATAAACCAAATTCTGAGGGGAAACAGAGGACGTTGGTTGGCTAAATGACCTGGGGTGAATAATTTATTCTGTCTAACCCTCACTTCTTCATCGGTACAATGAGAGGGTTAACTGGATAGTTTCTTAGAGTTCCTTCTCAAATTTTAGGACTTGAATCATTTTCTCTGTCCTTTATAGTCATCGGTTCCATTTATTAAAATGTCTCCAATGCAAAAAGGGACAAAAAAGTTAAAGAACTAGAAAATCTCGTCATTGTCATATTTGTCAGTCCCTTGCAATCCACTCTATACTGCTTCGTCTTTTCCTTTTACTGTCAACTGCTAATACCAAATGTGCTGTTCTCTAATCAGTTTGCTGTCTAATTTATGCCCGTAAAATATTGTTACCATCTGATGACGGTGCGAACACCAAATCTGTTGTCTCTACTCTTCTAAATTCTCTTTCAGCATCAGTATCATCCTGGCTTTGCTCTTTTTCAGATATATCTGAATTATACATTATTTCCCCCAGGCATGCTTTTCCAAATTAAATAAAATTTCATTTTCTGTTTCTTGCCTTAATGCTACCAGATGACTTGGCTTAAAATATTTACAGATTCCACTTTGTACCATTTTTAATAACTTGGCCCTATTGTATGTGTTTATTTTATCTTGTGTTTTAGAGGGTTGTGGTTTGTGCTCACCCATAATTAAGGCTTTCCTCTAATACCATATGTCACCTTTGGCATGCTCTGTCAATTATGGAGAAAAATTATGTGCCCTACCTCTAGATAGATGGAATAAAAATTACATAAATAAATAATAAAGATATATAGATACAATGGTCCTCAGATCAACCTATGGGCTCAATAGGGTGCCTCATAAAAAAAGTTTATGTAGACAATAGACATCTATCTGTACAAAATCTTTAGGCCAAATTTAGAAATATAAAAATATTTCTGAGCATATTATTTGATCAAAAAACAAATATAAAACAGAGTCCAGTCTAGTAGATCTAGGTGACTGATAGAATAAATTTAATGTGGAAAGTAGTTACAAATATTTTGGACAATCTGAAAACGAAATGGTATGATGATAGATTAATGTAGGTCAGGTGCGGTGGCTCATGCCTGTAATCTCAGCACTTTGGGAGGCTGAGGCGGGCAGAACCCTTGAGGTCAGGAGTTTGAGACCAGCCTGGGTAACATAGTGAAACCCCCTCTCTATTAAAAATAAAAAATAAATTAGCTGGGCATGGTGGTGCACGCCTATAATCCCAGATACTCTGGAGGCTGAGACATGAGAATTGCTTGAACCTGGGAAGCAGAGGTGCAGTGAGCTGAGATTGCGGCACTGCACTCCAGCCTGGGCGGCAGAGCAAGACTCTGTCTCAAAAAAAGATTACCAGAGGCAGGAGGCACTATGCATCCTAGGCTGGAGAGGTAAATGGTCTCATCCAAAAAGCCAGGAGCCTTCCATCTCTTGCCAGTGCTTCCTTTTGGCCAAATCAGGTAAAAGGATAAGTGGATTGAGAGGGAAGTTAGGGAGTCTCAAGCTTCTGAGCCACTCACTGTGCACACTCCTAAGACCTGGGAGGGGTGCTAGCAAACTGTGTACATGGTCATATGTATACAGTTTGAAAAAGTATAGTATTTTAATTTAAATAGTTACAAGTACTTTCTTTTTGTACTTTGATATCCCCTGCATTATACTTCTCAAGTACGCCCCGATCTAGGGACTGATTAGGGGGAGTTGAGCTGGGGATTCATTTAGTTTCTGTCTAGTGGGATATGTGTATATGGTTCACAGTTTTTTTTTCTGTGTAGATTTAAACCATCGGTTGTAGCTGACGTAAGAATTGAGGGCTACTAATACCACTCATTGTGTGAAGCCTGGGAATACCAGAGAGCCTGTAGACATAGACCTGCCCCATACGCTTAAGAATTTTTCCACATCCAGCATGAATTTTAAATGCCCACCAAGTGGATAAAGAAAATGTGGTACCTACACACCACCATGGAATACTACACAGACATTAAAAATAACAAAATAATGCCCTTTGCAGCAACATGGATGCAGCTGGAAGCCATTATTTGGTTTTCTGTTCCTGTGTTAATTTGCTTAGGATGATGGCCTCCAGTTGCATCCATGTTCTCATAAGTGGGAGTTGAACACTGAGTACTCATGGACATAAAGATGGAAGCAATAGTCACTGGGGACCACAAGAGAGGGGAGGAGGGAGGCGGAGAAGGAGTGCAAAATTGTTGGGTACTATGCTCACTACCTGGGTGATAAGATCAATTATACCCCAAACCTCAGCATTACACAATATGCCCATGTAACAAACCTGCACATGTACCCACCTGAGTCTAAAATAAAAGTGGAAAGTATTTTAAAAAATTAAAAAATGAAAATATAAAAAAGAAATACTCCACCAGACACTCAGATAGGTGAAACAAAAGGTTTTTGTTGATGTCTTGGTGTTAGAATGGATTGTAGTAATATACACACACCCATTGTGCCATTTTACCTGGCATTCACCTCAGATGTCTCAACCCCAAGAAACTGATGACAGATTCATTGGTTGCAACACAAGAAACTTAAACTATCTTAAAATCTCACAGCTCTCCTGTGAAAACAACTTGATAGAGGTTTTCCCACAATTGACAATGATCCCTACAATTTATGTAAGATTAATAATGTTATGAATGGGAACTTTTCTAAATTGTCAGTAATAAAAAAGTAAATTCCAATTAGCATACTGAGGAAAGACAATTATATTTCTGCTTTTCCTATAGAAAATTATTGTTATAAAAAGAAACAAAGATGAAGCTAAAAATTCTAGGAAAAAATTATGAGATATATCTCAACAGTTAATAAAATAAGACCTTATTTTTCCAGATTTTTTTATTTGTTCTTGATTTTTAAAATTCTGAGTAAATTTTTAAGATTTGTAATGTTTTACGATTTTTTTTTGAGAAAGAGTCTGGCTGTGTCACCCAGGCTGGAATACAGTGCTATGATCACAGCTCATTGCAACCTCCAACTCCTGGGCTCCAGGGATCCTCCTGCCTCAGCCTCCCAAGTATCTGAGACTACAGATGCATACCATCACACCTAGCTATTTTTTTTTTTCTTTTTTGTAGAGATGAGGTCTCACTATGTTGCCCAGGCTGGTCGTGAACTCCTGGGCTCAAGCGATCTTTCTGCCTGGACCTCCCAAAGTGCTAGAATTACAGGTGTGAACCACCACGCCTGGACTGTTATTTTTTTCTCCTAGGAAATAAATATTCCCTTTTGTACATAATTTTGTATGTATAATTTTGTATTATGACTAAAGACAGCCCCCAAATTGCATAAACTTTAGATCCTATAAACTTGCTGACATAGGAGCTTAGGAAATGAATTTTAGTTACCTAAAGCAACACAGAGTAGAATAGGAGAAAGGTGGAGAAGAGATCTGGGAGCCAGTTAGCAAAAGACAAGCACTACAGTATATTAAAGAGCTTGCAAAATCTCTGGAAGGTCCAGGGAACCAGACGAAGAAGTTTCACAACCAGAGATAATCGCTGACATCATACCAGGGAGTTGGGGAAACCTACTTACTTCCTACATTAGGCATAAGCATTCCAGTTCAAGCCACCAATGTACTGATAATGAATTTTGAATGGTATCAACCACTGACGTATCTGCCAGGGCTGTCTCTAGAAACCTGATGTAGATCTTGCAAACCGAACCACACATGCATGTCTGTTTGGGTCACTAACTCTTAATTCTAAGTCTGGTTTATCTACATTTGATTGGAGTAGCCAGGGTCACTCATCCGAGAGAAAAAACAAGTGGGTCTTCTTATTCCCATAAGACGGGAACGTCCAAAGAAAGGATTAATGCTGGGAAAACAAAAACAAAAACAACAAACAGATATCCACTACATTCCACCACCATCATCCCTATTTTATAGAATGGAAACAGAAATGGAAGCCTTGACCTGGAAAGCAATCTGCCCACATTCAAATTAGGTAGAAATGGATAGAACCTGGATGCTGCCTCCAGACTTGAAGACACAAACTCAAATGCCTCTAGAATCCAGGATGTGATACAGATGGGTGGAGAAAAGCAGCAGTACAGTGTGATGGAAAATATCAACAGACCATTGGTCACCAGGACTGGCGGCAACAGGGAGTGGCAAGATTGAGGCGAACCAGAGAGCTCATGACCATCTAAGAAGGACAGCTGCTCCCAAGTTCCTCCTGGCTGTGGCTTCATGGGAATGTTCCCCAGTGGGGCCATCTATGCAGATTGTAAAAGAGAGGTTAGAAATCTAGATTTTTATTATGAAATGTCCCGATTTTTAAATGTTTTTAACAATTGAAAAAACTTTGTGACTATTGTTGGGGCCACAATTGTACAAGCTCATCTGCTGCTAGATGATTACCTCAGGCTTCTATTTGCAATTTCTGCTCCAGAGAGAGCTCTCACTCACTAAATTATACTTCAATTAATTGCATTTTACAAACCCACTTTTAACTCCCAGCCTTTACTTTTCCTCTGTACTTGACCAGAGTTGAGTCGGAAGGTCTGAATTTGCAATCCTGACATACCGCTTATTAGCGATATAATCCTGAGTCCTTTAACTTCTCAAAATCTTAGGTCTTTATCTGGAAAATGAAAAAAAAAAAAAAATCCACTCTGCCTACCTCCTGGGGTTGTTTTGAGAATCAAATGAAACAATGAATATGAATGTGTTTTGAAAGCTATCAAAATCTACAGAAAAGTCAGTATATTACTTTTAATGATAACCTTAATTTTCAGAAAAGTAATTACCCCAAATTCCTCCTTTCCGTTTATAGAAAATAACACATTAATTTTTCTTCCGTGTCTGATTCTACCCCCATCATCCTTGGCATTTCAAAAATGATTGCCTTGTAGTCAATAAGTTCATTAACCACTTCCCTAAACACCACAGGAAACAACTCATCTCCCCCAAAGAACCCATATTTTGAACACAAGCATTTATTTTTTTACATACTTTTTTTCCTTTTTTTTTTTTTTCTAACCAAGTACAACACTAATGAGTTGTGTTTCACTTGAACTTCTGTATGGAGATTTCAGGGTAACTGACTTGAACAAGGAGGCAGAATTTCTTAGGAGGTCAACCAGCAGGCAGAGCTTGAGTGTGAGTATCCACATCCCCCACTGTCATTCCTTGCGTTTTTTGAGTTTGTGTCATGAGCCTGAACTGTCTATGTACCATATGTGCCCTGGGGAAAGCCATTCTTATTGAAAGGCAAAATAAAGCCATCACTTATATGAAGAATGGAACCCATTTGGCAATGATATTCCTTTCCATGTTTCCCTTCTCCGAACATTCTGTTACAGAGCAAAGACAGGCATAAACCTCACCCTGCTTCCCTTGTGGAAGCCCTCGGCTACCCCGTCGTGAATACTGATCTGGCACTATCTGCCACCAATGGGAAATGTTTGGGGGGAACATCTACATATTTGATAGTATAGCTTTTGTTAATTAAATACAAACTATAAACAGAGAATATGTGACAAAAGGAAAAAGTCCAGACTTGCAAAGTTCTTTTTTAGCTACAGGAGGCCTCTATGAGGAGGAAATGAAGATATCCTTTAGTACCGACCCAAACTGTATGGATGGCTAGTGCTGTATCTTTTAAAATTCGTACCAGTGGACTCTTCTAATAATTGTCCACACAGGGCGGTTCAGAATCTGGTCTTCACTCCCATTCTTTGTACTTGCAGCTGGTACTCAATTCTGTTTTCACAAATATGCCACGTGCATCCTCTCTTTCCCCTTCTTGAGGTGGCCGCCCTGTCTGATATGCCTCTCCTTTATGCCTGCCACCTACTTAGAATATAAAGATCTTCAAGGCTTGGAAGAACCCCAACACCCTCTATGAAGCCTTCCCTGATTGCGCTAATCCCCCCCAAACTTCTTTTCTTCTGACCTTGACCCACAGTTTAGCATCAAATGTTGTATCCTAGTACCTAAGTGGCAGTCTCATCTGTTCCATTGGACTTGAAGTTTCAGGGCCATTATGTATACATCGCCTTTAATTTCCGGAGTGTGCAGTTCAAGGCAGTGGTTGGCACAGAATATAAACTGAGTAACAAATTTATTTACATGCAAATTCTGGCTATATCTCATGGCTTCCAGAACCTAAGTGCTTCAGAGTAAAAACACTGACATAGGCACTGCCTGAGGAAGTGCTGTACATGCTGTTTCGAAAAACATTCAAGGAGCTGTTGAACAACCACTGGCACAGATGGTACAGAGTGGAGTCATGTGTGAATAGAGAGGGGGAAAGAAAATGGTAGCCCAGACAGGGATGGTTGTCAGCCCATAGTCACGCAGTAGATGAGTGGTAAAAGTAGCACTTAAACCCTGGCATTCCAGCTCCCAGCCTAGACTCTTTCTAAAAGTGTTCATGGACAATCACGTATCTGAAGAAACACTCTGAACATACTGCATTTTGTCTGCTACACGGTATGTGGAGCGGTCCAGGTCTCATGTGGTTACTACATGAAATGTCCAAACCCCCTATTTCCACAAGGGTAGAGACTTTTGTTCATTGTGATAACTCTGAGTGCTTTTCACATACTAGGTACCAAAAAATATTGACCTAATGTTGAATGAATGAGTGCCTAGAAAATCTGAGTATCAGTCATACAGACGAGGCTGTGTTGCAAAAACAATGCTCAAACTTCAGCCACTTATAAAAATGAAGGACTATTTCTCACTCATGCTCCATATCCACCATGAGTTAGCAGGAAACTCTGCTCCATCTCACCTTACGATGAGACCCAGACTAGCAAAACAGCCACCATCTTGAGTGCTGCTGGTCACAATGCCAAAGAGAAAGAGCACTGGAGGGTTTTAAATGTGCAGACAAATGGTTGGCCTGGAAGCTACACACATCATTTTCACTCCAAATTCACAGGTCAGACTTCATCGCATGGCCTGTTCAACCATAAGGGGCCAGCAAGGGCAATCCTACCATGCTGCTAACAGGGGAAGAGGCAATAAATACCTGTAGAGCAGCCTTTGCGACTTTCATGAAGAATCTTTGCCTTCAGTGCCTTTAGTTTCTTTAAAGCCATCAAGTAGGTTGAAGAAGAATAAACAGTCTGGAAGAAGCCATCCTTCATGTGTGTAGGTAATGTACAAGGGAATTCGAGACATCTGTTTCGTTACTTCTCAGGTAAGAAGCAATTATGAGGCTGGGCGCGGTGGCTCATGCCTCTAATCCTAGCACTTTGGGAGGCCGAGGCGGGTGGATCACCAGGTCAGGAGATCGACACCATCCTGGCTAACACGGTGAAACCCCATCTCTGCTAAAAATACAAAAAATTAGCCAGGCATGGTGGCGGGCGCCTGTAGTCCCAGCTACTTGGGAGGCTGAGGCGGGAGAATGGCGTGAACCCAGGAGGCGGAACTTGTAGTGAGCCAAGATCACGCCACTGCACTCCAGCCTGAGCAACAGAGCAAGAGTCCGTCTACAAAAAAAAAAAAAAAAAAAAGAATAGTGGCACAATGCAGGCAGAAATGACTGGGGACAGGAAAAAAGAGAAAGTTAGGAAAATCAGCAAGGTACTTTTCTACAGATCAACAAAGGGGTTTTGGTTGATTTCATGGAGAGTCTGAATCAACAGTGATGCGGTTTCCCCAAAGGTGAATTAAATTTTAGGTTACATTAACAGAAATATAACTTCTAGAATGATGGAGGTGATAATTCTGCCTAACTCCACATTGGTAGAACCACATCTGGGATATCATGTTAGTGCCTAGTGAGGGATTAGTGCAAACAGAGGAACATGACTGGATTGCTAAAGAGCTCAATATTCTGCCACAAGAGGAACAAAGAAAGTAAATTGGAATATTTAACTTGAATTAGAAAATACTCACAGAGGCTGGGTGCAGTGGCTCATGCCTGTAATCCCAGCACTTTGGGAGGCCAAGGCAGGTGGATCATTTGAGGTCAGGAGTTCAAGACCAGCCTGGCCAACATGGTGAAACCCTGTCTCTGCTAAAAATACAAAAATTAGCTGGGCATGGTGATGCATTCCCACCTACTCAGGAGGCTGAGGCACGACAATCGCTTGAACCTGGGAGGCGGTGGTTGCAGTAAGCCGAGATCACACCACTGCACTCCAGCCTGGGCAAGAGAGCAAGACTGTCTCAAAAACAAAAACAAAACGAAACAAAAAACACTCAGGGAGAAAATGATAATAGTTTTTAATAGCTGAATGATTGTTGTGTTGAAGAGCATTCATCCTTGTCCGTATGCCGGCAAAGCATAGGAATATGACCAAGGTAAAGAACTTACAAGGAGATAGATTTGTACTTGATACCAAGAAGAGTTCCTTACAGAACTATCAAAATACAGAATGGCATGTTTGGAGACTTAAAAGGTTCCCCAATAGCAAAAAGATTATTGTGGTAATCAAACATCGGCCATGTGGAAATTAAGACGAGGTGATTTCTAAGATTCCATCTCACTCAAACACATGATTTTAAGTTCCATGGTATCTACTCCTGCACTCACTGCTGGACCTACAGCTGTACCTACTCGTGGGCACCATAATTTAGGAGAACGTTTTAGAGGAACACAATCCTACAGGGCAGGGATTAGCCAACTTTTTCCGTAAAGGGCCAGATAGTAAATATTTTAGGCTTTGCTGGCCATATGATCTCTATTGCAACTACTCAACCCTGCTGCTGTAGTATAAAACCAGCCATAGATAATATGTAAACAAATGAACATGATTGTGTTCCAATAAAACTTTATTTATAAAAGCAGGTTTGGGGTAGCATTTAGTTTGTGGACCTTAGTTTGCAACCCCCTACTACAGACACTGAGAAAGATTCTAGCTAGAGAAGCTGCTTATCTAAGAAATCTACACCCTCTGAGTGCCTCGTCCTCATTCTAGTGACAGAGGCCAAAATGTTATAGGACCTACTCATCTCTGTCCAACGACAAATAAACTAAATAATTCCTGGCTTAGCAGGGGGTACAGAAAGCTCTGATCAAAGCACAAGTATTTGTGATAATAGCTTGAAAATACAAAAGAGGAAATGAAGATATTTTTGCATAACTTTCAAACCTGGCTCACTGTTGGAAACCAAAAACTGTGACCAGAGATGCCATTGAGGAATTTGTGTGTTGGCTAAGGGACTTTTGAGATTGGCAGTAATCATGCAATCGTATCAACACTATGCTGAGAACTTACATGGCCATATTACAGATTTTTTTTTTTTTTTTTGAGGCAGAGTTTCATTCTGTCTCAAAAGCTGGAGTGTGGTAGTATGATCTCAGTTCACTGCAATCTCCGCCTCCTAGGTTCCAGCGATTCTTGTGCCTCAGCTTCCCGGGCAGCTGAGATTACAGGTGTGTACCACCACACCCAGGTACTTTTTTGTATTTTTAGTAGACACGGGGTTTCCCATATGTTTACTATGTTGTCCAGGCTGGTCTTGAACTCCGGTTCTCTATTGATCCGCCTGCCTCATCCTGAGGGATTACAGGCATGAGTCATTGCGCCTGATCTATATTACAATTTTTAACTAATTTGGATAAATAGCTAACTGGTATCATGAATGTTTTCTAGACTACAGTAAGACCAGACATACATAAATCTCTGGCACTAGTAGAATGTGAAGGAATGTATCTGTCTTAGCATGGGGAGCTTAATGCACCAACCCTAACAAGCCTGGACAATGAAAAGAGTGCACAGCCATGACTCCCACCAAGGATGGAGCCAAGCCAAGCAGACAATTCAAATAGACAAATGACTTCTGATTTGAAGTAAGAGAAATGTTCAACCCATCCCACTCTCAGCATGTTTAGCTCATAATCAGGCATTATTATAATGGTATGCAAATTGTGGAAACGGCAGACATTCTTTCCAACCATATTTTCATTAAAGATTCAGCTTTTTTTTTTACCCCAGAATAATAGTAAATGACATGCGAACTTCATATGAACTATAGGTCATGAAAGGATTTAGCATTGGCATTTTTAATCTAAAAAGTCTAGTGCCAGAAAATCAATATGTTTCAGTTGCAGCATTCGAATGCAATTTTCCTCACGTAACAGGGTTTCTTTCTTTCCTTCTTCTTTTTCTTCTAAGTCTTTTTTTTTTTTTTTAAAGAATGAATAATTCCTGGTTTTTCTATGAAACAAGCTGCCGTATTATAAGGTAATGACATCAATAACACATTACATGTAAACAGAAAATGAACAAAAAATCATTCAAGGCCCTTTTGAAACTGGAGTGCTTTTCATCAGCCCTATTACAGGTTCCATTCACATTATCGGATTGAAGCATCCTGCATAACCGAGGTGCTGACAAGTCCTGATTACCCAATAACTCCTATATCCCTTTCAGGCAGGTTCACGGAGAGGACAGGAATACCAGGCCTTCCTGGGGGGCAGCTGGCCTGCCACGGAGAACCAATCAATGAAACTCAATGCCCTGTCACTTTCCTTCTCCAAAAATGGGGCACTGGACTTCCTGGTGCATAATTGGGTCTTTTTATTCCCTGTGTTCTCAATTGTTTCAGATAACAACTGTTTATAACACAGCAGAGGACAGGCCAGGTTAACACTACCCAACTCTTTCCCCCAAATACTTACAGCTCCATTGAAGCTCTCTATATGGCAAATTAGATAGTGTCTTTCTTAAGTAGCAGAAACAACTGAAGAGATTGGCACTTGGGACAAGGTGGGTACCAGACAGGCTGCAAACGTTCATCATCTGAATGTTTATATGTTTCAAATAACCACTCCGTTACACTTTACTCTTCAATCTCGAGTTACACCACTAATATAACACCCAAGGACCCTTTTCCTTATTTTTTATACCACTGTGTGACATTTTACTCTTTTTGAGGAAATTTTTGTTGAAGCCCAAGCTCTCTCTGCTATTCAACAAATGCAATATCTCCCCCACTAGGTAGGAGAGCTGTGGACACCACGGCTCAGGTGTGACAGATATGACAGCCAGCTGCCTGGCTGGCCTACCTGATATCTGTGGGGTTGGGGTGATTCTACTAAAGGTTCAGAGCCTCTGGGCAAGACCACAATTCATGTTCTCAAGACAACTTTGCAACCCTTGCATAGAAACTGCAGCCTGTTGCTTGTGGTACGGCTCTGAGAAGCAGCCAAGCCATTTAAAAATAAGTTTTGAAACAAGCAAACTGTGGCTTTTGCCTTTTGGGTGGTATATCACCATATATTTGACGTAATCTTCAGCTTGGGAGATATCATATTTTTAAAACAAATTTCTTGGCTTCCAGCTTGGCTCTGGGGCACTGCTGTCTGAGGACGTGGGTTTACCTAATTAATGCAGGCTCCAGTCTTTTTCTCTTTTTCCTTCCTTAAAATCTCTCCTCCTACAGTTAAACTCACACACTGATACATTTGCAAACAGAATAAAATAAAGAGAGTACTGGGCTCCTTACTGAAGTGTTTCAAATTGAAATGAAGGTATAATTATGCAGGTTGCAGCACATCTCAGTGCATCCTACCGTCCAGAGGCAGGAGGGGGCAGTGGTGTAGAGTATGGGCTCTCTCATGGTTCGAATCCTAGTTCTGGTTGTGCACACTGTGAAAGTCTCCTGGCCTCTTTGTATCTCAGTTTCTGAACTGTAACGTCACCTGTAGGGTACAGCAACCCTGAATATGTCAAAGGCTTAGAACAATGTCTCTTGTAGGGTAAACACTTGTCAAATGCTATCATTATCACAAATAAAAACACCACTGGATTAAGTCTAAATTGTTATTGTGTCATGGCAGAAACTGGTGAGATCAGGTATTCTTCTAAAGGCCATTAGAGAGCTTTGAATAGGGAGGGACATGACTGGACTTGCATTGTAAAAGGATCACTCAGTTACCGGGCAGAGGTCAGTCTATAAGGACAAGAGCAGAAGCAAGGACACTAATTAACTGACTACTATAATAACCCAGGTGAAATCAAATGGTACGTGGACTAGGGCGGTAGTGGTGGAAGTAGGAATCAGTGGTTAGATTCTGGATGACTTTAAAGATAAAGCCCAAAGAGTTGTGGAAGGATTAGATTTTGGGCATGAGAGGAGAAAAAGAGTCAAAGTTTATTCCAAATGTGGGCTCACCAGCTAGAATTGATCAAGGTTGATGAAAAAGTCTGAAAGAGTGAAGATAGAGACAAGTTGAAGAGTGAGGAAACAGACCATCTAAGAGGGCAATACTAGGCATAGCAGTTATGGCAGACATGTCATAGAGGTGGTAAGATTTGGGATCATCAGCAAGTAGAGGGGATCTTACAGGGCATTCTAAGCAGAAGGGGAAAAAGATGTGGAAATGGAGCAAATGTTTAATGCCAAAGAAAGAGGAGATGAGCAGAACTGAATAAAGAAGTCTTCTTAGGAAGCACTGAAAATAAGGTTAGAGGAGCCCAGTACAGCTGGGATGCAGAAGGCCTTGACTATCTGCCAGACAGTTCTGTTTAGTGATGGAATGGAAGTCTGGATGCTTGGGTTTTGGGTTCAGCTATCATCTGTGCATATAGATTTATTTTTAAGGTTAGCAAAGAAAAGGTGTGCATGTACTCATACTACTAAAGTCAAGATGGGTCTAGGAGGATCCACTATGTTTTCCATTTTTTCGGGAACTTAGGGGCTGTTCAGTGTCCTTTTTCGTAGCAGGCATCACCAAGCCTCAGGAGTATATTGGATATAATCTGGCCATATTCACAAGCCTCATTAAACCTGTGGGCCACCCACAGTCACATTTCATCTTTGAACCCTGGACTTTGCAATTTGCAATTAAGAAACAAACCCAGACCAAGCAAAATAAAATAAAAACATGCTGCCAGGCTGGTTGTGGCTCTATGGAACTCAAAGTGGCTTTACTGAAATGCCGCCAGTGATTGTGGTAAGTTGTTATTGTCCCCCAGTTTCACAAAGAAGGAAACCTGAGCAACTAAATAACACACACATTTATTGAGGGAAGAGAGCTTATGAACAGTACCATGCAGAAAAGAAATCGTTTTTTCTCGGCCGGGCGCGGTGGCTCAAGCCTGTAATCCCAGCACTTTGGGAGGCCGAGACGGGCGGATCACGAGGTAAGGAGATCGAGACCATCCTGGCTAACACAATGAAACCCCGTCTCCACTAAAAATACAAAAAAATTAGCCAGGCGTGGTGGCGGCGCCTGTAGTCCCAGCTACTCGGGAGGCTGAGGCAGGAGAATGGCGGGAACCCGGGAGGCGGAGCTTGCAGTGAGCCGAGATCGCGCCACTGCACTCCAGCCTGGGCCACAGAGCGAGACTCCGCCTCAAAAAAAAAAAAAAAAAAAAAAGAAATCGTTTTTTCTCAATGAGGTTTCAACCATGTGGCAAATGTCTACTGGTATCTGCCCAGCAAAAGATCCCAGGAGATTAGAGAGACATTCAGCTAACGTCAGAGGGGACATGGGTCTTCATTTTGGCACTCAGTCAGTCACGGCCTTTTGCTTCACTTAGTCCTTGGACTAGCTCAAAAAAATTAATGGGAGCTCAGCTCTGCTATTGTTGTCAAATATTATGTTCTAGCTTAATTGCAGTCATTACTAAGCAGAAAGTCCTGTGACAAATGCAGTCAACAGGAGTTCACTGTTAAAAGCACTTGAAGAATCAGATTAAAGGGGCTTGGCAAACTTGGGAGGACAAAATCAGCATCAGTTTTCTTTGCTTCTTGGGTCACAGTCTCTCTGACTTAGGTTTTCTCACCTGTGAGTGGAGACAATAATACCTCCCAAAAGTTCTTCAGAATATAATATAGGCTTTGAGGCTGGACCTGCTGAGCATGTCAAGAGGTTGTCTATATAAAGGACCAAGGAGCCTACTGAGAAAGAACTCAAGGAAATAAGGGAATACATTCAGGCTCTGACGGCCATCAAGGGTCAGAACATTCTAAAGAGAGCAATGAGCTTGTCATTCAGATTATTGTCTAGTCTAGCTCCCTTAGAAATAGAGAAGCTTATATGTAAAGAAAAATACTAAAAAAGCAATTTATCTCCCTTTCTCTTACATACACACAAATTCTGTGACAAATGGGGAACAGCACTTTAACATCCAATCCACATAAGGGTGGATAAATGGAATCATACTCACAGGACCTTGTATGATTTCCATGGGGGCACAGCCCAGCTTTGGTGGAGGTTTTTTAAAAAATGGCTTGAGATACAATTCACAATAACATGAAATTCACCCTTTTATAGTATACTACTCGGTGGTTTTAAGTCTGTTCACAAAGGTGTGCAAATATCACCACTATCTAATCTTGAAACATTTTCATCATCTCCCAAGGAAACCCCATGCCCATTAACACTCACTCCCCATTGTCCCTTGTCCCTAGCCCCTGGAAGCTACTAATCTACTTTCGGTCATATTTACCTATTCTGAATATTGCATCTAAATGGGATCATATAGTATACGGCCTTTGTGACTGGCTTCTTTTACTCATCATAATGTATTCAGGGTTTATCCATGTTGTAACATGTATTGGCACTTCATTTTTTATGACTGAATAATATTCCATTTTGTGGATATAGCACATTTGTTTATCCACTCATCAGTTGAATATTTGGGTTATTTACAATGATGAATAATGCTGCAAGAACTTTCACATTCTAGGTTTTGTGTGACATGTTTTCAATTCCTTTGAGTATATCCTAGGAGTGGAATTGCTGGTTTATAAGCTTAATCTTTGCTTAACCTTTTGAGAAATGCCAGACTGTTTTTCAAAGCTATTGCTGCATTTTATAATTTCACTAGCAATATAGGAGGCTTCCAAATTCTCCTTATCCCTGTTATTGTCTGACTTTTTGGTTTTAGTCATGGTAGTGAGTATAAAGTGGTATCTCATTGTGATTATGACTCACTTTTATTTATTCTTCTTGGCATTAATGTGAACTTAGTGTGAGGACTTGCTATGGTTTTGCTGTTAGTTTCTCATGTGTGTCAACTGATTTCACTCCTGTGGGCCATTGTCCTTTTCTCCTGCTAGGTCCCTTTTAGTAGTGACAATTACTTGGGCCTCTGCTATTTGTGGGGCTACTGAAGATGTGTCTCTAGCACCATGACCCCAGCGCTGACACCAATGGTCTGGCACCTATGCCAAAGATACTTTCTCAGATGTGATATTGGTGCCACCTTCCACTGGGGCTGAAGCTGTAAGTAATTGAAACTGCCACCGCAAGAACCTCAGATGTTAGGGACAGGAGCACAGGGTCTTTGTTCTTGTCAAGACTAGCACTTTAAGTCCTGCTTCTAGAATCCTCAGTGTTCTAAAGCTCTGCTAGATTTCCAGTTTAAGATGGTAGATGGAACACCTGCCAAAATTAATGCCCAGGCCCATCTCCATACAAAATGCAGAAATAAGAGATATAATTAACAAGTACATATCCACGTTCTACAACACAATATGAATGCACTACATAGAAATGGAGGAACATGCAGGACCTTATGGTGATAAGGAGAAGGTAGCCATGATTATATCACCAGCACAGAGCTGTGAGTAACTCTGTACCTCCTGTAAAAGCTCGAGCCAACAGTGCCCTAGGGCTGCCTCAACATCAGTCTATAACAGCCCAAGACATGCAAGGGAGGATCCTCCCACAGAAGATATGCACAAAATGGAGAGGCCCCAGGTAGCTGAGGAAGACTAACCCCATTGGTATTCAGACTGTAGTACAGATGCTCCTCAACTTATAATGAGGTTACGTCCTGATAAAACCATAGTAAGTTAAAACTATCATAAATAAAACAGAAGTGAAAAATTCCTTTAATACCCTGATAAACACATCATAAAGTAAAAAAAAAAAAATTATGTCAAACTGCCATAAATCCAAATGTTTCTCAACTCACAATGAGGTTACCTCCCATTGTAAAGTTGAAAAATCTAAGTCAAACCATTGTAAATCAGATTTATTTATTTATTTATTTATTTATTTATTTTTTGAGGTGGAGTCTTGCTCTGTAGCTCAGGCTGGAGTGCAGTGGTGCAATCTTGGCTCACTGAAACCTCTGCCTCCTGGGTTCAAGCAATTCTCCTGCCTCAGCCTCCCGGGTAGCTGGGATTACAGGTACCCACCACCATGGCCAGCTAATTTTTTTTTTTTTTTTTTTTTTTTCATATTTTAGTAGAGATGGGGTTTCACCATGTTGCCCAGGCTTGTCACAGACTCCTGAGCTCAGGCAATCTGCCTGCCTCGGCCTCCCAAAGTGGTGGGATTACAGGCATGAGCCACCGTGCCTGGCCGATGGTTTGTATTTTATTATAGCAGCAGCTAAAAGTGATTCAAACAGTGGAGATACATACAGTCCTAGCTTCCCTGAGTAACTATTATGGTCTCTCCTTTTTAAGCCTTTATGATCCTGTTACAGAAAGCTTTGGTTCCTTCTGTACTTCTCAGAAAACTGCCCTCTGCCTGCAAAGGTCGCTGCAGAACTATTTGTACCGTGAGACCCTGTCCCTGTGCCTCTTCAATGGATCAAGAAGGATATCCAAAGTAGACAGTCATATTCTTTCTTCTAGAATTTGGAGTTAATGATTCAGAGACTAGATTGTCTCTATTAATGGTTAGACCAAGAGTCTTACACATTGTGAAAAATTATTGTTCAGCACATACTCACTCTTCTTCCTCCACAAAGACAAGATCTAGACATTGTGCCACATTTTACAGCATCTTAATCATTTTTCCACATTGAGGAGTTATACATTTGTGCTGAACAAATTATAATGCAAGGACATTTTGTAGAAAACTGTCATGTTTTGTCATATAAGAGAGTGTTTATCAGACACACAGCAGCAGTGATAACAGAAACACAGGTTAAATTTAGAGCAGTGGTTCTCAAATTATTTCATGTGATATCATCTACTCCTCAACCATATCTGATGAAGGTATAAACTCTGAAGACTATGCTTAAATGAACAGAGCTTGGTGTTGAAATCGAATCAAATGAACTTTAAAAATCAATTTGACACATATTTAATGCTATGCATAGTTGTAATTATATGGCATGGCAATTAGACATAGGAAGCAAACTGTTCAGGTAGATTCTTATGCAATTATTTGACTTTTCTACAGTCAGCTGCAAGAGGGCAAAGGCAAATTATTCTCGAACAGGAAAGATGAAGAAATTACTATTTTCTAGTCTTTAACTTCCTACAGGAGAATCTCTGAAATTTTCTTTTTTTTGGTGCCACAGACCTTTTAGTAGGCTGATGAGGGTTGTAAACTTCTTATCAGAATAATGTTCCTAAAATAAAACATACAGGATTATAAAGAAAACCAATTTTAAAACTTTTAAAAACTTTTAAAAACTTTAAAAAATAACTGTCTTTTTAAAAAATTGAAATATTGCAACAATTAAATGTGATATTAAAAAATCACAGGCACTGCTTGTAATACTGTGGTTACTTTCATTCATAATTTCAAATTTCATTTAGGAGTGAGGTGGGCCAGGTGTGGTGGCTCATGCCTGTAATCCCAGCAATTTGGGAGGCCAAGGAGGGAGGATTGCTTGAGTGCAAGAGTTTGAGACCAGCCTGGGCAACATGGTGAGACTCTTTCTCTACAAAATAAATACAAAAGTTAGCCATGCATGGTGGCGCATGCCTGTAGTACCACCTACTTGGGAGGCTGAGGTGGGAGGATCACCTGGACCTGAAAATGTCGAGGCTGCAGTGAGAATGAAGATGCATCTTTCTTTTTTTTGCTATTAAAGTTGAAGGATCCTCTGAATTGAGGTTAAGAAGTCTGCCCTGAGGCGAGAGGTCAACCACCATTCTCCAATAAATACTCACTACATGTTACTTATTATAAAAACCCCAAACTAATAATAAACAGTTTTTACGTTATGTAAACCTGGGCTAACACACTGACCTTATATGAACAAGTCACCTTAATGCCATTACCAGAAAGCTGTTTTAATAACTATGCAAGTCTATGACATCTATGATGTGAACAGTGACCCCTTAGATGTGGAATGCACATTAGCATAATCATACAAGGGAATCTTAATATCGGTATTTCAGATATTCCAGGTCTCTCCAGGAATTTGGAATCAGGTCTGTCTCCCAACCCCACCTTCAGTCTGAGGGAATCCTTGAGGGGTTCTTGGACAATTGGGCAGAGTTAAAGAAGCCTCCACGCCCATGGATCAGGTTGTACATGTAAGTTATTAGAAATTCCTTTAGAATGTTCCAATTCTCATCCTCAACCCCCTCAGGGAAGCTGAGAAGTTTTTCTCCTCCTTGGAAACAGTAGACCCCATGCAACCGATCTCCTGAGACACCCAATTACAAGACAGAGGAGGAAGATTGCTGGAATCCCCAAAGCTAGTGTCATACCTGGACTAAAAATTAGAGGCAAGCTTAACTCAATACTATGCAAATCACCATCCTGGGATTTGATTCTAAAACACAGACACACAAAGAATTGTTGAATGAAAGGAATGTCGGCATAGCCTGCTCTGGCTATGCCATCCCTATCTTTGTATCTCAGCTGAGTTTTTAAGCATATACTAGAGGCCAAGGCGGGTGGGTCAAGAGGTCGGGAGATCGAGACCAGCCTGACCAACATAGTGAAACCCCATCTCTACTAAAAATACAAAAATTAGCCGGGCATGGTGGCGCATGCCTGTAATCCCAGCTACTCAGGAAACTGAAGCAGGAGAATCGCTTGAACCCGGGAGGCGGAGGTTGCAGTGAGTCAAGATTGCACCACTGCACTTCAGCCTGGGTGACAGAGCAAGACTCTGTCTCAAAAAAAGATTTGGTAGCAACTCTTAATAAAATTATATGAGTGTTTACATAGTCAAAGTAGTCCTTTTGTAAGCTGCACAAATAAATACTATTACCCCTACCCTGAACCTCTGCTTTGAAGAAAGAACACGTGCTTAGCTATCTTTTGTCCTATATTACAAAAGAAAGTCCCTTTCTGTGGAATATCTGAATCATTCACTGGCAGTTTCTCAAGGTAAACAGAGTAAATTAAAAATTAATGTTTCTCATATGTATATACACACACACATAAGTGAATGCAATTCTTCCTGGCCCCACCAGGCATTAAAAGCAGTCGAGCCCATCTGTCATTTCAAAAAGCCTCTAAAAAAGTAGAAATCTAGGACAACATCAAAAAAATTCTGAAAACAACCTCTTGGATAAAGATAAATGTTCTTCCAATGATTTGTCTTGTCTAATTAGTCCCAGGCATGAGACTAGAATGGGGAATGAGGGGAAAAAATGGGATCATGTCTAGGTTTTAACAGGGGACAAAACAAAAAGAAAAAAACTAAGACTGTAATTATGCTGATAACTTAAAGGAAAAAAATCCCATGAAAATCTGCTTTTCCCTGTACATGATTAGCTTTGCTTTATGAATTAGGTTTTTGATAAAAGCTGTTTCAGATTACAAGAAAACAAACAAATCATGCTTCTTATGAATTCATATAATATTACATCTCTGTAGAGGAAGCAGGAGTGCCTTTGACCAGTCTAAATCCAAGATAAAATTAAAAGTAAGCTGTAAGTCGAAAAAAAAAAATAGCTTCTGAGTCCTTACGTTTTCAAGCCATGTCAGGAGTAGGGAGGGAGAGGTTGTAGGGCTAAGTGAACTGATTGTAATCTCCTTTCGTTCTCTGATTCTATGTTTCAGTTATAGGCCTAATTATTCTGCTGGTAAAAAATCTAGACCTTAATTCCCTTACTTTATCCTAAGTTATTTGTTAACCATTTGAGAATATGATGAAAGCAATTAATCCTCTCCTAAGATGTACACTTGTGTGGGAACATCCCATTTTGTATACCGTCACAGAGTTCATGGATTTCCTGAAGTTTATATACACGGAACTCTTAGAAGTCTACACAGGCCAGATAAAAGACTTCGGTCTTTAGCCATTTGAGAATCCATTTAGCTCTTTCACGGATACTATCTAGGTAGGGAATGAGAGCCCTACACAAAACTCAAAATCTCTAGGAATCTTCTCAGTCCGCGAGCCTCACAGACCGCCCATGATACCGAAGGCATATCTTCTCACTCCTATAAAATATCTTGTCCAGGGCAGCTTAGAAGTGAAACACTGCTAGGATGGCATGCCAGTGAGATGTCTGGCTCACTTAAATATATTATGGATTCAGGCAAGTGAACAAAAGCAATCGGACTTCCAAATTCTAACTAGTAATACATGGACCAGTTCATGGGTCAGAGTTAGAGATTCATTCTGAGAACCACTGAGTTAAACAGTAAACAATCTGGACAGGGAATAAGTTGACCCTCCCAGTTAGAGTGAGGTGCTTTTATTTTCCCCCTCCAGTAATCCAGATCATTTCATTCTTTCTCTGCCAGACCTTTACCACTGAATAATTAAAATAATTAAACTAAGAATTTTTGAATGTTTACTACCTGCCGGCTACCATGGTAAATATATTCATGTATGAATTCACTTCAACCTCCCGTCGACTTCAAGAGGTAGGTACAATTAAAATCAACATTTTATAGATGATGAAACAGAAGCACAGAGATAATTTGCCCGAGTTCCCAGAAAGCTAGGAAATAGTGAAGTTACTTCCTACCTTTCATTTCCCATGGACATAGATAGCTTAATTTTCCTGTAAGTAGGAGCTTCCAGCAAAAACCTAATTACCAACTTCTTTGAGGAAAAAAGGCTTTCTGGCAGATTCCAGGCTGCCTTGCCTTTCGAATTTTCTACTGTGGGTTTGAGAGGATTTTTCCTTGTTTCTGGAACACTTCATGATGTGTGTGTCTTCTTACCCTCTTCTAAGTTTCTTCTTTCAAGGCTCATCTCAAGTTTTGCCTCTTTTGGTGGATGTCCCTAGGGTTCATTCTATTATGTAAGATTAGGCACCCCTGAACATACTTTCCTTAGACAGTTGATTCAACTAGATCCTAAGTCTCTAATATAGAAAACCACGAAAGTTTACTGAGTCAACAAGATACACTTTTGAGAAACACCTTTGGTGTGTGAAGCAAAGCTCCCTTTTCTCCAAATAAATCTTCCATCTCCATATGCCCTTTTCTCCCCGCTGATGCTTCTGAATTCTCCTTGTAGCTGCTGTGGTAAAGGGGTTAAAGGGTCATGAAACTTGTTCTCAACGTATTATTTCCTGCTGTTGATGATCTGCCTTACATTTAGATTGGTATTCAATATCTAGCATGTGGGTGCCTTAGTCAAAACCAAAGGAGAAATAGTCCCATCTTGTCCATATATCACAGCAATAAAAGTGGGCCACTCATATATCAGAATCTTAGGCCTGGGAGAATTTTCATTTAATACTTAAAAGAACACAGCCCTACATATTAGGCAGATAAAATAAAAATGTCATGAGGTTGGGACCCTTTTCAATTCCATCATACAAACAAGAGAACAGAGAGGTTAATGTCTTAGTTTGTCCAGGTTGCTATAACAAAATACCTTAGACTGGGTAATATATAAACCATGGAAATTTATTGCTCACAGTCCTGGAGCCTGGGAAGTCCAAGATCAAGGTACCAGCAGATTTGATGTCTGGTAAAGTTCAGTTCTTCATAGATGGTATCTTCTCACTGCATCCTCACATAGTGGAAGGGCAAAGGGGTCTCCCTCAAGCCTCTTTTATAAGGGCAATAATGCCATTGATGAGGGCAGAACCTCATCACCTCCCCAAAACTCTACCTCTTAATACCAACATGTTGGAGATTAGATTTCAACATGAGGATTTTTGAGGGACACAAATATTCAGACCATAGCAGTTAAAATTCCCTAAAGTCACAAAGCAGGCACAACCAGGATTTGAACACAAGTACTTAAGAGCTCTTGTTCTTAACTACTGTACCATGTTGCCTCTCTAGCATAAGAGAGTTACATGGTAAGTGGTAACACATAGTCTATATAATTTGGGTGATATATTACTCTTTTGGGAAAATGGACAGATTGTCTTTCAAGGAAAAAATAGAAATACTTTCTGGTATCCATGAGATAGAACAGGACTGATCACATAGTCCAGGGCTAACTGGGGCACTGTTACCTGTGTATATACCTCACTGGGGCACTGTTATCTGTGTATATACCTCGACACCCTGTGATAAAGAGCAGAGCAGGGTAAGGGCAGGGAATGAATCTGAGAGCAAATCTGCAAAGCTGGTGATTTTTCCTCCTCCTTCCCCCCTTTCCTCCTCTCTCTTCTTTTATTGAAAAGCAGGAGAGCCGGGCGCGGTGGCTCAAGCCTGTAATCCCAGCACTTTGGGAGGCCGAGGCGGGTGGATCACGAGGTCAGGAGATCGAGACCATCCTGGCTAACATGGTGAAACCCCATCTCTACTAAAAATACAAAAAACTAGCCGGGCGTGGTGGCGGGCGCCTGTAGTCCCAGCTACTCGGAGGCTGAGGCGGGAGAATGGCGTGAACCCGGGAGGCGGAGCTTGCAGTGAGCCGAGATCGGGCCACTGCACTCCAGCCTGGGCGACACAGCGAGACTCCGTCTCAAAAAAAAAAAAAAAAAAAAAAGAAACAGCAGGAGAAAAGACTGGGAGGCGGTGAATATGTTGCTAACTGACTTCTAGGAAGCTTCCGCCAACAGGCAGTTGGAAGGAGAGAAGCTATGGTCTCTCCCCTCTCTCTCTCTGCCTTAGGTGGCTTCTCCCACAGTGACTGAATTTCCTCTGTGGTGTTAGCTTCCACTGTCTGCCCAAGATCTTAACCTCCAAAAGCACCATCTCTTCCTGTAGTCCCTTCAGCCGGGGTTGGGAGAGGGGTAGTGACTTCCTGTTGTAGCTAATGTCTGGGTGGCCCCATTCTGCAGTTTCTTCTTTTAGCTCTTACATCAACTGTATGATCAACTCCCCGTGTTAAATTCCTTCTGCTAGAAATAGCTGGAATGGCATTTAGTTTTCCTTATTGCATGCTGACTGGTAGAGAGAATTAATTTAAGACCACAACTTGCCTAAGTTCGGTACTAAAGTTAAGTTCCCAGGGTTCAAATGTCTCTCTTCAAAACCTGCACTTTTCCTACTAGAATATGCTGCTTGTCAGTGAGTACCCAATGTTTATAAACTTAATGGTTAACGAATGACAACATAATCAAAATATAGTGTTTTTTGGTTTATCTCAGTCCCCTTTGGTTTTTTAATTACATTGATCCTTTTGGCAAGTTCTGACTTGTTCATGGAATTCTTACAGATGTGAAGCTCTTTCCTGGGAAACAGGCTGCATTTTCCTTGGTGAATCCTTTGGTGAACATCCCCTCCTTACCTCCTCTGAAGTTATTGTCTCTGTGATACTTGGGCTGAAGCTGAGAAGGCTTATTCAAAGGAACAAAGCCCTTCGAACAAACGAGAAGGGCACGGACAACCGATGAGCCATGAGTAGCCACTCCCAGTTGCGACACATGTGAAATTGAGCCCCAGCATTCTTGGCTTGAATTTCAAAAATGTGACTAGGTTGTGACCCCGTGAGCCTGGCTAGGATAGGTGAGCAGAACCAGTTCTTCATTTTGGTGGGAGAGAACAGACAGAAGACAAACACATACAATCTTTTTAGCCAGAACTCCTAAACCTGAGACATTTCCATTTAATCAGAAGCAAAGATAGAGATACTAGGTGATGATGGTTTTAGGCAGATAGGATTAGTTATTGTCATAGACACAGCTGCTTCCTATCTCTGGATTTTTTTTTTTTTTTTTTTTTTTTTTTAGTTTAGTAACTCTAGCCTTGGGAAATTCTTTTTCTTTTGTCCAGGGTTCTGCAAAATATCATCTGAAATTGGAAAATGCTGTGTCGTATGTTGGGTAATAGGCATTCTTCCCATCGTCAACAATACAATAGCATCAACTACAAAAGAAGCATTAAAATGTTAATGACAATGAACATTTGAGGGCTTGTGATGTGTCAGGCACTGGTCTAAGTGGTTCATTATAAAACATCAACTCTTAAGGACTTTATGAATTAGGTATTATTATAGCCTCATCTTACAAATGACAAAACTGAGTACAGACAGGTGCTCACTGCCCAGACTGAGACGGCCAGTAAGTGATAGAACTGGCATTTGAACACAGAAGATTCAGGGCCTTTGCCCACATTTTTAACTACAGTACTGTACTGCTTCTCCATAATGTATCAGAATACAAATACAGGTATATGGTGAGACATTCTACATAATGTGTCTGATCTGGTTGCGTGACTGCACAGCCAGGCTGTGAATAACTAGGAGAGCTAATCTTCTCTCTCCATTGGATTCTCAGCCACAGAAAAAAAAGAAAAAAGAACACAAAAAACCAAAACCCACCGCCTTTACTGAGTGTCTAGGATCTTTTTGGCTCTTGCGGAGAACACATCATGCTTAGTTTGCATTCAATTTTGGGGGCGTCTTCAGTTTCATAGACCCTAAAGGTATTTTCAGGCTAACATGAAGGCAAAGCTGTTTCTAAGTGACCAGCCTCAAACAGGGCAGGACCATGTTTTCTCATAACACAGGCCTGCAGCTAAAATCAAGGGCACGTTTAAACACGCCCATTTTGAATCCAACCCAGGGCTCTTTCTTCCCCATTTGCTAGTGGGGACAGCTGATCATATCAAAGGGAAGGGAGCTCCTGAGGATTCTAGTTTCTGGAGACTTTGGTTTCTGAGGATTTAAGAAAGCTAAAGAGGGAGGCATTAATATAAATCTTTCGTTGCCTAACTCTGTCTGGGATAGGAAGCTAATAGCAATGCAAGCTCCCTCTTGTTTTAGAATAATTTTTTCATCTCATAATCTACTTTAACAAAAACTACAAAGGTTTGTTTCTATAGGCTTTTCTCCATCTACTCTTCCCACCTCAAAGGAAGACGGGGCATAGCATTTGGCTCCCCTCTTTGAGAGAAAGCTCACCATTCATTTAGTGACATGACCCTGCTCACATGAAAGAAAATGGTGTGCGTGCCCCACTTCGCCTTTAGACTCTGTGACATTGGGGAGGACTTGCTCAATGTGGGACATTTCTTGGACACATTTCCAAATTACACTTTGGTGGGGTGAGGGTGGGAAGGGGCCATCTCGCCATCCAATGGCCCTAAACTCGCTGCATCACCAGTGGTGAAGAACAGCCCTTGTATTTTTGTTAATTTGTCAAATTCTCCTGCTGGGGACAAGAGAGCCAACTCTGCTCATCAGCAACCCCTAAAGCAGGGTGTTCTTCAAGCAAAGGATGGGGAGTTTGAGAAACAATTAATCTCTATCAAAGTTTGGCAAAAAAAGTGGGAGGAAGACTCACTACCCTCTTCTCACATATTAGAAACACCGTCGTATTAAATTGGTAAAATTTTAATGAGAGGAGTGGTTCTGTCGCTCCCCATAAGAGAAGGAAAGTTAAAATCCTGGGTTAAAGATTAATATTCCAAGTTCAGAACAAAAGGATGTTCTTTTGTGGCTCTGTGCTTATGCCTCTGAATGTAAACATTGTTCTGAGAGCCATTTTTTCTTTGCCAGATCTTTAAAGGGTAATAAATTAGCCCGTGGACAGCCATACAAGCTGCTACTAGATGTGAATGTGAATGTGTCTGAAGAAAAGGCTGACTTTCAATCAAAGTCTATTGAAAGAATGGTTGGATTTTCTAAAGAAGCATGTTGTGCCTATTAACCAACTTACAAAAGGGGCCATTTCCTTGATTTATGTTTGGTTGCTATAGAGATCCTGCAGCCCAGACTGGCAGGTGAAGCTCCCCTCTAACAATCTCAGAGGTTTTCCTTAGTTATCCTCTGAGGCTGAACTGCTGCAGCGGGTAAAAGGCAGTGTGCAAACAAGCTGTGCGTGTTCAAAAAAAAAAAAAAAAAAAAAAAACAACAAAAAAAACACCAAACATCTGGCTCAAGCATTTTTACCCCTATCTCTTAAATTATGACTTATTATTTCTGAGACTTAGGGCAAACATTTTTACAGCACTTGAAAACATGAGTACAGAGAAAAGTTTATTTTTCTAGTTGGGAGCATTAATGACTGGTTTCTGCAAGTGTGGTTTATTGCTTACATTATTTTACGGAATGCACAGCATTCCATGTTTGAACTCAAACTGATCTTCAAGAATGAGCTGTCCCTTCATGACCTGAGGGAAGATATATATGTGTGTATCTATGAGTGTATTTGTGTACATTTTTGTGAAGCAGATGGATTATACTCATTGCATGGTAATGCTGGAAGGATCTTAAAGATCGTTTGGCCTCAACCCTATATTTTTCAGAAGGGGAAACTGAGGGATTTCAGAAAGATTTGCCCAAGTATGACGTAAGTGATCTGTTGTAGGGCAAAATTTGTCTCTTTACCAAAGCTCTTGCCATCATTCCCCTATCATATGAGCAAGCTCATAGAAAACTTCAGGGTCAGAGAGGTGAGGAGAGGGCTTGAGCACTGGCGATGATATAATTTCACGTATAATTCACAAGGAAAACATTATTGCTGGGTCAAAGACTAATCAAAGTTTATGTTCTGGGGAAAGCAAGAGAAGAGGGGAGAGAGAGGAAAAAGTAAAAGACTGAAAAGAATGCTAAATGCATCCCTCACTGTCAATGGCCCTTATATATACAGAGAGAGGAAAGACAGCCCAAGATTCCAGTTATCAACCAATAGAGCAAAGTCACTGCAAGGAGGTGAATTGCCTGAGCAGGACCACTTCTGACTCCTGAACCTTTTTACCACGTACCCACTTTGAGTTTCCTAGTATCAGAGATACTCCTTATAAAGCCTTCTGAACGTTTTAAAGGGATCATGAAGGAATCCTCTTCTGCAGTCATGAAGGTGTGTTTCCTGTGTCCCTCCACACAGTGGATTAGTTTTCTAGGGCTGCCATAACAAAATACCGCAGACTGGGTGGCTTAAACAACAGAAATCCATTTTATCACGGTTTTGGAGGCTAGAAGTGTGAAATCAAAGTGTCAGTAGGTTGTTTCTTCTAAGGCCTCTCTCTGGGGCTGGTAGGGTCAGTTCCTTAAGTGTCTTTACATGGTCTTCCCCCAGTTCATGCCTGTGTCCTAATCTCGTCTTCTCATAAGGATGTTAGTCCTATTGGATTAATGACTTCCTTTTAGCTAGATTGCTTCTTTAAAGACCGTATTTCCAAATGTAGTTATGTTCGTAAGTCCTGGGGGATGTCTTCAGCATATAAACTTGGGGCAAGGGGGACATTGCAGCCTGTAACACAGTTAAATGAGATTACTATCTGAATAGCTCAATGCTTCATTAGCCTAAAGAAAAGGGGAACATTCTTCAGAAGGTTCTCTTAAATCCCCCAAGCCCAGGACCGAGAGGGGGATTTCCACAGGCCCTCCCAGTACCTGCCAGAGTCTTTTCCTGATTTCCAGTAAAGTCAGGATTTCTTCCCAGCTCAGAGTTGTGGTGACATCCTTTTAGCCACTAGGAATTCCTGGTAGCCTCATTCCTCACAAGGTCTTAGGGTCTCTGGTTAAGAACTGTTTACTAGTGGCTGGAAAATTAATCCTTTGGTTGATTTCCAAAAATTATTTATGACTTATTCCATTGCTATCCAATACTTCCAAGAAACCAAAGGGAATAGCCCAGATAGAAAAAAATCCGTTGCCTTCCTCCCACTCCCTTATTATGCTATAAACATTTGTTAATAGAGCAATTATCTTTTGAGTTGTAAAGGCTAAGTAACTACAAGGAAGAAAGGGGTGAAGGAAAAGTGCAATTCTTCAAGCTTAATGAAGTCAAGTGAAATTATTTCAAGTGGATGTGAATTATGGAGAACAGAATCCTCTTTTGCCAAAGTTTAATAAATGATGGCAAGCCATTTTGTTGAGCCAAACCTCCTTGCAGCTTGGTTTTGTCAGACAACATATACAAGAACACAATAAAGACATCTGTGGACAGACCTGGCCTTTTGGAAAAGGGAACTCTTTGTGGTTGAGAGGTGACTGATGGTAACAGGGAAAATGGATACTCCGTCTCTTGGATAGCCCCTTGTTAATAAAGCCAGCTTCACTGAGCATTTGCCAAGTGTCCACCATTGTGCTCAGTGCTTTACACACAGATCTCATTTCAACCTCACAGCATCCCTGTGAGGGAGGTCTTACTTACCATTTTGGTGAATGAAAAAAACAGGGTGAGACACTCTAAGGAAGCTGATTGGGGTACCACAGCCTACAGTGGGTAGAGCTGACATTTGAAATTGACAGTGGTTCTAAATCTGAGCTCTAATCCACTACATGAAACAGCTGAAAAGACTTCTGTGCTGGTCCAGGCAACTGCATGCTCTTTGACATTATGCAGCATTGCCTCAGTGGCGGAACAGTATGAATGAGTTATCATCATTGGTTCATGGGAGTACTGTTCCAGAAATTAAGGTTTCCAAGTATAGGTGAAGTATGAGGGCTGGGAAACAGTAGGGGTCCTTTGCCTTTTGGAAAATAGTTGTTGGTTGAAACTTGCATAAAAGGGAGGGCTAACAAGAAGAGAACAAGTGGAATGAAGATCAATGTCTCAAATTTCTACAGGGACAATTCAAAGCAGACATTTCAATCTGTAGGGGAGAAGAAAAAAAAAAGAACAGAAGAGGAAAGTTCCAAAAGATAATTTCTCTTAGAAGGGGACAGCTCTGAGACAGTTCTGCTTGGCTCTCTTCTGTTATTGTTTCTGGTACAGAGAGTACAATGGACGATCAAGAATGGAAGCATCTCCAGTGGTGAAAGCCAGTCTGTGGCCAGGTAATCATTCACCAGATGGATACCACCTGGGGTAGAATCACTCACACATGCAAATTGGCCCAAATAGTGTCCTGGGCTCATGGGTTATTTAAATGAATGCAGCTGGGATTTGATTTCAAGTGGCAGCAAAAACACCAAGAACGTTCCGCACCAAAGAAAACAGCACATTGACTGTGTCCCCTTTGCTTCAATTAGCTGCAAAAACCTTACAGTAATTCACTACAGTCTAGCATGACTAGGGAGAGAAGAAGTGATTAACTGCTTTATGGTCTGCTTTTGAACTCAGTTCCAAAGTTTCACTAGATCATTTCCTTTGCTGCTGTTTTTATTTTTAATATCTAGAATGTCTTAGCCATTTTCCTCCTTTCTCTCTAAACTAGGGCTACGGTGCAAACAAAATTTACTGCTAAATGTGATATTGCCTATAACCTACCCTGGACAATTCCCTGTAGCTTCTTTATAGTATTTGCAGCTTGAATTTCTTTGACAATATCTTGCTATATTTGGTGCTTACTTTTAATACCAAACTTGATATTTTAAATTGTATGAACATGTTAGATATTTAATTTCTATTAAATATGAACTTTATTTTTAAAAATCTACTGGCTTTGTGGAAAATTTAATAAGTGAAAAGTCTCTTCCCCTTCTCCCCTTTATCATGCATATTGAATTAAGTTTGTGATCTTACATAGAGTGTCCGAATGTTTAAGATCACAGTCGATGTACTTTTATCAAGCTCTAAGTGAATATGGCTGACAACAAAGAGTAGAGAAATGTATTTATCAAAAGCTGCAATCATTTCTCAAGATGTCCATTTGGATCCTTCCTGGATATGGTTTTATAAAAACTGAAGAGTGGAAAACATGCAATACATAAGACATTATATTTGATTAGGCCACTTTCCAATTGACAAAGGGTTTTCCAAGCATCACATCAGTTGACAAAGGGGAAGATCCTTAAATTCTTTGAAACCCACACAAAAGAAGTCAGAATTTGTGAGGTGACTCTTGAAGCTGGAGAAGGCTGCTTGGCCCAATACTAAAGCAGGCCGAGAGCATCTATCTGTGTGTGGACCAGGATAGGATGGGTGGAAGCAGTTATCATCTATGCTTCCCCCTCCTGCCCTCCTAATGACCTAAGCTCTGGCCTGAGGGACCAACATCCCTTAGAATGAGAGGTTATTTAGTTTTGATATGAGTGCAGCCTTGAGACTCCCTGTAGAGAAATTGCTTATTCCAAAAATTTAGCTTGTTTCTCTCCCTTATATGTGGAAACACAGGAAGAAATGTGGTCTGGAATACAGAGTGTAAGGGAAAAACAAAACCACGTCAGAAATGAATTTTGGATGAAAAAAGAAGGGTAAGTGCAGTAGTGTCTGCTGGAAAGGGAGTGACACCAGAGTTTACAGACAAGGACCATAGGTTGTTAACTTTGTTCAAGATGTTATACACTTCAACAATGCATTCATCCCCAAGATATAAACCTGTACCACTAGAATGTGAATTAGTTTATGTGGTGTATAAATGACCAAATTGAGTCACATAGAAACAAACTGCCTCTTCCATTGTTTGTAATTACAGGCAGGAGAAAGCCTTCACTTTTGTGTTTTTACCACTCTGATCTCCCCTTAACAAAGACAGAGCGCATCATGAGTGATTGGGAGTTTTTCATTTGTGGCCATGATACATAAATTTTCTTGGAAAATAGATATCTTGAAGTAAAAGCGTAGGTTTCTTTAAACAGTTGAGAGTGATAGTACTCTGCTGTGGACTTATTCTCCTTGATCATCGATCTATTCCTCTGTGAAATGTAAAAATAAAAATACCAATCTCGCAAGGTTGTTGTAAATATTACACATGACTTTGTCAACTCTCAAAGTACAATTAAAATGTTCAAATGGGCAGGTAAGAATGAATAAAGATTAAATTAATTGGGGGGAAGGATTATAAAGAAAAATAATTTTGGAGTTTCCTCCAAAGGGCCTTAATGGAGGAGTAAGGAGGTGAGACTTCGGCAGTAAGAAGGAACTGAGATTTTTGAACAGGGTGTATTATGATGAATAAAGTCAATTCAACAATGTTGTATAGGACACACTGAAGCAGAAAGGCTCGAGAGGAGGAGAAACATCAGAAGGTTTCTCAGTAGGCTAGAGAAGGAAGGAAAAGAATGTATTTGAGAGAGGTTGTAAGAGAAGGATCAAGACTAGCAATTAATTGAATGGGGGTGGGTGGCTAGATAATGGCCTAACACAGATGGTTTAAGGAAAATAAGAATAGGGAGGCAGAAAAAGTGATGGGGTTTAACAATTTTTTGAGTTTGTGTGTGTGTGCACACCCTTGTTACTGAGCATGTACAGATGTATTTGTATGTGTATATTGGTGGCTACACCACCACAGAGACAGAGAAAGAGAAAGCCAAGTAGCATGCTCAATTGTCTAAAATGGAACATATTATCCATACTCTTCCTTCTTCCTTTGACTCTGCTATCAACTTTGGACAAGTTGTCACTTTCTCTAAGAGCCCCCTCTTTGGTAAAATGGGCACAGTCACACCGCCTCCTCTGCATTCCCTCCAATTCATCACCCAGTCTGTCTATTTCACCTGATAAGTTTCTCAAATGCTCCCCTCTCTCCAGCCCTTGGCCATCACCTTAGTAGTATAAGGCACCCTCCCCTCTCACCTAAGTTATTCCAAGAGCATCTTAATTGTTATCTCAGGATCAATTCAAGTTCAACTCCAACTGTTTCTCCACACTGCAGCCAAAGTTACCTTTCTGAAGTGATCATGTCACTACCAACTGCCCCCTTAAATGGCTTCCTATTGTCATGTGCCCTACAAACTGCTGCGCAGCCTGCCCAAAATCCACATGTCCCATCTCTCTCTCTCCTCTCTTCCTAGAGCATCAAACAATGGGCCTTCCCAACAAAGGGGCTTTGAATACACTACTTTGACTGGAAAGCCTTTTCCTTTTCTAATTCACTTAATTCATTCTTCAGAATTCATCATATCACTTTCTCAGTGGAGCTTTCTCTAACCCTGCCTCAATATGGGTCAAACTCCTTTGTTAGGACCATTTCTTTACTTCAGAAAACTCTCTCAGGTTTTAATTATATATTCACTGTTGTGATCATTGAGGTAATGATGCTCTCAGCTATTAAACTGGAAGCCCCATGAGGGCTCCATGTATCTAACACAGTACCTAGAGATGCAAAGGTGAATAAGAGAGGGAATAAATGAGTGAATAGATGAATAAACACAGGAACGAGTAAATATCAGGGCACCTATCTCACAGAGCTGCTCTAAGGACATTTAGTAAAGGCACAGTCATCCCTTGGTGTTGCTTCCAGAACTCTCACATATACCAAAATCTATGCATACTCAAGTCTGCAGCCAGCCCTGTGGAACCCACATATACAAAAAGTTAGCCTTCCGTGTACCTAGCTTTGGCATCCCATGAATACTGTGTTGTTGATTTGTGTTTGGTTGATAAAATCCACATCTAAGTGAACCTGTGCAGTTCAAACGCATGTTGTTAAAAGGTCAACTGCAATTGTTATTCAAATATGAGTCGAGGTTCTGACTTATAATCCTGAGTGCATATCCAAATAGTTTTATCTTGAGAACTTTCCCTACCTTTCACCTTACAGGGATTTATGAGGTGCTGACAACCTACATTTTAGAATGCTGCTTCCCTCACTTTATTAGTTAGCTATTGCTAAATGCTGTTGTTTGAAGCCACTCAGCTTTGAGTAATAAAAATATCTGAGTAATATTTTTCCTTGAGTAATACTACTCAAATAAAAACACACTTGAGTAATACTACTCAAATAAAAATATTGCTCAAATATTTTTATTACTCAAAGCTGAGTGGCTTCAAACAACAGCATTTATTATTTCAGTTTCTTCAGGTCAGGAATCCGGGCTTAGCTTAACTGGGCTCTTACTTTCAGGGTCTCTTATAGGGTGTAGTCAGGTGTTGATTAGGTTTAGTCATCTACAGGCCTGATTGGGGAAGGTCCACTTTCAAGTCCATGTTGTTTCTTTGCATGATTCAGTTCCTCATGGGCTGTTAGACGGAGGGTCTTAGTTCCTCCACGGGTGTTGGCCAAAGTTCAACCTCATTTCCATGTGGGTTTCTCCAGTATGGCAGTTTACTTCATCAAAGCAGCAAAATGAGAAGGAGGGAGCGATGGAAGGAAGGAGAGAGACTGCCAGCAGGAGAGAAGTCACAGTCTTTTATAACCTATACTTGGAAATGACCGACTATCACTTTTGCCATATGCTACATGTTAGGAGAAAGTCACTAGGTCCACTCCATGTGTACAAAGGGAAGAGATTATTCAAGGGAGTGAATGCCGGGAGGTGGGGATCATTGAGAGCTACTAGAGAAGGCTGCCTGCCCCACTCATCCAAATGCCCAAAAGTAGAGTTGCTTAGCGACATGTCTCTAATCTTGTCTGGGTCCTAATGAATGCCATTCACAAACTGCCCCCCTTAGAAGGGCTTGTGGCTGTTCCCGATGATGGAATAATCCAGCTCAGTACAGCAGTCCCACAGCAGATGACCTTATTGATCTGCAGCTTAAAATTTGTCTGTTTCTTCACAAGGTGTGTCAGGGAGAGAAACAGTCAGTCTGACCCAGCAAGGTCATAGTTACTCCATTTCCATTAAATAAATATTCATAGACTCCAATGAGCCACCTCTAAGGTGTCAGGTATTATGTTTTAATTTCAGCAATTACGTGGCCTCCTGTCAGATTGATGTGGCACCGGTGTTGAGATACAGAGGAACTCAAGAATTTCCACTTGGGGTCAGGCCCGAGATAAAGAGGGAAGTCATTTAATGTTCTGCAACCTAAGTGGACTGGGTATGATAGCAAAAACGACTGGCCATAGAAGAGGCCCACATGTTGAGTTGCTATTCTCAGACCTCTGACTGGTTTCCACAAGCCCAGCTCTGCTCTTTTGTCTGGTTCAGGCTGGCAAAAGTGAGAGGTCATTGCCATCATTCTAAGAGAGGACAAAGCTTCCCAAGACTTAAACTTTTGATTTTGGCCTCATTAATACTATCCCGTGCGCAGTGAAAAGGAATGATCTGGAGTAAAACAAGGGCTTTGGAATCAGGAGACTCAGATGGGTAAACGTGACTTAGTGATTTACTTGTGAGACCTACAGCCAGTTACATAACCACTCTGAGCGGCCAGTTGCTCATCTGAAAAGGGAAGAGACGGTGTCGCTCCTCCATGTTCTTATAATGTCCAGTGACAAAGAGTTGGATTGGTTTCCGCAGCTTTCATTTTACCCTCCCCTTCTATTTGGAGGAGTTGAAAATGTAAACACTACATTTACCAGGCTGTCTTCCTGGAGATTTGGAAGCTGGAAGTGAAGCAGAAGCCATCTTCCCATGGTGTCCAAGGCTTACGAGGAAGCTTCCAAAGATGTAGGTGGTGGCGGTGGTGAGCAGTCCTCGTGGGTGCACTCATAGGCACATCAGCAACAGTTTCTAAATGATGGATCACAGTTATGGTGGTGTGATCTTGAACTCACAAGCCTAGCAGCAATGCCCTGGCTTCCTCTGCGCCAGCTCTTCTGGTAATGCTGTAAGCGCTTGATCCACTCAGTAAATATTTATCAAGCACCATCTATATTCCAGGGACTAATTTAGGACTAATCAGTGAACCAGAGACAAAATCCTGCCTATAGAGCTTACATTCTACTATGTGTGGGAATAAGTGATATACATATTAAGTATTTTTTATCTTAAAAATGAGGTGCTACGAAAAGTAGAAAAAGTATAAGGGGCATCAAAAGTGCTAGAAGTGAGAGTGGGTAACAATTTTAAATAGGGTAGTAGAGGCAGGGCTTACTGAAAAGGTGACATTTGAAGAATGATTTAAACATTCAAGAGTCAGCCATGTGGTATCTGAGGGAAGAGTATTGCAGACAGAGGGAATGGTCGGTGCAAAGCCCCTCACTGGGAGTGTGACTGGGGAATTTGAAGAAGAGGAAGCAGTCCAGTGAGGTTGAAGCAAGGCAAGACAGGGAAGAGGGGGTACAAGATAAAGTCTGTCGGGGAATAGAGGGCCATATCTGGCACCTAATTCCTTATATTAAATCTCTTCCTGCATGAAACAACTACAATGTTCTCTCTTTCCTCTACTAAACTAGGACTGATGTATTGCCTTTGCATACTTTTATACTCGCCCTTATCTAATTGCACTGAAATTATGCTTTTGTGTTTGCACCCACTCCAAAGACAGTGCCTCATTAATCTCTGTAATCTGAACACCTAGCCCAGGGCCTTGCAGAGCAGGCACTTAAATATACGATTAGTAACACAACATGAGCACAGCTATTTCCAAACTACTGCCTCTTCAAAACAGGAGATATCTCTGTAGGAGGATGCAGCTTCCAATATGGCTGGATATGTGGGGGGATAAAGACCTTCCTGGTTGAAGTAATACATTTAGTATTCTAATGAAGTAATTATAAAAGTAAGTAATTATTGAAATAACCACATCAACTCCCAGTCATTAAAATCCTCCTAAACAGAGCTGGCATGACGGCTTAGGCTACTAGAAACCCTGGCAACCACCCAACGCCTACAATAGCTTCTAATTAATTGATCTCACCTCTAATCTGCTATTGTTAGCCCAGAGCTGATCATTTGTTTGGCCTACAGATCCTATTGCCCCTTCCTTTTGATTGTATTTGTTACTGTACCCTCTCTATCTCTTTCAATTAAGCACAGGTTAAGTGGTTCACCCGCAAGAGAATAGGAGATAATGGCACCAATCAAAGTAATCTCTTTAATTTGCTAAATGGATTACAGGGAAACCCCAGCCAAAGTGAAGTCATAGCTAGTGGCCTTCACTTGAACTATACACAAGGAGTATCTAATTATTAACCCATCGTAAGCCAAGCTTCATTGTGGAATAAACGTCTACAAAGTTAGCAAGGTATAGGCAGTTTCAATAGACGAGATGGCCCTCTGTGACTAAACTGTTCCCAGGGTAAAATGTCTCCACTGGCTCCATTCCCAAATTTCTTGCTTGCCTTAACTTTCAAGTGAAACACACATCCTCACATACCAATCAAAATACTGCCCAGCACTCCAGTCAAGAGAGTGGATTTATAATCTCTTTAAGAGCATTCTCTAGTGAGGATTCATTTTTCTTATTTGTACTATAAATGCAAATGCAGTTTCATAGGCACAATGGCTCTGGCTTTTGCTGACTTTGACAAAAGTCTGTGTTTAAGAGTAAACAAGTTGGTTCTTAAGCTGGTAAGTGATCTTCCTTCTTTTTGTGACCCTGCTTGTTCCTGCCCTTATACGCACAGACACACCCCTCCCCATAAACCCACTCCGAGACCAAGACTGGGTAGAGGACAAAAAGACCCCATGCTACTGGAATTCTGGCTTTGCACATGTCCTTGGTTGATTAAGCCAGGAAGCAAAAAATGGCAAATCAAGGCATATTTCAGTAGAATATGGGATAATTGCAAGAATACAATGGAAGGCGAAAACATGCTGAAACAAAACTCCATGAACTTTCAAAGATTGAGGGACCTGGTTCCTAATTTGAAGAACTCAATACACATTGACATAACATCTGTGTCTCTGTACCCTCCATCTTTGTGGGGGTGGGTGGGAGGCACTGTTTTTTTCAATATCCAACTAAAATTATTTGATACCCAATACCCTATGTTCTGCGAAAAGTCTAGTGACCTTTCCCACATTTCTGAGCATTCCTAAGGAGATTTATGTCCAGGTTATATCACTCAGCATTCCAACTCTTCACTCTGATGGGGTTCAGGACATGCTACCCCAAAATATGGCACCTTGGCATTTGAGAAAACAGCAGAAGCAGGAAAGTCACTCTCATCTTCTCCTCATCCTTCTCCCCTGAAGCAGGTCATTTGAGAGGTGGCCTCCCTATACTCACAGGAAAGGAATATTCTTATTTCTGGAGACACAGGGTCAGAGAAAAGAATCTGAACAAACAGGCCTTGCTAAGTTCCCCCCAGTTTATTAGCATCAGATGGTACCCTCTTGTCCTCCAATCGTATTTCTCCATGACTGCCTACTATGTCAAACCTAAGCACAACATTACACAACTGTAACTCTTTCTTTGGGCCTTCATTTCCTTATGAAGCCTCCTGTGTCACATGAAACATTTATATTAAATGAATTTGTATGCTTGTCTCTAGTTAATCTGTCTCTTGTTATGGAACCCTCAGCCACAAATCTAGCAATGTGTGAGGAGAAGAAACCTTCCCTCCCCTACAATTCTGCCTCTCAATACTCTCTTCCTGTCTTGCCTCCTGAGGCACTTGACCTCTCCCTTTAGACCAAAGACTGACTTAACCCCTCTTTCCTAAAGTACCATTGACACAGGATGTATAATGTAATATGACCAAAGTTTGGGACAAAATTACCCACAGTGATATTACAACACAGA
The DNA here is from genome assembly GCF_049350105.2 of Macaca mulatta. Lineage (NCBI taxonomy): Eukaryota > Metazoa > Chordata > Mammalia > Primates > Cercopithecidae > Macaca > Macaca mulatta. The sequence continues at coordinate 23,201,044 of NC_133407.1, forward strand.
GCAGAGGAGGAAATGGCTAAAAGCTAATATAAGATATCACTAGTCCTCAACCATCCTCACTGCCTAGACCTTGTCATTCTTCACTGGTTCTGGCCATCCACCATATCTCTCAAAATCACTCTAACTTTCTTTACCATTTTCTCCTTTTTGATCCCAACCTTTCTCCCAAGCTGTCAGAGAAAAACATTTAGTTTTTTTTTTTAAATAGATCAATAATAACTGTCTCTTCCCTAGATTTGCTTTGCAAACTATTTTTGTACAATCAGAAGATCCCTTAAGAATTTTTCTCAGTCAAGAGTCCGTTTCTTTCCCTAGAAGCATCTGAACTCCTAGAACAACCTATTAAAATTGTAACCAAATGATAAAGAAACACAATTATCTCAGCTACATTAAGCACCCATTATGCTTAAGATGCAGCAGTGGGTGCAAGAGAGAAACAGAACACAGGACAAGAGGTACCCTCTGTTCTCAGGGCATTTATGATGCAGTGGGGGAGGTGATCATGCACCTGAGAAGCTGTGTAGTGAGTAGAAGGAAGTTGGAAGGCAGAAGGTCCAAGTTTCAGTGTTGATTTTACTATAATGTGTCCCTGGACAAGACAAGTAACCTTCTGCATTTTGATGTTGTGAACATTCCACAACCTGCACCATTTCTGGGGCTTCCGAGACGGTAGAAGGGAATGATCTGTGTGGATGGGTTATAAAAATCATAAAGCCCTGCATGAGTGTATGGTGTTGCCATGATCACCACGTGAAAAGTAACACACAGTAGCTGGCTATGAGTGCAAATCCCCACTGCTGCACAACCTTTTTAGGGTTTAAATGCTAAATATGTTGATGCTGTGCTTACAGGGACTAAAGAAACTAAACATCAAATAAGTTGAGAATTATTACAATGAAACCACAGCCACTTACCTCAATAGCTTCCCAAATCTACAAAAGCATTCTTAGCTCCCATATGTGTTATCCTTTAGTAGTGTTACTGAGTAGAACGTGCTGCCCCAGCTATGTTCTTTCATATGCTCACAAGTGCAAATTCTCACATAATATGGTAAATATGCAAATTTGCTTTATAACTGGGCTGATCTTTTGCTATCTCTTTCTGCTTACTTTCAAGCAGCTGTATCTGGGTTTCTACGCATTTAGATGACCTGTTCAAAGTATCTATCAAAGCTAAGAATCCATCAATCCTTGGATACAGCTACTGGATTCTTAGCTGTGGCAGAAATAAAATCTACACATCCATAGATATTCGGCAGTGCCCCTGTGTAGAGACACTGTTGTACCTATGTACCTTGACCTAGAGTGAAGAACCACTGTTATAGACCCCATGTTCTATAAGGATTTGGAAGGCCTGAGAGTGGTTAGACAATATTTAGTTCAAGAACGCTGCTGGCCCGATGGGTAGAGAGTAAAACAGAAGAGGGTCTTCCAAGGGGCAACTCTCATATCTGCATCATATTTAAAGCTCACAAAAGTTTCACATACATTATTTCATGTAATCTTTACAAGAAACAGTGAGATTCATTCATTTCCCAGATCTAGCAGCAGATACTTAGAGGTAAGCCACAGAAGATGTATGCGTGTACCGCCACCCCCAACACCACACCAAAATGTACAAGAAAACCTGTAGCTGCAATGCTCATAATGGCCCTGAAGTGGAAAAGTCTCAAATGTTCACCCTCAGTAGGATGAAAAAATACATATGAATTGAGCACTATATCATCTAGCAATGAGCAAAGCCAACCACAACTATCTGCACAAAAGGATGAGTCTCTCAAACATTACAGTGAATTCAGAAGACATAAGAGAGAAAATATTGTGTGACATCATTTATGTAAGCAGAAAAGCAATCTGTCAGAAGTCAGGAGTTGTCATGTTTACAGGAGAGTAGTGACTAGAAAGAGGTATGTGGTCTTCTGAGGTATAAGACATGTGTTTCTCGACCTAGGTTCGGGTTACTTGTGTGTTCACTTTGTAAAAATTAATGAAGCAGTGCACTTATGTGCTACACTTCAATAAAAATTGACATTAAAAAAGCAGAGGGACCCACACAGAATGGCCAACTTCTGTTTTGCTAAGTAAGCAAAAAGTACACCAAACTCTATTTACCATCTATTATCACAATCTAAACATTTTAAGACAATAGAATTGCACTAAATATAGGAAGGACATACAACTATAGCGTTGCATAACTTTATAAAAAACAATTTGTGTATTAGCCTTATTTTGCTCATTTTACTCTAGGCCCATGAGAGTCTTCTGAGGACAACTCAATTTGCAAACTGTTTTCTGAGAACCACTACTTTGGGATGTAGATAAAAACTCCCCTTTTTGTTTATTGATTCACAGGCAATTTCACTTGTGTCTTTCCACTTCTGCAAGCCAGCAGCTTATTTTAATAGTGACTCACTGGAGCTCTTTGGAACTCTTGGAGTGGATTAGGATGACTTTTGGGTGACTGAGAAGGTCCTGGACTCCATGTCCCAGGCTGCTCTGCTTAACTGGCTCTTGTTGGCCTACCTGCCCTCCACCTACATTGGCCTCCACAATGCAATCTACCAATTATTTGACACCTACCTAGAGTTCTTCCTTACCAGCAACATTTTAAATCATGCCTTGAAGGTTTGAGCTTCTTTTCTACTCCTTGGATAAACAGTTAGCTAACTTTTCCAGTAATATGTGGATATAGGCTTTGCTGTTGTCATTATTAACCTTGAAGAGAGATACTCTTCATTCCTATTTAATTATCCAATTATTCATTCATCTATCCATGCATTCACTCATTTTCACTCTTTTTTCCTTTCCTGTCTAAACTCTTACCAATGAGATAAGATGACCAGTCCTAGATCTAGAATTTAAGTTTAAATTTTATGAACTGTTATACAGATTACTGCCAATATATACTGTATTAGTCAAGTGCTTTGGATTCCCAGACCATCAACCAGTCTTATGAAGTGACTGGTTTGACAAAACTTGGTCTTTACATAGCCATTGGGTTTACTACCAAGGACTGTCCTCTTTTCCAGGTGTTTGCAAATGGAATACAAGCTGGCTTTTCTTTTCTTTAGGCCTTTCTTATGCTAAGTGTTCAGTCTATTATGTCTATAATCACTCTTTAAAATTAGAGGCATAATGTCTTTTAACATACTTTCTTCCAAAACTCTTACAAGTCACAGTTGATGGTCTGAGAATTTCTTTGATCAGTTTTCTAGTTACTAAGAGAGAGAAAATGAAATATGGAATTAAATTCCTTCCATTATATTTTACTTCATTTTGGTTTCCTATGTTCCTATTCTACAAATTATACTTATTGAGTATTTTGTTTGTAATGAATACATAATTGTACATATTTATTGAGTATTGTGTGATGCTTCAACACAGGTATACATTGTAGAATGATCAAATCAGGGTAGTTAGCATATATAATGGGCTGAAGACCTATACAGACATTTCTCAAAAGAAAACACACAAATGGTCAAAAATATGATGAAATGCTCAAGATCACCACTAATCATCAGGGAACTGCATATCAAAACCACAGAGATACCACACTACCCCAGTTAGAATAGCTATTATCAAAAAGGCAAAAAGTATTTTTTATGATTCACACGTATTCTAAAGCTTTTACATGAATTGCCTCATTTAATTCTTACACTATCCCCATGATGTAAACATCACATTATAAACTCATTTTACAGAAGGGGAAGCTGAGCCTCAGAGAGGTTAAGTGACCTAGGGATGTCCTAGCTTCATGTGAAACCCTGTATTTGGCTCTCACCTTGCTGCTCATTCTAAGGTAATTTCCTTCAATTGAACAAATCTTTATTAAGGGCAATGATGCCCATCATTGAAACTGGCATTGGAGATTCAACTATGACCAAGATGGGCTTAGTTACTGCCCTTACAGGGCTTCTCAGTTATAGGACAGATAGTTCTTGAATATGCATGATCCTAAGGTGATACATATTATCAAAGGGTTGCCCTATGGCTAACAGTACAAAGGGGTAGCTTCTGGCTGGTGCAGGCAGGAAAGCCAGGTGCTAAAAATACAGACTGAGTTTGTTTTGTTTTTTGAGACCAGGTCTCGCTCTGTCACCCAGGCTGGAGTGCAGTGGCCCAATCACGGCTCATTGCAGCTTCCACCTCCCAGGTTCAGTTGATCCTCCCACCTCAGCCTCCCGAGTAGCTGGGACTACAGGCACACACCACTACACCTGGCTAATTTTTGTACCTTTTGCCATGTGCCCAGGCTGGTCTTGAACTCCTGGGCTCACTCAAGCAATCCTTCTGCCTTGGCCTCCCAAGTGTTGAGATTAAAGACATGAGCCACCGTGCCTAGCCAGACTTGGGTTAAGAGGTGCTCACGGAGACTCTGTGGGTACGACGTGGTCACCACTATGACTGAGACTATGTACAGTGAACTCTGATAGCACGATGGAGCAGCATATAAGAGCATGGGGCCAAGAGAAGCCATAGATCTTATTTTTTAAAAATCAGTATTTTTGAGCTTCCAAGCAAATGCTGATCAGCTAAGTATCCTTACATGGTACAAAGAGTTGATTACAGGCTCACACTAGTTCCTTCCCTCCACTGTGGGCAAGGATATTTCCCTACCCCATTGCTGTTGAGCTTGGTGATGTGACTTCGTTTGATCAAGGAACATGGGTAGAAATGTCAGTCTGCCAGTCTTGACCCTGAGCCCTAAGATGCCTTATGTATTTCCTCTCCCCTTCCTGTATTTTTGCCACTATAATGAAAAGACTATATAAAGAGGCAGCTGCTGGTCCCAGAATAAGGGGACACGCGGAAGAAAGCCAAGTCCAGCTGATTCCCACTAAGCCCTCCAAAGCCCTGCAGAGCCAGGCTGACCTACAAAAAATAGTTTGTTATTATAAACCACTGAGATTTGGAGGTTGTTTCACAACAATATTACAGCAAATACACACGAGATGTGTCTTAGGTCCCCTTTCCAGGGAGCCAGGCTCCAGAAATTTCTACTAGTTTTCCCACCTTTTTACTCAGCCGTTCCGAGTAGGAGAGGCCTTCCTAATCACCCTGTATACACTGGCAGCTTCATAAAGGCGACACCTGATCTGAGTCTTCAGGCTGAATCGGGATAAGCGTGTGAGGTGCTTGTGAAGGAACTGGAAGAGCGTCATGCTGTATGGCAGCCTGTGGCCATTAGTCACGTGTGGCTCCTGAGCACTTGAACGGTCCCATTCAGATGGAGAGGTGTTATAAGTATAAATACACACTGGACTTTGAAGACTTAGTATGAAAAACAAAACGTATACTAGTTAATTTTCATGTAGGCTTTGTGTTTAAATCATATTTTAAATATGTTGGGTTACATGAAATATATTGTTGAAATTAATTTCACTGGTTTCTTTTTACTTTTTCTTAACGTGGTGATCAAAAGGCTTTAAATTATATATGTGTCTCAGGGGACACGTCTACTAGGCAGCTGTGGGCTAGGAGGACTTCCAGGCCATAAGCCAAGCTGAGAGTGAGAACCATCCCAGGTTGGGGACAGGCTGCTGCATGCAGCAATAGTTAGGGCACATACAGTGCACAGTGCAGGGGTCGCAGGCCAGTAGGAGTCACAGCGAATGGGCTATGAGGTCTGAACACCAAGCTTGGGGCCTGCACCCATCACCTGGAGGTGCCTGAAAAAGGATGTTGCTAAAAGCAGGATGCCTCGACGCTAGGTGGTGGGTTATAAGAGAAGACTGGCAGACACTGAGGAGGTGAACTATCTGTCACAGTGAAGTCAAGTGCCAGCTAGCAACTGCTTTCCTATTCTAAGGCACTTACAGGTTGATTCATGGGCAATTTGAAACCATAAGCAGTTTCGGTGATGAAACATGCAGACCAAATGATATCACATTCCTTATCTTTGCCAGTGAGCAGACTTTCCTCTCTGCCCACTGTCACAAACACTGTCACCTTGAAAGGTGCTATCCTATCACTGTATCTGACGAGCTGAGCAGGGAGATGTCACTTCTAACAGCACCTTGAAGTATGGGCCCATTCGGAGACATATTAGGCAGCCTCTGAGAAAGCCAGCCTGCTTTGGGAAAACGCAAAAGGGAAGAAACTCAAGTCATAACCAGATTAGAATGTCATGATAAATATAACTTTCACCTTAGTTTCCATTAGGTGAGGATTTTAAAGGTTACTTGGAAACATTCTGAAGTAGGCAATATAATGATTAAGTGAGCAGCTCAAAAGACTTGGGATGTAAAAGAAAGCATGAGCTTCTCATGCACAATAGCCGAGGCCAGTTCGAGTCCTTTGTTAGACACAGAAATATCAGCAATGATTCTGCACTTAATAGGACATGTGGATCCACATGGAAGTGGCTAAATATTCTGCTGGATTCTAAACTCAGTGTTTAGAATTTGTCATCCTGTTCCCCCAATACATTGAGGAAGCTTGGGGCTATTTGGGTAGACTCAGGGCTATCTATGTGCTTGCAGAGCATCAGCTTATGGGAAATGTAAAATGCAAATGAATGAGTTGGGATGTGAACAGAAAAACAAAAGTTCTCTCCACAGTTTGATATGAACAGTTCTGTTGGCTTAAATAGGAATGGGTATTTCATAAACTGATAGAATTTGGAGGTGTGTAATGAGCGACCCTGTAGTTTAATAGGGGAAGATACTGAGGCTCAGGTGGGACTAACGTATCCAAAGTTACACAACTAGTCAGCAAGAGGGCTGGAAATCAAACCGGAGTCTCCTGTATCACTGTTCAGTCCTCTTATGTGACTTGATACCTGTGGCTGACCCAGGGACACAGAAGCCTTGCAATAAAACTACTTAAGGTGCTGAGAACAGGCCTTAGGGCAGTAGTTCTCAACCCTGGCTGAACTTCAGACTATCTCAAGACATTGCTCTGGCCACACACCAGAGCAATTAATAAGGAATTTATGGAGATAGGACCCAGAACACTGTATTTTTAAAAGCTCTCCAGGTTATTCTAATACGTAGTTGAGAATTACTGCCTAAGGGGATACCGGAGTGATGTAGGAACATACCCAGCTTTCAAAGGCAGGACATCACCTGCCTCAGATGACTACCATGTCCGGGTCCATCCAGAGGCCTCTGTTATAGAGGAGGCGGAGATCAAATCAGCAATATTATCTTGATCACAAGACTTTGTTTGGCAGGCAGACACCGGTGAATTCTAAAGTCACCTTAATGTTGTCCAAAGGAGATCATGGCATATCTATCAGCCCTAACCAGCCGATGGCTTTGTTGATGTAAAAGTAGGTTCCCTCACATCGGTGCCATATGGCCAGCACAGGACACGATTGGAGATGAGCAAGTTTTTAAAGAAAGCATATTCAGCTTTTAAAGATGTTACACTGTCCATAGAATTTTCTGCTATAAATGAAAATGTTTTATAGCTATACTTTCTAATATGGTTACCAGTAGCACATGGCTGCTGAGTACTCAATATTCCAAGCATGACTAAGAAAATAAATTTTAAATTTTATTTCATTTTAATTATTTTATCTTTGAACTTAAATAACCACATGTGGTTACTGACCACTTTATCAGACAATGCAAGGAAGTTCTCAGAACTCTCCCAACCAGGCAGGAGACAAAGAATTTGTAAAGGACAAAGATAAGTATTTTAATTTTAAACTGTGCTGTTGCCTACTTACTCTATACATGTCTTTAGCTTATTCAGCAAGATTGGACATTTTAAAAAACCTTGCTAGAAAATGGTTTTTGACAATAAAGGTACAGATAGCATTGATTTTTTTTAAAGTGCTTTAGTGTATTTGGTTTTCTTTTATAAACAAGATTACTGAATAAGAACATTCTTACCTTGGAATATTCAAGTTTCTGATGAGAATGAGTTTTGGGAATAGCAAGTATCTCATAATCTTCCTCTCAGATGCTTACAAGAGTCATATTGCAGGAAAGATGGAGCTATCATTTCATCTAATGACCACCTTTCCAAGGAACCTCTTCCAAAAGAAAGGTAGTTGTATGCCAATATCAACTCATTCTCCCAGAAACACAGAAAGCACCTCATTTTCCTAATGTAGATGCCTTTGGGCAAAGAAGGTGACTGAACTTTCTGGTCACTTCTTTCAGCTCAAGAAACAAATACTCTTGTGTAGGCTTTGCATTGAGATGAGATTCTTGAGACATTGATATGCTTATCCTACATGGCATTTCAAAAGTTAGTTATTTTTGGTTAGCACATTATTTGTATGAAAAACCATAGCATGCCCGTGCACATGCAAGCCTGCAGCCACCCCTATCTTACAATTTTATCTCATTTTTAAATACTTGATAGTAGTTCCTGATTTATACTAATAAAAATTGAGGGGAGAAAAATCAAAGCCATATTCGATCATAATTAGTGGGTGTAATATCTCTGCTGCTAAAGTTAGAGGTGACAAGAGACTTATGTTCTCTTTGCCCATGCTGATGCCAATGAATATCATTTGTATTTCACTGGAAGCTGGAATGAGTGATGTATTCATGGAGTAAAAGAAGATCTGGTCAAGGGATGGTATGACTTCAAGGACAGAACAGAGGAATAAATGCCTGAAGACTGGGGGCTTAAGCCCTGACACCAAACTTACCGGTAATATTAGATTGGGGCAAAAGTAATTGCGGTTTTTGCCATTACTTTTAATGCCCATTGCTTTTAATGGCAGAAACTGCAATTACCTTTGCACCAACCTATTACAACCCTGAACACCACACCACTTAATTTTTCTGAGATCCATTCTCCTCATCAGCACTAAAGGGATAAAAATAGCACTACTTCAAGGGATGCTGTGAGAACATCATAAGGTAATATGTGTGTTTTGTAAACAATTAATATTACCCAGGTATTAATGATCAGTGATAGGCTGGGATAACACGGCCTATTCTTTCCCCATTAAGTTTTGCATATAAACCTTCTTTTTTAGGTCTATTGTGAATTTAAACAAATATGTACACATTCCATTTGCTTCAAATGTGACAGGTTTTAAAAATATATATATCTTTTTTTATTGTGGTAAAATATGCATAACATTTTTACCATTTAAAAAAATTTTAGGTGTACAGGTCTCTATGAATTTGACTACTTTAGATACCTCCTGTAAGTGGAATTACATAGTACTTGTCTTTTTGTGTCTGGCTTAATTTCACTTAATGTCCTTAAGGTTCAACCATACTATAGTATGTTGCTGAATTTCATTCCTTTTTAAAGCGAAATAATACCCTGTTGTACGTACAGACCACATTTGGTTTATCTGTTCATGCACCAGTGGAGATTTGGGTTACTCCAACTTTTAGCTATTCAGTTGCTATGAACATTGGTGTAAAAATATCTGTTTGAGTCCCTAGTTAACACTCATAAGTGAAATTAATGGATGATATGTGATTCTATTTTTAGTATTTTGAGGAACTGCCATACTGTTCTCATAGAAGATGCCACATTTTCTGTTTCCACCAGCTAGACCCAAGGTTCCAATGTATCCACAACCTTGCCAACACGATTTTTTTTTCCCCCCAAATAATAGCCATACTAAATGGTATGTGGTGGTATCTCACTGTGGTTCTATTTTGCCTTTCCCTAATTATTAGTGATGCTGAACATCTTTTCATGTGCTTAATGACCCTTTGTATGTCTTCTTTAGATACATTTCTATTTAAGTTCTTTGGTCACTTAAACATGACATTTTTAGCATAAAATGAGTATATACACATTTTGTTAAAAAATATATTTTAGGATATAACAGCAAAGTCATAAAGCCCTTAAAAGTAGCTGTTAAGTGAGTTTACTATTATTGTTGCTATTTGTATTATTTATAATTACTACTGCCATTTTATCTAGCATGATCGAAGACTAGCTATTTTCTAGGTACTGAGCAAAGTAGTACACATATATTAACTTACTGGATCTTCACACTTATTCTGTGAAGAAGCAGCTCATCTTGTTAGTATCCACATTGAACAGCCAAGGAAACTGAGGTATAAACAAGCTAAAGTAACTTGCCCAAGGTCATGCAGCTAGTAAGTGGAAAAAGTGGGATTTGAACCCAGGCAGTTGGACTCCAGAATTTTTGTTCTCAGCTGTCACACAATCTCACCTCTCAATGATGGATGGTGCTGAATGATCCATTGATGAGCTTTATGAATAATAAATAATTATTTATTATTTAATTATATAATTATATATTTATATAACATATAATTTATATAACGTATATATTTATATAACATATAATTACACATTAAAGAATAATAAATAGGTTATTGTTCATGATCTTTCATTTCAGAATATTTAAGAAGATTCATCGACTTATTTCTATGACTATTCAATGGACTTCTAAAATAAGCCAGCAATATGACTATTTGTTTGCTATTATTTGACAGCCCAAAGTTGAGACATATTTTGGCACATACTTGAAAAATTATATTCCACTGCACTGTGCCGTATTGGTTTGACAGTTTATTGGAGGGTAGAAGATAAGATCATAATCACTTTGGGTATTCAACATTCTTTATATACTACTGGAAGATAATATTTATACTTTCTCCATTTATTGCTCAAATCTTTATTGAGCGCATATCCTGTGCTAGATACTATTTGAGTTTCTGGAAATACAAATGGATACATCTCTGCTCTAACAGGTGATTGTGTTGGGTGTGGTTTGACAGGCTGTAAACACAGAATTGCAAATTGCACAAATATTTTGATACCAAATCATACTGGGGAAGAAGAAAAAGCAGGTAAGAGGAGAGAAAGATCTTAAGCAGCGCAGAGGGACTGACATGTTAGGGTTGTCAGGCAAGGTTTCCATAATGAGATAATGTTTGAGAGAGACCAAAATGAAATGAGAAAATGAACCATGGGTAAAAGAGGATCTCAGACTAAGGGAACAACCAGTGCAAAGGTGCTGAGGCAGGAGCCTCCCAGGAATGTTTGTATAACAAAGAAGGCAGAGTGAGTGGAACAGAGTAAAAGAGGGGCTAAAATTAATTAACTCTTCCATTCCTTGAATTCTCCATGATAACAATGGAATGTATCAAACGCTAAACTCTGGTGGGGACCAGGGTCAAAATATACCATATCTAAAATCTGGGTTGGAGAAAATAACATGAAAAACATAGATTCACTTTTGTAGACCACATGGCATCCTGACTTTTTTTTTTTTTTTCTATTTTCTGGGGGGCTGTGAATCAGAAGTTCTATGAACACAAAATAGATTACAGATATGATGTGCATTTAGCCACACTTGAATAGGTCCAACATTAACATTCATTTCTTCTACATCAAATAATGAGCCAGCCCTTCAATGGTGGATCTACCTGGTCCTAAAAAAAGAAAAAACATATCAATGGCAGTCACCAAATGCTCTCTAACAGAGATGGAGAAATCCACTGCTGAGAGCTGTTAAAAGTTCAAAAGAGGAAGGCTGATGTCATTCATGTTAGACTGTGACCTCAAACACATTTTTTGTTTGGGAAGATTATCAAATTTTATCAAATTTTATATACAAATCTCTACTATGTTCCAAGAAATTTGACATTGTAACCACTGATGACTTAAGAAATATATAACTCTCCTCCTAGCATTTGAAAAAACCTTGAGAGATTATCCCAATTAAGAATATAGTTTCAACATTATGCGTACACATTTGCCAATTTTCCATATTAGATTTCTATGCTCATTCTTGAGTAGCTCAACCCAGAAACAGTGGAAAATAAAAGTACTTAATTCTGTGACATTATCATATATAACGTTGTGATTTTTACTATCTATTTAACCAAATACTGGAGTAACCATAAATTATAGCCCTCCAGTCACACAAAATGAACTTCCAGATAGCTCCCAAATTTGAGTAACTTAAATGACTCTATTTCAGAATAATATCCAAACACTAAAAATATTTGTCACATTTGCTGCAGATAAAAAATAACCTCACTCAAGCATGGGGAAGAGAAGGCTCTGTAGGATTCCAGCCTCCAAACACCACTCTCAAGCCAGAAAGTTATTCTAAAAACAAGAGGACACTGAACAAAAGGTGATAAAGACAGATCAAAGAAGTAAGTGGCAGAGTTAGGAAAACAGTTTAAACTCGGGAAAGACTAAAATGTAGAGACTTTAGGACATCTGGATAAGGAATAGACAGTGGTAATGTGAGGTGGAAGACAGGGGATGCGAAAGGCCAGAGTGGAGCTGGGGGCACTATTTGGCCTCTAAGAGAGGCCTTCACTGCTTTAACATTTAAAGGCTTTCCACTGTCTGCTGTGTTCCCACCATTTCCTTACGATGCCTTGTATACTAGCTGCTCAAAATGATATACTCTCTAAATAAAGTCTGGTTAAAATGAAGGTGCTTAGTAAACACTGAAGCAAAGTCTGCTTAGTCTTCTACCTTCAGAATATCTCACTGTAGAACACTCAGCACAATCTGCTGTAGCTAGCTAAGGCCTCTATGGTATCATATCACCCGTGGGAAGTTTCCTTACATATTTATGCCTAAAGAGCTGCAGGGAAGGGGTCAGAATCACAGAGCATTTAGGAAGGGGGAAAAATTGAACTATAGGCAGCTTTGTGGTTGCTCAGTATTTCTAAGCTGGTGATTGTGTTAGTCGGCTTGGGCTGCCACATCAAAATAGCATAGCCTAGGGGCTTAGACAATAGAAATGTATTTCTCATACTTCAGGAGGCTAGAATTCTGCAATCGGGGACCGGCATGGTCAGATTCTGGTGAGGCTCTTTTCCTGCCTTGCAGAGGGCTGCCTGCTCACTGTTTCCTCAGATGGTGGGGAGAGAAAGCAAGTTCTGGTGTCTCTGTCTCTTTTAAAAGGACACCAGTTCTATCAGATAAGGCTCCAGCCTTATGACCTTACTCAACCTTAATCACCTTCTTAAAGTCCATATTTCCAATTCAGTCACTTGGGTGTCAGGGTTTCAACATAGGAATTTTGCAGGGACGTAGTTGAATCCATAGCCGTGATGGTTTAAGTTCAAAGATATGACAACAAAGCCTGATAAAAAGGACCGAGGAATGTGGACATAAAAATTTTAAACTTCTGTACAGAGACCATAAGTTTTAAAAAATGTAAAATTAAGAAAAAATATTTGCAACATACATATAATATTCTTAATATATTAAAAACTCCAGTAATTAAGAGGTCAACAAAGATAAGGGGAAAAGGTGTGAAAAATTCAATCATTGAAAAAGGACAGAAAAACATTCTAGAAAGGATGCCTGCACAGTATAATCATAATTTTAAATTTAAGTGATAGAAAAAATTTTCATTTTAGATTCCAAGGGGCTAGAACCCCTATTGTTGTATTAGGCAAAATATTAGCCCCTAAAAGCCTAATGTTGTGTTAGGCAGAATATTAGCCCCCAAAGATATCTATGTCCTAACACCCAGGATCTGTGAATATGTTAGGTTACATGATATTTAACAATTAGGTTGTAGATACAGTTATAATCAGTTGACCTTAAGAGTGAATTGATCCTGGAGTATGCAAATGGATCCAATGTGATCACAAGGGTCCTTAAAGCTGGAAGAGGAATGAGAAGGAGTACTATAGAAATGACTGCGTAAGGATCAATCACCAGGTTGAAAGTTGCCGGCTTTGAGGTGAAGGAATGGGGCCATCAGCCAATGAATGTGGGTGGCTTCTAGAGCTTGTACCAAGCAAAGCAAGGAAATGAATTCTCCCCTAGAGCTTTCAAAGGGAACCCAGCCCTGCTGACACCTTCATTTTAGCCAATGAAGCCCGTTTTGGTTTTCCGGCCTTCAGAATTGTAAGATTTAATTGTAAGACATATTTGGGCCGGGCGCGGTGGCTCACGCCAGTCATCCCAGCACTTTGGGAGGTCGAGGCAGGAGGATCAACAGGTCAGGAGATCGAGACCGTCCTGGCTGACATGGTGAAACACCGTCTCTACTAAAAATACAAACAAACAAACAAAAAATTAGCCGGGCGTGGTGGCGGGCACCTGTAGTCCCAGCTACCCGGGAGGCTGAGGCAGGAGAATGGTGTGAACCTGGGAGGCGGAGCTTGCAGTGAGCGGAGATCATGCTACTGCACTCCAGCCTGGGTGACACAGGGAGACTCCATCTCAAAAAACAAACAAAAAAATCTTGTTGGCCAGACATGTGGTTCATGGCTGTAACTCTAGCACTTTGGGAGGTGGAGGCCTGTAGATCACTTGAGCCCAGGAGTTCAAGACCAGTCTGGGCAACAAGGAGAAACCCTGTGTCTACAAAAATACAAAAATTAGCCAGGCATGGGGGTGCATGCCTGTAGTCCCAGCTACTTGGGAGGCTGAAGTAGGAGGGTTGCTTGAGCCTGGGAGGTGGAGGTTGCAGTGAGCTGAGATTGTACCACTGCACTGCAGCCTGGGCGACAGAGTAAGACCCTGTCTCAAAACAATGACAACAAAAATGTGTGTGGTTTAACTTGCCAAATTTGTGGGTTTTTTTTTTATAGTAGCAAAGGGAAACAGTGAGGAAGTGGGAAACTTGCTATCAATTTATACAAATATTTTTAGAGGGCAATTATGTATGTATTTATCAACATCTAAAATACAAATATTCTTGTACCTAAAAATGGTAACTTTTATGAACTCATTCCATGAAAATAATTAAGCAATTGGTCTTTTGTTTTTCCTTCAAGTAGTAGAAAATGGAATATAAACTGAGTGGCCTGTACTGTAACCACAGAATACAGAGCTATTACTCTTAGTCCATTTGGGCTGTTATAAAAAAATGCCATAAACTGGGTAACTTACCGACAACAGAAATTTATTTCTCACAGTTTTCTGGGCAGTCTGAGATCAAGGCATTGGCAGATTTCGTGTCTGAGAAGGGCCCATTTCCTGGTTCACAGAGCCTGTTTTGTAAGGGTGCTAATACTATTTCTGAGAGCTTTATCTGTGTGACATAAGTACCCCCCAAAGGCCTCACCTCCAAATACTATCATTTTGGGAATGTTTTTACATATGAATTTTTGGGCACACATTCAGTCTATAGCACTAAGGATAAAAAAAAAAGGGCAGTATGTCTTCAAAGAATAAAAATTCTTCACTGAATATAATTACAGACAAGTATGTTCCCAGTGATTTCAGTTTTGAAAAAGGAAAAAAGTGTGTACACACCCACACAGAAGGAAAAACCATCTGAAAAAATATATTCCCATATTATTAGCAGGATTCTGATGGGTAAGAGTTTAGGAAAAATGCCAGTTACTACCATAATTATATGTTTTTATATTGTTTAAACTTTCTAAAAATTAATGTTAGCATCTGATATTTTAAAAGTAAAGATATTTGCATAAAATTGTACTGAAAATAAAGCAATACGTAATTTTGGCTTCGAAGTAATTAAGATTAAGTTAATCATAAAAAAGCTATTCAATACCTTTCTCAGTCTACTTGAAGATCCAACAACAGAAAACAGAGAAAGACCAAATTCACTGAATTCATGTGGCATTGTTCAAGGTTTTGCTGGAGATTGAGTCTTAGCCTTCGCCTTATATAAAAAAATAAAATAGTAGATCTTGCCCATCATGTCTACTGAGTGGAGAAAAAGCAGTTTCCCTTTTCACCGCAGGGTTCTTGAAGGTATACTGGGATGACGGTATCCATTTAATGTTGTTCACACTTTCCTTCTTTCTTCCTTAGATTACAAACCATTCAGGTTACAGTTTAGCAAGAGCTTTGAATTCAGTGAAAAATATCATTGGCTTTCTAAACAAAGTTGTTTGCAATAAAACAGAATCAACCTTTTTTTAAAAAAAAAAAACAATGCCCCAAATGGGAAATACATATTATTAGTTTACCCTGCCATTAATTGAACTGCTGATATGAGCACGGGAGTCTTCTGAAAACTTAGGAATTCTGTTACCATTGTGCAAAACAACCTCCTGATATCCCTTGCCTTTGATGGCTTCTATTACATTCTAGAGCTCTAAGAGAAATAAGCTTGTCAGTACAAAATGCCTTAAAGGGCTCTTCCCCCTTCAGAACTGCTGAGAAGACACAGAATTTGTTGACCGGGAGGAGGCGATCAGTGTGTCCCCCAGAGACAGCATCAAAGGCAGATGCTGTAAGCAACTGCAGATTTAATGTGCTTCATCCCTCCATCTTTCCTCCCTGGCACACTGGCCTTCCCCTAGGACTGACTCTCATCAAACTGACAAAATGATCATCCGTGGACTCACGGTTAGGACCAAGGATTTTCCCAAAGACCAAGGTGGCTTTGAAAGATAATACATGGCTCATTTTTACACTTGAGGCCCATAGCCTGTGTGTGTTAGAGGTTGGCTGGCTGAAAAATCTCAGATGGAGTCAGCTAATTCACTCAGTTCTCTTCTTAAACCCATGAGGCTAAAGGCTATTAGGTTTCATGAGAAATAAACAAAATTTCAAATTAACTATAGTGGCCTCTCATTTAAGCAGACTGGTCACAGAAGGGATTGTTTGGGTTGGCAAAGTAGACTAGTTAACTCAGAATTACTGTATACTAAGCCGGCTGACACTAGGCAAGTTATTTAATCCCCGATGCCACAGTTTCCATATTCATAAAATGGGCAATACTAATTATTCTTACAGCAGAAGACTGTTGTAAAGACTAAATGAATTAACGCATGAAGGTACCAAGAAAAATGTCTGATATGTGATATACAATATGTAACTTTATTACAATATATAATTTTATTATCGACTAGAGCAGGAAGACCAGTGCAACTTACATTACTACCATCACATTGGATGACAAATGCTCATAGAAATGGAATCATTAACATGCATAACTCAAATTACTGGGCATAGATTAATCCCCCTTCTGTGCTGATCCCTAGAAGGGTCCCAGGTTATCACTAGATATTTGAATTACCTATATTATTTCAAAACATGTATAGAAAGTCTTCTATTTACTCTTAAGGCAGGGATTCAAAAATGAGTAAGACCTTAAGACAGTCAAAGTTAAGTCAGAGAGACAACATACAAATGCTTATGACAATATTTACTAATGTGGAATGATAGAGGTAAGCACAGAATGTTATAGGAACACAGAGAGACATTGTGACAAGGCAGAATGACATCCTCTCCAAAGATATCCAAGTCCTACTTCCTAGAAACTATGAACATGCTTCATTATAGGATATAGGAATTTAGTTTGCTAACCAGCTGACCTTAAGATTGGAAGATTCTCCTGGATTTTCCAGCCGGGCACATAGTAAACACAAGGGTCTTTAAAAGTGAAAGAGGAGAGCAGAAGTATAGGTCAGATTGATATAGTGTGAGAAGGAGTCAACCAGCCATTGCTGGACTTGAAGATGCAGGAAGGGGACCATGAACATGGGATGCAGATGGCCTCTAGGGCCTGGAAAAGGTTAAGGACAAGGATCATGTCCAAAGTCTACAGAGAGGAACGAACCCTGCTGATGCTCTGACATTAGCCCCAGATCCATATTAGATTTCAGACATGCAGAACTGTAATAAATTTGTATTGTTTTCAGACACTAAATTTGTGGGAATTTGTTACAGCAGACATGGAAAACCAACACAGGATAGAGCCCAACTTGCAGGTGAAAAGGGAGAGGAGTGATGGGGAGGAGGGCATCCTCTGGGACGGATCACGGCTGAACGTTAGAGGGAGAATAGTCATTACGTGTAGTGAGGGCACGCACTCTGGGCAGAGGTTCTGGTTTGGAAAAAAGACCTCTTGGTGAAGTTCCATTGATCTGGTCCGGTGAAAAAAGTTTGAGAAGTGAAATGGTTAAAAATGAGACTGCCCCGTAAGACCAGCAGGCATTAGTGATGGCTTGGATGTGAGGCATGAAGGTAAAGAAAGAATCCAGAATGACCTCTGCATTTCTAGAGTGGGTGACCAGAGAGATGAAGGTGCCCTCGAGTGAGATACAGAATGGAGGAACAAGAATTTATTTAGGCAGAAGATAACTTTCCTTTTGGATGATCTGGGATGACCAGATGGAGACATGCAGCTGCCAGCCAAATAGCAGCATCTGTAACCTGAATTAGTGGAAGCCTGAACTGATGAGGTGGATTTGACATCTGAAATGAGCAACTTCTACCAGCAGATGGGAGATAACTTTAATACTATAGACTATTTAACAGATTGAATGATATCACTCCAGCATAAGAAGAGTGATAGGTTGAAAATAGAACCTCAGGAGACAGTAGCATGTTACAGGTACTGTAGAAAAGAGACACTCATGAAAAAGGTGGGAGAGAAATGAGCAGAAAACAGCCTGGAGAACTAGTAAGGATGGTGATCCAGGAGCCAAGGGAATAGAGTTTAGAGAAGAAGGGAAGGATAAATAGGGTCAAATGTAACAGGGTCCAGAAAGAGAATAATTAGATGATGAGATGACAATGATGGTGGTGATCATGATGACCATCATCTAACTATAATAATGATGACAATAGCAACTAGCACTTCTTGAGCATTCATTATGCGCTAAATACTACAATTTATTTAACTAACACATATAGAACATGTACTCCCTACCAGAAGCCCAGTGTTTTTAAAGGTTTAACTCATTTAATTCCCACAACAACCCTATGAGGTAGATACTATTCTTAGCTCCATTTTACAGATAAAGAAATAGAAACAGAGGTTAAGTGACTTGTCCAAAATTACTCAGTGAGTAATAGGACCAACATTCTCCAGAGGCTATTTTCCTAACTACTAAGCTTTGCTGTCTCATGTCCTATTTCATTTAATTTTCTCCATACGTGAGCCAATGAGTACATTCTGCCATCATACTAATTAAACAGATAAAACAAGAATCAGCAAAGTTAATCAACTTGCCCAAGGTCACCCAGCCCCAGTGACAGGCTGAATGGGTGACATCAGGCTGAATTAACTGGTATGAATATTGAGATTAGCGAAGTTAATCTTCAACTGAACACAGGTGGCTGCAGATGACATCTCTCATCGGAGCACTAGAGGAAAAGAGATGGGACCCCTCTTCCTCTAGTGGGCAGATAAGATGAAGGGCTGGGTTGGGATTGGGTTGCAGTTTTTAAGACTTGGCTCAATTCTGATTTGTTTCTACTCCTTGGATATGGCTTCTCCGACTTTTAAGAACCCAGTGGGTCCCTGTCTTTTGTGAGATTTTCTTCTGCCCTTTGGAGGTTTGTAAATGTCTTCTCTCACTAATAAGGAACATGAACAAATCCCAACTAATTAAACTCTTCAGTTGTGTGGTTTTTGTATGCATGGTAGGCTAACATAATCTGGGACAGTTCTCTTTTAGGAATTCTTTATTGGCTTAAAACAGAACATGGAGTTTCCAAAACCACATATATATGTATTTCTTATTCTATACAAAACACTGCAGCTTTCTTGTCTATGAACAAAGCCTTGCAAAAGCCTGGTGTTCCTGCACTCACGATCTCCCAAACCAGGCTTAAAGGAATGCAACCAGGGTTCCCTATTCCAGGGAACACTGCCCACCGGGTATCAGAGGCTGATCTCAGAACAGTCAGTACAAACAACAAACAAAGCTGAAACTCATCTGGGCCTTGTGCCCAAGAAAACCAGCCACACACGAACTCACACCATGGGGGAAGGAGAAAGGGGAAAAACGTTTCAAAAACAAACCGAGGAGAGTAAAAGGCTGGCTGAGAAGTTGGCTCCACACTGACTGCCCCCCTCCCCTCCGTGAATGCCAGAGAGACAAAGCCTGAGAAAGAAAAGCTTCCCTAATCTTGTCCAGGAAAGAAGCTCAAATCTCTTTACTTATGTGGAAAGCAATGACAGATACCAAGAGCTCTGACTTGACTGAGGAAGAAGATGGCTTTGGTTCATGCATAAAATAAAATGGGTTTGGCTGAAGAAGAAAAACTCAGAAATGCTTTAACATTTCCAATATTATTTATATGTAGAAATTTGCCTAACTGATGCATTTATTTAAAACTGTATGAACTAGTTATATTCATGCTAGCTGCTGTAATGGATAAACCTGAAACTTCATTAGCTTCGCACAACGGAAGTTTACTTTTTGCTCCTGTGAAGTCCAGTCAGTAGATGGGAGGAAGAAGTGCAATGCTCTGCTTAGGCAGTCATTCAGGGACCTAGGCTAAAGGTAGTTTTGTCAACTGTAACATGTGACTTCCTAGGTTACCTTGGACATTGACATCCAGCTAGTATAAAGGGAAGAGAGAATGGAGAATTATACAGAAGATTTTTATTCACCAGGTCAACAAGTGATATATGAGACCTAATAAACATTTTTCTTACATTTTTTACATTTACAAAAGTACATAAATACTTTTGCCTGCATATCATTGGTCAGATAGAACTCAGACACATGGCTACATCTAAATATGAAGAATGCTGGGAGATTCAGTCTCTGTCTGAGCAGCCACTTCACAGCAAAAACTCCCTATTATGGAAAGGGAACACTAATCATTGGTGGAAACAAGATGTTTCTTCCACAGTGGATTTGCTCTGCTTTACCATGTCTATTTACTGTATTATTAAATAGTTTAGTGTTTCTTGAGAGGTGAGTTATTGTCGTTTTGCATGAGAGTTACCTGGTTGCTGTACTGTTTCTCATACTGAAGTATGTTCACACTCCTGGTCCCTGCCTACTAATATCAGAAGCAGTCTCAGACACCATATACTATGGTTTGTCCCCACCAAAACTCATGTTGAGGTTTGGACTCCAGTGTGGTGGTGTTGAAAGGTAGTGCCTTTGAGAGCAGATTGGGTCCTTAAGAGAGGTTTATGCCTTTCTCTTGAGAGTAAATTCAGGGACCTCTATTAAGACTGAATTAATTATTGCAAGAGAGAGCTGTGTTAAAGTGAGGCTGCCGCTCCTATTTGGTGTCTTTTGCAGGTGCCTGCTACGTACCCTTCTGCTTCTTCTGTGTTATGAGGTAGCATAAAGCCCTCACCAGAAGCCAGTGAGATGCAGCTGCTCATCTTAGACTTCCCAGCCTCCAGAACCATGAACTAAATCAACCTCTTTCCTTTATAAATTATTCCATCTTAAGTATTTTGAACAGTAACAGAAAACAGACCAAGACACCATGACAACCCAAACCACTATACATTTCAAATGCCCACTTCGGGGTTGGTACTTCCCTGGGCTAAGGACCACAAGCAGTCAGAATTTCAAGGTACTGGCTAATTCTTTACCCTTGCTAGATCATGTTATCAGAATCATTTCATCAAGCAAACCTCCCAGCAGCTACCATTCTGATTAACATTTCCCTAAGGAATCCTGCATTCTACCTACTTTACAATATCAATTACGACCATAAAACAACATACAAATATCACAGAAGAGTGCTGACCGTTCAAAATCATCACTTTGGGGTGACTAGCTACTTAGTGTAATAAGTTTACCATTCCTTTAAGTGTTTTTGGAGCTGCTCATTTGCAAATCACCTTTAGAGGCAGTGCTACATAGAAACATGGAATTATTAAGCTCAAGGGAAACTCAGAGTTTCCTCAGTCCTAAGTTCAATCTGATGCCCCAATCCTTTCTACCATGCCTCTGCCAGCTATTCATCAACCTTTCTTCATGTGTTCTGCATGTTTTCTGAGGCACTGCCTTAAAGCTGAGGACAACACAATGATGAAGTCAGGATTCCTAACTTCATATTTTAATAAGGGAGATGTATATAAATGGATCATTACAACATAAGTCGGTAAATGCCATTGCTATGGCAGGAAGAGAGTGCTGTGGAAATACAAATGATGAAGGGGCTAAATTAACTTCATGAGTAGACACATGATTTGTGCTTTCATGAGAAAGGTTGAGTTTTTCCGGCTGAGAATGCAGGATGGTAGCTGGGGTATTTTAAAGGACTAGGTAACAGAGAGGGCTTAGAAGGTTTGGGAAGAAATAAGGCTCCTGGAAAAGATAGAAGGGGAATAAAACAGATGAAGAGAAGTTGGGTGGAAAGGGGAGGTCTTGGAAGACTCTGTAAATAGAGAGCAGATAGAGCCTGGGAAGGAGGGGAGGCACCAAGTAGGCTGCAGGACTTGGAAGAACTTAGAGACAGGGCTTTCCATTTAAACATCATTAACAAGACAGACCTCCTGATGAAACTGACTCCATATCTGGACTATTTTAGATGTTATATCTCATTATTCATCCAAAACCTGCCCCACACTAGTTCCAACTATTCTGTCCTGGTTTTCTTCTCCTAGACACAGAGATCAATCATAATCACTTTTCCAGAGATCAGCCCTTCCAGAATCTGAGGACAATTATTACATCTCTATGAGTGTCTCCTCTTCTCTAAGCTAAATACCCTGTTCATATGTGTTTTTCTGCAAGGCTGTTTGCAATTCCCTTTTCATTCTACTCTCACTCCTCTATGTGGGACATAGTCCAGTTGGTCAACATTCCCCTTAAAATGTGGTTCCCGGAATGGAACACACTACTCCAAGTGTGGTTCACCATCACAATCTTTGATCTGCATTCAAGCATCAAATTAAGTCACCATGCAGACATACCACATTACTGAGTCATGCTGAACTTACCGTCAACCACCATGTGCATTGCTGGTAAATTCATACCCTATTTCATTCAGGGGCAGATGTTCTTTAAATGTGTGCATAACTCTACATCGATGAACTTGCATTTCCCTTGGCAAAATCTAACCCTTTTTTGAAGCTGTCAGGAGCTTTTAGGATAGTCCTTATTGTATGATATTTTGGGCAAGCACGTCAAGCACAAAGCTAATATTCTCTTCCAAGTTCTTGGTGACGTTCAATGAGAAGAGCCTGAGACAGAACTCCATAAACTGCTACTCAAGACCTCTCAAAAATAGGCTGTTTGTGCCACCTCTTATTTTCACATTCTTGGATATTTTTATTTTTTTTCCATACTTTAACATATTTCAATCATTGTACACATGTTTGTCAAAGAACTCTATATGTAGCCAAATTGGTTTCTTGAGTTTATCTTTTCTGCTCCACTGATTACACAGAATTTCATTTATGACACCCTTCCATCCTTTATGACAAGACTATCCTTTGAGTTTTTATCATACATTTCAACTTATATTTGCTCAAATACTGAAACATTCTGAACTCATGGTTATACATTTGATTATGGGCTAATTTGCAGCACAGTGTTTTGTTTTCATATGAATTTTTAAACCAGCATGGACATCCTTTAAAGGATCTCTCTCTTTAATCAATTTCTTCTCAATGATTATATACATTTCCCTTATTGCTTCTCTTGCATTCTAGGACATCATGTCAACAAGAGTGAAAGAATAAAGGTAAATAGATTTTCTAGATTGAGGGAGCAATATGAGAAAAGGCAGATAAGTAAAGGTAACAGTGTGTTCTTCAGATTCTTCACATATATATGTTTAGTTCATTTCTCTCATGTAGATTAAAATTTTCTTAATGGCAGGAAGGGGCCATATCTTTTCAGTGGAATATTGGTTCATGTGGTTCTATAACATGACGAGTATAAAATAGGTGCTTAATGAATATTTTTGAACAACAACAACATCAACAACATGGCTTGTTTAAATGGGCACATACTTTCATTCACTGGTTGAAGTAATTAAGGTATTGGAGATTTGTTCAATGTGTGACTTCATTCCTACATAGAAATATTGTCAGACATTTACATGATATGATACATTAAGAGATGGTCACAAATAATCAAAGTTAAGAAGGAAAAGGTCACTTTTAAGAAATCTCACTGAAAAATCAAAAAATCTGTGGGATATAAACATTATTAAAGCATTTCACATTAATAGAGATAAATAAATAGATGTAAAGTAATTAACAAGTACATTTACAAGCATACACACTTTACTCATCTATACCAAGGATATAAAAATGATCATTTTTTAAAACTATTGTTTTCAGAAATTATACATTAAGGAAGAAGAGGTTCCAATTGTTTTTGGACTTGAGTAGCTCAACTAAAAAGTCAACAAAACTGTACTGCATAAACCACTCTAATATAATGCAAAGTCTTTCTACAATCAAAGACTAAAATTACAGTTCGTTTCTCACCTATATTATCAGTACTTTGAGACATCTACATGGCAAGTACTGACTCTTGTTCACCAAGATAAGGTATTAGCTTTTTTTTTACTTGCAATGTGCATAATGATTAAAGATTCTAGTTGCCAAGGGTGAAATGCTTCAAACTCGAAGCTCAATTGTTTTGCGAATTCGTAATTGTACCCTTTCTGAGGGATGGAGAAGGCAGAGGAGGAAATTCACAAAAGTGACACAAAGCAGATAATAACAGAGCCTCATGAATTCATAATGATGTTCAAGGTATAAGGGAAATTGTTTTCATCACAAAGAACAATCTGTGATCACTTACTGCTAGTCACTGCTGAGGTGGCTGTGATCTAAGGACCCACTTAATGTTCCAAAAACAGATTAAACATCCAGGTTCTGATCTCCAGAAAAAAATCATATTTGTGTTCATCTACCACTGTGTCTATGAAGGTTGGGGGAGACTGCATGAGAGAACTAACTAGACATTCATTTGATGCTCGTGCCTAGTAAAGAAATGTGTGCATGTTACCCTACAGCCAGATCCAAATTTAAACTGGTCAGTAAGCCTGATGTTTGGCCAATTTTGAGAGCAGCCCCTAATTTAGACACAGAGAGAAATAGAAGGATGCTAATATATTTTGAGAATGTAGTAGGTGTCAGGTACTATGCTGGATTCCTAAGAAGTCCAAACTGTCAGAGAAGGAAAAACCAGTTGGCTGCCAAGGTAGTGCCTCAATAATATTCTCAATCCAAACACAAGAACACCAAGCTTGAGAGCAACATGTAAGTTGTCCCAGGTTAGTGGCAGAACCAAAGACAGTTTTATATCCGTCCAAATATCATCACACTATCTTCTTCTTTATCCTACTTCATTTTCTTTTATCTCCCCTTTGGACCCAGATTTTTGTGATATAGTCTCTGACTAACCAAGTCATCCAGAACCCTCCCTCTCCTTCCTTCTCACTGCACCCACAAGGCCTTGAGTTGATTTTAAATATTTTAGGCATGATTTCAATAGCCACCCCCCACACCTCCTTTAAGTGATACCTTTAAGGAAAACTGTCAGAGAAAGAAAAACCAGTTGGCTGCTAAGGTAGTTCTCCAATAATGATATTGCTTCAGTGTGATTTCCATTATCCTTGATGTATTTTTCAGCTTTGCAAAAGCAAGAGGGGGATGCTATTAGTTCCTTTAGAGGTAATCAGCCTCTAGGTGACTAAAGTTCACTCAACTTGCAAGAAATCAATTACTAACACAGAAACTCCTAGACTAAATTAAGAGGAAAAGCTACCCATGTAGAGATGTAAATCTTGTTCAACTGTTTCTCAATAATGGGGACATGAAAAGTAAAAAAAAGACAGGAAATACTCTTGAAGTCCATAAGGAACACACAGATCTCTCTCTTTTGGATAATAGGAAACACTGATACATTTTTAATATTAAACTCCTTATTCTATGATGTATTACATGTCTCATGAAGTTATGCCAAGCAATTGAAAGGATTGACATTTTATTTCAACTCTTCTCTTAGACAGTTCGGTCTGTATTGGTTGAGTCCATTTTGAGAGCAGCCCCTAATTTAGACACAGAGAGAAATAGAAGGGGTTGATTTTTCAATCTCAAAATATTACTTTTCCTTGATTTTGTAGCCAATTACTAGAAAGCACTTTATATGAACCCCTTATGCATTGACTACAGTGAAATCCTTTTATTCTCTTAGGACATATTTCCCTACCGATATTCTAGCCCTTCTAACTAACATTAGTATCTATTAGAGGTTCTCACAAGATATTGTTTTAAGCTAAAGGTGTGGTTCCAGAAATACAAGCAATTTGAGGGACCACTAGGGCTCAATGGAAAAGAAAGGGGTCTTTTAGTACCCTTCAAATAATATAACCTTTATAGCCTTCTTGTCAACTGATAAATCATATACAAATGAATAGATAAATCATATCTTGTGGTGAGCTATAGCCTTTGACTATTATTCTTACCTGCTCTATTTATTCTAGAAATTAATTCTATTTTCCTCTTTCTTGAGTTGTTTATTCATCTATCCATTTCTTCCCTCTACTCTTCCTTTCTATTACCTTTGAAAATTCAGTATATCTCTACCTAGGCAATATATAAATTATGTTTGGGGACCCTCCTGGTACATAAAGTGGTTTGCTGCTCTAGAAAATCTAGTATATGGACATTTACTATTTCTTTGAAAATTTTATAGATCCTTCAGGGTAAATGGGTGGGCAGACACACCATAGAGTCTCTATGTATTTCAAAATAAAGTTAAGCAAAGTGGATGGAATTTCCCAGAACAGTAAACTTTTCTTGTTGATGCTGGTTATGTAAAACTATTCTTTTAAGATACGCAAAATACAGATGTACGACTCAGTCTTCCTTTCCTTCAGGTTTTGATAGAGAATACAATAAAAAAAACACATGTGTATGAAAGTGTCAGCTTTATTAGCAATTACAAGTATCTATTATCCCCCCCAAATCCAGAACTCTTTGGCAGTACTAGTAGTTGACAGGACTGGAAAGCAGATTAGAAATGAGGCAAATGGGATAATGAAACCTCCTACCATCTACCTTCCACATGTAATCAAGGTTTGTGAATCCTAATGCCTATGAAGAGAGTTCAGTTTAACTTACATACTTAGTCACAGACACATAAATTGGTACAGAGAGGGAGAGAGTGCATATTACCCTCCCCTTCATAGAGACTCTGCTCAGTTGAGCTCAACAAATGGGACCTAGAAGCTGAGGAGAAGGGAAAGTAAAAGCCACTGTGCCAGATAAAAAAAGATCCGTAAGTAATGACTCACGCTTTGTGTGTTGGGCTTTCATCAATTAGATTAGATGCTACTGTTCTCCTGGAGAAGAGTTAAAAGGGATACAAATTTGAAGCAGTCCTTCTACAAAAAAATTATTAGAAGTAATAAATACATTCAACAAGGTGGCAGAATACAAGATCAATATACAAAAGTCAATTGTAGTTCTATAAACTGGCAAAGAACAATCTGTAAATGTAAGAAAATGAAACATCCTGACTAACATTTCAAACAATAAAATAGTTCAGAATAAGTTTAGCAAAAGAAGTGCAAGACTTATCCACTGAAAGCTACAGAACATTATTGAAAGAAGTTAAAGAAGACCTAAATAAATGGAAATATATACCATGTTCATGGACTGGAAGACAATATTATTACATGACAATATTTACTTAATTGATCTACAGATCTACAGATTCAATACAACCCCTATCAAAATTCTAGCTGGCTTTTTTACAGAAATTGACAAGCTGATCCTAAAATTTATATATAATTGCAAAGGCCCCAAAATAGCCAAAACAATCCTCAAAAAGAAGAACATAGCTGGGGGACATACACTTCTCAATTTCAAATTTACTATAAAGCTGTAATAATCAAGACAGTGGGCTAAGAATAGACAAATAGATCAAAGAAATAGATGTGTAGTTCAGAAGCAAGCACTTATACCTGTGTTCAATTGATTTTGACAAGGGTGGCAAGAAAATTTAATGGTAGTAAAGAATAATCTTTTTAATAAATAGTGCTTGGACAACTGTGTATTCACATGTAAAAGAATAAGATTAGACCCCAATCTCACATCATATACAAAAATTAACTCAAAATCTATTGAGACTTAAACATAAGAGCTAAAACTAGAAAACTGTTAGAAGAAAACACAGGCATAAGTTTCTGTGACTTTTGGTTAGGCAATGATTTCCTAAATACGGTACCGAAAACACAAGCAAAGACAAATTTGATAAATTGCACTTTATCAGAATTGAAAATATTTGTACTTCAAATGACACCACCAAGAAAACAAAAAGACAACCCAAAAGATGAAAAGAAGTGAAAAAAAGAAGTATTTGCAAGTCATATGTCTGAAAAAAGGCCTTAATTCAAGATGTATAAAAATTTCTTACAACTCAGCAACAGAAAGACAAATACCCCAATTAAAAAATGGGCAAAGTATTTGAATAGACTTTTCCCAAAAGAAGATATGCAAATAGCCATTACACACATCAAAACCTATTCAATATCATTAGTCATTAGGAAAACGCCAACCAAAACCACAATAAGGTCATTTCACATGCACGAGGATGATATCATTACAAAATGGACAAGTTTTGGAGAGGATATGGAGAAAGTAGCATGCTCACAGGAATGTAAAATTTTGCAATTACTTTGGAAAACAGTTTGAAAGGACCTTAGAAAGTTAAACATACAGCTACCATATGGCCCAACAATTCCACTCTTGGGTGTATACCCAAGAAAACTGAAAACATATGTCCATGCAAAAACTTGTACACAAATATTTATAGCAGCATTATTCATAAGAGTCAAAAAGTAGAAACAACCCAAATGCCCATCTTGTAAAGAATGGATAAATATAACATTCTATATCTATAAAATATTATAATAAAATGAATGAAGTAGTAATACATGCTACAATATGGATGACCTTGGATATATTGAGGTACGTTAAAGAAGCCAGTCAAGAATGCATATTCAAGGTGGCTGAATAGAGGAATGTGGTACTCACTCCTCCACAAACAAGAACCTAAACAGCAAGTAGATAATAGAACACCTAACAGAGAACACTTTCAGTAGAGAAGTAACAGGAAACACCTAAGGCAATGAAGAGGAGAAAAGCAAGGTAACATGCTCTGCTGGGATCAACTGGAAGCCTGTAGAGGTTCCCAACTGTGGGAAAAGGGTAAGTGAACAACCCCCCATTGGTACAGATTCCCACCACAGACTCCTGCAATCTTAGCCATTGTAGAGTCTCAACCCTCGTGAGTCCTGAGACTAACACGGAGTTGCCTAGGATCACATGACAGCATTGCTTGAGGAAGGGAATTCACACTGGATTTCATACAGCCACCAAGTTCTCAGCAGCTATAGCAAGGTGCCACTTGGAGAGCCTAGTCCCTACCAGACCGCCTCCTACCCTAGGGCCCAACAGCCTCTTCATCTCCACATTTCTGAAGCCCAGTTGACATCCCTTGCCCGCAGCCGACTGTCACTTCTGGCTGCTGCCACCAGGCATGAATCATAAGTCACTGTCAGTGACCCCACAAACCCGGTAGTGGGGATACCACACATCTACAAGTGCCATGAGATGCTATCCTGCCCAAAGCCACCAACTGGGACAAAAGTGTTCATGCCCCAGCTGCCTGTTTATGGTTGCTGCCACTGAAAGCAACTTTGCCCTCCTCAGTAGTAGGACTGCAGCACAACCACTGCTGCCCCGACTCAAGCATTCATCTGGGGTCCTGGGAATTACCCTATCAGTAGTAGGACTGCAGCACAACCACTGCTGCCCCCACTCAAGCATTCATCTGGGGTCCTGGGAATTACCCTATCCTTGTCTACCATAGCCAGTGCCTGCAAACATCACATGGAGCCTGAGGATAGATCCACCCAGGCTGGCCCTGCCTCATTCACACACAAGCATGCCTGGGGATCACCCTTCCCCATCCACCATTGTTGGCATCCCTCACAGGGACCTGAGAATAAGCTCACCCAACCTGCTGTTACTACTACAGCTGGCACGACCTGTACATGCCACCTGCAGGTCTGAGTACTGATCTGCTCAGCCTGTCACAGCCACCACCAGCACCAGTATGGACCACCTGGGAGTCAGAGGGTTGTCCTACCACTGCTACTGCCATTAATCAAGCAATTTCTGATGCCCACGGGACTGAGGACCTTCCTACCCACTCAGCTCACCACCATTACTATCAGCACCAGAGAAAGCCACCTGGTGACCTAATAATTAGCCCAACTAGACCTGACAATACTGCTGCAAGCATATGCCGCCCTGGGACCCCAAAACAGGAACGTACAGCCTGCTGCTGCTACCACTGGGGCCCAAGGACTGACTTACCTGACATCCCCATCCCTGAAAAACTTCATCACAGATTCTA
Source organism: Macaca mulatta (assembly GCF_049350105.2). Lineage (NCBI taxonomy): Eukaryota > Metazoa > Chordata > Mammalia > Primates > Cercopithecidae > Macaca > Macaca mulatta. Next base: position 23,231,015 of record NC_133407.1, read on the forward strand.
CTAACAACCATACCCTATGTAACTAAGGGAATCACAGACACTGCTGATGCTGTTTACAGCCCCCCCCCGCAAAAAAAAAATCTTACAGAGACTACACTACTGGATACCCAGAATCAAAGCCGAACTGCCGTACCCAACCAACATCATGGATACATCTTCAGGAAAACCTCCTCTACAAAGCAAATTCAAAAAAAATGAAAGAAGCAACTATTATGTCAGAGGGGCAGATATCAATGTAAGGACACAAGAAACAAAAAAGCAGGGATATATGAAATCTCCAAAGGATCACAACAATTCTCCAGCAACAGATTTCAATGAAAAATAAATTTATGAAATTCTGGAAGAAGAATTCAAATTAATGATATTAAAGAGCTAGTGGGATATAAGAGAACGCAAATGAACAATACAAAGAAATCAGAAAAATAATTAAGGACATAAGAAATTTATTAAGAGATAGATACCATAATAAAGAAACAAATTCTGAAACCAAAGATTCACCAAATGACATAAAAATACATTCAAAAGCTTTAATAACAGACTAGATCAAGGAGAAAAAAGCATTTCAGAACTTGAAGACAGGTCTTCTGAAATAACCCAGATAAAAATTTAAAAAAATAAACAAGAATGAAGAATGCCCACATGATATATAGAATGCCATGAAGTGACCAAATATTTGAATTTTCAGTGTCCCATAAGGCAAAGAGAAAATGAAAGACACAGAAAACCTATTTAGCAAAATAATAGCTGAAAACTTCCTAAGTCTAGGAAGAAATTTAGATATTAAGATCTAGAAAGCTCAAAGACTTTCAAACGGACATAATTCAAAAACTCTTATTCATGGCACAGTGCAGCCAAACTGTCAAAAGTGAAAGACAAAGATAATTCAAACAACAGTAAGAGAAAGAATCTAATGACTTATAAGGGAACCTCACTCAGACTAACAGTAGACATCTAAGCAGTAGACATCTTACAAGCCAGAAGATAGTAGAATAATACATTTTATATACTGAAAGAAAAAGTTGCCAGCCAAGGATCCAGCAAAATTATCCTTTATAAAAGAAGGACAAATAAAGTCTTTCTCAAACAAGCAAAAGCTGAAGGAATTCATCACCACTAGTATGGTCCTGTAAAATATGCTTTAAGGGAGTCCTACACCTGGAAACAAAAAAGGATACTATCTACCATCATGAAAACTCACAAAAGTATAAAAAACACGGTAGAGCAAACATACCATAAGGAATGGAAAGGATCCAATGGTTACAACTACAGAAAACCAAACACAATGATAAACAGGAAAGAAACAAAGAATATTCAAAACAACAATAACTCAATTAATAAAATAATAGGAGTAAGCCCTCCCATATCAATAATAATCTTGAATATAAACAGATTAAACTTTTCACTTAAAGGACAGTGGCTACATGAATTTTAAAAACATGATCCAACTATATGCTGCTTACAAGAAACTCACCTCACCTTAAAGACATATAGATTGAAAGTAAAGGGATGAAAAAAGATATTGGATGCATATGAAAACAACAAATGAGCAGGAGTAGCTATACTTCAAAGAGACACAAAAAGTCATTATGTCATGATAAAAGGATCAGTCCAGCAAGAGGAAATAAAAATCCTGAAACATATATTCACCCAACACCAGAGCATCCAGATATATAAAACAAATATTCGATTTAAAGGAAGAGAGGAATTTCAATACAATAATACTTGGGGACTTCAACACTCCACTCTCAGCATTAAGCAGATCATCTAGATAGAAAACTAACAAAGAAATACTGGATTTAAACTGTTTTAGACTAACGGATCTAGCATTCATTTACAGAACATTTCATCCAACAGCTACAGTGTACATATTCCCTCTAATCAGTACTTGGAACATCTTCAGAATAGATATGTTAACATAAATAGGAACAGCTCCTGTCTGCAGCTCCCAGCGAGGCCAATGCAGAAGGTGGGTGATTTCTGCATTTCCAACTGAGGTAGCTGGTTCATGTCATGGGGACTGGTTAGACAGTGGGTGCAGCCCACAGAGGGTGAGTAGAAGCAGCGTGGGGTGTTGCCTCACTTGGGAAGTACAAGGGGTGAGGTAACTCCCTCCCCTAGCCAAAGGAATCTGTGAGGGACCATGCCGTGAGGGATGGAGCTATCTGGCCCAGATACTTGGCTTTTTCCAGGGTCTTCACAACCCACAGACCAGGAGATTCCCTCGTGTGCCTACACCACGTGGGCCCTGGGTTTCAAGCACTAAACTGGGTGGCCGTTTGGGCAGACACTGAGCTAGATGCCAGAGTTTTTGTTTGTACCCCAGTGGCATCTGGAACACCAGCAAGACAGAACCATTCACTCCCCTGGAAAAGGGGCTGAAGACAGGGATACCAGTGGTCATGCTCATCGGATCCCACCCCCACAGAGCCCAGCAAGCTAAGGCTTACTGGCTTGAATACTTCACTGCCAGCAGAGAACTCTAAAATCTACCTGGGATGCTTGAGCTTGGTGGAGGAAGGGCATCCACCATTATTGAGGCTTGAGTAGGTGATTTTTCCCTCACAGTGTAAATGAGCTCCCAGGAAGTTCCAACTGGGCATAGCCCACTGCAACTCCACAAAGCGACTGTAGCCAGACTGCCTGTCTAGATTACTCCTCTCAGGGCAGGCCATCTCTGAAAGAAAGGCAGCAGCCCTAGTCAGGGGCTTGTGGATGAAACTCCCATCTCCCTGGGACAGAGCACCTGAGGGAAGAGGCGGATGTGGGTGCAGCTTCAGCAGACTTAAACGTTTCTGCCTGCTGGATCTAAAGAGAGCAGCAGATCTCCCAGTACAGAGCTCGAGCTCTGCTAAGGGACAGATTGCCTCCTCAAGTGGGTCCCTGAACCCCTTGCCTCCTAATGGGGAGACACCTCCCAGCAGGATTCAACAGACACCTCGTAGAAGAGAGTTCCAGCTGGCATCTGGCATGTGCCCCTCTGGGATGAAGCTTCCAGAGGAAGGAGCAGGCAGCAATATTTGCTGTTCTGCAGCCTTCACTGGTGATACCCAGGCAAACAGGATCTGGAGTGGACCCGAGCAAACTCCAGCAGACCTGCAGAAGAGAGGCCTGACTGATAGAAGGAAAACTAACAAACAGAAAGGAATAGCATCAACATCAACAAAAAGGAAGACCATGCAAAAACTCCATCCAAAAGTCACCAACAGCAAAGACCAAAGGTAGATAAATCCAAGAAGATGAGGAAAAACCAGCACAAAAAGGCTGAACATTCCAAAAACCAAATGTCTCTTCTCCGCCAAAGGATGACAACTCCTTGCCAGCAAGGGAACAAAACTGGACGGAGAATGAGTTTGACAAACTGACAGAAGTAGGCTTCAGAAGGTGGGTAATAACAAGCTCCTCCATGGTAAAGGAGCATGTTCTAACCCAATGCAAGGAAGCTAAGAACCTTGAACAAAGGTTAGAGGAACTGTAACTAGAATAACTACTTTAGAGAAGAACATAAATGACCTGATGGAGCTGAAAAACACAGCACAACAACTTCATGAAGCATAAACAACTATTAATAGCTGAATCAATCAAGCAGAAGACAGGATATCAGAGACTGAAGATCAAATTAATGAAATAAAACATGAAGACAAGATTAGAGAAAAAAGAATGGAAAGGAAAGAACAAAGCCTCCAAGAAATAAAGGACTATGTGAAAAGACCAAACCTATGTTTGATTGGTATACCTGAGAGTGATAAGGAGAATGGAATCAAGTTGGAAAACACACTTCAGGATATTATCCAGGAGAACTTCCCCAACCCAGCAAGACAGGCAAACATTCAAATTCAGGAAATACAGAGAACACCGCAAAGATACTCCTCGAGAATATCTCCTTGAGAAGAGCAACCCCAAGACACATCGTCATCAGATTCACCAAGGTTGAAATTAAGGAAAAAATGTTAAGGGCAGCCAGAGAGAAAGGTTGGGTTACCCACAAAGGGAAGTCTCTCAGACTAACAGTAGATCTTTCTGCAGAAACCCTACAAGCCACAAAAGAGTGGGGGCCAATATTCAACATTCTTAAACAAAAGAATTTTCAACCCAGAATTTCATATCCAAGCAAACTAAGCTTCATACGTGAAAAAGAAATAAAATCCTTTACAGACAAGCAAATGCTGAAGGATTCTGTCACCACCAGGCCTGCCTTACAAGAGCTCCTGAAGGAAGCACTAAATATGAAAAGGAACAACTAGGACCAGCCACTGCAAAAATAAACCAAAATGTAAAGACCATCGACACTGTGAAGATACTTCATCAACTAATGGGCAAAATAATCAGATAGCATCATAATGACAGGATCAGTTTCACACAAAACAATATAAATCTTAAATGTAAACAGGCTAAATGCCCTAATTAAAAGGCACGGATAGGCAAATTGGATAAAGAGTCAAAATCCATCAGTGTGCTGTATTCAGGAGACCCATCTCACATGCAAAGATACCCATAGACTCAAAATAAAGGGATGGAGGAAGATTTACCAACCAAATGGAAAGCAAAAAAATCAGTGGTTGCAATCCTCGTCTCTCATAAAACAGACTTTAAAGCAACAAAGACCAAACAAGACAAAGAAGGGCATTACATAATGGTAAAGGAATCAATGCAACAAGAAGAGCTAACTATTCTAAATATATATGCACCCAATACAGGAGCACCCAGATTCGTAAAGCAAGTTCTTAGAGATCTACAAAGAGTCCTAGACTCCCACACAATAATAGTGGGAGACTTTAACACCCTACTGTCAGTATTAGACAGATTAAGACAGAAAATTAACAAGGATATTTAGAACTTGAACTCAGCTCTGGATCAAGCAGACCTAATAGACATCCACAGAACTCTCCACCCCAAATCAACAGAATATACATTCTTCTCAGCACTACATAGCACTTATACTAAAATTGACCCCATAATTGGAAGTAAAACATTCCTCGGCAAATGCACAAGAACAGAAATCATAACAAACAATCTCTCAGACCACAGTGTAATCAAATTAGAACTCCGGATTAAGAAACTCACTCAAAATGTCACAACAACATGAAAACTGAACAACCTGCTCCTCAGTGGCTACTGGGTAAACAACGAAATTAAGACAGAAATAAATAAGTTCTTTGAAACCAATCAGAACAAACATACAACATACCAGAATCTCTGGGACACAGCTAAAGCAGTGTTTAGAGGGAAATTTACACTAAATGCCCACAGGAGAAAGTGGTAAAGATCTGAAAATGACACTCTAACATCACAATTAAAAGAACTAGAGAAGCAAGAGCTAACAAATTCAAAAGCTAGCAGAAGTCAAGAAACAACTAAGATCAGAGCAGAATGGAAGGAGATAGAGACACACACACACACACAAAAACTCTTCAAAAAAAAATCAATGAATTCAGGAGCTAGTTTATTGAAAAGATTAACAAAATAGACTGCTAGCCAGACTAATAAAGAAAAGGGAGAAGAATCAAACAGACACAATAAAAAATGATAAAGGGATATCACCACTGATCCCACAGCAACACAAACTACTATCAAAGAATACTAGAAACACCTTTACATAAATAAACTAGAAAATCTAGAAGAAATGGATAAATTCCTGGACACATACACCTTCCCAAGAATAAACCAGGAAGACATTGAATTCCTGAATAGACCAATAACAAGTTCTGAAATTGAGGCAGTGATTAATAGCCTACCAATTCAAAAGACCCCAGGAACAGACGGATTCACAGCTGAATTCTACCAGAGGTACAAAGAGGAGCTGGTACCATTCCTTTTGGAACTATTTCAAACAACAGAAAAAGAGGGACTCCTCCCTAACTCATTTTATAAAGCAAGCATCATCCTGAAACCAAAACCTGGAAGAGACACAACAAAAGAATAAAATTTCAGGCCAATATCCCTGATGAACACCAATGGGAAAATCCTCCATAAAATACTGGCAGACTGATTCCAGCAGCACATTAAAAAGCATATCCACCACTGACAAGTCAGCTTCATCCCAAAGCATATCCACCACTAACAAGTCAGCTTCATCCCTGAGATGCAAGGCTGTTTCAACATATGCAAATCAATCAATGTAATCCATCATATAAACAGAACCAATGACAAAACCCACATGATTATCTCTATAGAAGCAGAAAAGGCCTTTGATAAAGGCCTTTGAGTGTTTTCAGGCTAAAAACACTCAATAAACTAGGTATTGATGAAACATATCTCAAAATAAAAAAGAGCTATTGATGACAAACCCACAGCCAATATCACACTGAATGGGCAAAAGCTGGAACCATTCCCTTTGAAAGTCAGCACAAGACAATGATGTCCTCTCTCACCACTCCTATTCAACATAGTATTGGAAGTTCTGGCCAGGCAATCAGGCAAGAGAAAGAAATAAAGGATATTCAAACATGAAGAGAAGAAATAAAATTATCTCTGTTTTCAGATGACATGATTGTATATTTAGAAAACCCCATCATCTCAGCCCAAAAACTCCTTAAGCTGATAAGCAACTTCAGCAAAGTCTCAGGACACAAAATCGATCTGCAAAAATCACAAGCACTCCTATACCCTGACAACAGACAAACAGAGAGCCAAATCATGAGTGAACTCCCATTCACAATTACTACAAAGAGAATAGAATACCTAGAACTACAACTTACAAGAGATGTGAAGGACCTCTTCAAGGAGAACTACAAACCACTGCTCAAGAAAATAAGAGAGGACACAAACAAATGGAAAAACATTCCATACTCATCGATAGGAAAAATCAAAATTGTGAAAATGGCCATACTCCCCAAAGTAATTGACAGATTCAATGCTATTCCCATCAAAGGACCATTGACTTTCTTCACAGAATTAGAAAAACCATCTTTAAATTTTATATGGAACCAGAAAAGAGCCTATATAGCCAACACAATCTTAAGCAAAAAGAAAAAACCTGGAGGCATCACGCTACCTGGCTTCAAACTATATTACAAGGCTACAATAACCAAAACAGCATGGTACTGGTACCAAAACAGATATATGGACAAATGAAACAGAACAGAGGCCTCAGAAATAACACCACACATCTACAACCATCTGATCTTTGACAAACCTGACAAAAACAAGCAATGGGGAAAGGATTCCCTATTTAATAAATGGTGCTGGGAAAACTGGCTAGCCATATGCAGAAAACTGAAACTGGACCCCTTCCTTACACCTTATACAAAGATTAACTCAAGATGGATTAAAGATTTAAACATAAGACCTAAAACCCTAAAAACCCTAGAAGAAAGCCTAGGCGATACCATTCAGGACATATGCATGGGCAAAGACTTCATGACTAAAACACTAAAAGCAATGTCAACAAAAGCCAAAATTGCCAAATGGGATCTAATTAAACTAAAGTTTCTGCACAGGAAAATAAACTACCATCAGAGTGAACAGACAACCTACAGAAAGGGAGAAAATTTTTCCAATACATCTATCTGACAAAGGGCTAATATCCAGAATCTACAAGGAACTTAAACAAATTTACAAGAAAAAAACAACCCCACTGAAAAGTGGGGGAAGGATATGAACAGATACTTTTGAAAAGAAGATATTTATGTGGCCAACAAACATATGAAAAGAAGCTCATCCACTGATCATTAGAGAAATGCAAACCACAATGAGATACCATCTCACGCCAGTTAAAGTGGCGATCATTAAAAAGTCCAGCAGATGCTGGAGAGGATGTGGTGAAATAGGAATGTTTTTACACTGTTGGCGGGAGCATAAATTAGTTCAACCGTTGTGGAAGACAGTGGGGTGATTCCTCAAGGATCTAGAAACAGAAATACCATTTGACCCAGCAATCCCATTGGTGGGTATATACCCAAAGGATTATAAATCATTTTACTATAAAGACATGTGCACACATATGCACATGCACTATTCACAATAGCAAAGACTTGGAACCAACCCAAATGCCCATCAATGTTAGACTGGATAAAGAAAATGTGGCACATATACACCATGAATACTATACAGCCATAAAAAAGAATGAGTTCATGTCCTTTGCAGGGATATGCATGAATCTGGAAGCCATCATTCTCAGCAAACTAACACTGGAACAGAAAACCAAACACTGCATGTTCTCATTCATAGGTGGTAGTTGAACAGTGAGAAAATATGGGCACAGGGAGGGGAACATCATACACCGGGGCCTGTCCGGGGGTTGTGGTGGGGAAGGGGAGGCATGGCATTAGGAGAAATACCTAATATGGATGACGGGGTAATGAGTATAGCAAACCATCATGGCATATGTATACCTATGTAACAAAACTGCATGTTCTGCACACGTATCCCAGAACTTAAAGTATAATTTTAAAAAGACATAAAACAAGTCTCAACAGATTTTTAAAAATCAAAATCATAACAAGTATCTTCTCAGACCACTAAAAATCAGTAACTAGAGAAACTTTGGAAATTGTACAAATATATGTAAATGAAACAGCATGTTCCAGAATGATCATTATATTACAACTGATACCACAGAAATAGAAAAGGTCATCAGAGACTCTTATGAACAACTATACACGAACAAACTGGAAAATCCAGTGGAAGTGTATAAATTCCTTGACACATGCAATCTACCTAGACTGAATCAAGAAGAAATAGAAAGGCTGAACAGACCAACAATGAGTAATAAGATTGACTCGGTAATAAATAACTTCCCAATAAAGAAAAGTCTAGGACCAAATGGCTTCATTGTCAAATTCTACCAAACTTCCAAAGAAGACCAATTCTTCTCAAACAATTCTAAAAAGTTGAGGAGGAAGAAGTTTTCTCTGATTTATTCTACAAAGTCAGAATTACCCTGATACCAAAACCAAAGACACAACAACAAAAAAGAAAACTATAGGCTAATACCCCTGATGAACATGTATGCAAAAATCCTCAACAAAACACTAACAAACTGAATTCAACAGCACATCAAAAAGATGATACACCATGATCAAGTGGGATTTATCTCAGGCGTGTAAGAATGTCTCAACATATGTAAATCAATAAACTTGACACATTACATCAATAGAATGAAGGACAAAAACTGTATGATCACTCAATAAATGCAGAAAAGGCATAAGATTCCACATTGCTTCATGATAAAAAACTGTCAACAAACTAGGCATAGAAGGAATCATACCACAAAATATGATAAAGGCCATATATAACAAACACATAGTTAACATTATACTAAATGGAAAAGAGTTGAAAGCCTTTTCTAGAAGAACTAGAACAAGACAAGGATGCATACTTTCAACACTTCTATTCAACATAGTACTGGAAGTCCTAGTCAGAGCAATCAGGCATGAGAAAGAACTCAAATACATTGAAATTGAAAACGAGGAAGTCAAGTTGTCCTTTTCTTCAGACAACATCATCTTATACCTAGAAAAACCTAAAGACTCCACCAAAATTCTTAGACCTAATAAATTCAGCAAAGTTGCAGGATACATAAAACATGCAAAATGCAGTAGCCTTTCCATACACCAATGATGAACTAATCGAGAATGAAATCAAGAATTCAATCCCATTTACAAGAATTACAAAAAACAAAACAAAACAAAACAAAAAACCTAGTAATAAATTTAACCAAGGAAGTGAAAGACCTCTACAAGGAAAGCTACCAAACATTGATGAAAGAAACTGAAGAAAACACAAACAAATTGAAAGGCATCTATGCTCGTGGATCAGAAGAATTAATATCATTAAAATGAAGATACTACCCAAAACAGCTTACAGATTCAGTGCAATCTCTGTAAAAATACAAATGTAATTTTTCACAGAAATAGAAAAAATTTGTATGGAACCAAAAAAAAAAAAAAAAGCCTGAATCACCAAAACAATCCCAAGCACAAAAATCAAAGCTGGAGGCATTACGTTATTTGATTTCAAAATATATTTCAAGGCTCTGCTAACTAAAACAGGATGATATTGGTACAAAAACAGATGCACAGACCAATGGAACAGAATGGAGGACCCAGAAATAAATCTATATATGTATAGCCAACTGATTTTTGACAAAGAGGTCAAGAACCTATACTGAGAACAGGACATCCTCTTCAATAAATGGTGCTGGGAAAATTGGATATCCATATGCAGAAGAATAAAACTGGACTCTCATCTCTCATCAAATTGAAAAATAAACTTTAGATGGATTAAAGACTTAAACATAACACTCAAAACTATAAAATTGCTAGAAGAATACATAGGGGAAACACTTCAAGACACTGGTCTAGGGAAAGACTTTATGGCTAAGATCTCAAAAGCACAGCCAACAAAATAAAAAATCAACAAATAGGACTATATTAAACTTCTGATCAGCAAAGGAAACAATTAACAGAGTTACAGGACAACCTGTTGAATAGGAAAAATATTTGCAAACTATTCGTATGACAAGGGACTAATATCCAGAATATATAAGGAACTCAGACAATTTAATAGTAATAAACGATCCCATTAAAATGTGGGCAAAGGACATGAATAGGCATTTCTCAAAAAAAAAACATTCAAATGGTCAACTGATGTATGAAAAAAAGTTCAACATCACTAATCATCAGAGACATACAAATAAACACCACAATGAGATATCATCTTACCCCAGTTATCGTGGCTGTTACTACTCTTTGAGACATAGTCTTGCTCTGTTGCCCAGGCTGGAGTGCAGTGATATGATCTCAGCTAACTGCAACTTCCGCCTCCCGGGTACAAGCGGTTCTTCTGCCTCAGCCTCCCGAGTAGCTGGGACTGCAGGCACGTGCCATCATGCCTGGCTAATTTGTGTATTTTTAGCAGAGAAGGAGTTTCACTGTGTTGGCCAGGCTGGTCTCAAACTCGTGACCTTGTGATCCACCCACCTCGGCCTCCCAAAGTGCTGGGATGACAGTTGTGAGCCACTGCACCCAGCCCATAGGTATTATTAAAAAGACAAAAAATAACAGATGCTGACAAGGATGCAGGGTAAAGAGAATTCTTATACACTATTGGTGGGAATGTAAAGTAGTACAGCTACTATGTAAATGTGTATGGCAATTTTTCAAAAAACTAAATATGGAACTACTATACAATCCAGCAATCCCATTCCTGGGTATTTATGCAAGGGAAAACAATCAGTATATCAAAGGGACACCTGTACACCTTGTTTACTGCAGCACTATTCACAACATCAAAGATATGGAATCATTTTAAGTTTCCACCAACGGATAAATGAATAAAGAAAATTTGGTCTGTATTATATAATGGAATACTATTTGGCCATACAAAATAATAAAATCATGTCATTTTTAACAACGTGGATGGAATTGGAGGTCATTATGTTAAGTGAAATAAGCCAGGCATGGAAAGACAAATATTCCATGTTTTCATTCATATGTAGGAGCCAAAAAAAAAAGTGGATCTCATAGAGGTAGAGAGTAGAGTCCTAGATACCAGAGGCTGGGAAGGGTGTGTGGTGGGCTGGAGGATGAAGACAGGTTGGTTAATGGTACAAACATACAATTAAATAGAAGGAATAACTTCTAATGTTTGATAGCAGAGTAGGATAACTATAGGTAAGAGCAATGTGTTATATATTTCAAAATAACTAGAACAGAAGACTTCAAATGTTCCCGACATGTAGAAATGATAAATACTCAAGGTGATGGATATCCTAAGTATACCTTCTATGCATGTAACAAAGTATCACACATACTATTTCTATATATGTACAAATATTATATATCAATAAAATAAAAATAAAGAAGCCAGTCACAACAGACCATATATTATATGCTTTCATATATATGAAGTATCCAAAATAGGGTTGGTGCAAAAGTAATTACGGTTTTTGCATTAAAAGTAGAGTAGACTAGAGTAGTATTTGCCAGGGGTTGAGGAGAAGTAGAATGGAGAGTGACTGCTAATGGTTTATGTTTCTTTTTGGGGTGGCATAACATGTTCTGGAATTAGATAGCGATGATGGTTGTGTAACTGAATAAATTAAACTCACTGGATTGTACACTTTAAAATGGTGAAATTTATAATATATAACTAAATCTCAATAAAGCTGTTATTTTCAGAAAGAGTTTCTAACAAAAAAAGGTTTTACATTCTATTTTTAGAGGGTGGCTTTTAAAAAAATCATATATTATCTGCTCATGTAAAATAAAAAACTGTTTAGAATATACATTTTTCTCTCTGGTAAGATTTAGAAAATACCATATGGCATTTGGAATATTGAAATGCAAAAAGAAAAATAAACGGCAACAGTGATCAGATAGGAAAAAGAAAAATATTTATTAAAAGAATATTCTGGTTACCTTAAGATCATTTTATAATGCTGCTTTGGGAAGCTACCCTTTGGGGTTGTCTAATAAATGCCACCAACTTCTAATGAGATCATCTCAGTTTTTCAGTAACCAAGTTCTCTAAAGGGATTAGCCAAAGTATAATGAGTATTATTCTATATAGAATTCCTCTGTTTTGAGGTATTAATCCAAGAAAGCTTTTAAATATTAAAGAAAATCTTTTCAGACAAAAGGAGACCTTTATTAAATGGAAAGATAGCAATTATGATAATAGCATAAGATGTTTTCTTTCAAGCAACACCAAAAGTACAAGTGCACAGTTGATTGACTCAGTTCTGGAAGACCAACAGCTTGTGTTTAGAGTTAGGTAAAGAAACAGGATAAGATAACAGAATTATCAGAATAATGATATCCTCTGAATTTCTGGGGTTTTAAATAAACATTATATTAGAAAACTCTATTAACCTTAAAAAATGATGCAACATCTTCCAGATAAATAACACATTCAAAACAGTTCCTAGCACTCTTAATAAAATGTATTGCAGGAGGAGACGTTCCACTCTATTTTTCTTATGACCCCTACCAAACACCAAATTCAATATGAAATGCTAAATAATTCAAATAGCAGCAGACACACATTAATGTAAAATCTAGCATTTATTTTCGTTATTACACATGTATATATTAATAGTTTGGAGCACTCAGCACTTTTATATGTATTAAAGTGCATAGTGAGGGGAAGAAAGGATGCTTCTTTTCTTTCCTCTTCTCTTTCCTTCCTCCTTCCTTCCATCCTTCACTAGATCCCATGTTCAATTCCTTCCTTTCTTTGTGCTAGTAACATAACTATTATTTATGTATTGTTCATGGTTTTTGTTTCAAAAACTCAGGACATTTTAGAAGAGGACTTCTTAGTCTTTAGAAGGTCAGCAAAGTGAATATGTGGCTATGGATATGTAAAGCAACAAATTAATCATCTGTTATTTTGAGATAAGAATTAACAGGATATTATTACCTTTGAAATTATCTGGAGCTTAAAACCTGTTGCTGAGTAAAATTAGGCAGAGTGCCTAATTATCCACCACATGCATTGTTTTTGTTTACTGCTCTAATTCTTGCAATTAGCATTGTTCTTGGCACAATTAATATTTGTTGAATGAATATAGCAGGGCAAGTGGCTATATTTATAAAGTTATTCATTTATACAGTGAGCTATAACTACATCATGAATGAATCAGAAATATGAATGATATTTCTGAGGAATACACAAAAATATATCTAGAAATACCAAAGAAGATAGAGTTAAAAGATCCTCTGAAATAATTCACATGTACTATTTTTTCAGGATATATAGACTTGAGGCTTATAATCTTATAAAGTATCTAGAGATGTTTGATTTTTTACAATCCTAGAGTTGATTTAAAATATAAGAAAACAGAGTTGATTAACATCTCTAGTATTCAAATAAGTAGTGGAGTAATATGTGGCACTGTTTATTCACAGATACAAACACTATGGGGAAAATTATGACATTACTATTTCTATTTTAATGCACAAACAAAAGTGAGTAATAGTCAAAGAAGGGGTTTTAGAGCAAAACTTTCCACCTCCTGTGTTTGTGTGTGTGTGCTTGGACGCATGTCTTCATTCTGCCCTATTACCTTGTAACCTCACTCAAGAGCTGTAATAGATAATGGAAAAGTGGTTAACCACATGAAACAGCAGACTTGCTTATTTCAGCTATGGAATGTTTTGTCTGTGATTTGAGTGAGTAAAAGGCATGATGACTATCACAGACACAGAGGAAAAAGGCAGTTGAAATTCAACCATAATGAAGACTAAACACCTTTCAACTTTGCCGAGACTCTGAAAATACCTCTGATCTCCTTTTGGTGAGGAGACAGATACTTTTTTTTATATAGTTTGGTATTCTAAGTCTCTTTAAATATCCCCCAAATTCTGAATCTACTATCATTCTAATCCCGACTTCCAGAAGCATCTGCTCTTCTGAGTAAAATTTTGCTTATGATATTTGATGATGAGAACTTACAGTACTGATCAAGATGGAGTAAGTCCACTAGAGACCACTCTCTCTACTTACCACAACCAGAGTTTCAGACAGAATAAAAAGCAACTATCTGAGGATTCTGAAAAGTAAACAACTGCAGGCAGATAATAAGGAAGCAAAAACTTGAAGAATGGCCAGAACCACTAAATTTTCTGGTTTACTGAGGATAAGCTTAGTGGCCTGAGCTGGAGAACAATGTAGTGATCATCGGCAGTAAGAACTCTGACAGAAACTCCTATTTCTGGCCAGAGATCCAAAAAGGAGGCCCCCTGTGAACTAGACGTTGCAGGGGAAGTAACTGATATATTTCTCCCATCTTTTTTCTCCCAAGTCCTACTCTAAGAATGTTCCCAGTGATAAAATTGTGTTGATGTGGTGGAGACAGCAGCAAGTAGCATGGGTAGGTAAAACCCCAAGAAAAAAACCTGCCTATGCAGACAGAGGAACCAGAAAAATGGGTCCCTGTGGGCTGAAGAGTGTGCTTGGGGTGAAATCTTCGTAATTTCTTCTTCCCTCTTTGCTCTTGTTGCTTCAACTCCAAAGGCAGATAATCACTCAGAAATGTGCAAGAGTTTAAGGGGAGAAATCTATGTTTCTGGTTAGAAGAATGAAGAAAAGGGAACTATCTGGGATCAGAGACTATGGGAAAAAAAAGTCCCAGGGAAAAGAGAAGTGAGGCAGAAGATCCCCTAGCTCTGTATTATAAACTGACACAGGTTCCAGGTTCACCCTCAAGCCATGCATGGAATAGACCCAAAGAAAGAAATAATATAGATAGAAGAATAAAATTGGAAACAGAAAATCTATGGAGAAAAATAAACAGCAAAAGCTGTGTTTTTAAAAGGATCAACAAAACTCTTAAGCATCTAGCCAGACTGACGAACAGAGAGAGGAGACACAACTTACTAATATTAAGAATAAAAGAGAGGATATCACTACAGACTCTACAGGCACAAAGTCTAACAACTTACATGAAATGGACCAATTCCTTTAAAGATACAGACTAACAAAAGTCACTCAAGAAGAAATCTATAACTTGGATAGTCTACATATATTAAATAAATTGAATTCTTAGTTGAAAACCTTAAACAAAGAAAATTCCAAACCTAGATGGTTTTCCTGGTAAATTCTAGAAAATATTTAAGAAATAATTAATAGCAATTCCACATAATCTCATTCAGAAAATTAAGGAGAAAGTAATATTTCTCAATTCTGTTAATGACGCCAACATTACCCTAATAGCAAAACAAGACAAAGACATTACAGGAGAGCTACAGACCACTATCTGTCATGAACAGCCTTTGAAATCTTCAACAAAATATTTGCACATTGAATGTAAAAAGAATAATACATCAGAAAATTGGGAGTTTATTCTGGGGACACAAGGATGGTTCAACATTCAAAAATCAATTAAGTTATATGATGGCATTAACAGATTAAGGAAGATGAATCACATGATCTTCTCGATATAGAAAAACTATTAGACAAAATTCAACATCCATTCTTGATTTAAAAAAAAAAAAAAAAAGAAAAAAAGAAAGCCAAACAAAAATGCCTGGCAAACCAGACAGCAACAACAACAACAACAACAACAACAAAACCCCCATAGCTTATATGGGTTTCATGCTACAGGGTGAAAGAGTGAATTATTTCTTTCTGATACCAGGAACAGGACAAGTATGTCTGTTCTCACTATTCTTATTAAATATTCTAAAATTTTTAGCCATGCAATAAAATAATTAAAAGAAATAAAAGATATACGGATTAGAAGGGAAGAAATACAACTCTCTATTCACATTAGAGATGACTGTCTACATGGAGAATCTCAAAGAATTTATAAACCCACACACACAAACCTCCAAGAACTAATAAATGATGTTAGCAAGGTTGCAGGATATAAGGTCAACATCTATATAAATATATATTTAAAAATCACTTGTTTTACTATACAGATACTCCTTAACTTACAAACGGGGTTATGTTCTGGTAAACCTATCATATGGTCAAAATACCATTAAGTTAAAAACTCATTTAATGTCTGGGTGCGGTGGCTCACACCTATAATCCTAGCACTTTGGGAGGCTGAGGCAGGTGGATCATGAGGCCAGGAGCTTGAGACCAGCCTGGCCAGCATGGTGAAACCCTGCCTACATTAGCCAAGTATGGTGGTGTGTCCCTGTAGCCCCAGCTACTTGGGAGGCTGAAGCAGGAAAATCTCTTGAACCCAGAAGACAGAGGTCGCAGTAAGCCGAGATTGCACCACTGCACTCCAGCCTGGGTGACACAGAGAGACTGCCTCAAAAAAAAAAAAAAGGCATTTAATACACCTAGCCTACCCAACATCATAGCTTAGTCTAGCCTGCCTTAAATGTGCTCAGAACACTTACATTAGATTACAATTGGACATAATCATCTAACATAAAACCATTTTTATAATGAAGTGTTGAATATCTCATGTAATTTATTGAATACTATACTAAAAGTGAAAAATAGAATGGTTGTATAGATACTCAAAGTATGGTTTCTATTGAATGTGAGTCATTTTTGGACAATTGTAAAGTGGAACAATTGTAAGTTACACCATCACAAGTTGGGGACCATCTCTATATCAGCAATGCACACTTGGAAATCAAGATTTTAAAAAGTACCATTTACAATAGCATTGATACTTAGACATAAACATGAAAAATATATGGACTGCATGTGTATGCTGAAAATGACAAAACGCTGGCCAAAGAAATAAAAAAAAAACCTAAATAAACCTTAAGTTTTCTTTTATTTGGTTTATTTGGGTTTTCTCTTATTAATATATAATACATAGAGATATACCAGATTCATGGATTAGAAGTGTTAATATTGTCAAAATGCCAATTCTTTTTAAATGACTCTATAGATTCAATGCAATGATATTCAGTATTAGGTTGTAAATACCAATAAGCTGAGTCTAACACTTACATGGAAAGTCAAAGGAACTGAAGTTGTTAAACAATTTTGAGGAACAAAATTGGAACAACCATACTATCTGATTTCAAGACTCATAAGCTATAACAATAAACACAGTATGAAGTTGGTAAAAGGATAAACACACAGATCAATAAAACACAGTAGAGATTCCAGAAACAGATCTATACATCATGATTAATTAACCTTTTACAAAAGTGCAAAGGCAGTTTTGTAAAAAAATAAGTTTTTTCAACAAATATCCCTCAGAAAATGTGGTATCTATATGCAAATAAGGAATCTCAAACAATATCTCATAGATCTAAATATTAAGCATAAAACTTTATCACTTTTAAAAGGAAATATAAACTTTGTGACCTTTGTTGGACAATGAGATCTTAGACATGATACCAAAAGAAAAAAAAGATATATTGAGTTTCATCAAAATTAGGGACTTTTGCTCTGTAAAAGACACTAAGAGAATGAAAAGATCTGCTACGAATTGAAAATAAATATTTGCAAGTTTTATCTCTGAAAAACCCACATAAGCAGATTATATAAAAAACTCAAAATTCAACAAGAAAGGATGCAACCCAATTTAAAAGCGCGCAAAATATTTGAATGGATTCTTCAAAGAAGGCAAGTAAACACATGAAACCATGCTCAATTTTATCAGTAACTCACGAAATGCAAATTTAAACCAAAACGAGATACTTTTACACACTAGAATGGCTAATTTAAAAAATAAAAGTCATTACTAAATGCTGGTAAGATGTAGATGAACTGGAACTCTCACAAGTTGGTAGTCATTGATGCAGCTTACCTTCTCAAAGGAATAACCTAAAACATATCTGGGAGCTAATTGCTTCCTGACAAAGAGTATTGCTTGGCTGTAAGAACATAAAACTAAAGGTCTACAAGGATTTCTTGGTTTGACTTCGGACAACTAGAAGACACCCAGTTATCACAGGTACCTTGTCTTGGTGCTTCTAAACAGGAAAGATCAGTGTGATATAAGCTAACTTCAAAGAAGCTAACTTTAAAGAAGGTGTAAATGCTTCTATTTCCTGAGAGAAGTGAGCATTGCTTTGCTGGCCCCTGTCTTGATGAACAATCCCTTTAATTAAACTTTCCAGAAATGTTGAGTTTTTACCTTCAAACGTCATTGTTTTGCATAATTAAAATGTTAACAGCAATGTGTAAATCTGTTCTTGGCTACTTGGTATAAAAGTATTTGCTTAAGGAGGGATTCTTCTCAGGAGCTCAGAGCCAATAAAACAAACTTACAAAGCACACATTCTGTATATTATTAAGATTTTCTTATTTTCCTAATATTTTAGAGATATCATAGTTTTTGTTCAGTGTATTAGTTATCTGTTGCTGCATAACAGAAAACAAAAAAAATGAATCTTATAGAAGACCAACTAGATTTGTGTTGTCTAATATGGTAGTCCTGTGTGGCTAAGTCTAAAATGGAACAAAATAGTTTCTCAATCATATTAGCTACATTTTATTATTGAGCACATGTGCTCAGTAGCTACAAGTGGCTAGTGGCTGCCCTGTTGAACAGCACTATAACAGTGAAGCCTAAAGACAAAGCCTGTGGGTCCTGAAGTTTGGAAGAATGTAGTTTCCATTTAGACCTTAGGTAAACCTCAGCTTTCTATAAATCAAAGAATATTTCCTAACTGGGAAGATTAAACCAGGTGATGTGTATATAATGCCTATCAGAATGCCCGACACGTCATGACTACTAGATCAATATTAACTATAATAATTATTGCTAGAAACTGATCAGTGGGAAAACATAACCTACCTGGGATAATTTAACTTTTCTTTGAAATACTGTATTCCAAGGTTGAGTAACAATTTATGTTGGTGAATAGGACATTATGTTTATTTCTTCATGTCATTCTAGCTCCCTGAGATTTGGGGGATGAATGGGAGAAAGAAAAGTGTGTCCTGTTTTTATTTATAATTTCATGAAATGGGGGAAGGACAGCTTGACCACTAAATCCACTTCATTTCTTAGAAATCCATAGGTTCCCAGTGTGTAAAAAGGTATGTGACATGTTCAGAGAATAAATATGTTAGGTTTTGGGGGAAAGATGCAATAATCTTGCTGTTCTTAATCATCATAAAATTATTCCTCTCCAAATAGTTATTTAGAATGTGTTTCTATATAAAATAGAATGGTGGGAGAAACAGAGAAGACAGAAGGGGGAATCTACGAGAACTTCCTAGGCTAAAACTTCAGTATAAGCATACTTCATTCATTATTTATTTTTATTTCTTTGGTGTCACTAGGCATCATCATTCATAATATATTTACTCAAGATCCTTCCCCACTCTAGAAACATGTTTTATCATACAAGTCTTTGATAATCTCAGAAGCTATAGTGCACTTCATTACAGAATATACTTAAAGAGAGGATGAGCTTCAGTTGGGGTGACCTGTCACACCCAGCTCATCCATTATATCTCTTGTCACAACTGTTTACTTTTTCACACTGTGCTGAAGCCATTAAGAAGGAACACGAAGGTAGGATTGGCTACATGCTGTTCTCCTCTTGACCTGCCAAGGAATTAATCTTGAATGCTCAATTTAATGCTTTCTAACAACGACTGCTGGGGTGGGGGGTGGGGAGATGTCTGTTGCATTAAAAAAAAAAAAAAAAAGGGTGCCCATTCAAAGCATAGAACTTAGTTTCACTGATGTACACTCCGTCATTTTATCTTTGATAGGGAAATAGCAAAAGGTCCACACATTTTTAAACTAGTATACAAGATTCTCAGTTGGGGTAGAATGCTTACTTATGTATTAATGTAGATAAATATCAGTAATAGATACCAATTTGTAAACAAGAATTGCACATGGTGGTAGTTTATGTAGAGTTGTACTGTCTATGGTCAATTTGAGAAAGGATTTTAAAACTTTTTTGTACTTATCAAATTCAATTGAGAAATATTTGTATTTTTGTATACCTTCAGAAAGAAATTCATCCAGTAAAAGAGAATAAAGTTATGTATATTCTCTTTGTTAAAATGCATAGAAGGGAATAAAAGGAATAAAAAATAGAATAGAAAATACAATCTATGATCAAACTAAGAAACAACTACAACTACAAATAATGGACTAAAAAGATGGTTTGCCTGAGACAGCAGCAGCATTTGCTCCAAGTTGAGGTATAAAAACAACTGTCAATAAATCTTCACAAATTTATCTGGCAGGATGTAGATCTTTCTGAAGGTAAGTCAGCAGGTCTTGAAAGATTCAGACAATAGCCGATCACTTAGAAGAGTGAAGACTGAGTTAGTGGATAGGACAGCAGGGACAAAAACTTCCTGGTAGAGTTCTGGCTCCTGCAACCAGGAGAGCATATTGTAAAGGAGGCAAAACAAAGAAACAAGGAAAAAAGAGAAACAAATTGCAACTTGGTGAAGAATCTTCACTAGGAGTCACTCCAAGGATTACTTCAATGATTTTGCTCTTCTAGGAGAGAAATATTCACCTAGAGAAGAAGCTACATTGGTGAGAGACTATCCATGCTACTCTCTACTGCATGTGTGCTTTTATTACTTAAACTAGAGTTAGCACACCAAAAAGTCACACATAGATAACTTATACTTAGTAAGGATCAAATATGCCACCTGCACATCGTTACCATTGCATTTCCTGGTCTCCCACCAAAAAAAGTTAAGGCAATCAGTAAGTTTCAGGGAATGGGAAATGAAAAGGACTACAGACAAATATTCCTCTCTAATAAAAAATGGAAGAAAATATGGAATCTTTAGTAGCTGTGAAGAATATCAAAGAATCAATATAGGAGATAATAGAAGAGAAGAGATAATTAAAGAGATAAAAGGCACTCTGATCATGCTTAGAAGATAAAGTCATAAAATTATTGAAGAAAAGGAAAACACATTAGAAGCAGAAATAGAATGGATACTGCTAAAAATAGAGGCAATGACAAGGACAGGCATGAGAAAATAACATAAATGCAAAGGAAAACTAAAAATCAATGAAAGTAATACAAGATATAGCAAATAAAGAGTAGAGTATCCTTAAAAAAAGAACTGGACAAATGAACAACCAACAAAAAACCCAAAGACCCTCAAAGTCACCATAGATGAAAACTTTCCAATGAAAAAGGAAGTTCTGTATCTGCACATCCAAATGGCTCAGCAATTATTCATAAAAATAGTTATAATCAGTAGAATCATATATTCTGGTGAAGTTTTTGAACTTCAGGGATAGAAATGTGAGAGTATTGAGACAAAAAATTGTTAAATCACCTACAAGATATAAAACTCAGGCTGGCCTCAAACTTCCACATAGCAACATTGACTCCCAAAAGACATAGAGGCAGTGTCTACCTGTTTTTAAAAGAAAAACAAAACTAATATACCCAGACAAGGGTTCAGTCTTTTTTAAAGACAAAAAAGTCATTCTAAAGCAAGTGAATTCTTTGTAAAACCTGATTGGGATAATGGAACTCAGTCCATCAAGAAATCAATGAAGGGGTTGTACAACTCAGGGAAGACAATCTATGAAACGAAGGGATGGTCACTGAGACTGGTTCCCATGTAAATATAGTAGAGACTTAATGATAAACTACTACTGGAATTATGATAATAAAAGAGAGTATAAATGCCGTAAACATTCATAATGCCAATATAATAATACAGCAGATGATGTAGTTGTTATGGGAATGGGGAGAAGTATTAAGCAACCAACTTGTAGCTACTTTCTTCATCTTCCACAGCAAGCTGTCAACAATTACTTTCTAGAGGAATTTTATGTCCCAATATAGAGAATATCTGTATTACAAGAAATAAAAAGAATAGTTGTGGAAATATATATGTAATATAGTCCTAATTGTGAATTTTGGTAGGGTGGGGGAAGATAAGATTAGCAAGAAAAGAGACCTGTTAACACTTATGAACAGTATGAAATTTCTGTAGTGCTTTTATAATGAATATCAAATAAATTCCCCTTTTGAATGGATAAACACATCTACTATGCTTAGTTAATATGTCAAGCTGATTTATTTTATTGTATAACATATTCTTTTGAGAACATTTCCTAATTCAAATATTCAGACTTTTATTGATTTCTTTGAAGTTTTTCATTTTTCAGTATCATTTCAGCAAACTTATTTACCTCCTCAGTGAGCCCACGAGCCCATCAAAGACCATCTCTTAAATGGCACACATGCTGTCCCAGCCCTGCATGTCTCCTAAGCAACATCTTTACAGTGTCCGACCCACCAGTTCTGGAATAGTGGATTAAAACTCCAAACAGTAAGAGTAAATGGGCTCACTAAGGAAAGCAAATCATCTAATTAAATAAACAAGAATCATCTTATGCTTAAACATTGTGGGTGATCATAAAATTGGTCTCTTACAGTGTGACACATTTTGAATTGTGAGAGAAACCACAGAGTTAAGTCTTCCTGAGGTGCAATTAGGGATAACTGTGGGTAGTTCCAAGCTCCCTACATTCAGCCCTTCTTGAGCCTGTCATAGCTTGATCTGTTTCTAATGTGTCTCCTTGTGTTTGATTCACAGAGCAGCCTGATAGGAAAGGACATGGAGTTGGGGAGAATCTGCCAGAAAAGTGAAGAGAGACACTATTTTTGATTGAGTACCCACCAGCAATTCAGACAGCAGCCGACCTGCTTGAAGACAAGTTGAGTGTAAAATCAAATTCACACCCCTCAGCAGATGTTCTACTTGTTCACCTGTCATATATGTGGTATAGATTATATTAAGACATTAGGATTGGCAGGTTTGTAGGTTTTATTCTGAGAAAACAAGAAAACTTGAGTAGAAAGCTCTACAAAATGCTTGAAAAATCATCATAAACCTGATTTTAAGTCCCTTTTCAAAAGAGATTGGCCATAGTGCTTTTTTTCCTGAGAGAAATATTACAATGAGGCTATTTAGGGGTAAAACTAAATTATCTTGAAGTCAGAGCAAGTTCACTGCTGTTTTAAAGTAATTGTAATCTAGCTCCATTGTTTAATAAAGGCTCTTGTAATACCTACTAAAATAAACTTCAATACTGTAATATTGAGGTGCCTTATTTTACAGAGTAAACATGAAGTCTAATTGAAGATATTTCTAACTCAACTGATTATTTAAGTGAATAAGGGAAAGGCAACATTTTTAAAAACCTGATGGCAAATCTTTGAGAAAAGTGGACACATCTTTCCTTATGCATTCTGTAAAATTGAATTTTTATATGGGCAGTTTGCTTAAAAAAAGCTACTGTTGTCTTTATCAATTGTAGTTATCTATGAATATTTAAACTGCAAGAGATTTAGCAATTGCTTTTCTTATATATCTATTTTCTGATTTTAGAGGTAATAAATGCACCCTTACTTGGAAGATGACTAAACAAACTTTGCAACACAAAAATCTGTAATGGGTGCAAGGTTGTTGCGTGAGTTATCAGGTTGTTCAACTCTAACTTCCCTTTTTTAAGGTCCAATCAAAGATATCATCTTGCTACTTAAGCAAATTAAAATAACCTATTGACTGAAAAAGACTACTGTCAATATTGGTGTTGGTTATTTCCATCACAAATATATGTGCGTATATGTGAGAGTATCTGTATGTCTATATTATCCAGTTGTCATATTGCCTGTAAAATTCTCTCTCACTTTTAACATTATTTTTCATGAAATTCCAGGTCATGACATTCTGTTCTATCAATATCCTGTTTTGCGAGACTTTAACATTTTTATTATGGTATATTAATTATTGGGAATTTAAAGATTCTAGAAAGTATAGGGTCTTACAATGATGCTGAGTTCCATTTATTTGGTGTTGAAATATGGCCAAAGTCATTTTGACCTACTGATGTGTATCACACCTTGAAAGCATTTATATCCCTCCAAAATGGAATCCAGAGAGAAGATACTCAGTTATTACCCTTTTCATAGAGATGATTTGCAGCCCCAGGAATCACCTTTATCATATTAACTTACTAAAATGCCTCTCCTCTTAGAAGGCCTAGCTCACAAGTCACCTCTTGAAGCCTTCTTTAATTATCTTTCCGCATTGAAATCCTTTGTTTGTCCCTTTGCACTATCAGAGTATTTTATTCCTGTGTTATAGAGCATCTGAACTGTAGTAAGCATCTCATCAATAATTTTTGAATTAATGGATAGATGAAGCAAGTCAGAGTTTGATCTAGTGGTAAGGGCACCCCAAAAGCACTAGTTTAGGTATCACCTTAAGTTGTAAAACACAATTCAGTTTTATCTTAATGGTTCACTAGATTTATAAAATTCAGAGTACTACAGAGGACTACATCTAAAGCTGTCTTATCTTCTGAATACAAATCCTGTGAATGTTAAGCTGCTTAGATGCAGTATATAATAAGAGGTGACTGGCACTGTGGCTGACACTTGTAATCCAGGCACTTTGGGAGGCTGAGGCGGGTGGATTGCTTGAGCCCAGGAGTTTGAGACCAGCCTGGGCAACATGGCAAAACCCGTCTCTACTAAAAATACAAAAACTAGCCAGGTGTGGTGGCGCGCACCTGTAGTCTCATCTACTTGGGAGGCTGAGGTGAGAAGATTGCTTGAACCCAGGAGGTTGAGGTTATAGCAAGCCATTATCATGCCACTGCACTCCAGCCTGAGCAACAGAGTGAGACCCTGTCTCAGATAATAATAGGCAAAATTAATCTATTAAGATTTCAGGTGAGCTCATCTGAACACCCAATTTCTGGAAAGCTTAGTGACTTTGCAGACAGAAAACATCTTAAAGGCCAAACAAAGGTTTCATTTAAGGCATACAAATTAATAGATTTTGCCATTCACTGTGATTTCCAGTAGACTTGAGGCTTGGTCTGCTTCCAGTACAGAATTTGGCCTTCATTTGTCTGTTTTTCTTGCTTTGGCATCAATTCTATTTTAAGCTCTATAGCTGGCACCTTATAAGTTATTTTTTCCTTGATATGCTCTGAAGTATCACTCAACATAATAAACTGCATACTACCAGTCCTCTTAAGTTTGGATATGAACAAATAAGCAAACTAAGAGATCTTTTGTTTTCAATTCAGTTCAATAAATTAACTGCTTGTTTGTTGGGCATTAATAGGCTATTAAAAGTTATCTTCAATGGCACAAAATTTTCTACCAAATGTATGAATTGAGGCCATTTTCAAGAGTTGTTTCCTCTTCTGTCAAAATAAGGACATTAGACTAAACCATCTTCAAGTGTTAACATTCTATGGTGTTCTGTTTCCAAGTGTACCATTTCTTGATTATGCTTTATATGTTTAGAAAAACCCTTGGAACTGAAGAGCATGTATAACTCAAAAAATTTTTAAATATTTAGAAATACTCAGGGCAAATAAAAAGACAGTGCATAGTAAATGTACTAAGTTAGTTATCCCAAAGCTGGGAATTTAGAATAAAATACACTGGATTGGAAAAGCATTTAAAATACTCGGGCGATTGTACTAAAAATAGATCTGAAAGGAAACTGAAATATGTGCAGAGAACTGAGTCACTTTACAAGCACTTCTATGGTAAGTGCTCAATAACTGGTAACTAATGTAACTTTCTCTTTATATTTTACCCTTATTTTGAGGGACTGCTCTCTTCATATGACTACTGTACATGGATGATGAACATCTATTAACGTCTTCATTCACTCATTTAACAATGATTTATTCAGCACCTAGTAAGTGCAGGCACTGGGCTAGATATTGCAGACATAATGGGAAGCTAGAGAGCATGGTTCCAGCCATCACTTAGCTTTCAAGCTTGTCATTGTAGAGTATTAAAAAAATATATTGGAATAGAAGGCATTTGTTCTCTATTCAAGCAAGAATACAAATTGCCACCTTTATGCTTCTTATCAAATTCATATGGATATTTCTTCTAACCACTACACTTAATATTCCTTAAGCTTTATCCTCATAAAAATAAATCCTAATGAAATACTGTTCAGCAATAAAAGTGAACATAATATGAATACATACAACAACATAGATGCCATATGAAAGAAGTGTCAAGACTACAAGTATAATTCCATATATATGACATTCTACAAAAGATAACATTATAGTGACAGAAAGAAGCGCAGTGGTTGCCTAGGGCTGGGGGTGAGTTGGTGGGATCCACTGAGAAGGGGCATGAGGGAACTGCTCAATACCTTGATTGTCATGGTTACATGATTATATATAGTTACCAAGATTCATCAAAATTTATTCACACAGGGTAAAGTTTATTGCTTATAAATTATACCTCAATAAAGCTAAAAAATAATACATTATTATTATCTACTTTCTAAAAATAGTTCAGAAGACAGAAGTGATATTAAACATTAGAAAAAACGATCCTATTCATTTTGGTAAGTTTTCTCTTTTTGCAAAGTAATTTATATACTTGAATTTCATTAGCTTTGCTCTTCACAAAAATGCCTTAAACAGACAATATTTTAAGATCTTGGCTTTATCAGAAGGTGAGAATAAAAAATTGCTATGAAGAATGTTACTGTGTTTCCAGTATTATTACCATTGTAGGCAAAGTCCATCAAGTTCTTAGCATCTCTTATACAAAAATCTACATAAAAATTAGAATATTAAAAATGAAGTTTCTAAACAGAATAGTGCTCATTCCTTACATCTATCAGCTTTTTCATTTTGCTTTCTCAGAGACGAATATAATATTCAACTATACCAACTCTATTAGCCTTGTTTTTTAGTATCTTTTTTTCTATCTTCTATTTATTGGAGTGGCATCATTGTGTAAGTTTCCTTAATGTATTTGAGAATTATATCAGCTATGAATCATATAGAAATCCACAGGCACTTTGACAAATATAAACTGACTCTTAAAATACGAATCTTCAGGAAAGAACCAAGTGACTCAGTTACGTACCCAAAGAAATGAAAGTCAAATATCCTTGGACGAGTAAGAAAATCAGCAGTAAGAAGGAAAAACTAAGAAGAGTTTAGGGGCAGGTGGTCACTGGTTTTGATAGCTTAAAAATAGCTCAACTTTAAATAGTAAGAAGGAGATAGGGCTCAATTATATAGGCCTCCTGGGCCTTAGGTTGCAGTCATCATACATCTGCCCCTTGATGCTTTCTGCACCGGATAGTCCTGCCTCTGGAGTAACACCTTATTAGTGGGATTTACCCTGTTGATGAATTACACTAATGCATCATTAGAATGACAGGTCACGCCAGTGATGTATTGCCAAGTAACTTAATGAGAGTGATAGCTCATTCCGATTACCCTCCCATGAAAGGAGGGCTCCTTCTTCAGAAGAACTCATCTCTAAGCTGATTCTGCTTAATTACAGGATACAACATGTGCTAATAGTAATGTTAAGATGTTCTTTGGCACCATAGTTTTGGCACTGATCAAAATATGATTTATTGCTCTATACACTTGGAAATGTTCAAACAGGATGCACAGTCTCAAGATGAGAAGACACTCTGGAATCCACTTAGTTTCTAAGCTAAAAACACACACATTTCCATTGTAGATCTCTAAATTGACAGCTGAAAGATTCAGGTTTGAGAGCTTGTGTCAATCAAGTTCTCCTAGAAGCAGCATTTGGTTAAAAAGAAATGGGGGAGAGAGGAGGAGAAATGATTTCTCTTTAAGACTGGCAGAAATGGTATATTATACAAGTGGTATCTTCATAATGACAGATTACTTTCAGGGGGATTAGACTTATACCCACCAATGTCTTAGGCTAGTGCAGAATTTTGACAGTATTTGTATCAGCCTAGGAAAGCAAGAAAAAACATGATGATGAAGAAGAAGAGGATTATTTATTAAACTTCTAAGAATAATCACTACCACGACTATTATTAGCTGCAGGCTTCAGGCAAGGTACTGGCCCTGACACCGTGGTTTCTTTAAAAAGTGGTGATGATTTATGAAACCTGTGTTATGTAAGATATAAAGCTACCTTAGTAGCACTCAGTTATGAACTAACTTAGCACATAGCATAAGGACAAAGAGTTGTCGCAATTAGACTGGGAGAACCTTGCAAAAATGTGTTTTTCTTTTTCCCTTGACTGCTATGATGCTTAGGGAATTTTACGTTCAGTCTTGGTAGTTTCTTCTAATTCCTCTTGCCTTTAGTATCTGGCTGCTTTTTATACATCTTCGTTTGATTAGTTCCATTATATCTATATCTCGTATGAAAAGCCACTTCTTTTTTGTTTTTTGGAAAGTAGAACATAAATTACAAGTGAAAAAAGAGTAGATTTGCAAAGCTGTTGAGTGTGTGTGTGTAGCAGGGGAGGGAGCCTTAAAAACACCACCAAAAGAATAATCCATTGCTTTACACTTTTGCAAGTGCTATTTGTTCATCTCACTTGACCTGCATCAGTGACCCCATTAGATAGCCAAGACCATGAAAGACCATCTCCACTTAAAAGATGACTTGCCACATAAGAAATAAGTGGTTGACTTAGTGTATTCATCCATTTTCACACTGCTATAAAGAACTGCCCCGGACTGGGTAATTTATAAAGGAAAGAGGTTTAATTGACTCACAGTTCTGTATGGCTTGGGAGGCCTCAGGAAACTTACAATCATGGTGGAAGGTGAAGGGGAGGCAGGCATCTTCTTCACAGGGCAGCAGGCGAGAGAATAAACACAGAAGGAACTACCAAACATTTATAAAATCATCAGATCTCATAAGAATTTACTACCGCGAGAACAGCATGGTGGAAATTGCCCCCATGATTCAATTATCTCCACGTGGTCTCTCCCTTGACACGTGGGAATTATGGGGATTATAATTTTGAGATTTGGGTGGGGACACAAAGCCTACCCATATAAGTTAGCTTTTGAAACTGGGTCTTGTAACCCCTAATGTGTTAGTTCTCTTTGATATTATGCTTTCTCCAAAAATAATCACAGTACTAATCAAATGAGGTTTGGTAACTTAAATATTGGTTAAAAACACAACATCTAAGTTACTGCAAGATGAATTCCTACACATGGAAAAATTGTTCTGTTTTCCTAACAGAAGGAAATTTCCTACTACTTGGCGTCTGCTGAACCATACAGTTAGGGAAATGTAGCTGTCAAACTGATTGGTTGAGTTTGAGTTAGCAATGAAATAGTCCAAAGGCAGTTCAATTACAATATTTAATTAATGGCTACAGGTGAGGATTTTATGAAACATGTTAAATAGTGGATTTCTTGTTATTTTATGTAAGGTGATATAGATGCATTCTTTAAGATAATCCTATATCCCTATTCAATAATTGTCTTTAGAACAAAAGGAATGAAACTCATTTTTCTCAAGTGTTTTACTCCAAACAATAGTTTTAAAATGAGGTATGTGTGCCACATTATGCAGATTTACTTCTATTTTTGCTTTTAGATTATCTTTTCCTGTACCAAGGTTCACACTTTACTCTCTTTGGATAAGTCTAAAAACCTCTGTGAAGCTGGCAAGGTGAGTGTGTAGGGACCTGTATTCTGAAACCATTTGGGAGTATGGTTCTTTGACAAAACTAATGGGACTTCTTGAAACCTTGAAGTTGGGGTTCATGATCCAACTCAATTGTCCAGAAAAAAGCACAACAGTGAGCACATGTTTAATTTGAAGATGCTGATAAGACGGGGTTTGGGCTTGGGGAGCGGTGGCGAGGGCAGCATACGGCTCTTCAGCAAATGTGATCAAACAACAACAAAAGAACAGGCACTTCCCTCCCTGCTTCCTTCTCCCCAGATCCTTGCTTTTGTTACCAAGAGATGCATCAGGTTTTATAAAGCAAATTGTCGATTTTTGACCACAAGAATAAGTTAGTATTAACTTCAAATTAGGAAAGACTCAGTGGTTCAGGCCCAGGAACTCAGAGCCATTACATGGTTATTCTTCTGCCTCCTCCTTCCATGCTCTCTCTCTCTCTTTTACAGGAACAGTCAGAAAATGAGAATAAGGTAGCTTGAGACTTCCTTAGTCTTCGCTATAAGATGGTGTATGGATGCACGTTTTTTTTTAACCTAGAGGTAATTCCTTTATCAATTTCCTTTCAAGAGAGAAGATCACTAAAAATTGACTTTAATAGGAAACTTCAGATATTATCTATTAAATTTTATATATAAAAAATTTTCTTCCACTTGACTATAAGCAACTTGAGGGTCTTTGGTTCCCTATGAATGAGGGCACAGAGCTTAACACATAGTAGATGCTAAATAAATACTTATAGTTGAATGAATGGATGCCTACATGTTGGGTTGACAAAGGGAATGCAATAAGCTTCAAGTGACTGTATCAGCTGGAAATCCAGGTGCAAAGGCCAAGATCCATCTCACCAGGAGAGCAAGGCAAGGGTGAAGGTAGAAACTCACACTGCTCTGAGATAAATGGAAGCCCAGGGTAGGGTAGCAGAAAGACCACTGGATGGGGAGTAAGCAAAGTTGAGTGTTAGTCCTGGCTTTACAGTTCTGAGGTCTTAAGTAACCTCTCTGAGCCTCGATTTCCTATTTTTTGAAATGGGAATAGAACTGTCTCTATAGCTTTCCCCAGAATTATCATAAGAATCATAGGCAGCAGGGCACATGAAAGCCTTTTGCTAGATATGGTCAAACCCTATAACAAGGTAAGGTCTTAGCAAATGACTTCCTGCTTCTCTTGCAGTTGAAGAAGTTTTCTGTTTCCTGAGGGTCCTCCTCTCTGTCTAGGTAGATAGGGGTCATCCAGTCCGAGAAACTACAGGTTGAGGTTGGCCTTGCTTCTTCTGGTTTCAGCCACAGCATTCAGAGAGGAGAATTTCTTCCACTTTGAAAATAAATGGCAATTGCTAAGCATGTTCCTATTTTACAATGATACTTTTCACAAGTGAAAAGGAACAACTTGGGAACTATAGAGCAGCACCCTGGGTATTTAAAGGGGCCTTGTTGGGGGCTGTGTAGGAACAAAAAAAGCAACCTCAGGGGTGTGTGTGTGTGTGTGTGTGTGCACGTGCACTGGGTGGGGGTGCAAGGCTGGTGACTCACATTCCTGAAACAGTGCCAGGAAAAACCATCCTCCCTAGAAGCTGGAGTCCTTCAAGCTAGATAAAAGTGGGGGTGACTGTCCTCTGCCTGGGAAGCCCACAGTGCTGTAGCTAAGGGCATCCTTTCAAAAGCTAGAGAAGCTGGTTTGTATTATAATAAAAGGCTTATAGGAAATACCAGTTAACTTTATTCAGAAAACAAAGGGAATGAAAATAAACTTTATTGAATGGCAATAATGAAAACTTCCTGTAGATGAAAACAAAAAAGAGTAGAGGGAATTTTTTTTTTTTTTTTTTAAAAAGAGAGAACCCTATGGATTCATGGGGCTTAAATCTTTGAACATGTTGCCCAATGAATGACCCCATTTTTAAAAGCGCTTCCATTTCTCATAAGTTTGCCTATGGCTAGGTCTAGAACTCATTGCCTTTAGGATTTGGTGCGTATCCCTTTGCAAAGGGAGCTCAGGACAGGAAAGGAACTTGTACTGAATGCCTACTATGCAGCAGACATTGTGCTAGGTGCTTAGTGCACATTCTCAATTAATACATTACACTGAGCTAAGACAAAAGTTATTACTCTCAATTTCACAGATGAGGAAAGGGAGTCTCAGAAATGTTCAGGGGGAGACACAAGGTCACACAGCTAGTAACTGACAAACCAAAGATTCAATCCCAGGTCTCCTGGCAGTGACTCCAAATCTTGAACTCTCTCTACTATGCCATCTTGCTTCCCTTGGCCATACAACTTTCAAGGATCAGAATGGCGGGGTGGGAGTAGGCCTTTTCAGGCTCCCTTTGTCCTCTCTCAATCATCCCTGTGGTAATGGCTATACAGGCATAATATTGACTATCATATAACCATAAAAACATTCTCCTAAGAGATATTGTAACCACTATGATAGATTGAAACAAGTCATATATGCTTATTATCCCCAGCTCCTAATGATACAAAAATAATAAAATGGCCACCTTTTTGAAAGGATGCTAGGGAATTGAGGGTTTATTTTGAACATTGGCAAAATGAAATACTTAAATATTTATCCTGTTCTTCTACAAACTGTACCAACAGGTAACCACATTGTAAATGAGAGGAAGTTTCTCTGTATAGAAATCAATTCTAATAAATTAATGAAGAATAAAATTGCAATATCACTACTTCCTCCTAATGAATGAAGGATTGAGAAGCAATGGCTGCTTCCAAGAGAGACAATTAGATAGCATGCATCTCTTGATGAGAACACATCACCATCTAAGAAGCCATCCTTGAACAATCAAATCTGGATGTCATTAGGCCCTAGATCCAACTACCAATTTGTAAAAAATATGTAGTCCGGAGAAAGATGGGACTCTACACTGTGGGAATGAAATCAGCAAAATCTCAGCTGAGGGAAATAAGAGATGATCTGATTTCTTCAACAAGTAAATTGCAATGAAGTAAATAGACCAATGGAGGAGCAAAACTATAGACTAAAAGAGCTCAAAATAATATATATATATATATATTTATATGTGTGTGTATATATATATAAAATACATATATATTATGTTTCTTCCAAAAAAAAAAAAAAAAAAAAAAAAACGGGATACACATGCAGAATGTGCAGGCTTGCTACATAAGTATACATGTACTATGGTGGTTTGCTGCACCTATTGACCCATCCTCTAAGTTCCTTCCCCTTACCTCCCCCACCACCCCACAATAGGCCCTAGTGTGTGTTGTCCCCCTCTCTGTGTCTATGTGTTCTCAATGTTCAGCTCCTACTTATAAGTGAGAACATGCAGTGTTAGGTTTTCTGTTCCTGTGTTAGTCTGCTGAGGATGATGGCTTCCAGCTTCATCCATGTCCCTGCAAAGGATTTGAACTCATTCCTTTTTATGGCTGCATAGTATTCCATGGTGTATATGTACCACATTTTCTTTACCCAGTCTATCAGTAAATATTTTTTCAAAGCAGGCAACATTTAGTGTTTATGGATATACATTTGGCCGATAAAGGTATAAAGAAATGAAAAAAATAAGAAATGAATTACCATAGAAATCAGTGATTCCTCTTGTGGGGGAGAGGACTGTGTTTAGGAGGCAGCAAGCTGGGGGGGCCCGTGGGCTGTCTGGTAACATCCAGCCTCTTCCATGGGTGGTATTCTGAGGTGTCCACCTTTAATAATGAAACTACACATTTACGTTACTTTAACAATAAGTACATATGTATACTGCACCTCTCTGACTGCTTCAAGCACATATTTTTAAGTTTAGGGCTCTGAAAGCGTTAGTCCATGTCCTTGAGTGTGAAAGGCACTTCTGGGAAGAATTTCTTTTAAAACCTGGCTTAGTAGAAATGAAAATTCTGAAGTTCTTTCCCTACAAAGTGCCAGTTTCAGTTTGGTATAAAAAATACTACAGTCTGAGATCAAAATATGCCAGACATTACTTTCTTAAATCATAGAGTGCGGCTCCATGTGTAGAACATTCCAGGGAAGAGTCCTGGTCCTCTTAAGACCCAGGTGGCCTCTTATTTTTTCACATTTGAATGACTCCCTTCATTCTGAGCTTCCTTTCCAAAGACAGAAGGCCAGAGGAACTGTGATGGGCAAGCTACCAGGAAAGGCTGGTTTCAAATCATAGAGAGAAAGGATCCCCTTAATACCCTCCAACACGCTGTTTCTGTTGGTCCCATGAAGTCCCTCAGGCATGGGTTCCCGAGGCAGAACTTCCTCCTGCTGCACTTCAACACCCCAGGCCTTCTTGCCACGTGTGGAGAGGCAATACAGATGACCCCGCTTCAGTGCTCACTCACTCTCTTGTCCACATTCTTAACTATGTGAATGGTCAGTACTGTGGATGGACACGTCAGATGACCTCCATAAATTACGTTCTTTTCCATTTATCATTTCACTAATGTGTCATAGGTAGAACAGTCCACAGTTTGTCAAACCCTTTCCCAAAAACACTTCTATTTCCATGTTTTCTTTTAAAAAAAAATCACATTTATGATTTAGCTTTAATTTTTCAGCCTACAAAGACATTTCATCTTAGTCTGTGGTTCTCAACCCCAGGAATCATTTCAGGTAAACTGCTGCCCAGGCTTCATCCAAAACCAAATGAAACAGAAGTTAAGGTACTGACACTTGGGCCCCAGGTGAGTCCATGTACAGCTGGGATTAAGAACCACTGGCTGGGATTTTTACTAACTTGAGTGAAATCAATCAGCCCCACTATACAAGTGTTTTATATCTTCATGGATTTTCCACCTGCTACTCACTGGACATGTATTCTGATTCCCATTCTTTCCTTCCCTAGTCATTCATGTTGTTGTTGTGTGTGGTTTACATGCACCCTCAAAAATAACTTCTGTGACTCTTCCCTGAGGTAAGAGTGGAGAAAGTGGATGGGTGAAGGTCATAGGTCTACTACTTGCTAACTACATGCCACTGGGGAAGAGGCTCAGCCTCTGTTTTTGCATATATAAAATGGGAACGGCAATGTTATCCTTTCAGGGTTGTCTCAGAGATGGGAAGCAAAGTTCAGAGAGAACCTAGCCCAAAGTGAGGGCTCAGAACAGGAAATTTTCATCTGTGTAAATTGAGCCAGTTCCACCCAAGTGCTGAAGTCCCTTCAGGGGCATTTCAGGGCGCCCTGTGAAAATGTTGAGGATTCTTACAGTAGGAAAATTTCTTCTGCAGACCCATTAATTCAATGTGAAAAATACAGACTTATACAAATGGATGTTCGTATTTTATGTATTTATAATTACATACATACTTACTGAGACGCTATTTTAAATTTATTTTTAAAAGCCACTGAACCCACCTACCCCAGATATTGTTTCCCGGTGTGTGGCTGAAATACTTGTTATAAGCACTCATATTCTTCAAAATTAGAAAAGTGCTCCTAGTTAGCACAGGCAAGATCTTATTGGTAGGAAGTGCTCCAGTGCAGCTCATTTGCTCAAGTTAATCGCTCAAAGAGAACTTCTCTTACCTGGCCTGAGCCTCTCCCTTTGAAGTCAACAAGAGCCCTGCCAGCACAGAGTGAGAAAGCAAAGAAGCCAAGGATAGGGCCCCACTAAGTGCTTCGACCTGAGTTTCAAACTCAAAATGCTGCTTTTCTGGGAGCACACATGCTTTATATTTGACCTCAAAACTCCCATCTGTCTATGCTGACTATGAATCAACTGTATTGCATTTTCACAGAAATATATGAAAATGCTCTGTATGCATGGCTTTGGTGAGTTGGCATCTCTGGATTTTTTTTTTTTTTTTTACTAGTATTTCTATGCTTTGGTTGGCCAACAGCGTGTCTAGAAATATATGACAAAATCTATATTCATTCATAAGGAAAGAGCAGATCATATGGGAAATGAATGGTTCTGCAAAAATGACATTGCCAAGTAAGAGAAACTAATCATAAGAGTCCAGACTTATATTATGGAAGGTCCCCTACCTTGCCATTTTAAATAGGCATTATTGACCACAGTTTGACATCTTTGGTGAGTCAAAGCTAAGCACTCCTAAACATTATTCTAACTCTCATCGCTGTTGCCATCAGTATGCCTGCCTTTAGCAGGACTGAATTCCAGTTTGTTTAAAAGCTGTTTTGGGCTTAAGGAAATTGTTCCACAGAAACTATTAAAGCTGAACATATGTATATCCTACAACTCAGCAATTTCACTTCTAGGTAGATACTCTGGTCATGCGCACATGGTCACCAAAAGACATGTACGAGGATGTTCAGAGTGCCTTATTGGTAATGCTTCAAAACTGGAAACTTCCCAAATGTCAATGCAATAGAATGGATAAATAAAATGTGGTATATTCATACAATGGAATACCACCGAGAAGTGAAAAAGAACCAACCATAGCTACATGCAACAATACGAATAAATCCCAAAAACATAAAATTGAGCTAAAGACGTCAGACAAAAGGGCCCAAACTGTGTGATTATAGAGTATAAAAACAAGCTGTACAGATCTATGCTGTCAGAAGGCAGGACAGTGAGGCCTTGGGGAACAGGAAAGAAAGAGGGAAAATAAGGTGCTCGTCAGGTGCTGGTAATTTTCTCTTTTTTGATCTGAGCACTATGTACACCAGTGAATTATTTCAACTATATTCTTACTATATATATAGTATCTTATATGGATGGCAGGCTTCATTTAAAAGTTAAAAAAAATATTGTAGTGGGCAAGAAAAAAAAAGCATGGTCTTTAAAATGTGAATTCGGAAGAAAACCTGAGAGCTTCTCCTGAGAGTAAAATACAAGAACACTATGTGCCACAATGCTCAGGGACCTCCCTTACTTCCCATCCGTGGCCTAGTTCAGGCTCCCAAGTGAGTGACCTGTGGTAATTAAGATTTTTACTCTACATAGCTTTAGTTGGAGTTTCCCTAAATTGCTTTGGTCTTTTAGTTCACGGGGAAATGGAGTTCAAGCTAATAATCACAGGTTTGTAATATATTTTTTTCATACTCACAAAAAAGTGGAAAATAACTGGCACATTTATGGAAATAGCATCAGATGGAGAGATAATAGATGATATGAAGATTTATGGACACAATGGTCTACATAGCACACTGCCTCAGATTTAACATGATTTACGTTTTCTTTTTTTCTTTTGAGACAGAGTCTAGCTCTGTTGCCAGGCTGGAGTGCAGTGGCACAATCTCAGCTCACTGCAACCTCTGCCTCCCGAGTTCAAGACATTCTTCTGCCTCAGCCTCCCGAGTAGCCGGGATTACAGGCGTGTGCTACCACGCCTGGCTAATTTTTGTATTTTTAGTAGAGAAGGAGTTTCGCAGTGTTGACCGGGCTGGTCTTGAACTCCTGACCTTGTGATCTGCCCACCTTGGCCTCCCAGAGTGCTGGGATTATAGGCGTGAGCCACCGCACCCGGCCAATATACACTTTTTCTAATGTAACATAGGTCATGTAAATAGAAAGTTGTTAAAATTATTGATGCTCAATTTAGCATAGTCTATATTATTTATTTCGGCATTGAGCTTATTTACTTTTTCATTTTAGAATCACAAAAATAAAAGTAGGGTTTAGGTAAACTTTTTAATCACAGCCCATTGCTGGTTTCTTGTTCATTAATGTCTTTGACAATGTCACTTCAACTTATTAGAAGAAAACGACAATGCTCGCCACCTACTCTAACCCACTAAACAGAAATCCCCAGCAAAACAAAGTGAAATTTAGGTAGTAAAATACATCTCTTTTCTTTCAGATAGACCTTATGTTCTTGGCAAATGGATATATTTTAAGTGAGGGAAATAAAGTTGTATATGCAAGAATGGGAAAGTGATGGAAAGAGAAGAAAAAGGAAACATGATTTGTAATTATTTAAATCATGAGTCTGCAAATTACGGGTCGGGGCCAAATTTGGCCCATCACCTATTTTATAAATTTTTGCTAGAACACAGACATACACATTCATTTATATATTGTTTATGGCTGCTTTTGTGCTATAACAGCAGAGTTACAAAAGAACACATGACTCCCCCAAAGCCAAAAAATTTTACCGTTGGGCCCTTAATTAAAAAATGTGTCAATCTCTGATATAAATAATACAGTTTACATTTTGAATTTCAGATTTGAATCATGGGGAGCTGAACCAGGCAGCTGTTCCATCCCTTGATGCTGGAGTTCTCATTCTACAAGAAAATATCCTATGTATTTTTTTGTGCTATTGATCTTTATTAATAAATTTCCATAGGGCTATAATGCTTTTGCAATATATTGCAAAACATACTATATCCTGGGAACTATTTCTTCTAATGGTGCTTTTAAAATTAATGACTGCAGTAATTTGATATCTATTCTAAAAATATTCTTTCTTGTGTCTTTGTAGAAATGGCTTAAATCTATGCTAATCAAGAAGCTTTATAGAACAAATTTCTTTCCTCTGCTCAGCACTCACCCTGCTGTCAGTTCACTTTTAGGATTCCATCTACTTTATGTTTTTGCCACTCTCAAATAAAATAATCTAGTCAAGTACCTTGAACATGTCTGTCTTGGTCCTTGGTAACAAGACCATATTTTCAGCATCAATAATATCAATTGATTTGATGAATGAAAATTAGTATTTGTTAAGAGCTATGTCCCAGGCATGACTCTGAGAGCTGTAACTTCAATAATTAATCTTTACAACTTTATCAGATAGGTACTGTTATCAAAATGAGGAAACTGAGGCACAGAAAGGTAATTGACCCAAAGTCACACAGCAAATAAGTGTCTGGACCGGAAGAATCCATATCAATGTTAAAAAATAATGTTGAATGGACTTTTATGTGGTAGGTCTACAGGAAGAGTCAGTAAACTTTTTCCCGTAAAAAATCAGATAAAACCTGGGCATGGTGGCTCATGCCTATAATCCCAGCACTTTGGGAGGCTGTGGTGGGTGAATCACCTGAGGTCAGGAGTTTGAGACCAGCCTGGCCAACATGATGAAACCCCATCTCTACTAAAAATGTAAAACTTAGCCAGGCATGGTAGTGTGCCCTGCAATCCCAGTTATTCAGGAGACTGAGGCACGAGAATTTCTTGAACCCAGGAGGCAGAGGTTGCAGTGAGCCAACTCTTACT
This sequence comes from Macaca mulatta, assembly GCF_049350105.2. Lineage (NCBI taxonomy): Eukaryota > Metazoa > Chordata > Mammalia > Primates > Cercopithecidae > Macaca > Macaca mulatta. The sequence continues at coordinate 23,269,950 of NC_133407.1, forward strand.
TGGGCAACAGAGTGAGACTCTGTCTAAAAAAAAAAAAAAAAAAAAAAAAAAAAAAAAATCAGATAAAGATTTTAGGCTTTCAGGGGTCAGATGAACTCTCTGCAACTTCTGACCTTGTGATGAGAAAACAGCCATAGATAACACATAAGTGAATGGGCATAGCTGGGTTTCAAGAAAATCTTGTTTACTCAAGTAGGCTGCATACACACCGGATTTGGCCTGTGGTCACAATTTGCTGGCCTGTGGTCAAGATGATCCTCCTAACCTAAAAATTTTATTATTTTATATGCCTAGCACTGTGCTGCACACGGTGTACTGGGACAGGAATGAGAAACGATATGAAGAGAATTTTCTCTAGAATCCATTAACCCAGTGTAGACTGTAATGGACAGGCCATGCCTAGCCGTCTTACTTCACAAATCTTTTCTGCTAGCTAGTATCTACTACTATTATTTTCTATCTTAAATTGATAATCTGAGAAACTATAGAGCCTATTCTGAAACCTCATCTCCAGAAAATAGAACCAGCTCAGGAGAAAAGTGTTGGTAAAAGACAACTGAGAATGTCTTGTGGGGATAATTTCAGTAAGATGTTGGCTGTAGTAATATGTCATAGAGGGAGAGGGATTAACAAATTTATCTTATTAAGAGAGTTTAGTTTGATAACTCTGAAATCAAAGTTAAATGTAGGAAGATGACAGAGGAGAGCTTCCCGGTGGTAGTTTTGGTCACATCACAGGGCAGACAGGTGCAAAATTTCCAAAATGCATTCTTAAGGCCAACTAACCTTCCAACCTAAGGGAAGAAGATGTTTTCAGTTGAATAGGACTGCAATGCAAGTCTGAGAATTGGTCTTCTTTTTATTTTCAAAATGACATGGTGGCAGGGAGCAGGAGAGCTAGGGATGGAGGAGAGACATAAAGCTGAGGTCCGCTCTGCACAACTGTGAATGTTACACCCAGCAGAAGCAGAGGTCCAGCTAAGGAGGGTGAAAGAGCCGAAATGTATTCTTCAAGCCATGTATCCATGCGTCTGCCTTCCTTCAGGGTGATTCCTTTATCACTTCTCACAAAAGCATCCTATGGTGCTGTAAAAAACCTTGACTTTGGCAAATCTTTGGGCTGTGACTTCATGGACATGAAGTATGAACTCATCCTAGCCTACATGACTACAGGACTTCATCACATCTATATATGCTTCTGTAAGAGAAGAATAAACTCCAAAGTGTCTTCAACATGCACCCGTGGGATGACCATGCACCCAAGAAAGTGCTCGTGCTTCCAAACAAAGTTGAATAAAATCACAACAGCCCAGAAACAACAGAGAGGAGTCAGTAACTTCCTCTGGTCCCAGGGATCTTCTGCATGACCAACCTGACTCAGTCACCAGCAAAATGGAGTTCCAGCTGACTGATGAAGGGGTCCAGTGGTTGGGACCCATGGAAAGGCAAAGTCAAGGTTTGACTAAACTGTTGTCTGTGGACTCACATATATTAGTGTCCACGTGTTATCCTGACAGTGGGAACAGGTGACATGTCTTCAGCCTTCTGTTTCATTTTTAACCTAAATCCCTCGTCGCAACACAGGGAGCCATGTTTCATGTTTGTTTGCAGACGTACACCTAGACCCAGGGTAGGCTGCTGCTTATGTATTCCATGTGGAGCACTTTATTAAGTAAAGAGTTCCTCAATAAGAGGAAAGACCTTTTCATGAACTCTAAAGATAATGAAGAAGGCAGAGGCTTCCCAGGAGTATGACGGACCCTGTGTCCAGGTCACCTTCCCCTGGTGAGTTGCAAAAGGTGCAAGTTCAGCAGCTGGGGACTTGGCAGCCAGCATCTGAGGGGCTCAATGAGATCTCATTGCTTTAAGAAAGGAAATACATTTTTTTTCTGTAAAACAAATAACAAAAGGAGATAACATTGTCATGTCAGAGGGCCGGACCAAATGTATGGTGCAGTGAGATGTTTTCTCTTCTAGAAAAAAAAAAAAAATAGAGAGTGAAAGGGAATAGTATCCTATTTCAACACAGTATGGCACTGATATTTAGGATGAGACTACATCTTAGATTTTGGGGCTATCTCCTAAGGTGAGCTTTATTGATAGAATGTTTAAATATAGCCAAGAAATGCAAAATTAGAGCAAATGACTTGCTTGAAAAGTCAGCAGGAGAAATTCAACAGAATCACTGGAATAAAGTTGAAAAATCAGTATTTTACTATCTATAAGTGGATGAGACTTCTGATTAATCTATATTCAAAATTTCAGAATATTAGAAAAAGAAAATTTTTTCCCTCAGATTGAAACTGAAATCCTTGGATCCCTAGTGTCTCATTCAGAACAATAATTACACTAATAAAGTTTGGATGTCCCCTCCAAATCTTATGTTGAGAAGTAATCCCCAGTATTGGCGGTAAAGCCTAGTGAAAGGTGATAGGATCGTAGGGGCAGATTTCTCATGAATGATTTGGCACCACCCCCTTGGCACTGTCCTTGCAATAATGAGTGAGTTCTCATGAGATCTGATTGTTTAACAGTGCGTAGCACTCCCCTGCTTTGCCCCCGTTGCCCTTTCTTGCTCCCGCTTTTGCCATGTGACATGCTAGCTCCTGCTTTGCTTTCTGCCATGAGTAAAAGCTCCCTGAGGCCTCTTCACAACCCAAGCAGATGCCAGCACCATGCTTGTACAACCTACAGAACTGGAACTGCAAGCCAATTAAATCTCTTTTCTCTATAAATTACCTAGTTTCAGTTATTCCTTCGTAGCAACTCAAGAACAGCCTTACACACATTCTATCTCTCTGAAGAGTCTTAATTGCATATGTTCATTCATTCATTCAAGCAATATTTGCTGAGCACCTTAATGCTGTTCTAAGTACTCGGGGTATGTTAGGGAACAGCATAAACAAAACCCTTTCGGGGGTTTTATTCTAGCAAGGAGAGAGAAACGAAATAAATAAGTAAATGGTTTGGTATAATAAAATGTGTAGTATAGAAAAAACGAGGAGGGAAGGGAAATACTGACATTTTTATTCATGTTTTGTAATTTTACTAGTTATTATCCCTTGTCAAGAATGGTCACTTTTTATGTGTTTGATATATAACCTTCCTACTATTATTCAGAATATATAAGAAGCACATTAAAACAAGAAAGAGAAGATATGACTACATGTCCCAGACAAGCTGTGTTTCCTTGGGAAAAGCAGACCACTCTCAATCTCAAATTCCTCATTGTTAAGATAATGTCATTGAACGTTAAGTGAATAAGAAGATACGTGATCTGAAATGAGTAGACGGGCACAGGGGAGGACCACAGAGATTTTCTTAGTAAAGACTCAAAATGAAAACATACTTAGTAGATCTGAGTTGGAATTATATCTCCAGGCAAATGACCTCATTATTCTGCCCTGAATAAGCAGCAAATCTTCAATGAAAAGCAGTAGTGATTTATACATTTTCCCCTGAGTTTCAAAATGTGACCAGACTGATAATTTATTTCTAAAAAGTTCTCATCTTAACCTCATGATTCTGTGATTCTAAGAATAAATCATTACCTTATTAGGAGTGAAGTAAATAACCATTAAAAAAAGATGTCAGAGTAAATTCTGCGAAGTCCTCCCTTTCATAAAGTTCATTATAATCCACTTTCACATGGTCAAGTAGCTGTGGGTGCACCTGGGACTGATCACTGGCGAGGCACTAACAATTGATTCTAGCACTCAGGTAGTCATCAGTCTAAGTGTAAGTGGTGAACATGGATGAGAAAAAGTAGTCAGGATTTGGAGAAATCTCTTGGAAGCTATTGGGCATGACAAAGCATCCATAGCACTCTAGCACTGAAGCAGTACTCAACCTACCATATTTTTTCCAGAAAGAATAATCCCAACATAATTTTTGTGTGTTTCATTGAGCTATTGTATTTCATGCAAATACTGTTAACTCTGTAATTTACATATCTTTAAGGGGTTTCTCAAGCACATGGGTAGCTTAGAAAGATAAAAGATCTGAAATGGGTAAATGGGCACAAGGAATGACCTCAAAACATTTTCTCAGTAAAGGTTCAAAATGAAAACATACTTAGTAGATCTGAGTTGGAACTATATCTTCAGTTAAATGACCTCATTATTCTGCCCTGAGTAGCCAGCAAAATCTTCAATGTAAAGCAGTAGTGATTTACACATTTTTTCCCTGAATTTTAAAATGTGACCTGAGTGATTTAGGTGTAAAAACAAGTAAACATTCGAGATTTCCTCTTTAGAATTACAAATTTCACTTGACAATGCCTTAAAAATATCAACTTTATGTAACAATACTAGCAAGTTCAATTTTGAAAGCTGTTTTAAATTGCATGGGCAAACAGAACTAAGGAGGGGATTCACTTGAGATAAAATATTATTAGAGCTGGAAAATGGAACTTGAGAAAACAATGAGCCATATTATCACCATCTATACAGATGATCCTTGACTTATGATGAGGTTATGTTCCAAAAAACCCATTGTAAGTTGAAAATATCGTAAGTCAAAAACATCCGTCATACAGCTAATCTACCAAACATCATAGCTTAGCCTAGTCTACCTTTAAATGTGCTTGGAACACTTAGACTGCAGTTGGGCCAAATCATCTGACATAAAGCCTATTTTATAATAAAGTTGTTTTTGTAAAAGAAAAAAAATTAGCTGGGCATGATGGCTCATGCCTGTAGTCCTAACTACTCAGGAGGCTGAGGGGGGAGGATCACTTGAACCCAGGAGGTCGAGGCTAAAGTGAGCCATGATTGCACCACTGCACTCCAGCATGGGCAACAGAGTGAGACCCTGTCTCAAGAAAAACAAAGGTTTTTAAAATTTGGTTTTATTTATTATTTTTATGGGTACATAATAAGTGTACATATTTATGAGGCACATGAGAAATTTTGATATGGGCATACATTGCATGATAAACACATTAGGGTAAATGGGGAATCCATCAGCTCAAGCATTTATTCTTTTTTTGTGATAAAAACATTCCAATTATATTCTTAGTCATTTTTAAATGTACAATTATTGTTGACTATAATCACTCTGTTTTGCTGTCAAATACTAGATCTTATTCATTGTATTTTTATACCCATTAACCATCCCCATTACCGCCACCCCTAACCTTCGACGACCTTTCCCAGCCTCAGGTAACTATCATTCTACTTACTTTTTCCATGAGTTCAATTGTTTTAATTTTTAGCTCCCTCAAATAAGTGAGACCACGTGATGTTTATCTTTCTGTGCCTGTCTTATTTCACTTAACATAAAATGTCCTCCAGTTCCATCCATGTTGTTGCAAAGGACAGGATCTCATTCTTTTTCATGGTTGAATAGTAGTACTCCATTGTGTATATATACCACATTTTCTTTATCCATTCATCTGCTGATGGACACTTAGGTTGCCACCAAATCTTGGCTATTGTGAATAGTGCTACAATAAACATGGGAGTGCAGATATCTCTTCAATATATTGATTTCCTTTTTGGGGGATATATACCAAAAAGCAGTGGGATTGCTGGATCATATGGTATTTCTCGTTTTAGTTTTTTGAGGAATGTCCACTCTTTTCTCCATAGTGGTTGTACTAATTTACATTCCCTCCAATCCTGTACGAGCATCCCTTTTCTCCACATCCTCACCAGCATTTGTTATTGCCTGACTTTTGGATAAATGCCATTTTAACGTGGGTAAGATGATATCTCACTGTAGTTTTGATTTGCATTTCTCTGATGATCAGTAACGTTGGCCACCTTTCCATATACCTGTTTGTCATCTGTATGTCTTCTTTTGAGAAATGTCTATTCAAATCTTTTGTCCATTTTTAAATCAGATTAGAGTTTCTCCTATTTATAGGAATACTATTTATAATAGTTTTTCCTATTGAGTTGTTTTTATATTCTGCTTAATTCTTGTCCAAATATTTTCTCCCATTCTGTGGGTTGTCTCTTCACTTTGTTGATTGTTTCCTCTGCTGTGCAGAAGCTTAACTTGATGTGATCCTATTTGTACATTTTTGCTTTAGTTGCCAGTGCTTGTAGGGTATTACTCAAGATATCTTTGCCCAGATCAATTTCCTGCAGGGTTTCCCCAAAATTTTCTTTTAGCAGTTTTATAGTGTGAGGTTTTAGATTTAAGCCTTTAATCCAGTTTGATATGATTTTTGTATATGGTGAGAGAGGGGGTCTAGTTTCATTGTTCTGCATGTGAATATCCAGTTTCCCAGGACCACTTATTGAAGAGATTGCACTTTCCAAAATGTATGCTGTTGGCAGCTTTGCTGAAAATGATTTCCACCATAGACGATGAGATTTATTCCTGGATTCTCTATTCTGTTCCATGGGTCTATATACGTCTATTTTTGTGCCAGTACCATGCTGTTTTGGTTACTATAGTACTGTAGTATCATTTGAAGTCAGGTAATGTGATTCTTCCAGTTTTGTTTTTTATGCTCAGGATAGCTTTAGCTATTCTGGGTCTTTTGTGGTCCCATATACATCCATACACATTTTAGGATTATTCTTTCTGTTTCTGTGAAGAATGTCATTGATATTTTTCTAGGGGTTGCATTGAATCTGCAGATTGCTTTGGGTAGTATGAAGATTTTAACGATGTTAGTTTTTTAAAACATTCCATGAACATGGAATATCTTTCCATTTTTTTGTGTCATCTTCAATTCATTACATCCTTTTTTTTTTTAATTGTAGAGATATTTCATTTCTTTGGTTTACTCCTAGGTATTTTATTTGTAACTATTGTAAATGGCATTACTTTCTTGATTTCTTTTTCCAATTTTTTTTTTTTTTGCTATTGGTATATAGAAATGCTACAGAGTTTTTGTATGTTGATTTTGTATCCTACAACTTTACTGACTTTAACAATTCTAATAGTTTCTTGGTGGAGTCTTTAGGTTTTTCCAAATATAAGATGATGTCATCTGCAAACAAGGATACTTTGACCTCTTCCTTTTCAATTTGGATGCCTTTCTTTCCACTGTCTTATTGCATGGTACTGGTACCAAAACAGAGATGTAGATCAAAGGATCAGAACAGAGGCTTCAGAAATAACACCACACATCTACAACCATCTGATCTTTGACAAACCTGACAAAAACAAGCAATGGGGAAAGGATTCCCTATTTAATAAATGGTGCTGGGAAAACTGGCTAGCCATATGTAGAAAGCCGATACTGGATCCCTTCCTTATACCTTATAAAAAATTAATTCAAGATTGATTAAAGACTTACATGTTAGACCTAAAACCATAAAAATCCTAGAAGAAAACCTAGGCAAAACCATTCAGGACATAGGCATGGGCAAGGACTTCATGACTAAAACACCAAAAGTAATGGCAACAAAAGCCAAAATTGACAAATGGGGTCTAATTAAATGAAAGAGCTTCTGCACAGCAAAAGAAGCTACCATTAGAGTGAACAGGCAACCTACAGAATGGGAGAAAATTTTTGCAACCTACTCATCTGACAAAGGGCTAATATCCAGAATCTACAAAGAACTTAACAAATTTACAAGAGAAAAATCAAAAAGTGGGCAAAGGACATGAACAGACACTTCTCAAAAGACGACATTTATGCAGCCAACAGACATATGAAAAAATGCTCATCATCACTGGTCATCAGAGAAATGCAAATCAAAACCACAATGAGATACCATCTCACACCAGTTAGAATGGTAATCATTAAAAGTCAGGAAACAACAGGTGCTGGAGAGGATGTGGAGAAATAGGAACACTTTTATACTGTTGGTGGGAGTATAAAGTAGTTCAACCATTGTGGAAGACAGTGTGGCAATTCCTCAAGGATCTAGAACTAGAGATACCATTTGACCCAGCAATCCCATTACTGAGTATATACCGAAAGGATTATAACTCATGCTACTATAAAGACACATGCACATGTATGCTTACTGTGGCACTATTCACAATAGCAAAGACTTGGAACCAAACCAAATGCCCATCAATGATAGATTGGATTAAGAAAATGTGGCACATATACACCACAGAATACTATGCAGCCATAAAAAATGATGAGTTCATGTGTTTTGTAGAGACATGGATGAAGCTGGAAACCATCATTCTGAGCAAACTATCACAAGGACAGAAAACCAAACACTGCATGTTTTCACTCATAGGTGGGAACCGAACCATGAGAATAGCTGGACACAGGGCAGGGCACTTCACATGCTGGGGCCCGTCTTGCGGAAGGATAGTATTAGGAGTAATATCTAATGTAAATGACGAGTTAATGGTGCAGCACACCCACATGGCCCATGTATACATATGTAACAAACCTGCATGTTGTGCACAGATACCCAGAACTTAAAGTATAATAATAATAAAAATTTAGAGATGATTCTATTAATGATATACTTGATAATCTATAGATACATGCTGACCATGAAGAATTTTTAAATGACTTGAAGCAGAGGAACAAATATAACCACAAAACTCCCAGTCTTGTTTGCATTAGTTCATTTACCAAATAATTGATTTAAAATAGAGCCATAAACATTGATTCCAGGAAATTAACAGATTGCAAATACTTCAGATATATATATATATATATATATATATATATATATATATGTATTTTATAGAAGATGTTTACATTTTCATATTTTATCACTCAAGAGATGGCTTTTTTAAAATCTGATTAGCTTCACAAAATTTCTACATAGAATTTTAAATTAGACTTAACTTCCCTTTTCATTCTGGGAATGAAACTGTAATTTCACAATAAGTTAACGATAAAATACAGTCCACTGAGCTATAATTCACTATCAAGTTAAATTTTCAATACACCTTTGTTCCATAAAAAGAATTTTAAACTCATTGATCTTCATAAGGTGCTAAGAAAATGCTTGGGAATTCAGTAAAGGTGGAAAGTTGTACTAGGAATAAAATATGATGAATTTATCTGGAATAAATTCAGAAGTTGAATATGATATTAGGGATATCCAAGCTAATGCCACATGTGCTATTTTTTAATGTCTGAATCATCTTAATAAATATTACTTTAGCATGTTACTGCTGAAATTAACCAACCAAGTCCAATGTCATCAAATATCTATTCCTTTAGCCCATGAATAACTATAAGAAACTTTCTGTAAACTATTGCCAGAAATTGAGCATATATGACACTACATATTCTTAAGTGATACAATTTTAGGTCTAGGCCTGGGTTGCTGAGGAATTGGTAGGCTCCCAAGAAATGGATATCTTCAGGTGAAACTGTTTGGAAAAGAACTTTTCATAACAAGACCTAAAGAGAGGATGGGTAATAGTTTTGTATGATGGGATTTCAGCAGTATGATAAAGACCTTTTGTACCATGAAATATCCGTTGCCTTCTAATTACTGACTGATATCCAGCACACAAGCACACACTTTTAGAGACACATTTTAAACTTTTTTGTTAAAGCTTTTGTTTCTGTTAAAAGAAAATCTCCACTGGAGGTATAAGAAAGCAAGTCATATAAATCCTTTACTCTTTAGTATGAATTAGTGTCCTTTTCCACCATACTCTTTCAAGCATGCTTTGAAAAGCAGAGCCAGGAAAAGAAGAGAATGTCACTGAATGTTCAAAGAGGCACAGACCACAGCAGCCATCATAGCAACTTGATACTGGGGTTCACAGAAATTAACAAAATTCTATAGTTTTTTAAAAGTTAATAAAAGTAGCATTGTGTTAATTTATTTGATTCCAGAATGCTTACACAAATATGCACATTGTTTTGGTCAATAAACATTTATTTAAAACTTCAATGCATTGGGAAGTGGAGATTGAAATAAAAAAAAAAAAAGCGACCCTGTTCTCAAAGAACTCTAATTATGCTCTTATGACAGCTTTTCATTTCCAGGTAATCTTTTCATTAAATGGTATGTATTTAAGGTGTATAACATGATATATACATATATATATCAACATATATAACACCATATATCTCTCTCTCTAGATCTATATATAGATCTATACATATATATATATGGTAAAATGATTACTACAATCAAGCAAATTATGCTATCCATCACCTTCCATGGATATCTTTTTTGTGTATGTGCATATGGTAAAAGCACCTAAAACCTATTCTCTTAGCAAATTTTCAGTATACAATATTATTAACTATACTCCTGCAGTACGTTAGTTCTCTAGGCTTATTCATGCTACACAACTGCAAGTCTGCATTCTTTGACCGACCTTCTCTCTCCTTCCTGCCCCGGTAACCACTATTCTACTCTTCGTTTCTATGTACTGAACGGTGTTAAGATTCCACATAAGCGAGACTGTGAAGTATTTTTCTATGTCTGGCTTATTTCACCTAGCATAATGTTCTCCAGATTTATCTATATTGTCCAAAATGGAAAGATATTTTCCTTTTTTAAAGCCTGAATATTCCATTATTTACATGTACACACACACACACACACACACACACATATATACATACCACAATTTCTGTATCCATTCATCAGTTAATGGATGCCTAGGCTGTTTCCATATCTTGGCTATTGTGAATAGTGTAATATTAAAATACAATATTTTCATCTAAATTGTGTAGCTAATTAATCATCTTACTAACTGGTTAATTACATATACAGTTTTGAATACTTATTGGTATATATTTTGAAACCGAGTGTGAGTATAGTGTGTATGTCATATGAATACAGAAAATGTACATATTGCACGTTTATATAGTCGCCTTCATTTCCTTTTTCCTTTTCCATTTGAACATTTTCTTTCTCTGAAAAACAACTATCTACATACACAACAGAAAAAAATTAGAATGAGAATTGTTGAAATATGTCCCTATAAAATATCACAACAGCTGCTAGCAAAGAATATATTCCAATGTAGCAGCAACAAATAAGACGAACAAATACTAAAATGAACAATAAAATTTGATAATTTCTACTATTTTTTCTGACAAATTTATTGCCTAGAATGAGATGCTGACAAGCAATTACAGTTGAGTTAATTGAAACATATAAAGCAATAAAAAGCACAGTCAGATCATGAGTACGATGAAGTATCTTACTCAGATAATTGATTTCCGAACTTTTTAGGGACTTAAGGTTTTAATGTTGCTATCTTTTTATTCCACTACAAACAGGTTTTATTTTTTATTTTTATTTTTTTAGAGACTTCTTTTACATTGAAACAATCTTTAAGATTTCTAAATATCTAGTGGAAGGTAGCTTCTGTTCTATGAGAATATAATGTTCTCTTTCTTCATTCTTCCTTTGAATGGGGAAGAATGTAAATAGAATTAAAGGGTTCGGAGAAGTTGTGATCAGCGGAAAAGGGAGACATACAACTAAGCCAAAAAGTCAAGATTAAAAGGAGGCTGATGGGACAAGTGATGACATGCTTTTCCATTGCTTGTAATGTTAGCAACCGCTTGAGGCCCTTATGCCTATAACTCAAAGTTTTCATTTGCCTGCTTGGTTAAATAGTGAATGACAGTTTGCCTCTTGCTTTTTCCACCTGCAATGTCTAAAGGAACATTTATTTAGAGCTTCTTTCTAGAATGTAAGCTTCATGAGGGTCTGGCTCTTGGTTCCATTTACATATGTGCATTCTAAGAGCCTGGAAGAGTTGTCTGACATACAGTAGGTACTCAAGGAGTGTTTGCCTACAATGGACTAGATACTATGCCAGTCACCTGCTCCCAATTATGAGTAAGACCATGTCTAAAGATGCTTGTGTTTTTCAATTAGTGTCACTGGTGTTTTGAGCAGAACAAGTCTTGTTTTGTGTGTGTGTGTGTGTGTGTGTGTGTGTGTGTGTGTGTGTGTGCGTGTGTGTATGTGTTTGTGGTGCAGGATTGTCGGAGGCAGTACAGATGCCAAACCTCCTTGTGCCATTCATTAATTGCCAGTGGTATCCCCTAGTTATGGCAAACCAAAAACTTTTACATAATTCCAAATGCCTGCTAGGGGACAGTTCTGCCCCAAGTAGAGAACCACTGATGGAAAACATGATGAATAAAGAGCGTAACTAAATGTTAAATTAATAAATAGCATGACAGGTTATTTACAAAAAACTTTTAATTCCTAGTACAGGCATATTAAAAGTTCACTTATAGTGTCTATGTAGTATTTTATTGAATAGGTGTATCTTATGTTCAATCATTTCTCTTCCATTAATCAGGGAGGATATTTACATAGCTAATGCCACAAAACTGTCAACCAATAGTTTTAAAACAATTACACGATTTTTACCAACCAAAATCTTTTAACTGTAGCAGGATATCTGAAGAACAGCTTATGAGATGCCTCAAGAGGCTACTATGCTTCAGTCTGATGTATAAATTATTTAACTATGAGAGGTTATTTAGTTGTACTTAAAGAATCAAACCAACAAGGTTTCTCATTCTTATTCTGCTATTCACAACATCGTTAAGCAAAGACACTACCATCACATCCCACAAGATCCAAAGATGAAGAATCATGTAAATATTAGATTTTGAACATTCAAAGCTCTCAATCATTGTTACACTTTTCCAAAGCTGTTTAAATAAGTACTTCCAGAATAACTGCCGTGATTCGATATTATGTCAACACTCAGTCTCTTCCCCTAAGAGACTCTCTTCTCCACATCCCCGCCTCCTCTGCCTGCTTTACATTAAAGGAAAACTTATACATCAGCAAATTCACAGGATTCCTTGACTATGTAATCAGAGACAACATGGGGAACCTTTTCTCAAAGATTTGTCATTGAAGCAAACTACTGTACCTTGTAACACTGGATTACAGATATTTTAATCTTCACTGAGGGAGTGTAATTTGGGAACACAGAATTCCTGATTTAGGAGATGCCATTTCAAATCCTTGCATAGATGGAAGAGACCAGGTTAAAAAGTCTTCCCCCAATGCAAGTTACTTAGTTATTGCCCAGCTTAGTTACCGTAACACAATCCAGGAAAGTGGTTTAAAAGCTCAATATGGATCTTTTCACTTATTCCCCCACGTGCTTTGGAATGAAAATTCATAGCTGTCCATTTTTGGATTCTTTCCTTCACTCAACAAAGTTGCTCAGAATCTCCCTGGTGAAAGACATCACCCTAAGTGAGGTAGGAGACAATATGGCATTTGCACTTAGCACTGGAAAATTTCATGGGAGGGAGAAATGTTTAAACCAATGACCACATTATAAGATGGAATAAACAAAATTCTTTATTAGAGATATAAAATTCATGTGTCAAGGGCCCAGAGGAAGTAAAGATGGATTCTAAGGGGAGGTTTCATTCAAAAGGGAATAATATTGTCCCACAAGCAATGTCCCAGTGTTTATGCAATATTGCTGCCAGTATTGTGAGTAACAGAGTCTATGTAAGAAATACGATTGCTTGGGGTTTTGAAAACTTTCCCCTCCTATTTTTTTCATGGACTAAAATGCCCTTTTAATATATGAACGAAAAACATGGAAGTTATATCAAAATCTATAATACATGCCCATGCTGACAGCCTCCCAATAACTTTGTGTTTACAGAGTTGTTTTTGCTTTATACAAAGCAAATGTGAACCTAAGGAGGAAAAGAGGAAGATGATGGGTGAGGCCCCCAACACAGATCCATAAAAACCAATCAGTTGCCTTTAGGGAATTAATTGACTCAGACTCGATTTAGCACAAGTTTCTGAACCGGATGATTTTTTTTGATGGCACATCTGGCAACATCATAAAAACTCCAAGTCCCAAGTGATTAGACACGAATTACTTTTGTAAATCATTTATGACTATTACTGATGTGAACTCATTCTGAGCAGCACGCAACAGAAGTAGCCAAGGACAAAGAAAAAAAATCTAGAAGTGGAGAGGAGACCCTTTCTCTTTGAGATGCCTTTTTGGAGGAAGGGCATTTATCACTTGAAACTAGAAAACTGTTGTCATTAACAGATTGGAATTAATTAACCATACCTCAAGGAATCACCTGGCAGTCTCTTTTTCATTTGCCTGTTAAAGAAATGCATTTTTTAGCTGATCAGTTGAAGCTTTCCATGAAAAAACGTGGCACATTTTGACCTCAAACAGAACATGCCAGTTAAACATCTCCTGGAGTGCTCTCTAATGAAAGACCCACAGTAAGATTAGAAATACTTTACACTTCTACCCAAAACATAGATACACACATACATATGCATATATAGTTGCACATATCAGTACACAAAAGAAGGGATTATCATTTGGAAACATGAACCATCTTCCCCCTTGTGTGTTTTTGTTGTGTGTGTCTACCTGGGATATGGGCCTGGTGGGGCGCATAAGGGAACATGTGAGTACATTCGTTGACTGTTCCTATGTCCAGAGAGAATTAGATTGAGGAAAATTAACTCTTGAATCCATTTGTTTCTACTGGTCTCCTTCTATGAGAAAGTTCTAGATATTATGATTTTCCATTTACACTTTACCTTTATTTCTTCATATTCCTCCTCTTCCCCCAACCCCTTGCATCACAATCAATAAATGGACCCATACTGAGGAATAAATTGGGCTTAACTGAGGCTCTATGCAAAGTATCTCCCAAACATTACTTCGTTCAGTTCTAACTCTGGCCCCATTGCAAGGCACATAAAAAGGAGAGTTGAGGTGTTTATCCAGGGGTCACACAGCTGGGCCACAGGGAAGCATTTTCTTTCTTACCTGTTCCTTTTTGAGACAGTGTCACTCTGTCATCCAGGCCTGAGTGCAGTGGCATGATCTCAGCTCACGGCAACCTCTACTTCCTGGGTTCAACCAACTCTCCTGCCTCAGCCTCCTGAGTAGCTGCGATTACAGGTGCCCACCACCATGCCAGCTAATTTTTGTATTTTTAGTAGAGACAGGGATTTGCCATGTCGGCCAGGCTGGTCTTGAACTCCTGACTTCAAGTAATCTGCCCGCCTCAGCTTCTCAAAGCGCTGGGATTACAGGCATGAGCCACCATGCCAGCGCAACAATGGACGATTTTCTGACTCCAGGGTCTAAGCTTTTAAACATGCTGCTCTACATTTTCCACCACCTGTTGTCTGTTGGAGCCGATTCAAAATGATTGCATGAGGGAACATTTTGGCCTTTTCCTGGGCACTGCTGGGGCCCCTGCTCCTAGGGGTGGGCCGGGCCTTTGGCTCCTCAGGTCCTTGTCAAGGGAGTATTACTTCAAATTCATGGTTTCTCAATGCTTACAAAAATCTTTGGCTAAGGAAAATAGTTTTTATGGATAATTGCCCGAAGGCTATGAAGATCATTTATTTATCTTGACACTCTAATATTTATTTTTGGATTAAACTCAGACTGTCAGAGAGCTATGTACCTGGAGACAGGGTTTAGACCCCTGCAGGGACCTGCTTTCGCTGACTGACCTTTGGAATGATTAATTTAGCCTACATTGAGGGAAGATGTTAAAAACACAAACACACATAAAGAATCGTATTTACTCTAAAGGTAGAGTTGGGATGTGGTTCATGGTACAGTCATCTGTGCTTCTCCGCGTGCCTGGATGACTTCATTTTATGAACCCTCTCAACTATATGACTTTGTGACTCCTATTCTTGGGTTAGACTTTTAGTTTCTTTGAGCAACATTTATTATCTATATCATAAGATGCATTTAATGCATGGCCTCAAATTGGCTTCAACCTGTTTCCCTGTACTTATATTCTCTTTCCCCAAATGTCCTCATTTACAATTGTAAAAAGTTACACATATAATTTTTTCACAAGTGGTCATAAAATCTTTCTTTTTTCAAATAAAACATGGTATGTATAAGTAAGTGAATTCAAGAAATAGCTCATATATCTATTGTGGGTAAAAAACAAGATGATGTATACAGTTTCTCATACAAATGGTAGTTACAATTATTATAGATAGTAATGATAACATTTATAATTTATCTCAAGCCTAATAAAATAGAAAATGACTTAGTCGTGGGTAGAGTACATGGATATCAGATGATACAGCTGTCAAAGAAGCTGACAGAATAACTTTTCTACTCCAAAATACCTCCTTGGAAATTCTACCACTGCAGGGTCAGGACCTTAAATTAAAAGTTCACACTTCAAAATGCAAATATCCCTCTGAAGGGTTAATGTCTTGGAAATAGAATCAGGCATGAATACTTTTGATCTTGATTTAGCTAGGATATTTGGTTTAACCAAATACAATTGAATTAACCCAACAAAAGGTCTTCCTTTTTAAAATTAGTTCCATAAATTGTTATTAAACACACTTATTTATACAACAAACATTTAGTGAGCACCTACTATGTGCCAAGCACCAAGCTCCGAGCAATGAGTATTGAATGATGAACAGGATGTCATGGTGCCTGAGTAAAGATAAATAAAATATCAGGGATAATTCCCTGACCCAAAAATGAAGACTACTACTATGCTTGCCAGAATTTGTCCTAAACCCACATTGATACCCCAAAACATATACACAATATATAGGTTTAAAATGTAAGAATATTGTCTTGATACTTAATATTTCATTCTATTAATTCTGTAACTTGTTTATCTCATTGAATATTTCCATGTCAATATAATCATTTCTCCATCAAAATTTTAAGGACTGCTTGTTATTTTCATTCTCTAATCAGTCACCCCTTATTAGCCAGGAAGGTTGTCTCCAGGTTTTTAATTACCAACATGTCTGTGTTAATATCTGTGTTGGTCCCAAATACAGTAAAACATGTATTTATTATGAATAAATTCATAGTAACAAAATGTAAAGTCATAGGTAAAAATATTTTAAGGCCTTTTTCCTAAGTTCAAAATTATTTCACAGAAAGGAGATATTAATGTTCATTCTCCCCATCAAGGCTGTAACGGAGTGTTCATTTCTCTGTAGCCTGAACACCACCAGAAATCTTTCTTTTAAATCTTTGCCTCCTCACAACAAATAAAATCTTCATTTGCATTTCTTTTTAAAATTGCTCTTGTTCAATTATTTTTAAGACAAAGATTAAAAGTATTTTTATTAGCCATTTGCCTTAAAAAAAAAACTTTCCCTTTCTCCTGTCTCTAACATATAAAGGATATATTCATATTTTATCTTTGTAATGTACATTTAATAACTATAAAAATGTAACATATATGCATATGGCAAAGCATACTGGAAAATGAATACTTAATCCCTTAGAACTTCATCCTTTCTGCTGTGTCTACCCCTGTGCTCTTTATCCTACCCACTTGCCTGTCCCACTGCACCACCAAGAAGTACCTGCTATCTCAAATTTAGTGTAATAACAAATAAATAATATATAGCATTCTTACAAATACCTATTTTTCTAAACAAGGTTTATTTTAGATTTTAACAGGGTTCAGAACATGCTATACCTAAAATACGGCAGCATGGTTTTTGAGAAAAAAACAGAGGTAAGAAGGCCATTGTCTTCTTCTTCTCACTCTTCTCTCCTGCAGGTCATAAGACCCTCATTTGAGAGGTGCCCTCCCAATAAGAGGAGGAAAGGAACATCCCTATCTCTGAAGAAGCAGGGACACAGACAAGAATCTAAGCAAACTGGTTTTGAGAAGCACCCCTCAGGGTATTACCATTAAATCCTACTTCCTTTGTTCAATTGTAAGACTGATATGACCAGCTACTCTTCATCAAGCTTTGCAGGAAAACACGTACACACACATACACACACGTACACACACACACGCACACACATACAGTCTTACCTGTTTCTTTGGGTCTTCATTTCTGAAGGTTCCCATGTACATATAACTTACATTAAACCAATTTGTATGTTTTTCTGATGTTAATCTGTCTTTTGTTATAGGGGTCTCAGTCATGAATCTAGAGATGGGTGAGGAAAAAAATCATTTCTCTTCTACGATTTATAAAAATGTTGGCATCCTAAATGTGCTCTTAAAGAGTTTTTCATTCAACATTATCTTTCTATGATCTAATCATGTTTGTTGTATATAAACTTTCACTGATGAATAATAGTCAGTTTAGTGAATATACCACTTATTTTGCCTTCATCTGCTCATATTCAAGTAGCATCCTTTTTTTATAATCTATGAACAGTGCTACCATAAACATTCTTAAACCTAAATTCAGGCCGGGTGCGGTGGCCCAAGCCTGTAATCCCAGCACTTTGGGAGGCTGAGACGGGCGGATCACGAGTTCAGGAGATCGAGACCATCCTGGCTAACACAGTGAAACCCCGTCTCTACTAAAAATACAAAAAAAAACTAGCCGGGTGAGGTGGCGGGCGCCTGTAGTCCCAGCTACTCGGGAGGCTGGGGCAGGAGAATGGCGTAAACCCGGGAGGCAGAGCTTGCAGTGAGCTGAGATCCGGCCGCTGCACTCCAGCCCCAGCGGCAGAGCAAGACTCTGTCTCAAAAAAAAAAAAAAAAAAAAAAAAAAACAACAAACAAAAAACCTAAATTCATATTAAAGAGATTCTCTAGAATAATACCCTAGAGGTAAAATTGTTTGGTTGAAATTGAATCTGAGTATTCAATTTTATAGAATGTGCTAAGTCATTTTCAAAACAATTATACTACCAGAGGTTTCACCAGTCTTGTATTTCAAAGTATCTGTTGATCCACACTCTTTCCAACACTTGGTATTGTAGCAATAATTCTTAATTTTTGCATCTGTAGTGGATATAAAATGGCATACCATGGTTGTCTTGATTTATATCACCAATATGAGGTGATATGGGATATCTGAATTTCTTTGTAGTGAAATAAAATATTTTGTTTATTTTTGGTTGGGGTTGTGTTTTTGATCTGACTTGCACAAAGTCTATATACATTCTTTATGTTCTTATATATTTTGTCTGTGTTAGTTGTATTTTTAATTGGAATGCTGAAATTCCCAGGGTCAAATTTTGTTCTTCTTCCATTCCATAATACTCCTTTGTTTGCCCAATACTGGACATACAACTCTGTTTTCTGTTCTTAAAGTGAAGACAGAGAAACTGTGGTAAGTGTTAAAGATGATGTTAGCCTTTACAGCAATTTATATATAATTATATTACATGTTAAATGTAGTCACCAAATATTATCATCAATAGTGACATATGAATTCTTTGATTTGTTATTTGGCTTTAGTTCTGGAATGAGATTTCTTACAGAAGAAAAAAATGAATGACAAATTCTAAAATTGCCTACACAAGGTTAGGACAGAAGTCAATGTGGCTATGAAAGTCACTTTATTTAAATGTCTCAGAGATTTCCATCAGGACTCACAGAAATTCCTGTTTTGGCATTCTAATAAAAGCCATTCTGATAAAAAAAAAAAGATCTACTAAATATTCTTAAGGGTAGAGTTCTTTTTAACCATGTGGTTATCATTAAAACACTATTCACTTGTATGAAATGTCAAGGTTAGTTTTTCTCCTTAGGTGCCTCTTTTTGGTTAGCCAATTCCATAACCATTAAGCAATTAATATTAGTGTTGGAAAGTGTTCATTATTATAAACATCACTGAAATTAAATCAAGCATTATTACAGATTGTGTATAAAGGACAAAGTGACATGTAGACCCTGCAGGTCCTAAGAGAAAAGGAAGTTCAGTCTTTAAGTTCTCCGACTCTAAAGGACCCTCATCTATGAAAAATAGCCTTAAATGTTGTGTATTTCTTGGATGTGAACTCTTCATGATAAATACAAAATTATTCATCAGGGCAAGCTTACTTATGTCTTTTCCAATACCCAAACTTAGGATTGCCCCCTTGAGAATTCTTAAATTAAAAAAAAAATATCTTGGCAGGGTATAAGCTCTATGAAGTGAAAACTTCCATATGCCTAATGTAAACTTTAGAAATATGTGGAAAAGCACATGCACATGTAGAAAGACCTTTGCATTTTGGAAGTTAGAATGCATAATTAAGGGAATGATTGTCCTGTGACAACAAGATTTTTACTAGTAAGTGGATGAATTGTGGCTGCAACGCATGGATAATAGCAATGAATGCTATTATTTACTAAGTTTTTTTTTTTTTTTTGGACACAAGGTTTTGCTTTGCTGTCCAGGCTGGAGTGCAAAGATGTTATCATAGCTCAGCGCCGTCTCCAACTCCTGAGCTTATGTGATCCTCCTGACAGTCCCGCAAAGTGCTGGGATCATAGGTGGGAGTCATCATACTTAGCCTACTTTTTAGTCTTATAACACTGTTATAAGTAGTTTACATGTATCAGTCAATGGAAATTGATCATAATGAACATCATAATCTTTGGAAGATAAATTATCCTTATTTTACAGAGAAAACAGCACAGAGAAGTTAAAAATCTGTCGAAGGACACAGACTGGGTCTGTGAGCAGCAACCTCTTTCTCACTCCCATTTTCAACCTCCTATCTTTCTGCATCCCCCACCCACTCCCCTAGATTTTCAACACTAATATCAACTGTGGTTCAACAAGATGAACATTTCCTAATTATTAATTCTGAGTTAACTATAAGCTCCTAGAGGTTAGGGGCAGTCTCCAAGTAGTACTTCTCACAGGACCACATGTGATTTACCATGAAATAACAGCCAGATAACTCTCTGCTGTCACCTGTGCCCACGAACCCACAGATAAACACTAGCCTTACTCTCAAAATGCCCCATTTTTTTTTATTTTGTCTAAACATTTGCAAAGCTTATGGGCATTTGGCAAAGGATCTCAACACTAAATTATCAATGCACATTCTCATTGAAAAGTAGTCATTTCCACCAAAAGGTACAATGGCTTTTTTCGGATTTGGGCACTAACTCGAAAAAAAAAAAACCAAACTCTGTATTTGTAGATTTTCATGCTATTAAGTTTGATTCATCTGATTAACATAAAAAGACAAGGGTAGGGGCCAAGTTAACCAGGGAGGGATTTAGTTAGGTAGTTAGGGCCAGAATCCTTTAGTAAAGTTTAAATGTGGTGAAACCCTAGGTTACCGCAAAGAAGCTTACGTAGGCTTTTGGCCATAAGAAACTAAAAGAATCCTGGATAAGGAGAACTAATGGGGACAGATATAAAGACCAGGACACCAACAGTGTGTAGAACTAATTACATAACAAAATTAGCTCTAAGTATAAGGGAGAAGATAATAAGTGTTATTGCAGGAGAGATGCTAGGGCTGGACAGAGGAGTCATTAAAATTTGACTATTGAAAGACTGTCCAAGAATTTTGGACACTAGAAGCTGAGGCAAAGTCAATACGGAAGTTTGTATGATAAATTTATAGTATACAAATCCTAAAGAAAGACTACCAGAGAAGCCAATAAAGTGATGTTCAAGATAATACAGAACTGATAATTATAATAAGATCACTGCCACCAATAATCCCTCGGTGACTGAAACTTAAATATGAACTTGTAATATGAATGGTTTTTCTGAAGAATCTCACAGACTCCAATTTGACAGTGATGAGTAATCCTGCAGGGTTTTGAGGCAAAGGTTTTAAAATGAAGAAAAAAAATGAATATTAAAGAGAACATGTTGAGGTCAAGAAAGGAGATGGGAGTTTGCCATCCAGTAAGACAAAATGAAAACCAGAGGAAGAGAAAGAAATTCATTCTGAAAAATTGTGAACATTGTGAATTATAATCATGGACTTGTAGCTGCCAGGGCCAAGACAGTTGGCTATGTAGCAATAAAAAAAAAACATATTTTCTTCAAATATTATTCATTAGTCCAAGCCAAAGAAGCTACATAGCCGGGCGCGGTGGCTCAAGCCTGTAATCCCAGCACTTTGGGAGGCTGAGACGGGCGGATCACAAGGTCAGGAGATCGAGACCATCCTTGCTAACAACGTGAAACCCCGTCTCTACTAAAAAATACAAAAAACTAGCCAGGCGAGGTGGCGGGCGTCTGTAGTCCCAGCTACTCGGGAGGCTGAGGCAGGAGAATGGTGTAAACCCGGGAGGTGGAGCTTGCAGTGAGCTGAGATCTGGCCACTGCACTCCAGCCTGGGCGACAGAGCGTGACTCCTTCAAAAAAAAAAAAAAAAAAACAAACAAACAAAAAAAAAAACAAGAAGCTACATAAAGTAGGAAAAGAAAGTCATTATAAGGATAAAATTATGAGAAAATAAACAAATTAATGGATATTTTTAGATGGAGAAAGTATCAAAAACATAGTTTTTTCTTTTTAGTAGTAAGAAGTTATGGTCCCTGTATCAGTTTTCTAGAGCTGCTGTCACAAAATGCCACAAACAGTTCTGTAGGCCAGAAGTCCAAAACCAAGGTGCTGGCAGGGTTGGCTCCTTCTAAGAGCTGTGGGGGAAATGTGCTCCATGCTCTCTCCTAGCTCCTGGTGGCTTGCCAGCAGTCTTTGGCTTTTGGCAGCTAGCTCCAATCTTCACATGTGTCTCTATCTCTTTGTCTAAATTTCCCCTTTTTATAAAGACATAGTCATACCGGATTAGGGCCCACCCTAATGACCTCATCTTAACTCAAACCTATTTCCAAATAAGGCTATATTCACAGGTACTGGGGGTTAAGCCCTCAACATCTCTTTGGAGGACACAATTTAACCCATAATAATTTTAGAATTGTTCCTGCTAAATACTAATATAATGTTTCATTGGAGATAGAACCTGACACCACACACAAGTGAAAACCCATCATTCTCATGGATTTACCCAGAAAATTCTCAAAGAGCTTCTGAGGTGTCTAACACAATACCTGACACAACACATATGTGTTAAATATGTATCAGAAGAGTGAATTCATTGTAACAATACCTTTGAGTCCCTTTTGTACCCTTTGGGGACATTGGCTACATTGGCTACACATCAAGAAATGAAGGCAAGAGCTAGATGGTCCTTCCTAACCCCATATGCCATCCAAGACAGGAAACTTTCCTGCTTTCCCTGGGCCTTCTGCATATGGCTCTTCCCAGCACCATGCCCACTGCCACTACCCCATGGCATAATCGCTGGTTCTGATGTTGCAAGCCCTCTACTGTCCATCTCACTTATAAACTCCCTTCCTCTCCTCTTAATAGCCAGAGCATTTATTTTCTAGTCAGTTTATTTCACAGTGTTAGTTATTTTTTCACTAATTCATTCATGTATTCATTCATTCACTCATTCATTCCAAAGATTCTCAACCCTTTGGACCTAATGCTTCCTTTAGCAACATATATCATGTGCTGTATGATTCCAAAATGAAAGTCATGGGTAATATAGGCCACCTACACATGTAATTCCAAATAAGTTAATACATTTCTCTGACTGCAATACCAAGGATAGATGGAAAAATGTAATTTGTAACAAAGTAATGGTTATTTCAATGTGTAATTGTTCAGGCATAAAGAAGTGATAACATGCTTGCCCCTCTATGCATAATTACAGTGAATGTTTTAGCTACGAATGCAGATTGATACAAGTTTGTGGTATTGGCGACTTGAATACCAAGAACAGCACTGCCATCAGTGACATGAGTTTATAAAATGATGAATGACTCTTAGAAAAGTTCCCAACAGAACAAAGATCAACCTACTATTGACTTGCATGGCAGTTAAAGTCCTAACTAATTTAGGGTATAATAAAAGCATAAAACAATGTTTTGTATTTATATGTAAAATGAAGTTATGATTTAGGATCAGTTCATCATAATTTATTTGGTCGGGGGGCGGTTCTTAACAGGAATGCCTGGTGGGACATCGAAAAGTCATGAGAACACGAGGCACTTCTTTATTATTTGCAACTATTGCATACATTGAAGGACACTCAGCCTGCTAGCCTCTGCCCACTAAATCTCTACAGTGCTCCCAATGAGCATGGCACCCAAAAGCGTATCTACAAATTTCTAAAATTCCCTCACCAGCAAGAACCATTGATTCAATCATCCCACAAAGATGAAATGGGTTTCCACTATGTCCGATGTATTAGATTAACAGAGAAGCAGAGGAGGAAAAGTTATGAAAACAACTAAAGACAGCAGAATAAGACATGCATAGTAAATCAAAGTACTTACGATGCACAGTGGGTACCTGGGTGGGATGGAATGTTACAAGCTTTATAAAATCTAGGTCCTGAAGGGCAAAGAGAGATCAGGGTTTTAGATCTAAATGGTTTTCAGTGATTATGACTTCTCAGTAGGAATGTAATATCCTTAAAGACAGACGCAGTGCTTTAAAAATCTGTGTGTCCCCTCAATATCCACAGCAAACATAGACTTATGAAAAGAGGACTGACTTTGGTCAGAACAAGAAGAGTTCAAGCCCAGCCCCACCACTGAGCAAACTTAGAAAAGTTGATTACCTGGATCTTACCTTCTCTATTTCCCTTTTCCAGTTGGCAGACAGAGGTAATATATGTAGCAAAATAAATGTTATTTTTGATAGTTAATTTTCATAGCAAGGTTAAAAAAAAAAGCAAGGGAATTGATGGTACCACCCCCGCATTAGTTGGTCTGGGAGCCCTAAGTTTTTGGAGGTGCTCAAATAACAGGACTAATTAGATTCGTTCTTTCACTCTCTCCCTCTCTTTTTCTACCTTCCTCTTTCCTTCTCCCTCTCCTTCTTCTTCTAGATAAAATTACAAAGATTCATTCAAACGTCAGAGGGAACTAAAGGAGAAAACACAGAAACAAAGACAGAATAAGGTGCTGCATCATGTCAGTGACAAGGCATAAATCACCAGAGCTTTTGTGGGACTGCCTGGGATACATCCTGAAGATGGCCCAGGCCACTCCACCTGACCTCATGTCCACCTACCTGCATGGAGGCTAATCTCTCATCACTCAAGGTCATCTGAATATAGCCTATCTGAAATCAATAGGAGTTGCAGATGGATGCGTTCATTGAGGCAGAACTTTAGAACATGAGATATGGAAAGTCTCATTTTCTATAACGAACTCAGCCAACTCAAAGCCATTGTCATGATTCTAACTTTTCCAAAGTTCAATTTTTATAAGGTCAAAATGCTCTTTTTAAATGTCTACATTTTAACTATCTAATAAATACAACTGGGATGTCTTTATCTAAAGGAATTCTAATACAAATTCTTAAACCATTACTCCATCTTTTCTCCATTCTCAGTCCTTCCTTGTGTATATTCTTTCATCATGTCCTCCAGAGGTAAAAAATGATTGGCAGGAGTAACTTGAAGGTAAATTCATTCCTGTCTTTATGATGGCCTCTATGGACTGAAAGCCTACCTCTACTTAGGGACACACTTCCACAATTGGGACACTCCTTTGGGCATTGTAGTTAATTTGATGAAAGTGAATGATATGCTTTTTAATTCATGTTCATATATTCTTGATCCCTTTGGGGGTAAAGATCAAAAAACAGAATGAGCTCAGCCCCTCATTAGAACTCTTCTGAGGATTATTAGATTGATGCAAAAGTAATCATGGTTCTTGCCATTACTTTTAATGGCAACGTGATTACTTAATACATGTTATACTCAACCAGAGTCTGGGGAAATTGTAGAAACACCAAAAAGACACAAAGATTGTTGTATTTTCGGGGAAGAGAGGCACTGAAGTAATCAATACCTGTTCACCTTTAAGGAATGGTCTCTTAAAATAATACACATGTGACTCTGGGCCTAAGAAAGTCCACCAAAATAGTTCCATTATGTCAACAGTATAAACTCTATTTCTCAAACATTCAAAGCCTTTGATCCCCCTAAGCCAATGATCAAAGGCAGGTGAAATGGGCAAAACTATTATAACTCAAATTCCCAAGAAGTGTCTTACTTTCACTTATTTTTATTTGGTTTAACAATGTAAGGATACACAGATATAAACAATACTATTATGTTTGACTTTCACAAAATACCAGCAATATATTAAGTCCCTGATATCTTAAAATCAAATGTGATTCCTGTCCAGTAGAGTCATTGTGTCAGTTTAAGGACAAATATAACTCAACAGGAAGAAGACAAGACTATGGAGTAAAAGGTGACGGTAGAAATTAATGAGTTGGATTTACTTGCCATCAATCTGCATATATCTAAAACAGGATCCCCACCTCTGAGCCAATTGTCCCGAACATGTAAGAAGGAAATTCAATCTGTGAGCACACCCTGCTTTAGACAAGCTAGGTAACAAGGCTCTTCTTAGTTTAAGACAAAAAATAGAAACAAGACTCATTTTATGTTCTGTCATTGGTAATTCTGAGATTGCACAGCCTGTCTCTCCAGAAGGTTGGGATTTTTTAAGCAAATATCCTATTTTGTGATTTTGACAGGAGAGCACTTTCTGATCATTAAAGAAGCGAGGGAAAAGAATTCGCATTTTAAGATGCTGGAGTTAAACTAAGATCATTCTGAGAGAGGTTCTGAAGCCAAAACACTTAACAATATTTTCCAGCTTGCAACAACCTATAAAAAGCACATGTGCAGCAATAAAACAGAACAAGCAGCCATGAAAGGAACATAAAGAGAGACAGACAGACAGTCGTCCAACTCTCACAGAGAGCCCTACCACATAATATTTTGAGTGTTCGCTGGCATAGCATATCAGGCTCTTCTCCCATTGGAAGTCATGCTTATCAAAGGCACTGCGGTGGCACCCTTTCAAATCTCCACTGTGATGAAAACCAATAGTGGCTTCCACAGTTGTTGATTAAATTAAAGAGGATGCAAGGTCCTTTAAATATCCATCATCTCCAAGGACTTTCTGGAACATCGTGGAAAAAAGATGTCCACAGTGGGGCCGTGAATTTTCCAAGGGATTATACTGGCCTCATGGCCCAAAACACTGGGAAAGGCATGCACTCTGGGGTCTCGAGGTCTGGATGTGGAATTTGACTCCAGCATTAACTGGTTATGTAAGCTCTTTACTCTCTCTAAGCCTCCTGGTCTTTATCTGTAAAATGGAACTTCTGTAATGTCCTGGCAGTGACGTCGAGGCTATTAAAAAGACTAAGAATGGCATACACTAAATGCTCTGTGGGTAATCCAGGATGTGCTCAATGCATGGTAGTTTTTCTTATTACATATTTTAACTCCCCCTTTTTTCATATGTTCCCTGTGTTCTAAGCTTAGGGAGACTCTATGCTGTAAAAATTAAGTCAGAATGCAAAGACAAGGGCATGTATACACAGAAGATGCTTTCAAGCTCTCTTCTGCAAATATCTTTTCTCCTTTAAGGTAGAAAGCTCTTGAGAACAGACCTTCTGAAAAGTGGCCACATCTTCCCCTCTGAATTGCCAGAGGTCACAAATCATCATACCAATAGCCAAGTATTCCACACTGCAAAAAGAACAGGGCCCACCCCTGCAAATGGCATGTGGACCAGGAGACACCTGAGTTATGTGAAATCATTGCCTATTAGAGTTGAAAAGATTTTGGGGATGACCTGATTTCACCCCTTTATAGTACAAGTTTCCTTCCTAATGTAGACTCCACCTTCATTCTTAAAATATTTAGATATATAGTAAAACGCTGTCCTATAAATAACATAGCTGATAGAACAGAAATTCAGAGAGGTTAAATGACTGCAAAGTAGATATAACATCAAGGACATGTTTACGTGTGGGAATGGAGTCATTGTGCTGTAGGCTTAGAGAAGTTCAATATGCAGAGCTCAGGTTCAGGTCTAGGAGATAAGGCTGACCAGAGTCAGAAGTGAATGAAGGAAGGGTGAGGAGCAGGTATAACTTCAGTAGCTGCTATGGAAATTGTTCTTACTTGCTTTTGAGGTAGAGAATTCTTGAGCCTTTACAATTACTTAGTGCTGATAGACCCTCACTCCAGGGGCAGGAGAATTTATTCTTTCTAGTGAGCTGCAGAATCAAGACACGTACAGATAACAAAAGAGATATCAGTAGGTCCTACAGTTCAATGACATGAATCTCTTTACAGTCATTCTCCATTATGTTTGTTCCCTTTTGATTCCACATTGGTCAGCTTTTCCACCCAAGTATGTGTGTTGCTAGTTATTGAGTCTACAGAATTTGGCTACCTTCCTACTAATCTCAGTACATGTACAAAACCTTAAATTTATTTTTAGCCAAGTCTGTGAGTAATTTTCAAGACTTTATCCTTTTCTAGGAACTTTTGAAAACATGGGCTTTAACAAAGACAATTCCTCCTTTGAGGGCCAACTAACAGAGTCATATTCACAGTGGCTTCTTCTAATCATTTCCATCCGAGCAGCTTTCATGTGTTTCGACTGTGGCAAGAAATAATAAAACAAGGTATTAGGGTATGAAGTAAGTCATCTTTGATGTTTCCAGCCTGAACTTTCTGTACCTAGTCCTTTTTCTGCCCCTTCTCCAAACACATTTCAAGGTGCAGTTACTTAGCACTCTGCTTACAAGGCCCTCAAGAAAAAAGTCATCAATTATTTATCCCTTTTTTTTTGAACTTCAAACCCTCTCTTTCCAAAGGTTGAATCTATATATCACCAGTTTTGATCTAGAAAATGACAACTGCATTATAGTTCAATCTAATAGTAATGGCATCTTGTACTTTATTAGTAACTGTGAAATAAAAATAATTACCTTGTATTTTGAGTGGAAAAGAGGCTTAGATATGATATATCTCAACCACTCTTCCATTTAATATGCTCCACATTTTCCTTAAAATCAGTAGTAGCCAAGACCAGGTGCGGTGGCTCACAGCACTTTGGGAGGCTGAGGTGGGCAGATCACGAGGTCAAGAGATTGAGACTATTCTGGCCAACATGGTGAATCCACGTATCTACTAAAAATACAAAAGTTAGCTGGGTGTGGTGGTGCGTGCCCGTAGTCCCAGCTACTCAGGAGGCTGAGGCAGGAGAATCACTTGAACCCAGAAGGTGGAGGTTGTAGTGAGCCAAGATCATACCACTGCACTCTGGTCTGGTGACAGAGAGAGGTATCATCTCAAAAAAATAAATCAGTGAAAGATAAATGAAAATAAAAATAAAAATAAATCAGTAGCCAAAGAAGCCTAAAGCCCAGAGTTGCTTTTGGGAACCTAGAGGTTTCAGACTGCCTTAGAGTCTCAATCTGCTCAATTTGATCATTCAGCATGGGAATCCTACTCATATCTCAATTTCTTGGCTCCATCTACAAAATATGCTTCTGATCTCAGGAAAGAAACCTGTTAAAATGTGCTATCAGGCCAGTTGAGCAATGGAATTAGAGGCTCATAGGTGAAATTTTAATGACTTTATCAATCATTTAGACCTCCTCATTTGCTAGCTAAAAGTAACCTCATTACATCATTTGCATATTGGGTGAACATGATTTGAAACAGCACTTGTGTCAGCAAGATATTTTGAGTGCTGGTACTATGTCCATTTCTCTGGATAGTCAATAAGCTGCTTTGGCCGCTTCAACTTTCAGTTTGAACTTCAGAAGCATGGGAGAAGGGTTTTAGGCTATTCCAGAGACATTAGGGTCATAGGATCAAGCCAGAAATTCAAAACACAGAAGGAAAGAGCCATCAGCAAATCAAGTCACTGTTTATCAGGAATGATAGAGCACTATGATTGCAATCAACATCCCAAAAGTGAAAATCTGTCATCTGTTTGCCTATCTGTCAGTCTGTCTGTCCATCCAAACATCCATCCCCTTGTTCTACGTAGGTAGAACAAGCTCCCTGCTTTCAGTGAGCTAAGGGTGTAGTAGAAGGAATGAGTGAGGCACAAAGAGCACATTATAGAAAGATTAAGGTGGTATCCCAATGATACCACGCTAATGTTTGGGGGAAGTCCTTAAAGTGAAGCAAAATGCAAAACAATCACCAGGAAGAGTTACAAAGAGCTCCTGTTGCTCTATGAGCCAGAAAGAACTTGGAGAACATGCTGTGGATGCCTGTTGTTAAATCAATATGCCTTTTCACCTCCAGATGCTAAACCAAGTAAGTTGTTATTAACAGGTGGAAAAGCTCGCTGGCTACCACAGTTTGTCTTTAAACAGGCAGAACTTTCTAAAAATTGCACAATATAGATGTTTCAATATGGAAGTCATATCAGTCTTGGAGAATTCTAACTTTGACTATTTTTATTTTATAGTACCTTATACAGAAAATTTAAGGGAAGATCTGGGATAAGAAATAGCTAGTACAGAAACAAAAGGTGTCAAGAACACTAAAAAAGCTTAATGTGATAGGAATTGGTAGCAAAGGTCTATGGGAAGTTGAGAACAATTAGAGATATCATTTGTACACAGGAAATAAGTGTAAGATTCAAAGGAGATCTCACAACCAAAATAGATTTTAACTCTAGTATTATCATTAATGATTTTTATGGTATCATCTCCTAATTCGCTGCTTCCATTATTTATCACATGGCCAATTTCTTTAGGTATTGACCACAGATGTTTACCCCATATGCTCATTACGTTTTGTGTTTGCATTTTATGAAATAGAGCAAAATACCAAAGCAGCCTTGAACGGGCTGAATTCTAAAATTTGCCACTTATCTAGTTTCAAATCATATCTCTTTCCACAGAACTAAAAGTAGAATTCAAGACCAAAAGAAACCGGCAGCCAACGAAATGAGAAATTGCCCGGGATACCAACCATCCTGTTTTCTCAGGTCCCTTCATCCAATCAACCAAGAGAAAAGAGAGCAAATCCAGCAGGACTTACTTGCTGGTGATGGGGTGCTGCACCCACTCGGAGGCGGATGTCCATGAAGGCCATGGAGGGGAGGCAGGGAAAGTCCTCCGATGACAGGTGGAAAAAGTAATGGGTAGGGTGTGGCTGGATAGTGAGTCATGTGTCCATTCACTGCTGGGACCGGACATGCGTGGCCGCTAGTGGTCATGTTTCGGGCCTCACAGAAAGAAAGGTGCTCTGCAGCAGGAATACATCACTCCAGGTCTTGCACGAAAGTGAGGGAAGTAAATGCACTGCAGGAGTTGAGGCTGAGCTGTGTTCTGGGCCAAAGTCAAGATGGTTCAATTGATGACCTTGTTTCTTCCCAGCACGGTTTTTCCACCTCTCATTTTGTTACACTGATTACAGGAAGGACGCTTTCTTCGTTCAGCTTCTCAGTTCAAGACCGGGGAGACACTAGCACCTTCAAATTTCAGAGCTGTCAATTCTGTAAGAAAAAAATGAAAAACATAGGTATATATCACAAAGAAAAAATCTCTCCCTCTTTATCAAGTTATTATACAAAACATTTCCAATACTAATCCAGGTCTCCTAATTCCTTGTCTTCCTACAGTTACTACTTCCCCCTTTTCTCACATTCTAACATAGACTACAACTTTTACACAATTTAAAAATAACTGACCATCTGATATTAAATAGCAAAACCCTCCACTCCTATGTTATTTCGCTGTATCACTCTGCTAAATTTTTCTCCATGGCAGTTAAACAACTTGATATATTACATGTGGGAGTGTTTGTTTTTGTCTGTCTCCCCCATTAGCATGCACTCACCAGGAGGGCAGACTGTTTTTGTTAACAGTTATGCTTTAAGCTCCTAGAAGAGTACCTGACAAAGGAGAGACCCGGAGTATGTATTAGTTGAATGAATGAAATTTTTTTTCTTGCTTTTTTAGGGAAACTATTTAATGCTATTCTAACTGATATGCTTTCAAATTTTACTTCTTTTATATGAATAACTTTGGATTTTATTGTGGCTATTTGGAGTCATATAGCCAAGATAAATAAAATTATAGGAGAAACTATAACCTAATGAGAGAGTAAAACATTACGTATTACTTCTTTATTATCAACATCTTTCACAGTTGTGCATCCATCCATCCATCCATCCATCCATCCATCCATCCATTTGTTGACCCATTTGTCTGTCTATCCAATCACCTACTCACCAATCAAATCTCACTATTATGTGCCAGGCGCTAATGTAGGAACTGGAGATATATATAGTGCCAAAGAACACTAATGTGATTTCTGCCCTCACTGAGTTGCTAGTTTTAACAACTCTTGATTAAGGTCATATTGTGAAAGAAGCATAAACTGCCCCATGATTCATGAAGGACAATCCAGAGATGCTCAACACCTAGGATTCCTTGAGACTGGGAATAGAAGCAGCTTAAATTCTAGAGTAGGCTGGATGTAAACTTCACAGCCTCACCTTAGCCCTGATAACCAATATTAATTAGAAGCTCCCAAACTCTGCCCACTGAATGGCAACCTCTGAATGTATTCACGTGGCACGAAAAAAAAAAAAAAAAAGATTCATGTGGCACAAAACAAGAGTACTTCAAGGCCAGAATAGAGTAGTTGTTAAGAGCATGATTGTAGAGCCAGTCTGTCCAGCTCAAATAATTGTGCCTCTCAGGCAATTATTTGTCCTTTCAATACGTAATTTTTTCCCTATAAAATAAGAATAATAGAATTTACTTCAGAATGGTATTGTGAGGATTAAATGAGGTAATACAACAGAACAACAGTGCCTGGTATATAGTAAACAAGAGGTAAATGGTAAACAGTAAAAGTTTCTATTAACGTTAACATATTTGTTATGTCAAAATAATATACTTCTCACAACAAGCTTGCTGGAATAGACAAGAGGTTTTGGGGTTAGGGCAGGGAGACTATATTATAGTAATCCCAGCAAAAGAATATTAGGACTAAAGCTTATATCCTTGAAGGAAGGAAGAAAACAAGGGATCTGGGTAAGGCTGAGAACAATCACTCATTAAGGCTTCTTGACTTCAGTTTGTGAAGTGAGTCAGTTTGTTTCTTATAAACCCCACAATGTTCTAGTCAAATATAATTTTCACTGACTATTTACCACATGTGAGGCACCTCACTATAAGCTCTAACCCTTTTAAGGCAGATTTTTTTTATTTTCCAGATGAGAAGAGTAAGTCTCAGGGAGTTTCAATGAATTTCCCCCAATGTCACAGAGTAAGCCCTCGGTAAGCCAGAATTTGAATCACCTTCTCTGCTCTTGCCCCTCTGCCAACCTAAGCTTATGTATTTTGAATGCCAATGTTATGCTGGTTGTACTCTACAGTGGAAAAACTCAGTGAGCAGTTGTGATGTTTGCTTCTGTCCTCACTTAGATGACATCTGCCCCAGGGCCTTGAATCCCTGGCCTATTAATATTAAAAACGAACAGTGTCAACAGTGAGACCATATGGTCCCAGGCCCCCTAGTACTCTGCTGAACTTACAAAGGAGATGACATTGCCGGTTGGCTTATACAACACACTAACTCTAAAAATCCCCCCCAAAATATCAATGCCTTTTTCAAACTTTCAAACTACAACTTGTTTCTCTGATGAAAAGAAAGTAAACAGCCTCTGAATCCTTTTTATCTCAGAGGTGCTTTTGATGCTTTTTCTTCTTAAAAACATACATTATCCAATATATTCAATAGCTTTATTTTGTAGTTTGTAGCAAATTAATTAGAAAATAAACAATACCATTTAGTATTTGCTGAGTTTCCACTCAATTTGATTTTTAAATCACACACAAAGCACAGCATTGTTATAAATGGTCTTTCTATCTCCATTTGACAAACTACCTCATTAACTGGTGGAGCTGACAGTTCAGCAAACCCACCCCCGCAGGGCACAATTCTGATTTTTAAAGCTGTTTGTTTGTTTTTTTAACCAACCAGGGACTGGTTGGGAAAAAACCATTATTCCACCCTCAATAATCCTTCATTTCTCTTTGCTTTCAAACACTGCAGATTGTCAGCATCTTGCCTGTCTGGTGGAGAGGTCTGGTATCATGTCTGGGATTTTTTTTTGTTTTCTTTTTTAACTACTTATACTGATAATAGGCAAAAAAAAAAAAAAAAAAATCAATGTGTCAAGAAAATCCCGACATTAGGTTGGTGGAAAATTGTCTGAGCAGTCACTGGGTCTATGTTCACATATGTGACTGATTAAGGCTATTCCTGGAAGCAGAGAATTTCCTTTGTTTCAGGCTTTTAGAAAAAAAGATTAGCAGCGCTCTTTTTTCTTTAAGCTTGATTTGAGTTTGGGCTCATCTGGGGTTCTTTCCTTCACCACCTCAGGCAAAGCAAACAGGAGCTGGTAGGAAGAGAGGAAGGAAGTAGGGACTGGGTTAGGAGGTCTTGGATTTACCAGACAAGAGATTCTATGGGTATCAGTTTAAGATTCTGTAAAAGGGGTCAAGTGAAGAGAAGTAGGCTTTATGTCACGTTTCTCAAACTGCATTTTCTAGAAAATAAGTGAAAAAAAAAAGATTAAAATAATTGTTTGCATAGTTGATACTGTTATACAATAATCAGCCTTTGATAAACAAGATGCCAGACAGGAGGAAGCATGATTGGTTTACTCACTGACCACCTGAATCATACATGCACATTTAGTGGTGGGGCCTTGGTAATCTCTGCAAATCTTAATATTTATGCCTGTGTCTATGATATCTTATTAACCAAATAATTTATTTTTCTATTTTTCTCCACACATATGTATATAATTTTCCTCTAGTTTATTATTTTGGTTCTATGAAAACATTTTTAAAGTAACATTTGAGTGACTTTCTGTTACATTTCATTCACCAGAGGTCGTTTTTGCATTAAGTTTAGCTCAAATTTGCATGTAAGTTTCCAACCTTATACTTCTCAACAATTCAAATTTATTTGATAAACATAATACTTACAACATGATTTTTAAAAGTCAAATAGTTTCTTTAGATCAGTGATTCTCAAAGCGGGTCCCTCAGCTGGCAACATGAGCATCACCAGCAAACTGGTTAAAAATGCAAATTCTCCAGGCCCCACCTGAGAGACCTATGGAATCAGAAACTCTGGAAAAAGCCATCCCTCACCTACGTTCTAACAAGCCCTCCAGAGGACTCCGATGCAGCTAACATTTGAGAGCCACAGCTCTAGACATGAGGTTGGCAAACTTCTTCTGTAAAGAGCCAGAAAGTGAGTATTTGAGACTGCGATTCATACAGTCTCTGTCACTACTCCTCGACTCTCCTGTTGTAGCAACTGATTTCACACAAAAACAGCCACAGAGAATCCATACATGATTTGGTGTGGCTGTATTCCAATAAAGCATTATTTATAAAAACAGGCAGCCTCATGAATTTGACCCATGGCCCATGCTTTGCTGACCCCTGCTTGAGACTGATAAAGAATAACAGCTCTCTATCCTTCCCATTCTTGAGTTCCCCTCAGAAGCAAGTACTTCAATTTCTTTTTTTTTTTTTTTTGAAACAAGGTGTCGCTCTGTCACCCAGGCCTGAGTGCAGCAGCACAATCACAGTTCACTGCAGCCTCAACCACCTGAGCACAAGCAGTCTTTCCACCTCAGTCTCCAGAGTAGCTAGAACTATAGGTGTGTGTCACCACGCCCAGCTAATTTTTGTATTTTCTGTAGAGACGTGGTTTTGCTATGTTGCCCAGGCTGGTCTCGAACTCCTGGACTCAAGTGATCTTCCTGCCTCAGCATCCCAAAGTGCTGGGATTACAGGTATGAGTCACCGTGCCAAGTCAAAATTTTTTTTATCTCTTGGTTCCTACTATAAATATAACTCTCTTAAACTATTGCTCACACACAGAAACCTCTTTCTCCTCTTACTCCCCACATAATTTTATCACAATTTTAAAAATAAAAATCATTTACATTATATTTACATTATGACCAGATAAATATTGTTACAGTTGAGTTACGTGATATACTGCATTTATAGTTTTCTTATAAAATTGTTTTTTTTTTTCCTGGAGCTAACAGCTTTATTTACATAATTTGATTAGTCTTCTTTGTATCTGTGAATAATTCTTTTCTAAATCTCTAACAATTTTGTCTGACATGTCATGTGATAGATGAATTCCACAATTGGAGACGTTCCTCCTGCTCCAGGGCTGATTGGCTTCTTTCCCAGTCCCCATGCACTGATGTCAGACTAGGACTTTCTATTATTGCTTCTCTCTTTTTTCGGAATCCCCATTTCCTGAAACTCATGTCTTTCTTTTCTGGCTTTCTTCAGTTGGTTAGCTTTTTTCCTAAGAGTTTTCTGAAGGATGTTATGTGGGAGGTAAATTTTTTGAGACTCTGCATGAATTACAGTATTTTTATGTTGCACTTCACATATGTTTAACAGTTTGGCTAGGTATAAAATTGTGGATTAGAAGTCATTTTTTTTTAAACAGAATTTTCAGTATGTTGTGCCATTTCCCCAAGCTTTTTACATTGCTTTGGAAAAGTCCAGTATTATTCAGATTTCTGATCCTATGTGTGAAATTCTTCCATTTCTTGTACTCTTTAATCCCAAGGATCCCTTTCTTTGCTTTATTGTGTTATGCACTTGGTAAATGTATTCAATCTGCTGACTCAAGTCCTGTTAGGAAACATTTTATTTTACGCTTCCTTTGCTAATATCTTCCTTAACTTCTGTTTTGCTGTCTCCATTTGGAAATCTTATTTAGATGGTAGACATTCAGAATTGATTCTCTATATTTTCTATTTCCACTTCATCCATTTGTTCTCCTTTCTGGAAGATACCCTCACCTTTAACTTCCAATTACTCTATTGATTTTTACATTTGTGGTAACACATTTTTAACATCTAAGAGTTTTTCTTGTCTTTTCTTATTTATACATTGTTCTTTGTCATGACTGCCATGTATTTTCTGATTTTTTAAGGATATTAAGAACAGTTCTAGGTGGGGCGTGGTTTCTCAAGCCTGTAAAACCAGCACTTTGAGAGGCTGAGGCAGGTGGATCACTTGAGATCACGAGTTTGAGAATAGCCTGGCCAATCTGGTGAAACCCTGTCTCTACTAAAAATACAAAAAATTAGCCAGGCATGGTGGCACCTGCCTATAATCCCAGCTAGTTGGGAGGCTGAGGCAGGAGAATCAATTGCTTGAACCTGGGGGGTGGAGGTTGCAGTGAGTCAAAATTGTGCCACTGCATTCCAGCCTGGGCAACAGAGCAACACTCCATCTCAAAAAAGAAAAAGAAAAAGAAAAGAGAAATGTTCTTTTCAGTGTTTTA
Organism: Macaca mulatta; assembly: GCF_049350105.2. NCBI lineage: Eukaryota > Metazoa > Chordata > Mammalia > Primates > Cercopithecidae > Macaca > Macaca mulatta. The sequence goes on from NC_133407.1 coordinate 23,306,748, forward strand.
TTCTGCTTACTATATTATTGACTCTTTCTCTTCACTTTTTTTGTTTTATTTCCATTAATATTAGATGTATTTCTCATTTGTATTGTCTGCCAAATTCTCTAGTCTGTCCATTCATATTCAAAAGAGGAAGTTTATTGCAAATTGTTCTCATGGCTGAACCTTGTCAAATGAGTGAATTTCATAAAAAGTTATATAACTGTTACATTTATTTCATTGTGGGACTCCCCAAATGTCAGATTTATGGGCTTTTTATTTGGGACTCTTGGATAACTCCATTGAGCAATCCTGTAAGCATCTGCCCAGGGTAGGGTGGAAAGAAAAAACCTTATGAAAGACTCTAGTATTTGAATGGAGGAATGAGGCTGTGGCTGCTGGTAGACTTACTATGAAATAAGTAAGTGGCCTTTCACGTCTGTCTTCAGTTTTCAGTCAACCATTACCACCTTATGGTATATTCATGCTTGGTATCTAGAACTCAGTAACCCCTCCGCTTTAGTTTCTTCAAAGAGTAGATTTACCTTTCTTACCAGGGATGGGTGACTATAATCAAGATAAAATTGGTAGAGGAGTGAATTTATCTTCTGCTTACTTGAAACAACAACCAATTTTCCTTTCAATCATCACTTCCTTGTTTCAGGATAGCTGGTGCCTCTGCTCTCTGGGACTGGCCAAGATTCCACAGCTAGTATCTCCTTGCATCCCCTTTTCATCTTCTTCTTTAGACACAGCAATCTGCTTTCAGTACTTTGTTCATTTATTTGACACTGCACATTTGCTCTCCATCTTCCAAAAAAGTTGGTGCCATCTCTTGTCAGTGATTAGCATCACTCATGTTCTTGTTACCTTTGATGATTTATACTTTTTACATCTCTTGTCATTTTAGTGAAGATTTAAGAACAGGAAAAAGTGCATGTCTTTTAATCAATTATATTTCACTGGATGTTCATTAAGTTTAAAAACAAGAGCTCTGTGGTCAAATAAGTTTGGGAAACCTACACTGGATGATTCCTTAACCTTTTCAGCTCTAAATGTCTTCTCTGAAGAGGGAGTTAAATAATAATTTAACCATGAGGAAACGTTTCACTCAAGACCACAGCTGAGACAAGATTAAATCAATAGCTAAATTGGTATTCCCTTGTGGCAAGAGAAAGGCAGTAACAGCACCAATCTGAAATTGAACAATAAAAAAGTGAGATTTGACCTGCCATTATGGACATGCCATGGGGCTGTGTCAAATGCTTCTACAAATATAAATAAAATAAAGATGGGATTTGGCTTGCCTTAGACACACATCTGCAAATATAGTGGATAATGTGAAATGCCACTTAACACATTGATGACTTGATATGTGCTTTCTTGAAGACTCTACCTTGGAGACAGGACTGTTATTGGAGTTGGCCTTGAGACACAGGAGCTAAACACTTTGACATGGTGAGAAGCGTTAGTTTTACATCGTGCTGCCTTCAAGAGTGATCCAAGCAACAAAACAGACAAGATTTTTGGAGAAAATGTATCCATTTCCTCTGGCTGCAATTTACTCACACCATGGCTGATGTGGCTAACATAAAAAACAGAAATAAGTGAAAAAGAGATTTTTAAAATGTCTTGTGACACAGTACAACAAATTCTTTTGTACTTCTCTGGCTGATTTAGAACTTGGTGTGGGAAATCTTTGCTTTGACAGGCACTACATATATATTGCCATTTTTTTCCCAATGTATTTTAGCTCAAACCTCCCTATTTAAGAGATTGGTTCCAGGTAATGCCACTTAAAATGTCTCAAATGCATTCAGCCAAATACCTGTTTTCAGCAAAAATGCCAGGCTCAGCACAAATCCTGTCAGTTGCTTTTGCTGCTGTTCTTGATAGAAAAGAAACATGGATGTAAAGAAGTCAGTTTTGCATGCCTGGTGGTTTTGCAACCTCTCGTATATTCAGCATCCTCATCATAAATATTGCTGATAAAATTACTCTCAACTTAAAGAGAAGCCACAATGGAAAAACTTGAATTTGGCCAAAAAAGAGGCATTTCTTATTTCCTTTTAATTTGGGAATAAAGGAGAAAGAAGAGAGTAATTTAGAGGAAATAACGCAGTCAAAGGAGTCTTAGACCACCAAGTGAGGAAGGATGAAATCTAAATAGCTTCCTCTGCATCAGGAGGGGTCATTTGATACAGTAAAATCTTTTTTAAGAAGCTTATAAAGAATGTCCTTGTATTTGTTTTTAGGCCATTTAAAAAAATACGTAAGATTCCGTCTGCTAAAGAAACAAAGTTCAAATATGACTTTCAGAAAAAACAATAGGCAGAAATGCACATATGTTAACAATATATAAAACACTAAGATTTTACTTCTATAAACTATGAGAGCAGTAATGTAAATAGGGGTTTTTAGGGAGTCATTCAACCCAAAGTTGTTACATCTGCTAGCATTGCACACACATGCTGAAGTCAGCCTTCACCTAAGGTCTTTTCAGGTAGATTTCCAAACATAAGGTGTAGATGTATTGGACTAAAGGTCTGCTGGTACCATTGCTTGTTTTTGAGAAAAGCGGTGGTAGGCAACTCCTTGTACAATAGTTTCCATACTACATATTATGGAATCCTCCCAAGCCTAGGATTTGGTTCTCAAGGAAAATTCAGTTATCTACAAGATCTAAAGGCTGGCAGAAGCCTGTGAGACAGCGTAGAAGTAGTAGTGTGCCCAGTGGGACTCTTCACATTGGATGTTGACCCATCTGTCCTATCAGAGCCTTGCTGCTGATTGGTTCTGAATGCCTAAGACACCAAGAAAGACACACAGAGAAGACGGGCATAGAGATGGAAATGTATACAGAGAAGCAAGGTGGCAGAAGCCATGAGATTAGAGAAACCACGTGTAAACAAGAGACGTGAGAGAGAACAGAGAAGCAAGGTACTGATAAAAACAGACAAAATGAGTCACAATAGCTACAACTGTGCTTCTGAGTGAGGCTTTAGTGAACAGCATTCTAGACATTGTGAGGCCGGTGTCTTTAACCATTGAAACTGGTTTGTATTTTTTCTTTCTTCTTCCTTAAAACAAACTCCAAAATTATCTCTCTAGGCCTTAGATCTCAGAAGGACCATACTAACCCAGTACTTAACTGCCCCTTTTAAGAGAGTAAGGTGCACAATCTTCAGTTGACTGTGATTACAGACCATGACTGAAGGTTGACCTTCACATTGAGATTAAGCCTGATAGGTTGAGTGGGAGTAGGAAGCATTCATTCATGAATGACACAGTGCTGGAAAGAACAAGACAGGGACACAGCTGAGATTCCTGGACTGTTGTAGTTTATAATTTATGATAGAGAGTTAAAAACAGTCACAGCATACTTGCTATAGTCAAACTCAGTATGTATGCATATCCACTTTTATTTGAAAATAAGTTTATGGAACATTTATTCATTTTATAAAAGAAAAATGCACGTAATTAAAACCATAACAGGGTCCCCAAAGTAGCAGATTTAAAAAAGTATTTAATATTTAAATATTACAACATATCTATAATTTTGAGGGGTATATCTATTCTAGAAAAGGAGGTCTAGCCATAAATATATTTTTAACAATTTCATTCATTTGAATTTAAAAGTCAAGACAACAAAAAAGCAAGAATTTTCAAGGTCCATTTGAGTTATTTGTGGTCCAATAAATGAGATAGCCACATAGTTCCACAGGTCAGGACTGTCCGAGTTGCCACAGAATGTCAGGTCACTGAACACATGGGTTGCCCATGCTTCCTCAGCACTAACGCTGGCCTTCCCACCTGTATGAAGCAGGTTCGGCGCACCTTAGGAGCTTCCTATAATGGCAATCAGGATCTCTAATAGTCTTGCTGCTCAATATCCATTGGGCCATGGGTGATATCTGGACCCACTCTCATCAATTTCTTAGGTGAGATCCTTGACCATCCTCCAACACTCACCCCTACTACCTTCCGGCTGAGGTCAAAGATATAATACCTAGTTCTTTCCAGCTACTTTCTCCCCAGTGGCCAGACTGTATCTTCATGCTTCTAGGATCTGCATTTTTATGTCCAAGCCAGGCAGCCAGTCTGGGACTGTCACCACACAACCCTGACCTACCACCTCTGTCTGCACTCATTGTAGCTTGGTCTATTCTTCATCTACCATACTCAGCCCCTTGGAGAGGAATCAGTACCCATTTTGGATACTGTGTGACACACAGTTAGTTCCTTTGAGAACAAGGCCTATGGCCAGGGAAGTTCCCATACACAGGTCTTCTCCTATTCCATGCTCTTTTCATTCCCCACCACCTTTACCTCCTGAGGTCAAAAGAAACATCACAACTGAATTTAGTAAAACTGAGTAATTGGTGTTCCAGAAAATGGATTAGAGGTATGCCTGTGACTTTCGTCTCCCCAGTCTCTAGTGGCTTGGTGGGGCCTGAGAGTGAAAGAATGGGGCCCTTGACTCAATGAGTCCATCCCTTAGCAGACTCTTTACTGACCACCAAGGGCCATGCGCATATTAATTTCTGTGTTCCTTGATGTGGAAAAATGTCAGAAAGCACATTAGAATTATGATATTTTCATAAGGAAGGCAAGACCAAATACTTTTTTTTTTTTTTGAGACAGGGTCTTATTCTGCTCAGGCTGGTGTGCAGTGGCATGATCTTGGCTCACTGTAGCCTCACCCTCCCAGGCTCAAGCAATCTTCCTGCCTCAGCCTCCTGAGCAGCTGGAACTACAGGGAAATTGCCACCATGCCCAGCTAATGTTTTATTTTTTTACAGAGACAGGGTTTCCCTATGCTGCCCAGGCTGGTCTCAAACTCCTGGATTCAAGCAATCTGTTCACCTCAGCCGCCCAAAGTGCTGGGATTACAGGCGTGAGCCACCACACCACAAATAACTTTTCTTCAGGTGTGGAAGAAATGTCTAGTGTCTGTATTTTATTTAAACCAAATTTGATTGGACTCTAAATCCTTATCCTGACACATAATAGGAAATTCAGCTTACTGTTACGGTTTTCTCCCTCTCTCAAGGTTTTGCAACAGAGAGATATGCAGACATTGAAATGCTTTAACATTGCTGGTGAGAATGTCAAATGTTTCAGCCACTTTAGAGAACAGTTTGGCAGGTCCTCAAAAAGTTAAACACGGAACTACCACATAACCCAGTAATTTCACTTCTGGGTGTATACAGTCAAGGGAATTGAAAACATGTCCACATAAAACCTTGTACACAAATGTTTATAGCAGCATTATTCACAATATCCATACAGTGAAAACAATCCAAGTGTCCATTAATTGATGAATAAACAAAATATGGTCCATGTATACAAAATTATATTGATTGACCATAAAAAGGGAATGAAGTAGTGATTGTGGATGAACCTTGAAAACATGATGCTACAGGAAAGAACCCAGACATAAAAGGCCACATATTATATGATTCCGTTTATATGAAATTCTAAAGTAGGCAAATCTTGAGACAGAAAGTAGATGAGTAGTTGTCAGGTGCTAGGGGGAGGAAAGAATAGAGGGTGACTGCTGGTGTGTGTGGAGTTCCTTTTTAGAGTGGTCAAAATATTCTGGAATTAGATTGTGATGATGGTGAACTAATTTGTGACTATATGAAGAACTACTGAATTGTGCATCTTAAAATGGTGAGTGTTGTTATTATTTGAATTATATCTTGATAATTTAAAAAGAATGGCTGGGTGTGTGGTTTGTGCCTGTAATCCTAGCATTTTGAGAGGCCAAGTCAGGAGGATTACTTGAGACCAGGAGTTTGAAGCCAGCTTGGGCAACATAGCAAGACCCTGTTTCTACAAAAATACAAATAAAAAATTTAGCCAGGCATGGGGGTGCTTGCCTATAGTCTTAGCTACTTGGGAGGTTGATGGGGGAGGACTGATTGACCCCAGGAGGTTGAGGCTGACTGAGCTATGATCACACCACTGCACTTCAGCCTAAGTGACGGAGGGAGACCCTTGTCTCTAAAAAATAAAAATAAAAAAATAGGTACATACATACATACACACACACACATACACACACACAAACCAACCCACACACCCATCCCTGGGGTTGGGTTCTCAGGCCTCAGTCCACACAGGTTCTGCTGATATATGCCAAAAGTGTGAGGCCAGATTGTCCTGTGTGTCTGTCTGTCTTGGTCTCTGTACCCTGGGCACAGAGTCTAGCCTTCCTATGGGTACCATACAGCCTCTTTCCCTGGAAGGTTCTCATATCCACGGGGCTCTGCCAGGGTTAGATCTTGGTCCTCACCATGCATACATTCCATGGGCCCCTTCCCGTATTCATCTTCAGGGAATATCTAGAAGATATTTTGTTATGAACTTGCATCTGTTATTTAAAATATATTCAACATTTTGGAAAAAATAAGTGAATAAGATACACACACAAAACTAGCTCTGCAAAGAGATATGCACAAGAATATGTACTAAGAAAAGTGGGAAGGAAAAATGGTGGAAGAGAATGATGAGTGTTTTACATTTATGAGCCAGTGGAGACCATGATGAAAGTATGGAGAAGCAGAAGTATCATTAATTTATAATCCTACATTAACATTAAAAGCACATGGAGCTAGGCCTCTGTGAAACAAGTTAGCAACAGTAGACAGCAGAATGGCCCCCACAGTGTCCATGTTCTAATTCCCAGAACTGGGGAACATTACCTCATATGGCAAAAGGACTTCGTAATGTAATTAAAGTTAAGAATCTTGCCATCAGCCAGGCGTGGTAGCTCACACCTGTAATCCCAGCACTTTGGGAGACTGAGGCAGGAAATCACTTGAGGTCAGGAGTTTGAGACCAACCTGGCCAACACAGCGAAACCCCGTCTCTATTCAAAATACAATAACAACAATAATAATAATAATAAAATGGGCGCGGTGGCAGGTGCCTGTAATCCCAGCTACTCGGGAGGCTGAGGCAGGAGAATCACTTGAACCCAGGAAGCAGAGGTTGCAGTGAGCTGAGATTGGGCCACTGCACTCCAGCCTGGGTGATGGAGCAAGACTCTTTCTCCAAAAAAAAGGAAAAAAAAAAAAAAGGAGATGATACTGGATTATCTGGTAGCCCAGTGTAATTACAGGGATTCTTACAAGAGGGAGGCAAAGGAAGATTTGATTATAGAAGAGGAGATGGTGATGTGATGGAAGCAGAATTTGGGGTGATATGCTTTGAAGGTGAGGAATGGGCCAAAGACCAAGGACTATGGGGCAACCACTAGAAGCTGAAAAAGGCAAGGAAACAAGTTCTCCCTGCAGATCCTTCTGAAAGAACGAACCCTGGCAGCACCTTGACTTTAGCTCAGGTAAGCTGATTTTGGACCTCTGACCTCCAAAGCTATAAGATAATACATTTCTATTTTAAGCTTGTAGCAATTTGTTATCACAACAATAAAAAACTAATACATCAACCCATGCTGAACCTCAAAGGACATAATCAAGAGCATGAGCCACAAATACTGACAAATTATTTCTTCTGGATTCAGTAGCCAGGATTTTTGTTGTTGTTGTTTTTCACACATAGGGGAAAATCCAAAGTGTGGTGTTGGGTAGTGAGAGCAACTTGAAGATGCTCACTGCTGGCTACGAAAACTCCCTGAAATGCTGCAGCAGAGACAAAGCCACATGATGTCAGTTCTATAAAAGGCGTGGGTTCTAGAAGCAGCCAGGGGTCAAAGTCATGTCAAGAGGAAAGGTAAGAGTGTGGTAATTTTATTGGGAAAGTGCAGCCATTCCTGAAAAAGTATTTAAAATGTGCATTTGGCTACTTTGTTTTCTCTACTTTGCCATGTGGAAATTATGTAAGGTCATTTATTCATCGGTAGCCTTGGAGCTGTCCTGAAAATTGCCGGAGCCTAGAGATAATATATGATAGAGCTATTTCATCTGAAATAGATATGATGGAGACAGTTAAACAGGTACAGGAAAGAATGACAGGGTTCTTGTACCAATGTGTGAGTTTAGAGAGAGAAGCTGAAACAAAAAAATCAAATCTCCGTGTTTTGTTTTTTAAACTTTTTGTACTCAAGAATTTCCTTTACTGTCTTAATTAGCCTGTGGTTTTCAAGATACTTGGGAGAAGAAAGAATGAGTAGTATCCTCTTCCCCCAAAATAAAGATGTGTCTGAATTATCTCCCTTTTTCTCTTTGTGGGTGTTGGGGGTGTCAGTACCTAGAAGAAAAATTAAAGCTTATCCTCATTTGAATACTGGAATTTGGCCTCCTCACATTAGGAAATGACATTTTAATTAATTCCAATGCTTTCTTCTCCCTAATTCTGGCAGCTTGGCTATGTGGCCTCAACTCCCATTCTGAGACCTGCCCCCTTTTTTTTTTGTCAGAAAACCCTCTAAAAGATGACTGAGAGATCAAAGAGGATACAAATGTTTTGCTTCATCTGAATGAAGCCATGTGTGCAATATGGGTAAAAGGTATACGATCACGTAAGAAGTCAACCAGAATATATTTCCAAGTCGCACTTTTCCTTCCAGACAGTCATAGTATGTGACTTACAACTTATTCAGATGACACTATTACTCAAGACACTTTTGGGCTAGGCGGGGTGGCTCACGTCGGTAATCCCAGCATTTTGGGAGGCTGAGGCAGGTGGATCACCTGAGGTCAGGAGTTCGAGACCAGCCTGACCAACATGGAGAAACCCCGTCCCTACTAAAAATACAAAATTAGCTAGGTGTGGTGGTGCATGCTTGTAATCCCAGCTACTCATGAGGCTGAGGCAGGAGAATTGCTTGAACCCGGGAGGTGGAGGCTGCGGTGAGCTGAGATTGCACCATTGCACTCTAGCATGGGCAACAGAAGCAAAACTCCATCTCAAAACAAACAAACAAAACAAAAACAACAACAACAACAAAGACACTTTGGAACACTTTTCTTGGGAGAAATCATCACTAGAGGAAATGTGGCAGAGACATTGCTATATTCTCAACAAATACCATTTTCTTTTCTTTTCACTTACACAGCCAAAGAGTATTTCCCAACTTCTTCTGCAACTAGCTGGGGGCATAAAACTGAGTTCTGGCCTGTAGAACATGGGTGATGTGATGTCTTCCACTTCCAGGCCTAGTCCCCCAAATCTCCTACAGAATTTCTCAGGCTCTCTCTTCTCTCTATTGCTGACTGAATGCAGAAGGTTCAATACAGAACTCCGAGGACCTAGAAGATATCAGAGCCTCTACTGGGAAGAAGCTTGGGTCCCTGAAGAGTTGTATGGAGTAGAGCCTTCCTACCAGCCTGCACTGGATGATGACATTAGTGAGAAATAAATCTTTATTATATTTAGTTGCTGAAATTTGCAGATCTATGTTATAACTGGACAAATAAAGTCATTAATTATATAAAGATAATAATTTCATGACTTTATATTTGTACTTCAATTTTTGATTCCAAATCTTCTCTGCCCCTACTGACTACACTTTCTTCTGAAATTATTTTTTAAAGCAAATATATCTTAAGGATGAAGACTTACCACCTCCCCCCCAAAACTAATACTTTTAATTGCTACAAAGGCAATTAAAAAACAAGAAGAATTCAAAGGACAATCTGATAATTAGTAGCACCACTGATATAGGTCTACGGCTTCTTCAAGGATCATCTTGAAAGCAAACAGCACTCGTTTGAATTTATGGGAGAGTTTATAAGCAATTGTAGCAAAGAATGTAAGCCATGGAACTATTGAAAAATAATACTTTTCAATGATTAATATTTAAACAATTACAGCATTCTAATAATTGGAGCATGATTTGGTTTTCTATATGGTATAAGGTGATGGTGTGATCTCTCAAGTGAAATTATGGTAGCCAGTCCCCAGGATAAAGTCAGGGGAAGGAAAGTTTGTAAGGAAACAGAGCAGTATTATCTTGATAGGCTGGCTGGTAATACATGAGCAGTAATGTTTCTTAGCTGCTTATGTGTTTGGGTAGGAAATTATGTTTAAAGTAGTTTAACTTCATTGGTGCAAATATTACATTATGGGGAAAATTGCTATTTATACATGTGCATTCTTTCGAAGTCAAGATAACCACACTTTGGAAAAGTTATGAATTCAAAATGTGTCAAATTACAGACATTCTGGATAAACAATAGTCTGCTGCATCAGTTCTGGTGTGTTTGATTACAGTTGGTCAGCACATTGCTTTGTGAATTCACACCTTGCAAATAAAGAGGAGAGTCTTATTCAAGGAAACAAACCATAGTAATCAAGTTTCTGTTAGAGGCAAAGAGTAAAATCTCAACTTGAATCTCAGCTTTCTGATTTTAAAATGAGAAAATAATAGGACTTAGCACACAAATTTGTGACGAACATCAAAAGAGTTAATATAGATACTTAGGGCTGGGCATGGTGGCTTTCGCCTGCAATCCCAGCACTTTGGGAGGCCAAGGTAGGCAGATTGCTTGAGGCCAGGAATTTGAGACCAGCCTGGTCAACATGGTGAAACCTAATCTCTACTAAAAATACAAAAATTAGGTGGGTGTTGGTGGTGCACGCCTGCAGTCTGGTCTCTGGAGGCTGAGGCTGGAGAATCACCTGGGAGGCTGAGGTTGCAGTGAGCTAAGATTATGCTACTGCACTCCAGCCTGGGTGACAGAATGAGACACTGTCTCAAAAAAAAAAAAAAAAAAAAGAAGAAAATAAATATATATATACACACACACTCACACATACACACACACACTTAGAACTGTGCCCGGCACTAAGGAAGCACTAATTATTGTTAATGCTGTTAACATTGTTAATTTTGTTAATATTGTTGACTCCATGAAAATACCTGGTAAGTTTTAGCATGTTTAAGCCAGTTCACATTCACACATAGCTGGAAACAGAACAAAACACTTTTTTCCCATATTGGTTTTGAAGAGATACCTTATTGTTTCCTATATTATTTTTCTATTCATTTGTTTATCTCAGATATATGTTTATATGCATACACATACATCCTTTTTTAGAAGTCAAATGACTTAAAAATTAATTTAGGAAATTTATTAAGAAAATGATAAATGTATGAACGTGGTCATTATTTCCACTGACTGAGGTTTTACAAGTGCCTGCTACGATCGCTAGCCTGACCTAGCTCCAATATTTCAGCTGTCCAGTTAGCCAGAAGTTTAACTGAAAGGCCTGCCACATTCCTAACTATTGTGTCACTGGAGCAATCTGCTAGAGACAGCACCTCTTTCAGCCTTGTTCTAGTTAAGACTCAGCCTGCTTCTCTATTGCTTAAACTCTTTCAGGAGGGAAAAAAAAATCTGCCTAAAAATTCCTCTGGGCCAAAATACAGCCTTGGGCATCTTATGCCAAGAAGGACTCAAAAATACTGGCTGAGGCATTTTTTGAACGTGTTGTAGGAACGAGAGCATCTCCATTTAGACTCTGTGCCCATTTTTTAAATAACTGTTTTGTTCTGTCTCTGTGGACAAGCACTTTAGAAATTAGGATTAAAAATTAAGTGAAAAGTCTAAATGCCTTTTTTTTTTTTTTTTTTTTTTTTTTTTTTTGCAGTTGGGGGTAGAATTTGTGTGATTAGAGTCAGTTAAAATGAAGGGAAATTAATAGCAAGAAAGCATTCACTAGTGATGTGAATGAATGGCCACATTTCCATGACATTTTACTGCATCCACTCAAACAGATGGGATTCCAGGGCTTACTGGCCTCTGTTGAGATGAATGAGATTCCACAACTATTAGCACATTGGCATAGAAATGGGCTGAATTCAGTTGCAGAGGCATTCTTACAGAAACAAAGAAGATCACAAAGCTACCTTGTCCCCAGTGTCCATCAACACAGACCCATTCGTTATCAAATCCCATTCATTCCCGCTAAAGCTACATTCAATATCAGATGACATTCTTCAGGCACCACAAGGAAATTCTGAGGATTTGATCATCTATTAACTACTATTGATGCTGATGTGGCTGGTTTGGCTACAGAAGACCAAACAGCACTCTCACAAATGGTGATACAAGTAAAAAATTGCCAGGCAAAAAAATCAAACACACAGAGAAAAAGCAGACTCACCAATAAGCAAATGAACTAAGGCCTCCTGTGTTGGCAAAGGTCACCCAATACATTGAAATTCAATGAAGGGGGTTTTAAGTTAAGGAAAACAGGCGAGCACCAGGGAACCTATCATGTAAAAAGGCTGGGAACCAATGCCCCCTTTCCTATAGAAAGGAGCCAGCATGGGGTATGCTTTGCAGATGGGCTGGGGTAGCAGACAGGCTGCAGAGCACATCTGGCACACAGGTGTATGGCCTTGTATTCCTAAGCCAGCCATCAACAGTCATGTGGAAAGAGTCCTATTGCTGTTTTGGGTGGAAATCAAGAGGAATTGTAGCTAAGAGATCATAAAGCTTTTCAAAAAAAAGTGTGTGGGTCCCAGCCAAAACATTCTTCCTCCAGATTATATTTTTAATCCACCTACTTAATTAACTAGCTCCTCAGTGGATCAAATGATATTAGTGAGTTAGAGTAATATTGCCACTGGAGCAGCCATTTAATTCTAGCAACTCTAAAGCAAATTATTTCATAAATGGATAGTTTATTCAATTCTGTTCAGTTCCAATTCAATTCTGAGCCCCTTCTATGACCAAAGCACTGAGATAGACCAGTGAGGGAACAGAGTAAGGGAGGAACAATCCCTGCCCACAATCTAACAGGGGAATAGTGAGTGCTACAAAATAATAGCAATATAATGCAAATAAAGTATACGTGTGCTGCGGTTGGAGGGGGAAAGAGAATTAGTCCTAAACGGGAGGGTGATCACTTTCATGGCAGGAAAGCAGAAAAGACATGATAGAACAGAGAGCATGGAAGAAAAACGTTAAAAAATACAAAAAAATAAAAAAAAAAAAGAATTGAGCAGACAAGACAGATACATTGGGGAAGCAGTATTTCATTTTAGATGGAATATAATGCATATGGGAAAAGAATAGTGATGAAATCTAAATTAGAGAATTGCAATGAGAATAAATAACAGAATTAGATGTGAGAATGATATAATGTTAACAAGTGATTGAATGAATTGGGCAAGTTTCATGAATAATTGCTATGTGTTAGGTTCCACATTGGATGTTGGGATACAAAAGTAAAAGGCATGCTCATGTCACCCCCTGCTTCCTCCCAAGTAGCTCACAGCCTACTGGGGAAAAGACAAGCCTTTAGGGTTGTCTCCATGCTCAGATGTAGGTAGGTGCCAGTATTATGAAAGCACACAGGATGCACAACTAGCCAATAAAGGACTGGTTGGGGAAAGGTGACAACTGAACTGGGAAAGAGCCTTCTGCCCAAAATATAGAAAATGCAAACTCTGAGCTGAGGAGTATTAAGAGATTGGAATAGAAAGGAAGGATCTGGATGTAAGACCCTACACACGTAGTTTGGGCGACTGGACTTTTCTCCTGCATGTACCCACTGGTGAGTCATTGGAAGGTTTGAAGTAGGGACATGACATTGTCAGATCTGCAAAGGCCACTTTGGCAGCTGTGTGGAAAACAGATTGGTAGCAAAGCTTTGAGGCTGGACAACCAGCCAGGAGACTATTGCAAGGGTCCCACTGAGAGGGCCCAAGACTTTGGTCTCTGCCATGATGAATCCAAACAATATTCATGAGGGTAGCACAGATAGAATAAGACATAGATTGGACATGGGATTAAAGGAGAGTCAACAATGAAGGCTGACTCCAGAATTCTGGTTATAGAAACCAAGCAAATAATGGTGCCCTTCAGCAACTAAGGAACTTGGATGGAGCAAAAGGCTTCAGAAAGGATGAATGTAGTTTTGGATGAGTTAACTGAAATGCCTGTGGAGCATACTAGCAGATATATCCATTAGCAACAGTTGATGTGAAAGCAAGTCAAATCATATAGAATAAAAGGAAAAATCAATAAGGTATTTTTAATTGTGTAACACAACATAGCTGGCTTCTTAAAAATCCACATAATCATAGAAGAGAGTGATTTGGAATGAGCATAATAAAAGTGAAGAGCATAAAAAGATAAAGTCCAATGCAAAATGCTTTAATGTAGTGTGAATTCTCCTCATTCTTCATGTACCTCTTTAGAGACAATATATTCTGTAGAAGCCTCAGTAAATGTCAACAGGATCTGAGCTCCAATTTGCCTGGCTCTTTTATTTAATAGGCCCTCATTGAGAATATTGTGAACGGAATATTGTGCTAAGTACAATGCACAATATTGAGGAAAGTGTGGCAGAAAGACAAACATCACATGTTCTCACTTATTTGTAGTATCTAAAAATCAAAACAGGGCCGGGTGCGGTCACTCACGCCTATAATCCCAGCACTTTGGGAGGCCTGTGCTCTGACCACAGTGGGTACATAATATGCACTGTTAATGTATATTAGGCCTGACTGTTGAAAAACAACATTCTTAACTACAGTAGTGAACTATTTATCAAACAACTCAGAAGGCTTTCACATTGTTGAATTATAGTTATATATTCTTATTACTGTTTTATATTGGCCCAGTGCACACAGATACTCAAGGCAAGACTTTCCAACCCTAACCTCACTGAATTGTCAGCATCTGATCAGTCCTTTGGTAACAGCAGAAGTTGTACAAATGGACTGAAGTCAGTGTACTTTATGGCTCGATACAGAAATTATCTCTGCATGTTCTTCGTAAGGAATGAGATTTTGAGCCACGTTTTGGCAGACAGCTCATTAGTGACATTTCTGAGGACTAAGCTGATTTGGAAATTACTTATTAAGAGTCTGGCAATGACATGCACAAAACAACACTTCTGTGTGTCATTGTGCCTCTGTGTGTGTGTAATTGCTATACACGTGTCTCCTGGTGAAGGATCAGCATTCAGGACAACTCTACTGAAAACACACACACACACACACACACACACACACACACACACGCGCGCTCTGCTTCTATTACTGGGTTGGTTTAGATTATGAATGTTGGGTAAGCCATGAAGAATTCCGTGAAAGTAGTAATGAATAGTGCTTATCAATAGATTCAAAATTATTCTGTCCTTTTCCCCTGAGGAAGTTTGTTCCTTTTTTTCCTTCAAACTGTTTTTCACGATTCTACTTGAAATAATGTACAGAAGAAGTTTGTATCAACCACTGCAGTCCACATATTTTTAGAAGTTTTAGATTTTCTTGGAAGCATCATCTGGCTAGCAGCTCCACCTGACCCTATTTTGTTTATGAATTTTGATGAGCACATAGGTCGAAGCATTACTGCTCTAAGTAGCATCTTAAATGATTTTAATACACTCCCATAAAAGGTCAGCTGCCAAGACTCACAATTATAGACTCCAAAATATAGGACTCTCCAAAATGTAGAGTCTAATATGTAGAGCCTTTAAAAATATTAAACAGTTTAATGTACCAGGCTGGTCGTATTATTGTGTATGTATTATGTGTACATAATTTTATAATTAAATATATATTATATATAAACACACAATATATGTATGTTTCATGGAATAACATATTTTTTCCTTCCCTGAGTGCAGTGTTTAATTATATTAAATGAAGACTAGTTTACTACATTTTAGTTCCTTGTAAATAAAAGAAAAAGACAGTCGATAATCATTTTCCCCTCAGTTTTTCCTTGCCACAAAATAAAACCTCTTTGGACCCGAGAAGAACAGAAAGTACCTACTGCTAACCTGCTTTATAACATAATATTTTGTACCAACTTTAAAATATGTTAACTAGGTTTGCTGTGGAAAAGGGTAAAATTTTTAGCCAAGTTTTCCTAAAATAAAAAGACAAGTGAGTTGAAAGCATAGCAATTCAAAATCAGAGAAAAAGCAACTCTACCGACATCCACATGTCTAGAGAGTATTTAAACTATTTCACTTTATAAACTTCAACGGGAGATATGATTTCTGGTGTTCTGGCTTATAGAATCACTTGGGAATGAATAATTCATAGGCTTTTTACCAAGCCTCAAGTGTAAATCAGTCAAATATAGCAACATGATATTCATGCTGAATTTTTAAGTACTTAAAACATTTAGATGGAAACTTTTTCTTTTCAAGAGAGAGGGAAGAAGAATGTCATTTTCCCTCTGCTCACGTTGCCCAGGCATACTTTCATTTTGTACTTACAAAAAAATCTATAAAAAGGGATTTAATTAAACAATAAACCAGTTAACAGTAGCTGAAGTGAAGAAAAGCCACAAAAACTTTCTCAGTGTTATGTTTTCTGTATTAACATACTGATGTGAAACTAAACAGAAAAAGCAATCTAATAACAAACATTCCTTTGAGACGTGTTCAGGGAGCAAAAGGACATCCACTTATTGTTCCGCCCATCCGATTGGTCCATATATGGCAATAAAGGTACAATAGACGGAAACAGGAAACAGACTGGCACATCTGTAGTATCTTATTAGCAACTAATGGATATCTGAGAAGAACACGCATATAATGCTGAATCGTCTGTACCAATCTCCTAAGCAATTACTCTTAATTAGTGGGTTCTGTTTATAGATTCAACTTAGTGTACCCTTATGCATCAAAGAGACGAAGGCAGCTGGAGAAAGAAATGATGCTCTTAAAGGAAAAGTATTACAAGATGTTGGCGGATTTCTTCCTGGTACAGTGAAACTTAATGTCTTTCCCTGCCCTGGTGTAAGGAGGGGCTTTCTCTTTTGTGAACGATTAAAGAAAAGAGAGAACAAAATTTCTAAGGCAGGCTAAGTAAAAAAGTATTCTTGCCATTTGCTTCACGGAAATGCAGAAAAAAAAAAAAAGTCACCAAAACCAAATAATTGCTCAGGATGAAGATACCACCCTCATACTGTAACTCTTAACTATTTCCAGGAGGCTCCATCCCCCACCTCCGAATGCAGTGCTCTAATTCAGAGATGCGGCACCTGCGTTTAGTGTCTGCCAAATGGAAAGCCAAGGGGCAAAATGGGCGGTGTGACCAGCTGAGAGAACACAAAATGACTTTTCCAGGCCAATCTAGTCAAAGGGGATCTGAGTACATACATGGAGCCACTGAGCCAACTGCCCACTTCTGTAAATGGAAAAATATTGTATAGCATCCCCTCACCCCCAATGTATATCACATAACTGCCTTATGAGCAAAAACAAGAAATTCCTTTTGGATAGTGGATATTCAGTTTGTACGTTACTATTCCCATGCAAACAGTTGTCTAGGTATTTTTCCTAAAGAGAGCCAACACTGCGGTCCTGTCTCTTGGGTTTCTAAAACTACTAGAAGGCTGGATTTTTGTTTCTGATTATTTTTACAATACATTATTGTGCTCTCTTGGAAGTTCAAGGAAGTTCTTTCCTGGTCTCCTGGAATTCTGTTTAAAAAGATCATTGTGAATACACAACCAGTATACCAATGTCTAACCTGGGGCTGTTCTCTCAAATGATTACACTCTGTGTATACATAAGAAAACTGGGCTGGATTTCTTAGAAGGGTGGAGGAGAAAATTTCTTTCTTGTCCATAGGTTACCACAGATCAAGGTAGAATGATCTTTTTCTGCATCTGTCATTCTGAATGTTGAGAAGTCTATACATGAACCACTCCCTCCCGAAAGCATTCAGACCATGAGAAACCAAACAACTGGCCTTTTTCACCGGCTTAACTGTTCAGAGGAAAGGTGGAATGCTGCCAGTCAGGCTTGGGGCTCTAGGAATCAGCGCTGGGCTTATTCTCCCTTGGGAATCCTGTCCCTTCCTGAAACCAGCTCCAGAGGTACTCCTCTGTTTGTCAGATGAACTAGTCTCCATTGAGCATTTGCTCTGTTTCATCATGCTATGCATTTAAGCTTCCATCAGGTTAGATGTTTAACAAATTTTTTTTTTTTTTTTTTTTTTTTTTGAGACAGAGCAAGGCTCTGTTGTCCAGGCTGGAGTGCAATGGTGCGATCTCGGCTCACTACAACCTCTGCCTCCCGGGTCAAAGCGATTCTCCTGCCTCAACCTCCGAGTACCTGGGATTACAGGTGCCCACCACCATGCCCAGCTAATTTTTATATTTTCAGCAGAGACAGGTTTCACCCTATTGGTCAGGTTGGTCTCAAACTCCTGACCTCAGGTGATTCACCTGCCTCGGCCTCTCAAAGTGCTGGGATTACGGGAGTGAGCAACTGCATCTGGCCAGATATTTAAGATTAAAAAAAATGTTCTGCTGCTCATGCGTATGGATAAAGTTGTTAAAATTTCATTAAGGGCATAGATGGCATTCTTCTGCTGGCTTGCTTTTGTGAGGAGTATGACAGAGTTGTAGCCAAAGAATGACATGCCAATGGAGACCTTCTTCATTGAACAAAGATGTGGAGAGGGGAGGAGGGAGAGGGAGGGAGAGAGATGTTACGTTATACATGCATCTAATTCATGCACAGGTAAACTGTACGAGCTGTGGGTATGGAAGGCGAGTGGGAGACAGAAAGAAACAATTTAGGCTGGCCGCGGTGGCTCACGCCTGTAATCCCAGCACTTTGGGAGGCTGAGGCGGGCAAATCACAAGGTCAGGAGATCGAGACCATCCTGGCTAACATGGTGAAACCCCGTCTTTACTAAAAATACAAAAAATTAGCCGGCCGTGGTGGCGGGCGCCTGTAGACCCAGCTACTCAGGAGGCTGAGGCAGGAGGATGAACCTGGGAGGCAGAGCTTGCAGTGAACCAAGATTGCGCCACTGCACTCCAGTCTGGGCAACAGAGACTCCCCATCTCAAAAAAAAAAGAAACAATTTAATTTAATTACTAGATGGTGATTCTGTCTTCCCTCTGAATGAGCTTACACTCCAGCACTGGAGTAAAATGTGGGACTTGATTGTGCCATATCCTCAGTTAACCTCTTTTCCCATGCAGCTTTGGCAATGCGTGTATGAGCGTCACTCCATCATGGAAATGGCTTGGAGAAGTCACTCGCCCACAATCACATTTTCTGGTAGAACGATGGTTAGCAAATGTGCTCTTTATTATATACTATATATTATTCCACAGGTTGTACATTTACATAAATATATTACTGCAAAGAATTGCAGATGACAAACCAGGCATGAAAGAACCATTTAATTTTCTGGGTACATTTGACAAAATTCAATTGTCAAATAGAAGCATTCTTCACAAATTTTAGAAACTATTCCTATGGAAGATTAATTGTCATGCCACTATATATGTTTTCTATAGACTAAATCATTCCCTCTCCTCCCAATCTCATCACCCTTCTCTCACCAACATGGTAGTAATTATTTTGGGTGATAATTATTTTTTTTCCCCCGCTCAAGACTGTTACTTCTTGGAGAAGTTCAGAAAAAGGTGATGTGATGGCCATGTTGCTAGGAAGTTTCCAGTCTGACTCCTTAGCATATCAAAGTAAAACTAGTTCTTTACTTATTTCATATTTTTCTATTGCTCAGAGGCCACAAAGATAGGCCAGACAGAGAGAGGAATGTTTGAAGTGAGCTAAGAGGAAGGAGATAAAATGAAAAAGGGGGAAGGAGCCATGCACAACCTTTTTCAGGGACTGGCTGTGCAAGGGTAGACATCCAAGCTGTGGCTTTTTTTTTTTTTTTTTTTTTTTTTTGAGACGGAGTCTCGCTCTGTAGCCCAGGCTGGAGTGCAGTGGCCGGATCTCGGCTCACTGCAAGCTCCGCCTCCCGGGTTTACGCCATTCTCCGGCCTCAGCCTCCCGAGTAGCTGGGACTACAGGCGCCCGCCACCTCGCCCGGCTAATTTTTGGATTTCTTAGTAGAGACGGGGTTTCACCGTGTTAGCCAGGATGGTCTCGATCTCCTGACCTCGTGATCCACTCGTCTCGGCCTCCCAAAGTGCTGGGATTACAGGCTTGAGCCACCGCGCCCGGCCCAAGCTGTGGCTTTAAACGGAGAAAGGGAATATTTAGCAACTACTTACAAGGTACAAGGCTCTGTGATAGATATATTTTCACATATAATTATGTTCAATCCTTTCAGTAATGCTGAGGGGCAATAAATATTCACTCTTTACACATGAGGAAACTGAAGAACAGAGATATGAGATATGCTTTAGATCACAAAGGTAGGGAACCTTTAATAACACAGTCTATACCTGTATTTTCCACTGCACCACATGCTTCCATAAAAGTACAGCGACCGTGATTACTTAGTAATTAGTGATCAACTCAGTAAATATAGTAGAAATGGCCCCTGTAAATCAAAGAAGATCCAGTAGAGAAAGCCATAAAAATCCTTAAGAGACATTTCTTACTGATACAAGTTCACTGATTCAATAGAATTCCCTGATCCAATGATTTTGTAACATATCAAGGTTATAATTTATGAGGCCATATAAAAATTATTTTTGTAAAGTATCTGCCATGTTCACCAGCACATATATTCTTAAAAAATGTCTGCCTTCTATTAATTGAAATAATTCTGCCTCTAGCCAGTGAATTGAACAGTGTGTTTCTTAGACCTGCCAGCAAAATGCCCCCTTGACTGGCTCATTCAGAAGGCTTACATCAATATGTTAGGGTGTTAATGTCTCTTAACTATTGCAACTTCTGTAATAAACGAAAGTGTAGCTTACATACCCAGTTAGGAATTCTCTTTTTGTCTGCAAGTAACAGAATTCCTGAGTGGTTTAAGTGGCAAAAGGGTTTGACTAGATCACATAAACAGTAGTCTGTAGACAAGGCAGACAAGAGGAGGAATATGGTTCAAATAAATCATCAAAGACCCTGGACCCTCCAATATTTTCCTACCTTCATTAATGTGTTGGCTTTTTGCCTCACAATTACAGATGTATTCAATGCAGGAAGAAGAGGGAGAGAGTATGAAAGGGTATGAATCAGTTTTACAGGAAAACCAAGCTTTATCAAAGGGATCTTGCAGATTTCAGCTTAAGTCCCATTGGCTAGAACCATGTCACATGGCCAGCCCTCTCTGCAATGGAAACTGGAACAGTGAGTAGCTTTTCTAGCTTCTTTAGTAGAAGGTAATATGGGAGGATGCCTAGGTATTCCTTACACCAGCTTACAGTTACTATCGCTTATAAACAAATGTCAGGTTTTATATAATTTCTGTTTATCCTCCATATTCAAGAAATGGAAAATCTTCCTGATCCTAGACCATCAACCTGATTAGTAGAGTAACCACTTTCCTTTCATTCAAAACTGGAATTCTTATTTTGAAAATGAGACATAACACTTCAACGCAACCCAGGAAAATCTATGTCATATAGTTACATGCTTTCTAGACTAGGACAGTATTTAAAATCTCTACTCTAGAAGAAGTAACTCTGTTAGGCAGTCTAGGGCACCCCAGAGATGTGGCCATGGCACACTGGAACAAGGGACTGCCCTGGCATGGATGAACTCACAGTTTTAGCAGGGGTCTCCTAGCCTTGGTGTTAGGAAGAACAGGTAGAACAAGTAATATTTCATGGAGAGGATGGGGAAGAGAGGACAAGTTTTCCAAACCTGCCTGAAGATAATCACCTAGAGTGCTTGTTAAAATACAGATACCTGGGTCCCAACCCAAAATTGAATCAAAATTTTCAGAAAATAGGTCTGGAAATTGGTTTTATTTATTTTTTTAGCAAGTGTCCCCCAGTGAATTTTATCTTCAGGTGAGTTTAGAAACACTAACAGCTATTCCCCACCCTGACTGTTCACTAGAATCATCTGGAGAGCTTGGATAAATAACACCCATGACTAGAGCCCCACCCTCGACCAATTAATAGAGCACATAGCCTGGGCATTCATATTTTTAAAAACATCTCTAGCAAGTCTACCATGCAGGTCTGACAGTAGCTGCACTCGGTCAAAGGAAGGGGCTCTGGTATGGAAGGCCAGATCCTAAGTACCACAGCTTAGGGAAAAAGCTGAGATGGCTAAAAAACAAATTCAGAACTTGGCAAATTATAGCCTGCAGGCTGAATCCTCCAGCCCGTGTATTTTTGCAAATTAATTTTTTTGGGATATAACCCTGCTCCCTTTAACGTATATTATCTATGGCTGCTTCCTACCCTATGATGACAAAGTGAATAGTTGTGACCGAGACGATATATGCACCCTCCGCCACATAGCCCCAAATATTTACTGTCTGGCCCATTATAGGAAACATTTACCAACTTCTGAACTAATTGAACATTTAGATCAGGAGTAGTTGATAAATAATAACAAGGACTGATTATACATAAGACATGGGTGCCTTGTCTCTATTAGCTCCTTAATCTTCATTTTACCAATAAGAAAATCAAATACCTGAGAGGTCAAGAAACTCAACTGAGGTCACAGAGCTAGTGAGGGGCAATGCCAGGATTTGCATGTAGGCTGCCTGACTCTAGGAACCACATACATGCTTCAATCAGTATGTCTCTTAGGCATGATTTTTTTTTTTTTTTTTTAAGACGAAGTTTCACTCTTTGTTGCCCAGCCCAGGCTGCAGTGCAGTGGCGCGATCTCGGCTTACCGCAACCTCTGTCTCCTGGGTTCAAGTGATTCTCTTGCCTCAGCCTCCCGAGCAGCTGAGATTATAGGCACCTGCCACCATGCCTTGCTAATTTTTTTCTGTATTTTTAGTAGAGATAGGGTTTTACCATGTTGGCCAGGCTGATCTTGAACTCTTGACCTCAGGTGAGCCACCCAAAGTGCTAGGATTAAAGGTGTGGGCCACCACGCCTGGCCAGGCATGAATTTTTTGACAAGGTATAAGAAGAGCAATATCCTTCCAATTTTCTAGCTAGTGGTAAGTAAGGAGGACATATGTCTGAACTAATCTAAGCAAGCACTTGCCTTTTCCCTTGTGCCTAATGTCCACTGGAACAATCAGACTGAACAGGATTCATTCTTTTAGCAAGCTTGAAAAATGGTGAGTGCTGAACTGTACAATTTCTTTTTCTTTTTTGAAATTTACAATGTTCAATATGACTAACTCTATAAGCTGGAGTTCTAAGAATCACTCAGAGTTCCCAGACATATGGCATTATGATCACTTCCTTGGCTGCATTAAGCCTCACACCCTTAATTTGTTCTGTGATATATTCAATATGTTCCTAGTTTTCCACAGGGTCAGCAGGATAGACAGTTTGCTGGTAAAGATTACAGACATTATTCTGGAATCACCATTGCTGTGGCTTTCTGTCAAGGGAACAGGGAGGCGGTTGGAAGAGAAGAGCATGCAGCCATTAAACACAGAGGAACAAAGACCATGTGGTGGCTGGTAAGACAAAAATAGCAATTTTATTGTCAATATTTTGCTTTACAGGGAGCCAATAAAGCAATTGAAACATAAATTAGATGCTGAGAGAACTCAGTCTACAGAAGGGCCTTGGGAGTAGCTTCTGGATCATCTGCCACTGACGACAGAGCCCACAGCCTCTTAGGTGCAAAGACAAAAGCCAGAGCAGGTCTGTGTCTTTCTCTAGTAAATGTGCATTCCACAATGTTGTATTATGAAAGTTAGGCATGCTGTATGCTGAAGTGCTAATTAGACAATGTAAACGAAAGGTGGCAAGAGTCTGCCATCACACCACTCCACCAAAATTCATTTATTGTTCATTTATTGAAGAATTTATTGTTCATTAGCCTATATAGCCTCGAGGTATATGGGCTGATCACGTGCTGCTATCGGCCAGGCATTCTAGCTTTGTTTTCAGTGCATACCAGACACTGAAAATGTGAGGCCATTGTTAAGTAGACTGGCAGTAGTGTTAATCACCAATAGGAGAAGTTAGCTCAGTCTACCTAATGTTAACATCCATCCAAATAAGCCTGTTAAGCATCTGGCACTATGCCAGCTACCCAGGTATCATTTGAAGAATGTATAGTTTAGGGAAACTTTTCCTTTTTTGGTCTTGCTACATCACATTGCCACTTTTTAAAAGTTGTATTATGGGTATTTGATCTGAATTCTTTAACTAGAGAACATGGGTCTCTAGTTCTTTGCTGACCTTCTCCCTTACCACTCTATGCTGTGGGAACAGCTTGCCTTGTAGTTCTTCCCCAACCCCTCCCCTAGAACCTCCTCCAAATGGTTGTTGTTGTTCAGAATTTTAGCAGAGGAGTGTGAGCCTCTCTTCCCCACAAGGTAACAATTCTGTTTTCTTCAAGCAGAATTTGAAGGGCCTCTTTGATTCTGAATCCTCAGAGTACTGGTCTATAAGGTTTTTAAGTCCCCTGCCATCTTCTGCATTGTATTAACTTTTCAGATACTTACCTAATTCATCCCACAAGAATGTACAATCCTTGAGAATGGAAACCTTACATAAGTGGTTTCTCAACGAATTCTGTTGAATGTATGAACTAAGGTTGTCAGCAACAGGTGAGCCTACCTGGTTAAAGAGGAATGCAAATTTATTCCTGTAAGAAAAAGTGTTGTTCTGGGGCCTTTCACTCTCACAAGGTTATGAATACCTTTCATAGAAAGTGAACTGGGTTGATTTCTCCCATTTAGAGCTGCGAGGAAGGAAATGAGTATTTCTAGGTGACTGCTAAGCTTTAGGCACTGTGCTATCTTTTGTTCCTTGATGCCAGGCACTTTACACACATTACTTCATGTAATCCCCTCAGCAGTCCATTGTACAAATTAGGAAATTGAAGACTCAAATAAGTTAAGCTACATGCTTCAAGTCACGTAATTCCAAGGACTGGGGCAGCATTTCAAATCAGGCAGTCTAATTCCAAAGTACACATACTCATCCACTGAGTTATATTGCTTCTAAGTCTAAAAGTTGGGTGATTTGGGGTTGTTCAGGTTCAATGTTATTACAGGGGAGATGTAAAGACCTAAAGAAGACACCAGGGCATCATGTGGGCATCTCTGAATTGAGGAGGAGTGCCTAAGCTAGAAGTACGAAGTACCAGGTAGCCCAACTCTAACCTGAGCTTGTGTGACACACACCTTTGGAATGCCTCCCTCATGGAGGCTGCCTCATCATCTATTGGATCAGGTGGGCCTCAATCCACATCTAAACGTTAGGCCAAACTAAATTACACAGCTTGGCTAAGGTGCATACTAGAGGGTTTTTTTGGGGGGGGAAAAAACCGATAAATGGATTCTAGTTGGGATTTACACAAGAAAACCAGTTCTTACAGTGCCCCAGCAACTCACCTTCCCTCTTCATCCTACACTGTCAGAAAAGCTTAGTAGCTGCCTCTTGCAATTTGCTTCAACGTGTTAGCAGATGCTAGCTAAATTAAGGCCTCTGAGAGACTGCTAGGTGAGTTGGGAGTGTGTGTCTAAGTACAGGCTCCTGAATGACAAAGAGAGTAAATCATTGTCAGGTGATGATTTACCTGCTATCACTGGATACTCCAGGCTAACTTCTACTCAGAATAAATGCCCCTCAGCTAAAAGCTCAACTTTTCTGCCTGCTCCAGCATTCTTTCAGAAATAGTCCAGAAAATTCCTATCACTACTGTGACATTCTTTTTTTTTTTTTAAATATAATATGTATTTTATGTAGATGTTATCTCTGAGACTGGATCAGTCATTCAGCAGATGACCAGACACAGAGATCGCTCTGCTTTTGTTTACTGAAGACAATTCCTCAGTGGCTACATTTTCTCCCACATCTTGACCACAGATCCCGAGGTAAAACTCAGACCTGCCAGCTGTAGATTGCCACCCATTTGCTGACTGCTCTGCTCTTGGTTTCTGGAGGCTTTCTGGGAGGCAGCATTTCCCCTTCAAAAGGTAGAAATATCTTCTGCCTGTTAACCCAAAGTTACCTTTCCCCCAAAGCTAATGATGATGGTAAATGGCCATGTTCTCAGATATGACACGGATGGGATATTTACCACAAAAATACAGGCAGTGATTTCCTGCACTGGGAGAGAATGCTAGTGGGAGGGGGAAGGACATAGAGATTATATCTTTGCCTCAAAGTATTATTATGAAAGATCAATGAACCGGTATAAGGTATAGCTTATAAAGGTATAGGGCAGGACTTAAACTTTCATAGGCATGCCAGCCACTTGGGGGTCTTGTTAAAATGCGGATCCTGATTCAATGGTTCTGAGTTGCATCTCAAGATGTTTTTTTCTTTCTTTCTTTTGAGATAGAGTCTCGCTCTTGTTGCTCAGGCTGAAGTGCAGTGGCGTGATCTCAGTTCACTGAAACTTCCACCTCCCAGGTTCAAGCGATTCTCCTGCCTCAGCCTCCTGAGTAGCTGCGACTACAGGTACCCACCACCATGCCTGGTTAATTTTTGTACTTCTTTAGTAGAGATGTGGTTTCACCATGTTGGCCAGGCTGGTCTTGAACTTCTGACCTCAGATGATCTGTCTGCCTCGTCCTCCTAAAGTGTTGGGATTACAGGCGTGAGCCACCGCACCCAGCCAATATTTTTTATTTCTAACAAGCTCTCAAGTGAGACTGATGCTGCTGGTCCTAGGACTACACTTGGAATCACAAGACTTTAAAATCTTCTACACATGGATGCCCTGAGTATTAGTATTTCCAATGCTCAATCTTATAACCAAGAAATTGGTCACATGCATGTATCCTACTGACCTGATTTTCATGCCATTACACTGTCTATAGAAGGTGAGGGAGACACTTGATATATTATAAAAGCAGTTTCATTTTATAAAAATCTAGATTTACCAAACTGATTTATATTTCTTAGAATTCACCTTAGGATTCCTAAAAGTAGAAAGCACTCCTTTTAAGAAAATATGATGTTTAAAGCCCTAATTTAAATATAGAAGTGCAGAAAGCTATTTTTAACTAAACTGTGAAATATCTAGATTGGGAAATGGTGGCAAGGAGTTAATACCACAGGATTGAAATGATAGCCCTTTTATTTTCTGTAGATTTGAATGACTACTTCTGCCATGGTCCTAAGGCTTTTAGGTACTCCCAGATAATGGGAGGCAAGATTTCAATAGATGGTCCCTCTCCTAAGACCCTCTGCAATTGGCAGATCATTCTACCTATCAGTGGCCACCTGGGAAGTGGTAAACTGGGTCAGCCCAAATAGGTCAGGTGCTTCTTCAAAAACCACTGAAGATATAAAGTTAAGCTAAAAACAAATCAAAGGAACCCAAAGTTAATTCTATTTGTACCATCATTACTCATCTAGTATA
This sequence comes from Macaca mulatta, assembly GCF_049350105.2. Taxonomy (NCBI): domain Eukaryota; kingdom Metazoa; phylum Chordata; class Mammalia; order Primates; family Cercopithecidae; genus Macaca; species Macaca mulatta. The sequence goes on from NC_133407.1 coordinate 23,333,811, forward strand.
TTGAATTCAAATAGTGGCAGAATGTGTGTTTGTCAGTGTCAAAAGTCATGCAAGGACAGGCAAATGTCTTTGGAGAACAGTTACCAGTTTCCTGGGTCTATGAATTTCATCTCATAGTGTGATTGAATCATCTTTTAGAGAACTATATTTTATATGGGATATGACAAAAGAGACACATTTTTTAATATAGATATACCTCAAAGATATTACATGTTTAGTTCCAGACCACTGCAATAAAATGAATATTGTAATAAAGTGAGTCACACAAATGTTTTGGTTTCCCAGGGCATATAAGAGTTATGTTAATATACTTGAGTATATTAAATGTGCATTAGCATTGCATCTAAAAAAGTCATCTACATAACTTAATTTTAAAATAATTTACTGTTAAAAATTGCTAATGATCACCTGAGCCTTCAGTGAGTCATAATCTTTTTGCTGGTGGAGGTCTTGCCTCAATGTGGATGAGTGATGACTGATGGATCAGGGTATTAGTTGGGTGGCTGTGACAATTTCTTTAAAAAAGACAATAATGAAGTTTGCTATATCATTCTTCCTTTCACAAAAGATTTCTCTGTAGCATGCAATGCTGTTTGATAGCATTTTTCCCACAGGAGAACTTCTTTCAAAATTGGAGTCAATTCTTTCAACCTCTGCTATCACTTTATCAACTAAGTTTATGGAATAGTCTAAATGTTTCATTGTCATTTCAACAATTTTCACAGCATCTTCACCAGGAGTAGATTCCATCTCAATAAACCATTTTCTTTGGTCGTCCACAAGAAGCAACTCCTCATCTCTTCAAGTTCGATCTTGAGACTGTAGCAACCCAGTCACGTATTTAGGCTCCACTTCTGATTCTTGCTTTCTTGCTATTTTCACCATATCTTCAGTTACCTCATCGAGTAGAGTTTTGAATCTCTCAAACTCATCCATGAGGGCTGGAATCAACTTCTTCCAAATTCCTGCCCAAATATGGGTATTTTGACTTCCTCCCATGAATTGCAAATGTTAATGACATCTAGAATGTTGAATTATTTCTAGAAGATTTTCAATTTATTCTGCAAAAATCCATCAGAGAAATCACTATCTATGGCAGCTGTACTTTACAAAATGTATTTATTAAATAATAAGGCCTAAAAGTTGAAGTTACTTCTTGATCCATGAGCTACAGAATAGGTGTTGTGTTAGCAGGCATTCAACAAACAAACAAAAAACATGTCCTTGTATATCTCCATCTCTTGAGTGACCAGGTGCATTGCAATAAGCAATAATATTTTGAACAAAAATCTTTTTCTGAGGTTTCAAAAATAGGCTTAAAATATTCAGTAAACCCTGCTGCAAACAGATGTGCTGTCATCCACACTTTGTTGTTCCATTTACAAAGCACAGGTACAGTAAAGTTTACATAATTATTAAGGGCCCTAAGACTTTTAGAATGATCAATGAGCATTGGCTTAAAGTCACCAGCTGCATTAGTCCCTAAAAAGAGAGCGTCCTTTGAATCCATGCACTGACTTCTCCTCTTTAGCTATGATAATCCCAGATGGCATCTTTTCCCAATATAAGGTTGTTTCCACTACAGAGAAAATCTGCTTAGTGTAGCCACCTTCATCAATTATCCTAGCTAGTATTCTATATAGCTTGATGTACCTTTTTCCATCAGCACTTGCTGCTTCACCTGGAAGTTTTATGTTATGGAGACGGCTTTGCTTAAACTTCAGAAACCAACTTCTGCTAGTTTCAAACTTTTTTTTCAGCAGCTTCCTCACTTCTCTTAGCCTTCATGGCATGGAAGTGAGATATGACTTTGCTCTGGATTAGGTGTTAAGGGAATGTTGTGATTGGTTTGATCTTCTATCCAGACCACTAAAACTTTCTCCGTATCAGCAATAAGGCTGTTTCATTTTATTATTGTTAGTGTGCTCAATGCAGTACCACTTTTAATTTCCTTCAAAAACTTTTCTTCTGCATTCACAACTTGGCTGTTTGGTGCAAGAGACTTAGCTTTCAGCCTCTTTTGGCTTTCTTCACTAAGTTTAATCATTTCTAGCTTTTGATTTAAAAGGTGAGACTTGTTACCCTTCCTTTCATTTAGAGGCTATTGTAAGGTTATTAATCAGCCTAATTTCAGTATTGTTGTGTCTCAGGGGATATGGAAGTTGGAAAAGAGGGAGACAGGGAATGGTTGGTGGGTTGAACAGTCAGAACACACATGGTATTTATCAATTAATTTCCCCATCTTATATGGGCATGGTTCTTTGTGCCCTGAAACAATTACAATAGTAACACCAAAGAATGCTGAATCTTAACAGATATAATAATAATGAAAAAGTTTGTAATATTCAGAGAACACTTGTGACAGAGAGAGGAAGTGAGCACATTCTATTGGAAACAGTGCTAACGGACTTGATCAACACAGGGTTGCCACAAGCTTCAATTTGTAAAATATATAGTATCTGCAAAGCGCAATAAAGCAAAGCACAATATAATGAGGTATGCGTGCACAGAATTCTTATTAAATGTTAATTAATTTAGTCAAGTTAAAATTGAAACTAACAGTTTCACTCTTTTGCTTATATGTGGTCTCAATAAAAAATAATTGTCCATGTAGATACAACAGGATGACAATTTCTATAGATAACTGATAACTGTAATAAACATAGTCTTGAATATCTACCTTGATTTTCTTTTCTTAGAAACTAATGTTGTTTTTAAATGTCCATTCATGCTCAAATGTATCAAGAAAGAGACTCATGTTACTAATTAGAATTCTGATTTAAAGCTTAAATACAAACAGTAAAAAGCAAATGCAAGTTGAATAGTGGTCTATTTTGCATTACTCTATAAACCTTGGTACGACAAACCAGGGGCAGGGACTGAATGAATGGTCCTTTTTAAAGCAATGTTCAACCTAGAACCTGGCAGGATTTTCCTTTGGCTACAAAAAAAAAAAAAAAAAAAAAAAAAAAGTCTCATTTATGGTGCTGCTTTTAAAACGATGTATCACAGACTGGAGGCAAAATATAAACAGCTAACTGTTCGTAATTTCTTCATGGATATATCTGCTTTCATCTATGTACAACGGTAATTTGACTATTCCCCAAAAGTCTCCAGTCACTTTGTGACTCTTGGGCCCTGCCAGATGTTGGGGAATTGCTTGAAAGGCAGGCTTGTAGCTCCCTGAAGACCGAAATTCCCAATACCCCCAAGGTATATTATCTGGAGGCAAAACAAAGCCTTCTTGACTTGTTCTGCTAATCTTTTATCTCTTCAGTTGCCTGACCATGGCTTCCCTGAATGAGATCTCAAATTTGATCTTAGGTTAAAAGGATGTTTTGAGTATCTTTACTCTTGGGTAGACAATGGCTATTTCGGAGAGCTCTGGTATTTCAAAACCAGAATCTTCTTTTAAACTCAACTAACTCTTGCCTTCAGGTCTTACAAAGTGGTTCTGCCTCTCAGTCATGGCTGTGGGCCGAAAGGACAGGGTGATTGGTGATTAGAAGGGTGGACTCTTTGGCTAACATTCCTTATAGAATGCCAGTGGGACCTCAGCTAAGTATATGGCTTTTTAATCACACAGTTATTTAAATGACAATAAACTAAGCTGCAACAAAGAGGCCCTCATGGGCGTGGTAAATCTTCCACTAAGATATTAATTTCCACTAGAAATTGAGAATTACAGTCAAATTCAATAAAAGTGATTATAATTTATAAAGCTCTTCAAACTTTAACATCTATGTGGAAAATAAGAAAATTTTCTACTAAAATCAAAACTCCTTTGCTTTTTCTATATCTGACCAAACTAATTTCACTGGGTTTTTTCTGTAAGTTATTGTAAAATATTGATAAACCAACCCCAAACCTATATGACCCAGTTGTCCTGAATTACAGCATTACCAAGCTTTTTTAAAGCTAAAGAGAAGGGAGCAAAAATCACATCCTTTATTGATGTGCATTTCACCATTGAAATAAAAATATATCTTAAAATGTCAAGCTCTGTCCTATGTGAGAAATGATAAATTATAAGAATTCCAGCTACATTAAAAATTCCTTCAACTTTAAGTTCTTAAAGTTTGTTTTCTTTGGATGTATAAGGGTGTTCTTTTAAATACAACTCAGCCACAGTGAGCAGTCTTTTGAAATGGTAGAAATATTAAGTGTTTGAAGATAATAATAGGGCTTGTGGTCTGCATTAAATAGACTGAGATTAATGTACTTTCATCTCAAAGCAGTGTTTGAGCACGTAAGTGATTACACAAACAGTTTGAAAATCTGTCTGCTGCTACTCCTTGCTTAATATTGTTTTCTTTTTGAACAATTTAGGGGCACTCAAATCATGGGCAATTCTGGGCTCCCAACAAATCTGTGTGGTTGTTGATGCCATTAATAATCTTGGCCCAACTTGCCAAATATGTGTTCCTCTACTTCCCTAGTGAATGATCTGCTATGGACACCACCTTCCCCTATGCTATGTTTCCTGAACCCAACTTCTAAGCCCATGATGGTTCTTCTAAGGCCTTCCTTCTTCATCCCCAAACTCTCCCCCATCCTTTGGTGTTGAAATCCAGGCCTAATACACCTATTAAATCATCTTCCCTCCCAGTTAGCACACTGCTTCTAACGTGTATTATTAATTGAAGGTATGTGGCATATGTTATATTCAGCTTTGTGCTGGTTCTTTTATTGTGATTTTCTATGGCCATTACAATAATTGTCACATAATTAGTGATGCATTGTTTCATGAAGTTATTTATCTAGTCATTTAGTACTCCTACCATTTATAAAACAAAACACTCTAGGATGCTGTATGTGTTATTTTTACAAAACATAAAAATAGATGTCTTAATTAGGTTAAAAACCAAGCAAAGTTTTCACAGTAACCCATAAACCCATTAAAAGAGGTATCATCACATGAATTTTTATACAATCATGGCTGGGAATGGTTGGAATTGTTTTAATATACAAGTATAAAGACAAGAAAATGGCTTATCCATATGTGTTCTAATCCCAGCTTTTTCTAAGTATTAATCATGGAATTCAACCTGCACATACTATCTTCAATAGAGTCTTTAATAAGCCCTTTGAGTAAAGCTTCTCGTCATGACATATGCCTGTCAAGGGTTCAGTCTATTCCCCTGGCATATTGAGGGACCAATGGACCAATAAATCCTTTTTATTCTAAGGTTTTTGGACAGCACGTTATTCTTATATTCTAAGAGAAGTCAGAAATGAATGCTGCTAGACCCAAGAAGGTTGGGTCGGATAAGGAGTCATTCCACATGTGAATGTTGCTTATCCCTCTAAATGCCAAGACTTCTTAAACATTTTCTTGTAGAACATTCACAATTTTGTATTTCATTTTTTTAATGAAAGGAATTTTACAAAGATAATAAGCTTTTTGTTGACAAATTACTTTCAAAATTGCGAATACTATTCATGATGTTGTGGCATTATCTGGAGTTTGCCCTAAGTTGAGCTTTTAGCCTTGGTGCATGGCCCCAGATTGATATGTCCTTATAGTTCTACTGACTACTTTTTCTGTTTTACTTCATTTTTATTTGTGTTTCATGCACTGTCTGTCCAAAAAAAATGACTTAATGCACTACTTGCTTTTTAAAAAGTCTTTGCTCTTTTCTTTCTACCATTTAGCTATATCTTCTCACTGACATCAATGTGTTTCTGGTTTTTCTGGCTGTTCTATTTTACACACAACTGTTCAGACAAGAGTCCCAGAGTGCCACAACCTATCCTGTTGAGAACAACACTTTGACATTACCACGAATCATTTGCAGCATAATAGTGGTCTATTTGCCATTCTAAGGCTTTTCCTACTTACCTCTGGTTTTCAGCTAGCAGATTAAAGCTTACTTTTCCTAAATATCAGACATCCAGGTAAATAGGGTTATTTCATAATTCCCAGGGAAATAGAAGTAATATGAAGAACGCTTTAGAACTGTGTCATCCAATATGGTAGTCAGTAGCCACATATATTTTAAATTAAAACGAAATAAATTTAAACTAAAGTTGAACTTTAATTAACATTAAATAAAATTTAAAAATCAGTTCCCTAGCTGCACTAGCTATTTTTGAGTGCTCAATAGCCACACCTGGCTATTGGCTACTCTATTGATGGATCAAAACAATTTCTACTGTCCCAGAAAGTTTTTCTGGATAGTATGCTTCAAAGAATTCAGGGAAGCATGGTTCTGGGCCTGTTAAACTCAGACCAAAAGAAAAAAAAAAGAGAAAAGGAAAGAAATGATGGGACCTAAAGGACCTTTGTTATGCCTTTTTCAAATATTTACTATGTATTTTTTAAACAATGGCATCATAAGTAGAGTTTAATCTTCATATAATATTAGTAACTTTGAAATTCATGGAACAAAAATCTACTCATAGGGAAAAAGTCTGTGCAGCAGCAAGAAAGCTTCAGATGTGATGCTTGCGCTTCATGATTTAGACCAGGGAGAAGCAGTGATGGTTAAGGTCAGATGCATTCCTAGCTACATTCTGATTCTTCCATAATGAACATGGTAACTGAGAAAAGAGCATAAACCCTGTTTGAAAAAATAAATCCTCAATTCTAATCCATTCTGGATCTTAGAGCCATTTTTTTGTTGTTCTTAATGTAGAATATTCTTAATGTAGAATATTGATTGATGAGAAGAATAGAGAATCAAGTTTTCAGGGAACTAAAAAATATTTTAGTTGACAGAGAATAACCACATATGATAGTATCACATCATCATCCTAGCTAACACCTTTGAATGATTACTATGTCCCAGAACTGTACACGTTTTAGCTCATTTAATTCTCACAATAAACCTCTTAGGAAGGTATTTTATCCATATTTTACAGATCAGAAGCAGAGCCCCAGAAAAGGTTTACTTAAAAGAAAATAAATAAAACTAACTCAGGTGATTCAGCTAATAAACAGCAAAACCTAGATGGAAACCTAAGCAGCTGGCTCTAGAACCTGTGCCTTCACTATTTCAGCCTCCTACATCCTATGTGCCATTTAACAGCTTTTGAATTTTTGACTAGATAAAAGATTTCCTGTTAACTCTTACAAAACTCTACTAAATATTACTTAATAGCTCATGATTGCCTCAGAAAACGGTTTAATGTTAGCAGATCTTATGATTTTCATTATGAGCAACAGGTTTTACTAAGCTAATGATTTGTAAATTGCCAGTAACCAAAGAGATTTGGTTAACAAAATGCCATACAATTAGTTTACTTCTCTACCTTTGGAACTAAACAGAAAATACAATAAAAAATAGAAAAGCACATTGTCAGGAATTGCTGCAAGAAAGCAATGTTCTTTTAAATCATGGCAAATGTCTTTTTTTTTTTTTTTTTTTTTTTTTAATGAAAACAGTACTCTCCAGGAAATCTCAGTTTTTGTTTTTGTTCAAACAGGACTGTAATATTTAATTAACTTCACAGCTGGATCAACATATTTATGACATTTTATACTCATTTTTCTTAAATCCTTCCCCCTCTCCTTGTGTCACACACATACTTTTTGTTTTCATCAGTGTTGATTAGTCTTTTTACTTGGAAGTGTGTCTGCATATGTGCGTACAGCTTTGCCAAAAACTCTCATATTTTAGTGAACCTCCTTTCTGAATCTTTATAAGCCTGCTGTATTGAAAAACAAAGTGGATTATGTGTAGTCACAGAAAACAAGTTTTAAAGAATAGGTATCAAGTTAAGAAAAAAAAACTGAATTTATTAGAATGCATTTTTGAGATAACTTAAGGCATAAGCGCCTGGGATTTATTCCTAGCTGTGCCTCAAACCAAGGAAGCAGTAAACCATGTCACTGATCTTAAATTGCATATTTGTTTCCCTTTTAATATTTGCATTTACAGTTACTATCCTCCAGGGTGCTGACATGATTGTCACTGCCTAAGTGCCCAACCCAAAACTTGCAGAGTAGATATCACAGGCTTGGGAAAAAAATCCTGGCAAAAGCAGTGGAGCACTCTTTTAAGAAACACTCTGTAACTATGTTTTTAACGTCACAAAGAATGCTACTCTTCGGGAAAATAATCAGTGATTCTGAATTGAAAAGTAATTGAGAAGAGTCCATCTTTAAAGGTGGAGACATTCAAGTTAAATGATTAAAATATTTATGAACATCTTAACAAATTTATTTCACATATACTTCCCCTTTTACATATGGTTAAGGATGACGTGATAAAAATGTCTAAATTAAATCTAAAAGAACTCATTCAACATCAAGAATGAAAATTCAGAGTGATAAGAAAGCATTGTGCCATTGTTTAACCAGCAGTTGTAAAACTTTTTATAAAATAATGGTGTACTTTATAATCAAACTGTCTTAAATTTGATGAAATACCATAAACACAGATACTAGCATTAGTTAAACCTGGAGTAAGTCCTTGATCTTTTTTTTCCCCCAAATATTTTATTTTTAAAAATGTTTTAAAGTTTTATTTTTAATTGACAATTGTATAAATTTATGGGGTACAATATGATGTTTTCATACACATATACATTGTGGAATCATGGAATCAGGCTAATTAATGCATTTATCACCTCAAATACTTGTTTCATTGTAGTGAGAACACTTAAAAGCCATTATTGTAGCTATTTTGAAACATACATTATTATTAACTATAGTCACCATGCTGTATTAATCCTCTACTGCTTAATACCTGTGAATTCTTAAATTTATATGTTGATTTTTCATCTTTTACTTTGATAAAAGTGCCTAGCATAATGTTTTTTGAGAGAATCAATTGCAATAAAACAGGGAATGCATCTTAGCACAATGCCTAGCATATAATAAGGATTCTAGCTCCCGCTATTATTACATGTGTTAATATGGGCAAGTCACAAAATTCTTGGATGCTGAGTTAATTGTGAATGTGTGTCTAAAATGTCCTGCTGGGTTTCATAAAGTTGTTGTGATGTTCAAATGAAATAATATCATGAAAACACAAGATGGCAAACTACTGTACAAATGTGCTATTATTATTTATAATTATAGTAGCAATTGGTGCTATTAAACATAGATGCTTTTCCCATGATTATGAGCACTTTGGTATAGGAAAGACTTACTACTTGGATTCAAGCAGAAGTTGAAAGAAGGAAGAGACTGAAGCCTTCCTTCAGGAGAAGAGAGGAAAAGCTGGGATTAGATCATCTCTTCTTTTCACTTGTCAACTTTTTTACAATATAGTGTAATGTGTCAAGATGTGTCGAGAAAGAAATTTATAGCAGACAAGTACTTGACTCTCAATGGAGCCACACTCTTTAGACCCCTACTTTTTATTTTGTTGGCCTCAACCCACACTCTTCACCAATCTCACCTTCTTTTGCACCCCTGATCCCTTTTATCCTTTCTTCCAAGAACCCACAATTTCCTCTGCCTTTATCTATCCCAGATAGATCTAGTGCTCGTAATGGTGAAAAACTTCCCAGCTTGGTATTTTGTTGCCCTTAATTTTGGGGAGGGGTTGGGAGTGGAAAGAAGAACTATCAATCTTGGTACAAATTCTCAGATTAGAATTTAAAGTCTTTGGGGCCTTGTCTCTTCTCTCACTGGACAGTGTGGCAAATGGCTTCACTCTCTCTCCTCCTTGATATATTTCTATTGCGAATAGGATCCATCATAGACTTTTTGATTCCTGAAATCTAAACCTTTTACGAATATATATATATATGTTTTTCAGCAAATGAGAAATTTTGAGAAATTATAGCATGCCAGACGGGTTTAAACAATTCATCTGGTATGTTGAAGCTAATTAGACATGCAACATAAACACTGTCATGAATAAAATGTACAGAAAAGGCATTTCACAAACAATACAACTATAAAACCCTACATCTGATAAAAAATGTTTAAAAAGAAACAAGGCTTTGCCAAGATTATTTTCCAAAGTCCATTATTTCTAGTGCGATATCTGCAAAGGGAGCCAAGTCACTGAACAGCCTCATGTAAAAGAGCAAATGACTCCAGCTAAACACAAAATGATTAGGAACTCAGGGGAAGCCAGTAGGCCTTAACTGAGTCATGTTGTCCTTGGCTCTAAGCTTGTGAATTTTGCCTAAAACTTGGCTTATTCTGTAGGTACCTCACTCTACATAACTTTTGGGTTTGATTTCCGGGCATGACCTAAGATCTCAACTGACTTTCCCTTGAAGCTTGATTTTCAGAAGACAAAGAGGTTGATTCCACATAAATAGAGAGTTTGGGAAGAAATAATACTAAATATTGATAACTCTGTTGGGACACATTGACATATTATATGAGGTAGAAGCAGAGATGAACAATTCATTAATTCAGAATTTCCAGATCAAGCAGTTTCTGTATGCAAGGATGAGGCTGCAGGAGACAACAGGATGAGTGAGACAGTGTTTTGGCCTCTTAGAATTTGCTGCAAGACATTCATACCAGTAACTATAAAAGATGACTCAGGTGGGGCATGGTGGCTCATGCCTGTAATCCCAGCACTTTGGGAGGCTGAGGCAGGTGAGGTCAGGAGCGAGGCCAGCTGGGCCAACGTGGTGAAACCCCGTCTCTACTAAAAATACAAAAATTAGCCAGGCGTGGTGGCAGGTGCCTGTATTCCTAGCTACTCGGGAGGCTGAGGCAGGAGAATTGCCTGAACCCAGGAGGCAGAGGTTGCAGTGAGCCAAGATCACGCCATTGCGCTCTAGCTTGGGCGACAAGAGCGAAACTCTGTCTCAAAAAAAAAAAAAAAAAAAAAGTGACACGATGCTCAGGCAGGGTTGAATTGGAGCAGAGAAGGCAAATTCCCCCACACTCAGGTCCCTCTCCTGTTTCAAATATACTGAGGCTTAATACGAGATGCAATCCAGGTCTGCAAGAGTGAGAGAAAAAAAATGCAGTGAGCCAGGAAGAAAGGAGAGTAAATACAAGGTGGTACATTACTAATCTGGCCACTATTTTATAAAAAAAATCACAACATGCTCAGTCTTGCTGGAAAAGTCATATAGGAACATAGCTCCTTAGAACAATTCTTCGGCCTCTATTTGTCAGAGTTAGTCACAGAAGGGAAAACACAGCATACTTTCTAATGAAGTCCAGCTGAGAGAATTCAGGGAACACTGTATGTTTAGGTGACATTTTAGCTGAGCCCTAAAAGTCAAGTAGGGTTTTGGTAGCTTCCACTAGACGGGAAAGCCTTCCAAGACAGTGAAAACCACGTGTAAAAGTCCTCAGTAAAGACTGGTGCTACTGAAGGAATAGTTGTTTTATTCCCCTACCTGGAAATGAACAAAATATAGCAGACATGAAAGAGGCCTGTGATGTTCCTGTTTGTCCTATGGCAGTCTTATTTTAAATGAAAAGAACATTTTTGCCCACAGTTTCCCATACTAAGGCAATCAAGCTTGAACAAGATGTTTAATAGGGTCTTCCTAATGATACTCCACGCTGAGTTTTCAAATCCAAAGATTTGACTATGAGGACTGAACAGGTTTTAGTGAAGGAAAGCCTTTATAAAAGAGAGCGTCTGAAATGAAACCATGTAAAAATCAATTTTTAATCAGCCAAAAACATTCCTAAACAATTTCTAATCACTTTCTTCCTCCATTACTCTGCACCAAAAGGTGTGTAGTTAATAACAAAATGATGACAAAAGATGGCTACAACATTTAGGTAAATAGAAAATTCCAACCATATGCAAAAACATGCTTTCATTTTTAAACTTTTCTTTTAGTGAATTTTTCTAAAATTCATAGTATTTTAGAAATTTATAGTAGTCATTAATTCACTTATTCAACAAGTATTAAATACCAGATAGAGATGAGTCATACTCTGATATGTTATGCTTATTGAAAATAAAATATTTCGTAGTCTATGCCTATAATTTGGACACATTGAAGGGTTAAAGTGAGAGTAAGTTTAAATGCAAAGACTGAGGCTATTGAATCTATTTCAACTTGGTCTTGAGATAAGTTATATCAATACCAATTGAACCTACATCATCTCATTCTAAATATGCCTGTTATCCATTTGTGCCCCAAACTGTTTTAAATAAGGGAAGCTCAGGAAACCTGAAACCATTTCTCCACAAAAAAAGACATACTGTAATTATAATTGATGCTTTAAAATATATATTATGGATAAAGAAAAATCTACCTTTGTATGAAAATTCAGAAATATAAATCATGGTTCTAATATTTACAAACAAAACATTGATAGAGTGTGGAATAAATTGAAATAATTCTTTTCCACCAGACTTGTCTTCTGCTTCAATAATTGATTCCTTACAACCAATAAAACAGTAAGAAACACATCCAGTGTAATGATTTAAAAAAGAAAGATATTATCTACCAAACATAAAATTCTTATTTACTGAATTTCTAGAATGGGTTAACACTATTTTTTCTAGATATTGCCTCTTTCTCATTAGAACTTACACTGGACCTTCTTACCCTGTCCATGTTTTTTAATTTCAGTTTTGCATGTCATCATTTTGCCTTCCTCAGCTAATTACATTATTTTTTCCTACCTTGCTTCCAGTTAACTAATCCTCTCTTCAACAGATTCTAATTTTCTATTGATTCACTCATTGATTTTTTACTATTACAATGTTTGATTTTTTTTTTCTATATCTCTTCCTTAAAATTTCCTCAAGTTCATCATTCTTTTTTTCAGTGATTAACCTAAAACTCTCCCAGAGTATTTAGTTGTTTTCAGTGAGAGTACTATCCTAGGTATCTACTTAAACAGGGCATGTCTCCTTGTATAACTACAGGGGGATCATTTATATCACTTTTCTTATAAAATTATGTGCCCTAACTTGCTGCTCCCCTACTCACAAAGGTAAAATGTAAATGTTACACAAATTACATGGATTGCAAAATAAAGGCTGCTTCCTAGAATTGTGTAGGATTCCATGTCCCCAAAAGTACAAAAAAGTGATATATTCTAGTATATATTATATACTAGATATATTTCTAGTATACTATATACTATTATATGAATTGTAATTTATAAAATATAATTTCATATAATTATTTGAAATTATAGTATATAGAAATATATACTATATATTTATATGTTCTCTAAATATATAGTTTATATTTCTATAATACTATATTATATACTATATAATAGATATTTCTATATTATATACTATATACTATAATATATAGAAATATATAATTTCATGTGTCTAGGTACTTTACATATATGATTTTAAAACCTTACAAATATTATTATTTTCATGTTAGAGCTGAAATAAGGAGGCTCAGTAAGTTTCAGATGCTTTTGCAGAGTCAGATAACTAAGTCAATATTTGACTTAGGAGACTCCAAAATGCACCTTCATTGCACACACTACATGTACCCAGTTACTTGCAGTGATTCTGCTGTCTTTGTCATGCATAGTCAGCAGGTTACAACACCAAAGAAGAGTGGGAATTAAATACCCAAGCGAACCAGAGTACTTTGTTCTTCCCTATGACCACAAACCACTCCAGTCTTAGGCGACCAGTTAGCAAATGTTGGCTCTTTGTCCCCTACAACCAGCTTAGAAACCTATCAGATGTATTAACCATAGTGGAGGAACTTCATTAGGAGTGTCATCCTTATGCATATTTACCCAAATGGTGCCTTTTTTGTTTTTCAAAATTAAAGTTAATGATGTTACTAAAACTCAACACAGAAGTGAACTACTCTTCATAAAAATATATGTGTATATATATTTTTTAGGCCTTTAAACTATACATAATTTCTATTACTGTCTTCCCTAGACCATGAGAAAATAATAATTTATAGTACCACTCACTTATCAGATTGAAACATGGGGCACATTTTGATCAAAGGTAGCTGGGTTGCCTTCCTCCCTCCCTCCTTTCTTTCTTTTCTCTCCTTCCCACTTTCTTCCCCTTTCCCCATCACTCTCCTCTCCTTTACTAAATATGGAGCCCCTGTGGAGCTTATATCCTAGTGTGGTACTGGGAAGTCAGAAAATGAACACGTAAACAGAGATGCAAAAAATGGTACTTTCAGGCAGCGATAAGGGCTAAATAGGAAATAAAGCCGATAGATGAAATACAGAAAAATTGGGGCACAGCTAAATTACAAAGGGCCTTGAGGGGCTGCCAGAATGAGAAGACACCAGCATAATGCGAAAGGCTTTCCAGACAGAGAGAAGCACGAATGGAAAGCTCCAAGGAAGGAAGGAGCGTGGCCTGCTGAGTTCAAGGAGTTGATAGAAGGTTGCTGGGCTGTGGCAAGGCCCAGTAGTGAGAGGTCCTAGGAAGAGGTGAGGGAGGTTTGCAGGGTCAGATCAGGTATCTCTTGTATGCCACAGTCATGGGTCTGGGTTTTATTCTATGAAAACGAGGAGCTATTGGAGGATTTTAAGCAGAGAGTGACATAGTTTGATTTACACTCTTCCAAGATCACCTGGTTGCTGTAGGACAATACTAGAGGTAGGAGATAAGTTAGGGGAGTCTACTGAGTGCAGGTGAAAGATGATGATGGACCTGACTGGAGTGGTGTGGCAGAGATGGAGAGAATAAGATGAAGGTGGGGTGGATTTTGATAGAACTTGCATTGAATGTAGTGTGTGAAGAACTTGCATTTGATGGAACTTGCATTGAATATAGTGTGTGAAGGAGACGGAATATCAAGGACGACTAAAGGTTTACCTTGCGTTTTAGTTGCTCTTAGGACTAATTCTCAGATAAAAGAAAACACATGCTGAGTAATTCAAGTGAGAGACTCTAGCAAGTTATTCCAAAGAAATTGTCCATGACATGGTGAAAACTAGCCAGACTATAAACACAAAGCTGGTGTTCCATTGACCAGTGATGTAGTTTGCTTTTCAGGAGATGAAAGTTATTGCCAAGAGCTTTGCTACTTAAAGCATTGTTGGGGCCAGCAGCACTGGATCACCTGGCTGGAAAGATAGTCTTTGTCTCCACTCCAGTCCCATGGAATCGAATCTGCTTTGTTCATGTGCACATGAAGGTTTGAAATGTAGGTGCAAAGAGACATTTTAGCATACTGGAACCATATCTTTCGTTTTAAGAAATGTACAAAAGCACCATGCTTGTTTAGCATGAGTGACCTTTTAAAAAAAAAAAGAGAGATTGCTTTCACTGGAAAAATAACAATAACAAAATACTAAACAGTTTCTGTAAGCTTGCTTCCAATCACCTTACTGACTAGATTTCTTTCCCTTTCCAGTGGTCTTTCTTTCCCATTTTAGTAATTGCACACAAGAGAATGGAAATCTGCACAAATCTGGTTACCAGGCTTCAGGGTTTTGTGGTCAGAAATACTGCTCTCCAGTAATATTTTAAAGGAAACATTACTTTCTTTAATTATAAATGGAGGTCATAGCAATTTCTGCACAGACCCCTAAATGTTTTATGATGTTTTTAATGAAAAAAAGGCAAAGGAGCCAGCACGTCAATATATCACACACACCAGAGCAGCAAAAAATTATAATAAAAATCTATGTACTCAACTACATTTTCAACTGGCAGTGAATCTATTGAGAATGGAACCATTTATACAGAGCTAATTTCTTACTTGAGTTCAGGGGAAACTCACTGGGAAGGCCACTGCCCTCTCTCCCTGCTCAGTCTGGTTTTCCTGCCTGGAGAAGTCACCTAAAAATGGAATGCAAAAGCCATCTGTTTAAAAACCAAATCAAGATGTTTTCCAGAGCAGTGGTGCTGATATCACTATATTGGTTTGCACAGAGGGGTTATTAATCAAAGTTCAATTCAAGTCAACAAGTATTTATTGAACACCTATAATACTTAGGTTTTTTTGATTTATGTGCATATAGCGCTACTGAAAGTTGCTGATTGAGAAGTTTCCACATTGACAATTTTAAAGACAAAAGAGGTGAACTTTCCTTAAAATGCTTCTGATTATGGAGATTTAATCCCACTGTCGGAGCATTAAATTTATTATGTCTTCTTTCCCCTTGTTTTTAAATATCTGAATCTAGCAGTACTGTTTAAATGCCTCCTCCTCAGAGAAACCTTTCATGCCCACCCAATCGAACATCAATTTTTGCCCTGGTTATTCCTTCATACGCCCTAGTACTTTCCTTTCATAGCACTTAATACATGCTGCAGTGTTGTGTGTCTTTATTTGCTTGTGCTCTGTCTTCTCATTAGAACAGTCCTCATGAGAACCGGGGCTGCTCTGATTTGCTCTCCACTGAATCCCAGCTGCTTAGTGGAGTACCCGTCCAGGCAAATAATAACTATTTGTTGAATGAATACACAAAAGTGTTAAACTGTCAAAATCTTTTCTCTGCTCCACTGATTACCTCCTCATTTCAGATGCCCTGATTAAACTTCGTCTTTCTCTGAATTTCTTATTCTTCATTTGTTCATTCACTTAGCAACAGTATGTGTCTGGGTAGAATGTGTTTGGTAGAAAAAAATCAATATTTTTTGAGGCCTCCCACTTTAAATCTAAGCTGTTCTAATCATTTCTTGCTGTATTTAATTTCTGATTTTTCTTACTAGTAACCTAGATGATCTCAATCAAGAATTTTTATCAGTTGCTAAACAGTTAAGTTTGATATGTAAGTCATTAGTAACAAAATTTCCATTAAAATCACTTGCCTTCTTCTATATTAACCAAATGAATTACATATTTTGAAGAAGCAGCCTGAAAAGACCAATCTATTGTAAAAACACATAAGGAACACAGAAATAGGTGACCAATGGTATGGTATCTACAACACAGCTGCAGCTAGGCTGACAACAAACACGAGGCAAATAAAACCAATGTGCCACAAATAAGGACCATAAATCAAATGGAGAAAGAAAGCAAATACCTCAATCTCAACTTGTCTCCAGGTCAAAACCTCAAAGCTGCATTTCAGTGGATATGTTTAACAGGTTCACAAGGAGCAAGACAGAGGTTTGGAGAAATATTTAGGAAAAAAAACCTGAAACACTGTTGTTTCCAAGGGGAAAATAATTCTGTAACAGTCATTTTGACTCTACCAATCTATTAGGTCCAGAAAGGGTGTGAAGAGGGACCTGCATGTACATTCCATAAAATTCCCAGTACAGGATCAAATACCTATTAATGTGGTAAGTGTACTTTTTCATTATACAAGAAATGAAGACCATTTAAGAAAGTTCAGGAAATAAAGGGCTGTATCCACATTTTCTTTTTTTCTTTTTTTCTTTTTTTTTTAGAGACAGAGTCTTTGTCTGTCACTCAGACTGAAGTACGGTGGCGTGATCTTGGCTCACTGCAACTTTCACCTCCTGGGTTCAAGTGATTCTCCTGTCTCAGCCTCCCAAATAGCTGAAATTACAAATGCCTGCCACCACACCCAGCTAATTTTTGTTATTTGTGGTAAAGACAAAGTTTCACTATGTTGGCCAGGATGGTCTTGAACTCCTGACCTCAAGTGATCTGCCTGCCTTTGCCTCCCAAAGTGTTGGGATTCCAAGCATGAGCCACCGCACTCAGCCCTCCATCCACAATTTCTGACATCACCAGGGTTCACAGATTAACTAATAGTAAAAATGGGCAGCAAAATAATGTTTGTCATCTATTCATCAGTTTAATATACTTGCTTGTCAAGATTACTGGGAGGAGCTTAGTGTATTGATTTGAAAAGAGGGCATTGAATGCATTCAAGTTTAAAAGGAATGTTTAATTATAGTTATTTATATTCCCCCACTTTCTACAAGTTCATTGCTAAATAATCAGAGGTCTGAAGCTGGAGGAGACTTTGAAAGGCCATTCAGGCCATTACACTGACTGTTTTCTCAGCTCTCTCAAGTCTCACTGGTGGTGGGCTCTGTAATGGATTCACATTCTTATTAACATCCTTTCCGTTCCCTCCTGGTTGAGTACTGGCAATATAATACTAGTAACACAGTTTGGAGAATTTCCCTTTACTAAAGGGGTGTATCTGAGTATTCCAAAGTTATCTTTGACACAGACTAGTTCAGGACTGAGACACTTTGGCTAACAAGATAAGACCAGATGCTTGCTATTTACCTTTAGAAAGTTCTAGAGAAGGCAACAGGAAGTGAGCTTCTCCCATAGCCACGTGAAAAACATTAGAGATAGTAGATGAGGGAGAGGAAAAAGCAATTCTAGATAATATGGTTGAAAAGATAGATTTTCAAACACTAAGCCTATGACTAGAAGAGGGTAAAAATAGGCAGCAAAATAATAGTGGGTGTGAGCTGCTCCTTGCTGCTTCTCATGAGATATTACAAGAAAGAGATGAGCTTAAACAAGAAGTTTTTAGTTTGCAAGGAGAAATATAAGGGAATGAGGATAGAGTCCAGCAACTAGGTGTTAGGTTATATGATGAGAAAAGGTGATACAACTGTTGCTTTTCTCTCACAGGGGAATATTTCAAGTGGGCTTTGATATATCCACCGTCAGTGTGAAAGAGATATATGGGTAGAAAAGAAACAAAGGTGAAATATGTCTAGTGAAGAACACTGAGTGTAGTTACTGGCACAAGGAAGTTAATGGGCACAAATAGAGGAGAAGCCCACTATGATTTTGAGGAAATCATATTGCCAAAGAAACCACAGGAGCAGGCTGCAAAATTCTATGACTATTCCACCCCTAAACAGATGCTCAGTCCTGAAAATTGACATCAATAGAAATGAAATTGTGAAACACGCTTCCCAAAGTAGACCACACATAAAGCAATGGAAGGTGAGAAGCATACACAAACCTGTCAATGAATGGAGCCAGAGGACACAGCAAATAACTGGAAAGGAAGCTTTACCCAGACAGCAGAAAACAGTTAAGAAACTCCTCCCTGCCAACACCCCCAGTGCCAAGTCAAAGTGTATCTCAGTGCTCATGCAGGAGAACTGAATTGTTGCCATTCATCAGAATGGCAGTTTTTAATGAAGTTATACCGTTCCTGAGTCACCACTATGTACACGTGGTTTTGGCAAAGTGGGGTAGATAACTTGCCTTTTATGATATGTCAAGATGACAAGGTGCCAACTCCAGACCTGATGGAAAGGATTTAGCATCACCAGAGATCTTGAATGTTATAACAGTTTGAGATATTTTGGGTTTCTTCCCTTGGGAAATGTGAGACTATTGTGTGCGTGTTAGAGGGGTGGACTGCAGCTGAGATTCAGATGTCCACCAAAATCCATCCTCCATCTTCTATACATGCCTGGCCCGTGGTTGTCTAGCCACGTTACATTTTCCAGCCTTACTTGCTATGACTTAAGACCATTTAAGATCTCCTTAATAGAGCATGAGGAAAGTGATATCGGAGTACCACATGGGGACCTTCAAGAGAGCTGACTTGCCCCCCTCATACTTTCCTGTCCCTTGCTGTAAGTCTGAGTATGGACACATCCACAAGCCAGCTTTAACCATGCATTCTGCATATAAGAATGTCCCAGACCAGAGCTTCCCAAACTTCAGTTCACGGCACTGGAAAGTTTAAATAATCTTACCCCTAGGCCAAAAGAAATATCTAATGATTCAATTTAAAAGCAATTAGTTTCAAAAAACTTAGTATGTCCTAATCTAGTAAGCACTTGAAACAACAGTTAGAAATTGAGAGACAAATATTTGCATTTTATTCTTAATCATTACTAATAAAATTTGTCCATTTGTTAAGCATCACACAACTTCTCAAATACCACCAACCTCAACACTGATTTTTGCAAAATACTAGCTTTTTCAAATCAACAATTTCTGAAAAACAGCTTCACAAAGATATGCCATCATTGAAAAGGGTGTAGTGTGAGGTCTGACATTGAAACTGATCTTATTTGCATTGTGGATTTCTGTGTTGGAACAATTAACATTATCCTAACTGATACATAGATTAAACTTTTGAAAGACTTTCAAAGAAATATAAGAGAATGTCACACTGAATCAGAATGAGGCATGGGTTTCCCTAATACAGCATTGCCTTTCTTAGGGCTGAACTAAGATGTACAAGGAAGAATAAGGAAGAATGAGGAAGAAAGTAGAAGAACGTGGCAGGCCCCCTCTGGGATATAATCCTCCAAAGAGTTCAATGAACCTCCAAATGGTCTTCAAATACACACAAGACTATCATTCCTAGTCTTCTTAGGAGTTGAATGTTCAATAGATAAATCTTAATGAATGTGTAGAAATTTAAAAAACATAAATTATTTTATGTTTTTTATTAATTCAGCAAGTATTTACTAAACACCTACTATGTACAAGTTACTGGATATCAAAATACATACAAAATCCAAAGTACCATTACACATAAAAAAATATTCTTTGCAAGCTACCCTTAGGTAGAGCAAATCCCCATTCCACTTATGCATTGGATTCTAATACCTCGCTAAGCCCAAACTCACTGTCCACTGTTTTCAACAGAGAGGAAAACATAGATTGGTGTGAGATATTTTTCTTTTGCACTATATTCATCATCCATCTTTACTGGGTTGTTTATTCATCAATTGTGTTATATTTTTCAACTATTAAAGTTGAATCAAAGCAGCTGTTTTTTTCTTTAAAAATCTAAATAGGAAGCTAGAGATTCTGAAAACTGAAAAGGGGGTGAGCAATGTTCTTTATGGCTTCCTTGATTTATTCTTGGGAGTTTTAAGCCCTCTTGTATCTCCTCTCCTCTATAAGCTTAAATCATCAGCTGTGATCCAAACATGTCATGCCTGAAACTTCTCCCTTTTCCACTTGGGGAACTCTGCCGTCCCCTTTGAGACTTAAGTCAAAAATGACCTTTCCAGTGTAGCCTTCCTCACTGGCACCCAGAAATAGTGACCCCTCCCCTTCTTCAGGCTTTCCCACCACTTTATACACATGTATGTGAATTCAAGCATCCATACTTCTGTTACAGTACTTTTCAAATTCTATAACCAGTTTGGGGTTATATTTATTTAAATCAGGAGCTGGCCAACTTTTTCTGTAAAGGATCTGATAATAAATGTTTCCGGCTTTGTGGGCCATAGGGTCTCTGTAGCAACTACTCGGTTCTGACTTTGCCATGGGAAAGTGGCCATAGACAAGGTGTAAATGATGGGTGTGGCTTATTTTCAGTGAAACTTTGGTAGCCAGCTAGATTTGGCCAAAGGGCAATGGTGTGAGGATTCCTGATCTAAATCTTTAAGACAAAAAGCCTCATACTGCTTATGAAGTCTCCATAGGTCATTTATCTTCATGGAATTTGCCAGGTCCTCTTCAGCCATTTCCCCAAATTCTGGGTACCATTAAGATCCACTTTTGACTGACAAAATTTTAGACTTTAGTTTACAGTATATAACTTACATCCAATATGAGGTGGTTGAACTGCACATTCAGAAAATTATACTGTAATAGGCATACCGATATACGTGTGTGTGTGTGTGTGTGTGTGTATGTATATATATTTTTGTTGTTGTTGTTGTTTTTCTTTTTGGCTGATAGTATTGACCCATACAGTGTTTTACATTTAACTGGTTAATGTGTATAAATAGAGATATTAAACATTTTTTAAAAGATGGTGTTTACTGTTTTTCTTGACAAGTTGGAGGACATGGCTTTACCTACCTTCCCTTATGGTAACAAGTCATTGGATCTGAGTAACGGCTGCTCCTTTTAAAAGGAGCATGTAATCTCTAGTTTTTTATAGTCATTACTACTCTCTACTGTCTCTCCAATGTTTAGTCCAAATGTCGGTTGCCATTTACCATCTTTCATCTGCCAGCCTCTTGATGTTACCCATCTGGTTCCTGTGGTAATTTGGGTTTGTAACCCTGATATAGTGTTAAGAATTCCTGCCAGGCGCAGTGGCTCACGCCTGTAATCCCAGCACTTTGGGAGGCCGAAGCGGGCGGATCACAAGGTCAGGAGATCGAGACCATCCTGGCTAACACGGTGAAACCCCGACTCTATTAAAAATGCAAAAAAAAAATTAGGCAGGCGTGGTGGCGGACGCCTGTAGTCCCAGCTACTCAGGAGGCTGAGGCAGGAGAATGGCGTGAACCCGGGAGGCAGAGCTTGCAGTGAGCAGAGATCGCACCACTGCACTCCAGCCTGGGCGACAGAGCGAGACTCTATCTCAAAAAAAAAAAAAAAAAAAAAAAAAAAAGAAAAGAAAAAAAATTTCTGGGAGACTCAGACCACAAGTCCTTCGCTTTCTCTTCACCCACGCACACTTTATTCCTGTCCTGAACACTCAGGATTAGGTATACCAATTCCTGTGTGGGATGATTTTAAAACTGTATGCCTTGAAGCTGGGAGGGGCTCCAAACTCTCCTTGTGCTCTATATCCATCAAACCATCACTTCTCCTTTCATCCAGCCTTTGTTCTACTTCCTGATTGTCCACAGTCTCACATGTTATCTCACTTATCTACTCATCAGATTTTTTTAAAGTGCAAATGCCCATTCATTTTTCAATGATAACATACAGACACCAGCTCTAGGCATCTTACAGTCTGTTAGAAAGTCCATCTGAATGTTTATTGTAGCCATTTGCTATACCAGAACAAACGAACACATTTTCAAATATAAAGTTAATTTCCTTACTGTTGACACAAGAGCAGTGTTTCTTTTCTTTTTTTTTTTTTTTTTTTTTTTTTGATCACTTTTTCTCTCATGGTGTTAGGCTGCGCTGAGTTACACCCATTCATCTGACCTACCACCTGTCCTATACTGCACCCTGCATTTGTAAGATGGATGGGGGTCAGGGTGCATGAGACCCATAATAGCAGCCAATGTTTGTTGAGCCTTGTGTGTACCGAGGACTATCCTACATTCTCTTAACATCGATTATTTTGCTTAATCCTCACAATATGCCCATGGAGCGTATACTATTACTACATTCACCTTACAGTTGAGAAAACTGTAGCACATAAAGTTAGACAGTTTGCCAAGGTCAAATGGAGGAACAAGGGTTCAAACTCCCTGAAAATCTGATTTCAGAGCATATTCTCCTTACCACTGACCGCTTAGTCCCCACCAGCTCACTGCCAGTAGATGACCATAGAACAGAACCAACCCTCCTATTCAAACAAGTTCAAATCCAAGGTATTGTGAGGAATCTACTAAGTAAGCTATCAAACTGAAATCTCACTGTAATAATATTGCATTCCAGAACTACCCATATTCCTATCTTGCTTCGTAATGAAAAGATAATAAATTTACTGTTCCTAGGCTTAAACATCCTGGGATATTGGTAAAAATTTTGATGGAAACTTTAAAAAACTGCATTATACTTTTTCAGCTTACACTGGGAATGACACTGCTCAAAGCTCTATATTCTCTGGATACTCTATTTACTGAGATTTTTATTTTTTTATGATCAAAGTGGGCATTTGGTTATAGCTGCTTTAAAGTTTTTCTGAGATAAAGATTAAAGTTAAGCCTTAAAACAGGGAACTCTGGGACCTCCATTCCCATCTGTCTGTATTATAATGGACCTAAAATGACTTTCTGGGGAGGATCTTGTGTTGCCTGGGACTACTCCTATGGCTCATTGCTAAGCAAAACCAGGTATCCTTCTACCAAGACATATCTCATTGTTAAACACTTTAACTTCAGCAAGATATTAATTTCGCCCTCAGCTTGGCTGAAAAAGCACATGGCTTAGCACTTCCCAACAAAACAGAGCAGCTATCCTCCATGTACTTCTCAAGGAATATAACCTTAAACTCATTACTGATCCAGCAGTATCTTCAAAAACTTGGCTAATAGAAGATATACCTACAGAGGATTCCTCCAAAGCTATATCTTTGCTCAGACACAGTGGTCTTTCCTTTTGGCATAAATTACACAGAATGTGTATATATGTACTTTTTATCAAACATCAGGGATTGCACAGACACGAGGTGTGGGATACTCCACATTCCATCCTGGATAGATGGCAGACCATGAGAAAGTGACAAATCTGGACCACATCAGGTTGAATCTGATGAAAAAACTCCTTTTGTTTTTTCACAGAATTGATTTTCGATTAATTGTATCTTGGCAGATACACTGGTCCACATTGGGGAACTGTATAGGAAAGAGCTGATGAAGGTTATCACTGCGTTTAGGATGGATACCATTCATGACATTATACAGCGTCCTCTCTAGAAAAACTTATTGGAGAAATTTCTCTTTGGTTTCAATATCAGGCAGGATAGAGCTTCTCCAAGCAATTGGTTTCATTTCACTTATGAACACTATAAATCATGTTTGCCTCCTATCTTGGATGGCTAGAAAGCTTAGTGTCAAATATGTGACACTTCTTTTCAAAGGAGGTAAGAGTTCAGTGATGTGCTGGTTCTACTCCTGACCTTATTTCACCCTTCAATTATAACTTTCTCTTTCCTTCATCTGTTTATTGATTATCTCTTGTTATACTGAAGAGATTTCAGTAACACATTTTAGCATGATTTTTTTGGACAAGGAGGGATATAAATAATTTCTTTGGTGTTTTTTTTTCCCCTGGAGACTTGTTCCACCAATGATCCAGGTAAATTCTGAAAGCCATCCTCTGCTTTTCCTTCTTCCTTGCACCCAACAACTTCAAATTCAGCAACTTATATCTTCGCTGCCATTACTCTAAGCTCAGGCCACCAGCAGCTCTCTCCTTGGCCACTATAACAATTCACCTGTTTCCTCCCACATGTCTAATCCATTCCCTGTCCATCCTCTTCTCTGAGCGTCAGTTGTGCTTGAAATCCTACATTGGCTTCCTTTGGCCTTAGGATATTGTTTAACCTTCCTCGCAGGCCTTACATGTCCCTGGTAAATCGGAATGAGTGCTCTTTGATTGGGCCCATGGAACATTGCTTTACTTTCTTCCTGTTCTGGACATTTACGCATGCTGTTCCCTTTGCCTAGAAACCTCTTGTGCCATGCTCCTGGTGAACTTTTATTCAGTTCTCAATTTAAATGTTCCTTTCTTGGAAGGCTTTGGTGGCGTCTTAGATTTGGTTACATATTCCTGTTACACACCATCAGGAGCAGTTATTACTTGAGAAGTAGATTATCATATTTGATTTCAATTACTTATTGGACAGTTGATTATCTCTGCCATGCTATAGGACATGCGCTCTGTCTGCCCTGTGTATTCCTCTATTCCCTATGCTAAGCACAGTGCCTAGCACATTTAAGCATTCAAAAAACACTGGTTCATTGATTGAATGAGAAAAATTATGATTAAAGCATCAGAAAGGATGATTTCTGGCTGGTATATCTTTAGTGGACCCACAAATTTCATGAAACAACCTGTAAAGTTGCTCTTATTCTTATATTAAAAATTATATTTGTTTACTTCTTGTCTATCCAATTTTCACTTTAAAATCAGGAAGAGGAAAAATGACACAACGTATCATTACTAGTCTGATCGTTTATTCAGTTGCCATGAATCACCTAGGGTAGTGCAGCAATAGAAGACAAAGCTAGTCTTCAGAGTTCTGTCCTCTTATCAAGGGTTACTGAGTCATTTAGACTTAAAGGAAGGCTTCGGTTTGTGTGAGAGAAAACAGAGGGGAGAGATAACAGCCAAGTAATTCAAAAATATCATTTACTTACCAAAGTCAATGGTAGTTTCACATCCTCTTGCATAGCCAGTGTAATGCAAGCTAGTTATGACATCAAGCATTTCTGCCTTTTCTTTAAAGAGGTGGTTGTTACATTTTCTGCACACATCATAAAAAAATACAGCATCACAGACCTCTACTCTTGGACTGAAAGTACATAAGTAGACCCAGGATGGACGAACAGGTATCCTGGCTTCATTTCCTTTATTGTCCTATATGCCCAACTCGTTTGTTTGTAAACTTTAATAAGATGTTTCTGTTTGATAAAGATGGGGTCATGACTTGCATAAAGTGGAAAAACAAAGGGGAGGGTGGCTGAATACCTTCACTTCTGCTAAAACACACATTTTAAACTCAAGGTTGCTTCTAGAGCATTTCCAGACTAGTGACAACTCTCAATTACTTGCAAAGGGGAAAGGGGACTCCTGGGTTGCTGCAGTATACAATTTCACAGACTTGGCTACCTTCCATTCCTGGGTTCTTCGAGATGCTCCGTGCTCTACTGCAGTTACTTCGGTTACTTCCAATCAAAAGAATATGAACTAGTAGAATATGAACTAGTAGAGCAAAAGTTTAGTCAATGAGATATCAAACACTTGGATGTTCTGAAATATAGACTGCCATAAAGAAAGTAGAAAATCACATCCTGAAATTATCTGTGGGAGAGAATCCTTGGGAATCTCCTTAATGACAAATGAAGATTATCTGCAAAAAATGAAAAGTGGGCCAGGCATGGAGGCTCATGCCTGTAACCCCAGCACTTTGGGAGACTGAGGCAGGAGGATTCTTTGCAGCTAGAAGTTCGAGATCATCCTGGGCAACATAGCAAGACTACACCTCTACAAAAGTAAAAATCAAAAAATTAGCTGAGTGTGGTGGCATGTGCCTGTAGTTTGAGCCCAGCAGCTTGAGGCTGCAGTGAGCCATGATGGTGCCACTGCACTCCAGCCTGGGTGACAGAGTGAGACTTGAAAGGAAAGGGGAAAGGAAAGGAAAAAGGAAAGAAAGAGAAAGAAAGGAAAAAAAAGAAAGAGAAAGAAAGAAAGAAAAAAAGAAAAGAAAGGAGAGGAGAGGAAAGGAGAAAGAAGGAAAGAAAGAAGGAAAGAAGAGAAAGAAAAAACTGAAGAATACTAAGCATAATTAGAAATGCTGACTCCTTCTGCACATAGGTTCAGCCAAATTAAGTAGCCATCTTTTGCATTATATTAATACATATAGGCGCACCACACACTCACCCAATTGTTATCTGTTCCTAACTGAATTTTATAGATGTTACAATGTCATTAACAGTAAAGCATAATGTTTTTTATATACTACTAAGACACAGAAAATACTGCCAATTAAATGGTAACATGATGCTTTCTTAATACTTATGTTAAATGTTATACTTCTTGAAATTTCTCCCTGGGACTTAGGTAGATAGTTTTTTTAAGTAAAACTATTGTATTAAGTAAAACATGGCTAGCTAAGAAGGTTCTGGGGACCTGGAACTTGCACTCAGTGGTGATTATCAGGATTTGATGAAGCCAATGCATTGGATAATTGACAACTCAATTATTAGCAGGAAGTTGTACAGAAAAGGAATTACAAATTTTTCTCTTTCTATGAAATAAAGCAATGTTTTTAAGTAGTTATCATCCTTGTGCACTAACAGGGAAATCTGAGCTAAATACATTGGTTAATGTACTCCTAAAACTTCTTTATACTCAGAGTCCAACACTTTCAAAATTACTTTTCAACTCAGTCTTTTATAACTTTTTATTTTATACAATATCATCCTCTATGGCATCAAGAGCAATGATAATGCAGTAATTTTTAAAGAGTGTTCCACTGTTACCTTTAAGCTGGAAACCATCATTTGGCATGTTAGAGCTTTCCTGATCTTGCCAGAGGTGTCAACAGAAGGTGTTCAGACAGCAACCTAATCTTCCTTCCTCCAAAGATCCCTACATGGTTGTCTAGGCACACAACTAGAAATAACAACCATATTAATTCATGCAAAGAATGGCAACTGTGTCATGACTGCTGCTAACAACACTTGCAACTGTAAACTGTATGCTGGATCCCGATTATACAAATACTAAAATGGGAGGTGGTGGCAAGTGGGAAGTTTTTCTTAGAATCAGTAAAATACAAAGTTACACATCCTGGAGCACAAAGCAAAATCCCTACAAGATGGGATCATCATTTTTACTTCTGCTAAAAGAAATGCTTTAACTCAAGGATATTTTCAGAGCATCGTCAAACTAGTTAAAACTCTCAATTATTTGCAAGTGGAGTAGCTCAGTGGTGGGATAATGAACGCAAAGCCTCAGCTACTCCAACTGTCTGGTTTGGGCACGTGGTTCTTGAGTAAAAGGAACTTCAGAGCAGAGAGTGCTGCACCAAAGGAGGCAAGAGTTTCCTGAAGGGTAACACTTTCCATTGCTCCCAGTTACCCAGAGATGGGTGGGTGGAACAGAAAAGGCTTTAAACACAAATACTATAAACACATAATTGCCTTACCTCACCTCTACCTCTCCTTACAAATAATGAGGATGATGATGACGCAGGTTGCATTCTTTTGAAATGCCCAAGAAACAAACCATTTAAGTAGGTGTGTGGGTTGACAAAACACTTCTTACACCATCTTTAAATCTCTCAAACTTTTTGAGTTAATTCACAAGCTCCTTCAAACATAAAATCTAGGAATGATAGTAATCATTTCAATGGGAACAGGGCAGACA
The DNA here is from genome assembly GCF_049350105.2 of Macaca mulatta. Taxonomy (NCBI): domain Eukaryota; kingdom Metazoa; phylum Chordata; class Mammalia; order Primates; family Cercopithecidae; genus Macaca; species Macaca mulatta. The sequence continues at coordinate 23,362,053 of NC_133407.1, forward strand.
TTTCTAGCCTGGCAGATCCCTTACACATGTTATCTTAGACTCTGCCTTCTGACAAAGAATGTTGGCAATGCAACCAGCCTTTCCTGTTCTCTGCTCGGGGTCCTTTCCTCCTGCCTTCGTGGTCACTGGCTGTTGCTGGGGAAATTTCTGGAACTGCTTTCTACCTGCTATCTTTTAATTCAAGATCCTTCCCTAACTCAATTGTCTATATCCCAGCAGGAGGTCAGGACTGTGGACTGTTTTGTCTGCAAAACCCTGGGGCCATGGCTAGCTAAGAAGGTTCTGGGGACCTGGGACTTGCACTGAGTGGTGATTATCAGGATTTGATGAAGCCAATGCATTGGATAATTGACAGCTCAATTATTAGCAGGAAGTTGTACAGAAAAGGAATTACAAATTGTTCTCTTTCTATGAAATAAGGCAATGATCTTTCTCTTAGGCCTTGTACTTGGAAGACAATTTCATTTCCTAAGAAAACAAACAAAAAATATTTCCACTGTATGTTTATTATTAGGAAATGGTAGGTTTTAGGATTGTCAAAATAAACCAGAATGAACAAAATTCGACTTTTAGGAAATTTACAGTGATGCTAAAATGTATTGTACCCAGAGGTAATTTAATTTCCTTATCAGTGTCTCCCAAGAGAAACTGGGAACAGAATGTGTCCAAGTCCAAGAATTCCTGAAGAAAATACAGAAAAGGAGCTAACTGCTAATTGAAACAATTGGTACCAGACCACATGAGTTCAGATAATACAGATACAAAGGGGCAAAGGCAAGGAAATGATCAGTGACAAACGAGAACACGAAGAAAAAATCAGAACAAAAATAAAGCAAATGACAGATAACTTTATAATGTGATTAGTTTCCAAATAAACAGCAAGTCAGAACAAAACCACAGGAAAATAAACTGGCTCTCAATGATGCTGAATATCTCATATCAAGAGCTCTACAAAATCAGATATATATGAAATAAAAATACCCTAAAATTCAGAAAAAATGTAAGGTTGCAGCTGAGAAAGAACACAGAAGGTCTTACACAGTCTGTATAATTTTTACACCATGATGTTCACATGACTCTGCCCTCAAAATAGAATATTGAGTATCAATTTTCTATATAGGATGGTTAGAAAAACTATTAGCTTTTTTTCCCTTTTTGAGACACGGTCTCACTCTGTTACTCAGGCTGGAGTGCAGTGGTGCTATCGTGGCTCACTGCAGCCTCGAACTCCTGGACTGAAGTGTCTCCTACCTCAGCCTCCTGAGTAGCTAGGACCACAGGTGTGTATGACCATGCACAACTAATTTTTTTATTCTTTGTAAAGACAAGGTCTCCCTATGTTGCCCAGGTGGGTCTCAAACTCCTGGGCTCAAGCGATCTTCCCACCTCAGTTTCCCAAAGTGCTGAGATTATAGGTATGAGCCACCACTCCTGGCCACCATTAGCTTTTATAACGAAGTATTGTTATTTAATACCCCATAACAATTAAAAAAACAAAACTCATATATAATGTAAGAAAATCTCTTTTTAATTTTATATCAAATTTTAAATGAAGATGTAAATAAGATTGAGAAACTTGCCTGAGAATCTGCATTTGTAACAAGCTTCCAGGTAATGCTGCAGCTGCTGTTCTGTGATTTGAGTAGCAAGGTTCATCATGTGGCCTCTATTTTTGGTGGAGTCTTTCACCAGTGATATGAGGACTGAAAGGATGACCAACTTCTAGTTCAACTCCATGTCAGCAATTTGAATCTGGTCTCATTTACAGATCTTGACTTAAGTTACTCAATGTCCCAATAATTCTTAACCTCTACAAGAGTCTGTTCTTTTATTTAAAATTATTATCATAATCAAAACACTGAACAGCTGCCTACTATCTGTGGGGTGGCAAGTTAGATTGCAAAAGAAAATACTGCCTCTTGCCACCTAGGAGTTTATAATCTAACACAAAAACATTGATGTTGGTGTGTATGTGACATTCCAAAGCGTGTCTTCAAAACATATCCAAATCAAAGGTTTATTTTAAGAATTAAGGGGGGAAAAAGAATATAAAATTTTTTGGAGCCGGGCCCAGTGGCTCACGCTTGTAACCCCAGCACTTTAGGAGGCCGAGTCAGGTGGATCATGAGGTCAGGAGTTCGAGACCAGCCTGGCCAACACAGTGAAACCCTGTCTCTACTAAAAATACAAAAATTAGCTGGGCATGGTGGCAGGTGCCTGTAATCTCAGCTACTTGGGAGGCTGAGGCAGGAGAACTGCTTGAACTCAGGAGTCGGCGGTTGCAGTGAGCCGAGATCGCACCACTGCATTCCAGCCTGGGTGACAGACTCCCTCTCAAAAAAAAAACAAAAAAACAAAAAAACAAAAAACACCATTGTTAGAAATGGAGGTAACATTGTTAGAAATGGAGGTAATTTAGCTAGGAAACTTAAATTGCGATATATATTATAGAGCTGTCAGTTTTCTTTTGGACCATCTCTTGTGAAAGGGCATGGCATTTCAGAAATGATTTTAAATCAGTTTTGCTAGGCTGCTAGTGAGAGAGAAATTCCATGGAACAACAACAAATAAGGCTACAGGTGTTAACGGTGTTCCTAGTGGTTAAAGCAGACACGGACTTAATACCGACAGTGGTCAAGATGGCAGAGAACTTAAGAATAGCTGCTGGTAATTAATTTTTGAAATTAAATATTATTTTGACTCTCAGACATAATTGAAGCACTTCCTAAAATTATGCCACTGAATTTTCTTCTAAAAGCTTTATACAAATATATCTCTTAATAAATGAAATCAAAATAGTATTAGGATTGATTACTTGCATCTGAAAAAACAAGATGGATTTGATATGGATTCTTGACTTCCTTGCTGTCATAGCCGTACAAGTATTTAAGTGGTAAGAAAATAATCCTGCCAAGCCTTAGAGAGAGCCAAGATGTTAGAAATATCTTCCCATTCCCACTGTTCTTCTTTCTGTCAAACTCATAAAAATGTACACGATCTGTACACATTTGTAAAAATACACTCTATTTATGTCAAAGTAAACTTAAATTGGGGGCTTTATGTGTCTTTCACGTAATGCAGCTCATTGTTTCCCTGAGAAATGAGGATGAGATATTTTGATACCTGGGGCAAGGCTAACATTACTCAATTTGAGTGGGGTAATTAAGAACAGATTCTTACCACTAACACTTGATTGGTTTAAACTGAGCTACAATACACTAAATACTCCTCCTTCCTGAGATTTTGAAATTTAATATCTTTTAACATGGAAAAGGCAAAAATCATTTCTCTCCTGAAATAAGACATAATTATAGCCTTCGGAGGCTAGCTGTAGCTACAGGACTAAACTAAAAAAGTTATTGAATTATGACTCTCCTTTCCTAGGTGAACTGGCACTTCATTTTCTTGTTGGATGAAGTCTTAATATTTAAAAGAAATTTTGCTCTAAAATGCAACAACTGGTATTTTTTTTTTAAAAAGTATTTAATTAAAATATTTGAAGCTGAGTCCCGGGCTCCTCCACTTAACTCACTCAGTGATTCTGGCCATCTCTGAGATTGAGTTTCCTGATTTGTAAAGTTCCTCGGAGACACGAATCAAGGCTTAAATGAGATAACACATATGAATGCCCTTAGAAAAGTACAGGATGCTGTAAATATATTTGTTTTACATTATTTTTGGAAAGAGCAAGAGCAGTACCTATAAACAACCATAAAGTAAGACACATTGACATATATTTAGCCTAAGCATGGTCAACTATCAATTTATGAGTATTGGAATTCCCACATCCCATTTGTAGGGATTTTTTTGGAGGATACCACTCCTGGTATGAATGTTTCAGTCAGTCAGGAGACAAAAATCACACTGGAGAGTTTAACAGACAGGATATGATGTCAAGAATTGTAAACCAGATCTTGGGGAACTGAAAAGGCAAAAGAAGAACACAAGTATTATAAGGTAATAATTTCGAGGAGCAACTCTCGCTCATAAGCTGGGGAAGCAAAGGGATGAAGCTGGAATTCTTATAACAGGAGCCTGCAAGGGTATCTTGTGGGGCTGGGATCCAGGCCTCTGAAGGAGTCCACCTGGTAGGTGCTGGTGGCTCTGAGGCTGTTTCTGAGAGTGTTGGAAAAACTTTAAATTGGAATCAACTGCTGCTTTTGAAACAAACTGCTGCTGCCTGAATGAAGAAGCATGGCTGACATAATGCTCATGGAATGGGAAGCAAACTTGCATTTTGCTTATCCTGCCTCCCAGTCAGTCTCCAGTGTCCCCATAGGCAGAGTCAATAGGTGTCCAGCTGGAAATGATGAATGTGGTTGCAGAGTTTTGGGGTCAGCAACACAAAACAGAGAGTAGAAAGGTACACTTGAATTTGAGTAACAATATTTTAATAACCAGCATATCCAACTTTCAAATATATTTTGCATTTCAGGAGACTGTTTAAAAAACATGTAAATTTCAGTGTTTTTGTACTTGTACACATTATTTAATCACAGTTCCTACTACTTATTATCATATTTGATTTGATCCCCCCAGGTCATAGTACCAAAATGCCACAACCAAAGATGCTGTGGGCCATGCTTCCAGTGTTTATTCTACTCAGGAAACAAATCAAAGAACCCGTCATCCATCAGGTGTTGCAAACCAAAAAATGCAAAGGTTAAGTCAATTAACATCTTCAATCATATCTACACTCAATGAAATACCAGCTAATATATTTATATACATTTAATTACTATTTTAATATTATATGAGGTAACTATACCTACCCATTTGAATGCTTATCATTTGGCAAACACTGAACTAGGTGATTTGCATGTTACATCATTAACACCTTCAGAGCTATTGTTATCTGCGTTTTACCTAAGAAATGCCAACTTTAAAAGGCTAGGTGTCATGTTCAAGATATTATCACTGGTGTGTGGCAATGCAGGGATACAATCTGATCTGAATGACTCCCAAGCCTGAGATCTTTGCTCTACAGCCCACTGTTTACATGTTAATTTTATATGGAATACGCACTTAGAAACTGACACAGAATGTTTGCATAAGGAGATACGGAAATACTGCTATGACACAATGAGACTAATTTTCAAGTGATAGTAGTTTTAGGAAAGTTGAAAAAATTAGCTTAATTACAGTTAATTCATATGTAGTTTTAATTTTAAAACTTGGTACAATTTGAAGACGGTAAAAAGCATCAAGAAAAAATAGCTTTGGAATTGCCAAAAGTGTCACAAACTCTCCATACAAAAACACCATAGCAGAGACTGATAATCTGTCCATCAAAATCCATTCTTTTTTCCCTGGGCACTGAATTAGACATTTACCAGGCTTCCCGGCAGTTAGATGTGACCACATGGCTGAGTCCTAACCAATAGGATTATGAGTGATGTACGACACTTCCTGATCTGGTCCATAAAACCTCCAACTGTTATTTATCTATCTCTTTCTTCTTCCTCTGGGTGGAGACAGACGACATCAAGATACCAGGTGATAGAGGAAACCCAGCTTGGAAACAACCCGGATAGCTGAATCATCCCGTGAAAGATACCGACCTGGCGACCTCAACCCTAACCTGGGCTCTTCTGTATGAGACATAAACTTCTATCATGACTGAGCCATTTCATATTTCAGTGTACAGTAGTCCCCTCTTATCCATGATATTTTTTCCCATGGTTTCAGTTATCCACAATCAACCGTGGTCCAAAATGTTCAATGAAAAATTCAAGAAATAAGCAATCTCTAAGTTTCCAGTTGTATGCTGAGTAATATGTGGAAATCTTGTGCCATCTTTCCCATGCCATGAATCATTCCTTTGCCCAGTGTATCCATGCTGTAGATGCTACCCACCCATTAGTCACTTAATAGAACTCGGTGACCAGATCTACTGTTATGGTATCACAGTGTTTGTGTTCAAGTAAACCTTATTTTACTTAATATTGTCCCCAATGTGCGGAAGTAGGGATGCTGACCATTCAGATATGCCACAGAGAAGCCATAAAGTGCTTCCTTTAAATGAAAAGAAAGTTCTCTACTTAATAAGGAAAGAGAAAAAAATGTATGCTGAGGTTGCTAAGATCTACGGTAAGAACAAATATTTTATCCACGAAGCTGTGAGAAAAAAATGTTAGTTTTGCTGTTGCACTTCAAACTGCAGTAGTCACAATTTGTGATACATTTTATGACAGCATATTATTACCACTGTCCTATTTTATTATTATTGCTGTTAATCTTTTACTGCACCTAATTTATAAATTAAGCTTTATCATAGGCATGTATGTGTAGGAAAAAACACAGTATATATAGGGTTCAGTACTACTTGTGGTTTCAGGCATCCACTGGGGATCTTGAAATATATCATTTGTGGATGAGGGGGAAGACCACTGGATTTATTTCCACTGCTTAATTCATCTTTAACATATGCATGAATTTTAGTAATTATATTCATAACAATACTAGAAATAATGATAGCAGTTAATATTAAGCTCTACTAAAATGTTAGAAACTGTTCTAAGTATATTACATAGATTTATTAATGAAAGACCTTGCAAGGCCCCTCTCAGAACCTCTCTACACTTTACACAAGGCACAAATGAGCCTAGATGTTCTACAGTACAGATTTGACTAGGGGAAGAAAACAAGAAAACAGAGCAAGATGTATCTGCATCTAAGATAACTGATAAAAGTACTGACGTGTGATAGCTTGATGGCAAAGGAAAAGGCAGAAGGAGCCAGGTGCGGTGGCTAATGCCTGTAATCCCAGCACTTTGGGAAGCTGAGGCAGGTAGATCACCTGAGGTCAGGAGTTCGTGACCAGCCTGGCCAACATGGTGAAACTGCCTCTCTACTGCAAATACAAAAATTAGCTGGGTGTAGTGGCGCTTACCTGTAATACTAGGTATTTAGGAGGCTGAGGCAGGAGGATTGCTTGAATCCGGGAGGCAGAGGTTGCAGTGAGCTGAGATCACGCCACTGGACTCAAGCCTGGGTGACAGAGCTAGACTCCTTCTCAGAAAAAAAAAAAAATGCAGAAGGAACACAAACCATTTAAGAAAAAAGTGCAATCTGGAGCCAACTGGTATAGGGCCATAGCTCCAGCAACCCACTGAAGAATCACAGTATAATTGCTCCTTTCAATAGTTGATGTTCATAATAATGATTACGTTATCAAAAAGTTCAATCACGTTCCCTAAGCTCTGCTTAAGAGAGCAGGAAAGTGCTACAATATGCATGGGAATATTTCAAATTCACATGGTCAATATTAAAAAAAAAATACTACTGCCTAAGGGATGTGCTTCAGTTAGCTGTTACATTTACTTAAATGAGCCAGGTGCCATGGGCTCATGCCTGTAAACCCAACACTTTGGGAGGCTGAGAGGGGGAACTGCTTGAGCCCAGGAATTCAAGACCAGCCTTGGCAACATGGCAAGACCCTGTCTCTACAAAAAACAAACAAACAAACAAAAAACAAAAGAAAACAGCTGGGCATGGTGGTGCATGCCTGTAATCCCAGCTACTCGGGAGGCTGAGGCAGGAGGATCACCTGAATCTGAGAGGTCAAGGCTGCAGTGAGCTGCGATTGCACCATTGCACTCCAGCCTGGGTGACAGCGAGACTCTGTCTCAAAAAAATAAAAGAATTGTATTTGTATGAAACAACAAATTCCTAAAATTGTGGTATATTCCCATGCATTTCTCCAAGAAACCACCCTTTGAAACATCACAACTGTAAGTTCTGCCGCAAACTCAGATGACATTTAGGCTTGATACAATACAGAATATCAGGAACAGCCCTCATTTTTTAATGCACTCCCATTTTATGGGAAACAAATAACGTCTTCAGCTGATGTGAATTACAAGTGCCCATTCTCACAAGTTGTTGCCTAGGCTTACAGTCCTTGCTGACTTTCCGCTGTTGTCATTCTGGGGTAGCTACTGCGGTCTAAATGATCTGAATTACCTTCCTGCTGGGATTACTAACCACCACACTACCAAATTGTACTGTGCAATGGGCCTGGAGGTTGCGTTTAGATTACATTTCATTTCTATACTCGGGAAATGCATGCCTGAATTTTCCTCTTATGTTAAAATTGATAAGGCATGGAGAAGAAGATATATGTTCATGATAGTGACTTTATAAAGTGGTTATGATTTTCTTTATAATAGCAATGCTTATACCATCAAATGTGCATTTGTGATTGAGACTGGCCAGGCTATGGAAAAAAGACACTGACAAGTAAAAACATTGGGAATGGGAAACAATCCCAACTACAAGGCAGATAAAAGAAGCTGCTTCCCCTGACATAGCAAGGAAATGTCAAGAGAGTGCAAATTCGGTAATCATATTCTTCCAATTCCTCCCTCCAAATGCACCAAGACCTATAAACAGCTGAATCCATTATTCACAAGATAAAGGCCAAGGAAAGAACTAAGGCTATTATATCAGAAGCAGTGCAGTCATACCTGGCAAAACATATGACTGATGCCATTTTATGGCATCACAAATCTTTATTTTTTTTTTGCACGTGTATACACTAAACAGCTGTCACTTCTTTTTATACCTGTTATGAATTTTTTAAAAGTGCTATCAAAGCACTTGTTTTACTATCTTTTTACTATCTTTCTCCCCCGCCCCTTTTACAGTTGGTCTCAGAGAAGCCTGAATGCACATCCTAAAGCTCATTAGGTAGGGGAAGAATAAAGTCCAGTGGTGTGTAGATGCTCTGTAGGGATTCAGGATATTTGTATGTGGTATAAACCGTGGGGAGCAAAAATAAAAATTCTCTAACACTAAAAATAATGTAATTATGAAAATATTTTACCTTTAGTGTAAAAATGTTTGAATTAGTCATTTTTCTAAATCAGGAATTTAAAAAATATTTTTTGCTTTTTATTAAACTATTCATTCTTACAGAAAAGCACACAAACTGTACCTGTACAGCTCAATGAATTTTATTGACCAGAAGGAGATTATCAAAAGCAGACACACAGAAAGAGTGAAAAAGGCTGAGAGAGACAACCCTAAGACCTGCCATCAAAACGGAGGAAAATAAGATCCCCATTCATAATACTTTTTAAAGTGGATATGATGTACTTTATAGTAGCAACATTCAATTCATGGAACTAAGTGATACCAGGTAAGTTATTTCATCTCTAGAAAATTAGCTGTGAGAATTAGCTGAGGAAAGATCTGTATTGTTTCCAGTTCTATTCTTCTCCTTGCTCAAAGAGGGCCTTCTGTTGTCACCTGGGGACAAATCTTTCATGATTTCTAGTCCATCTGTTCCTGAATTAGTAGGCTTTTTAAAATCCTCCTGAAGATGGCAGGAGTTTAGGCAGTTAATGAGTCATCAAAAGAATAAGATTTTTCCTCCATTTTTGTCTAAAGCAAGGCAGTTACATTTGGATCAAGTAAGTCATCTTTAACCATGAAAGAGGAGGAAGGGGAATGGGGTCCAATAATGGAATTGTGAGAAGAAGCCAGTTCATTTCTCCTGTCACTTACAATGGTGCATATCACCTGTGAAATGTTTTAAGAAGTATTCATTTACTCACTGAGTCCTTAACAGAACTCCCCAAATGGTTTCATGACCAACAATGAAGTCAATCATTGGCCAATGGTAACACATTTCTCCCACCCAAAGAAAGCAATGCAGAACGGAGGGGAACTAAGATCATGATCTTGGCAGCTCCTTTTAGCCACTTCTGCATGGTTTCAAGCTTCCTCGTCTTATACTCCCCCTCAACAGGTTCTACCTCTGTGCTATCTACCAATCCTAGAGGAGTCCTCTTCTCTAGTCTAGCAGTTCTAGTGCAGTGTCACAATCCCGGCTCACTGCAACCTCTGCCTCCTGGGTTCAAGTGATTCTCCTGCCTCAGCTACCCAAGTAGCTGGGATTGCAGGCATGCGCCACCACCACCAGCGAATTTTGTATTTTTAGTAGAGATGGCCAGATGTTGGCCAGGCTGGCCTCAAACTCCTGACCTCAGGTGATACACCCGCCTCAGCCTCCCAAAGTGTTGGGATTACAGGCGTAAGCCACAGCGTCCAGCATGAAGCAGTTCTTTATACAAGCTCACGGCATCATAACTGAAATTCTAAAATTGAGAAAGCTCTGAATTTAAAAATATATATTCAAAATATATATATTTTTTGAACATGTATATTATTATTTTTTTCTCTTTTTTTGAGACAGAGTCTTACTCTGTCATTCAGGCTGGAGTGCAATGGCGCGATCTCGGCTCACTGCAGCCTCTGCCTCCTGGGTTCAAGTGATTCTTCTGCCTCAGCCTCCCGGGTAGTTGGGATTACAGGCATGTGCCACCCCGCCTAATTTTTGTATTTCTTTTTTATTTTTTTTTTGAGACAGAGTCTCGCTCTGTCGCCCAGGCTGGAGTGCAGAGGCGCGATCTCAGCTCACTGCAAGCTCTGCCTCCCGGGTTCACGCCATTCTCCTGCCTCAGCCTCCCGAGTAGCTGGGACTACAGGCGCCCGCCACCTCGCCTGGCTAGTTTTTTGTATTTTTTTAGTAGAGACAGGGTTGCACCTTGTTGGCCTAGCTGGTCTTGAACTCCTGACCTTAGGTGATCCACCCGTCTCAGCCCCCCAAAGTGCTAGGATTACAGGTGTGAGCCACCGTGCCTGGTCAATCTAAATATATTTCCTGGCAAGAACCTTTCCTGAACGGATGTGGGGATATCTGCCATCTTAGACCATTTTGTGGGGAGATTCATGCATTTTGCTGCAGAAATGCTAACGTGCTTGCTTAGGGAGTTCCGGCCCAGACTAGCCTGGGAGTGGTACCTAATTTATGGTATCTGTACTTATCTTTCAAAATCTAAAAAATTTTAAATGTTTTCATAAATCTGGATCCAAAAATGTTGGTTTAAGGATTGTAGACCTGTACCATGCTTACAACAGACATCATTCTCAAACTTCATGTCCTCTGAGTATTTACACGTTATTCTGAATTATTTTAAAGTGTTACAAATCAAAACAAACACAAGTTTTTGCTTAAATAGAGCAGCCAAAATATAAAAATGTTAAAGTACCCAGGGTGGAAGAGGATATGGGGAAACAGGGATCCTCATACACTCTTGGTGGGAATGTATGTTGGTACTCAAAGAAAATTACAAATAGCCTTTCAAAAAGTAAATGCATTTTGATCCAGCAATCCCACCGCAAAGCATCTATGGAAAGAGTCAAAAAGTATGCCGGCCGGGCGCAGTGGCTCACACCTGTAATCCCAGCACTTTGGGAGGTTGAGGCAGGTGGATCACAAGGTCAGGAGTTCAAGACCAGCCTGGCCAAGATGGTGAAACCCCATCTCTACTAAAAATACCAAAAAATTTAGCTGGGCGTGGTGGCAGGCGCCTGTAATCCCAGCTACTCCGGAGGCTGAGGCAGACAATCGCTTGAACCCGGGAGGTGGAGTTTGCAGTGAGCTGAGATTGTGCCACTGCACTCCAGCCTGGGTGAGTGAGACTCCATCTCAAAAAAAAAAAAAAAAAGAAAAAAAAAAGTATGCCAAGGATAGGGCATACTGAATGTAATAAAAAAAAAAAAACACAAAGATTTAGCAATAAAAGGATAGTTAAATAAATGTTGATATAACTGTGCAAAATAATACAGTGTTGCCTTTAAAATAACAAAAGTGATATAAATCTATACATAATGATATGGAAAAGTTTCTAAGATAAAACAAAGTGAAACAAACAATTTTCAAGACAGTGATATATAACATGTGTATTATACATAACTAATTTCTAAGGATATACTTATATTCTAGGTAATACAATTTTCTCATTACACATATTTTTACAAAAACTCATAAGTGCTTATGTTAAGCATAGGAACAAGAGAAGGAGGCTTTCACTGTCTGATGTACATGTTTATTACTTTTTTTCTTTTCCATGTGCATATTTTGCTCTTCTTATTGGTTTCCAGTAAGTTTGTGGAATTCTCACAGGCTCAGGTATAGTATAGGTCATCAAGGATCTTTTCTGAGACTAGAAGTGCCATAAGGTGAAGCCTCTAGTCACCAAAAATCCTCATTAATCTTGGCTTCTACTAACTCTTTTTTTTTTTTTTTTTTTTTTTTTGAGACGGGGTCTTGCTCTGTCACCCAGGCTGGAGTGCAGTGGCCGGATCTCAGCTCACTGCAAGCTCCTCCTCTTGGGTTCACGCCATTCTCCTGCCTCAGCCTCCCTAGTGGCTGGGACTACAGGCACCCGCTACTTCGCCCGGCTAGTTTTTTTTGTATTTTTTTTTAGTAGAGACGGGGTTTCACCGTGTTAGCCAGGATGGTCTCGATCTTCCGACCTCGTGATCCGCCCGTCTCGGCCTCCCAAAGTGCTGGGATTACAGGCTTGAGCCACCGCGCCCGGCCGGCTTCTACTAACTCTTAAGATAGACCCAAGACCTGTCAGTAACAAAAATCTCTTTAAATGATATTATGGAATTCCAGAAATGATGTTCCACCAAATAAATCCAATAATCACCTCCAACCACCCCTTAAATGTTACCTGTGCAAGGCATATTGACTCTATTTTAGCCTTTCTAATCCATGATTTCAATTGCATGATCTGTGCTTCAGCTCCGAGTGTGGTGCTAAGAGCTAACAGGGGTCTAGGATTAATTAATGGACTTGAATCTCAACCTTAGTGTAATGATCCAAGTTTCTCTACTTCCCATTTCCATATCTCACCAGACGTGTGAGAGATGGCTTAAATCTTGGTATATAAACCTGTGTGTTGTCCGTTTTGACACTTGACCGAGTGGCTATGGGAATCTCCTAGTTTAAATGGAACAGTAACACAGGATGAAAACTTCTATGGAGCCTTCCCACTTGCCTAGTGTTAGAATTGGATAAGGCAATAAGAATAGCACAGTTATCTTTCATTATCAGATCACAAATACTATGTTTAATACCACCCCTTCAGATCAATAGAAACATAAAATAAATAAAACAATTTGGTTGGTTATACTACTGAAAGGTACATGTATTCTTGAAAACCAGATCTCTGGCTATACTTCAGGCTTTATTATTCTGAACTTAAAGTCTTCTCTGCTTTTCCTAAGCCATTCACCTTCAAATATATGTGTGTAAATGTAAGCACACCCTAGCCTTCAACTAAATTCTATATCTAGAACACACTGCTCCCTGGTCTCTGCATGCTGGCTCCTTCTTGTTATTTAGATCACAGTTTAAATGGCACCTGGATTTGTTCCTCTGTCCAAGCACTGTAACATTTAAAAATCCCTGTAATCCCAGCACTTTGGGAGGCCGAGACGGGCGGATCACTAGGTCAGGAGATCGAGACCATCCTGGCTAACACGGTGAAACCCCGTCTCTACTAAAAAATACAAAAAACTAGCCGGGCGAGGTGGCGGGCGCCTGTAGTCCCAGCTACTCAGGAGGCTGAGACAGGAGAATGGCCCGAACCCGGGAGGCGGAGCTTGCAGTGAGCTGAGATCCGGCCACTGCACTCCAGCCCCAGCGGCAGAGCGAGACTCCGTCTCAAAAAAAAAAAAAAAAAAAAAAAAAAAAAAACCAAAAAACTCTGTATATTGCTTATCGTTTATTTCCTTAACTTGTTATTTATTCAATGATTGCTGATTTATTTCTCATTCCCCAGGATGTAAATATAAAAACAGATGTTGTCTGTTTTGGTTGTCACCATATTTAAAGTGATAATCACTTTGCCACTTTGGAGGGATGTGACAGTCAATCCAGGGATAAGTGAATGAATGAGCACTTTGTCACCTCTCCTCCCCTAAAAGCGTAGCTAGGTGTTTTTGTGGTAAAAAGGCAAAGCAGATATCGCTTTTGTTTAGTGGAAAACTGGCCAGGTGAAACCAGGAAATGATATTTTAAAGTAGACTAAGATAGTAGACCAAGAAGCCAAGGTAGTCCATAAGGAAAAGCATTTACGAACAGCTACTAATGTCTTCCCATGCCTTTCCGGCATGTCCAAGTCAGGGGACTGCACACACAAATGAAGGAAAGCAGGATGGAGGTAAGTCAACCTCTGTAAAGGTACTTCTGCAATGCACCACGTTCAGGTCTATGATTGCCGAGACCAGGAGAACCGAAACAGGACAGCAAAGGCCAAAGGGAAGGACTCCAGCGACCTTCCATGGACAGACTGACATCAAGAAAACCTTTACACAAATGTTTGGGCATCTTCTACTACATAATGAAAGTTTTTTTTTTTTTTTCTTTTTAGTCCTGAAAATACTCATGAGAAAGGTAGAGGAAAATTGACAGTAATGGAACAATGTTAATAGTATAATAATATCTAAGAAGATATAATTTGATTCAATGATACATATGCATCTTAATCTTGGTATTTTTCAGATGAACTTTTTCCCCCGGTAAGTTGTTCTTTTCTAAGACATTATAAATGAAATGCTTCACTCAGAACATGCACATTCTGTTACATTAATATTTTTCCTTTGAAAGCTTGTCTTGACAATCTAGCCCTCCCTTTTCCCAAGGTTGCAAAAATACCTATAAATGTCCTCAATAGGTCTGTGTCTCCTCTGAAACAAGGATGGACAGGTAACACTGGACTTTGGTCAAGAAGGCAGAAAAGGTAAGAAGGGGGCCGATTTTCCTCAGGGATGTCAGACAAATGAACTGCTGCATTTAAAGCCAAGGGCTTTGGGAGTGCCTACCTGTTCTGTTACCATATTCCCTTTTATGCTCATCACCTCCAATCATGACTACTTAATCACTTATCTCTCACAGGCTCACTCTTGCATGTATTCTCTGTGCTAGGTACACAGCCAAGCACTGAGGTTGCAGCAGGGAATGGACCCAAGCCTCGGCTTTCACGGGGTTGATACTACAGCCACTGAAAGTAGGGATGTCATGAGGTTGCAGCATCTTAAATATCTTAGAGGAAAATATTCTTTAAAATTTAACAACAAGCCTAATAAAATGAAGAACATTTTGCAGGGGCAAGGGGTTGATGTTGAGGAGGAAGATAATATGTTAGGCATTAACACTGGATTTATTCTGAACAATTATTAATAACAAACACATGGTAAATGTATAGGATTGGGGTCAGTAAACTACTTCTACAGAGGACCAGATCACAGATATTTTAGGCTGTGTGGGCCAGTTCAACTACTCAACTTTTCCACTGTAGTGCAAAATCAGCCATAGACAATGTGTAAATGATCACAGCTGTGTCCAATAAAACCTTATTCGCAAAAACAAGTGGCAGGCTGGATTTGACCCCCAGCCATAGTTTGTCAATTCTGATCTAGGTTCATCTTTTCCCAGCAATCCTTTACAATGAAGAAACTAAGCCTTATATAGGTGGACTTCTTTACCCAACGTTACACAGGTAGGAATTGCTTTCATTCTGTACCACTGACTTCACCTTCTTAGAGAATAAAGCCAACCATTAGAAAAATAAGCATGAATAATACAGCATGATAGAGATCTCTAACTTCTAAGTTATGTGCTACAATTTGGGTAACTAACTGTGATTAAGAGATGCTGACCAGTGAGAGCCAAGGGGTTATGAAAATCTTTCTGGAAGGTAGACTAAAAGAATTCCTGTCCTGGAATATCAACTCTCCTTTCCACTGCCTGTCTTTGCCTGCCTGTAAATAACAACTTCTCACCCTTCAGGCCACCCCTCCAGCTTCACCTCCTGTGGGAAGCGTCCCCAGATTTCCCTGGCCCCTTGTACAGTGCTCCCCTTGCTCTTGGTGAAAACTCATAGCTGCGTGTGTATACTTTTCTGCATGTACGTTATATTTCAGTAAAAAATAAAACAAACATTGACAGTATTTATTCACATGGTACTGTGGACTAGTCATTTTCATGTCTGAATCTCCAAAGGACTTTAAACAACTTAAGGGTAGGGACCATGGTTTTCTCTTTGAATTTTGAGTCTAACCCAATACAATACTGACATGCAGTACATGCTCGGAATTCAAGTTAAAGTAAGGGTAAGATTGGAATGAGCACAAAGCATATCTCCCAAAAATACACTCCCAGAGGAGAACCACCTGTGACCTGAGACATGGATATGAAACTAAGGCTAATGAGGAGGGAGAACAGTAGGAGGTGAACTTGAGTTTGGACCTGATCTGGGACATGCCCAGGAATCTACTGTCACATTATTGATGGCACTGCTCTCCCGTAGGTAAGAATTGGAAAGCTTTTGTTTTTAGAGATGATGTCTCACTATGTTGCCTAGGCTGGAGTATGGTGGCTCTTCCCAGGCACAATCCCACTGCTGATCAGCATGGGACTGTTGACCTGCCCCTTTTCTAGCCTGGGTAGGCTCACCCCTTTCTTTAGGCAACTTGGTAGTCCCATGCTCCAAGGAGGTCACCATATTGATGAACTTAGCGCAGGCACCTGATTGGCAAGAGCACGCTACAGTCCAGAACTCCTGGGCTCAAGTGAGCCTCCCTCCTCAAGCCTGAGTAGCTGGGCCTATAGGCATGCATACTTTTGGAAAGTATTTCTGATTGCAGATATTTTCATATAGAATATTAGTGAAATCAATTTCCTTCCCCTTCCATGATGAAATTGTACTACTATTTTTTAAAAGCATTCAAGTAACCCCCTCAATGTTTTCATGTTACTTTCTTTCCTAGTACCTGCAAATTTGCTTTGAATAGATTTCTATTTTAACCCATGCTGCTTCTCTTAGCTTCTCTTTTAGTTTCCCCGCAGTAAATTGTTGGGTATAGTCATCAAATAGTGTTTGGTTCATCTCCATGAAGCAGTCCAGTGCACTGCAAATCAAGTCATGCATGTATTGTTTAGTTTCAGTGGTTCTTTCATTCATGGCACAAAGGATGGGAACATGAAGGGTAGAATCATTACTGTATCTGATTGTTTGCTATTCTTCTATCTTTCAAGTCA
Organism: Macaca mulatta; assembly: GCF_049350105.2. Taxonomy (NCBI): domain Eukaryota; kingdom Metazoa; phylum Chordata; class Mammalia; order Primates; family Cercopithecidae; genus Macaca; species Macaca mulatta. The sequence goes on from NC_133407.1 coordinate 23,378,956, forward strand.
CTTGCACCCATTTAGCTAAATTATTGCAAAAGAACTAAAAGAAATAACCTATAAAGCAAGATTTCTGAGGTGGTGAAGATACCTTTTTTATTCTTGGCTATCAGCAAACAAGGGTTGTGCCTTCTTATGCAAAACCTCACAGGCTGGAGAAGATTTGGTCAGAGAGGTTTCAGGTAACTGGAAAAGAAACAGCACTTTATATCCCATATCATTTCTTAGTCGATGCAGGAGTTGCTAGCCACTTTCTTACTGTGGCACCTATTCCTTTGACAATGTCGTGTCTATGAATAGATTAGTCTTCCCAGGAGCCTCAACTGACAGATGATGAAAATGCAGGGTCCACCCCCAGATTAATCATATTGAGATACTAGGAGGTGAAACACACCCACTCAACCCAGGTAAAAGTGGCTAAGCTGCCCTCTTTTCCACCCTCTCTTGCCCTTCTTCCTCAGCGTTTTGATTGCATTTTTAACTATCTGTTCCTCACTACATGAGGGAAACAGAAAAAGTCAAATGATGTCAGAGTCAAAAAAGTCAGTTATTGGATACAAAATGATACAACTAAAAATAGGTAACTTACTAAATTACAGGAGGATATTTTGTGTATAAGGCATCTTAGAATTGGTGACTAATGACTACCGTCAAACAACTGGATTTTTGGAATCTGCACATTAAATTTAGATACAACTTCGCTTAACTCTCTCCACAATTTCTCCAATGGTATCTGGTCTTACATAAATGCTTATCTTCCTTCTCTCCCCTCTTAAGGCTCCATACAAGTTCTTGGTTTAATTATATTCCATTAACTCCACCCCTAATTCAATATCCTGGAATCTTAATTCTTTCACAAACTATTGTCACAAGGACCAACAAAACCTAACCCAAGTAGCTACTGAGTGAAGTCCAGTGGGAGACACTTGAAAAATATGACAAAAACCAGCCACGTCGAGCGAACATGCAACAAAGGGCATTAGGGAAATTGGTTAATATACTGAGTTACTTAAAATTGTAATGTTGAAAAAAATAATTGTGGCAGCAGGGAAATGATGCCAATTAAGTAGTCCAGTAATGGGAAAGAGGCAGGAGAGAAGTCACTTTGCCATTCATAATTCAGCCCCTTCACTTCCCAGGCAGTGGAGCCTGCTTTCTGCCAGAGCGCTGAACTGTTTGGAAGATGTAGATTTCAAATGCATTGAGATTTTCAGGAGAAAACAAAAGGTGCCAGTTAAGAAGACATCACCATTAACTTCAAAGAGCAGGAAGGAAGAACTGTAAATGACTAAAGTGAAATCAGATGACAATACTTATTGCTTTCATTCTTCTCCAGAGGCCCATTTTTCCTTTTCCTTTTTTTTCTTTTGATGGTGCAATACTCTGGCCACCCCCAGAAAGATTCCAAAATCCTCCCTCAGCTTTTTATTCTTGCTGTTCACAACCTACACCACCAGGAAATCCATCTTTCAATACAAATCTGAATGCCTTGTACTGTCATTTGGGTTTAAATATATTTCTCCACAGCTCTGGCCTCAATATAAATAGCAGACAGCTGGTCACCATGTTCCACATCATAAACCTGTTGGGAGGATGTATGGCCAAGGGGGTTGGCTTGCATTGGAATCACTTGGAAAGCTTGTTAAAAACACAGATTGCTGGGCTCCACCTCCAAAGTATCTGTTTCTTAGGTCTAGTGTGGAACCCAAGAATTTGCGTTTATAAGAAGTTCCCAGATGGTGCTGATGTTGCTGGTCCAGGGACCATACTTTGAAAACCACTGCTGTAAACCAGTGCCAAACCTACTCTCTTGAAAGTGATGGCAGTGGTTCCCAAATTCTGTTGCATATCAGTATCACTTGAAGAACTTTTAACATTCTGATTCATTCTACACCAAGTAAATCAGAATGTCTAGAAGTAGACGCCAGGCATTTGTAATTTTTAAAGCTCTCCTGGTGATGGCAATATACAGCTAAGTTTGGGAGCCACTCAATCTTCAGATGAAGTCTTCAGCCAAAGGGAAAAAAATCACTGGACCAGAGGCCAAAAGGAGGAAGAGCAGCCCTAGTTAACTGTGACCTTGAGAGAATTCCTCTGTTTCTTCAGTCTTTTTTCTCATTTGTCAAATGAGGTAACTATTTGTTTACCTTTTTCTCAAGCATCTGTAGGAAGAAAAATACATCAAACAAAAGTGAAATGGTTTTGAAAATTAGGAAGCAGACTAAAGATGTAAGACATCAGGAGAGTCCTACCCAAGGTAAAAGGCCAGAGCTTTGGCACAAGACGACCTACATCAGAACTCTGATTCTGAGTAGTCCTGTGACCTGAGCAAGTTATTTAACTACTGTGTTGCAGTTTCTTTTTTTTTTTTTTTTTTTTTTTTTTGAGATGGGATATCACTCTGTCTCCCAGGCTGGAGTGCAGTGGCATGATCTTGATTCACTGCACACTCTGCCTCCCAAGCTCAAGCCATCCTCCCCCTAAGCCTCCTGAATAGCTGGGACGACAGGTGCACGCCATCACACCCCGCTAATTTTTTGTATTTTTGGTAGAGACAAGGTTTTGCCAAGTTGCCCAAGCTGGTATCAAACTCCTAAGCTCAAGTGATCCACCCACCTTGGCCTCCCAAAGTGCTGAGATTACAGGTGTGAGCCACTGTGCCTGGTCATTGTCCTCTTTTTGTAAAATGAGAATGACATTACCTTCTTCATGGGGTTCCTCCAGAGAATTTTTGCTATTTGCCCAGGATATAGTAGGTGCTCAATAAATGACTATTAGGCATATTTGATGGGGTATAGCTACATATGCCATCACCCAATGATATGGAGAAGGCATGCCCTTAGGAAGAATTTCAAACAGACTTTAGTGATATTAACAGTGGATAGGCTGGAAAACAGCATTGAATAGACTTTCTGTATGCAAGTAACAGATAACTGTGAACATGTGAAAATTCAGCTCAGTTTAAGTAACTCAGTGACTGGTTCTTAAGGCAGTAGAATCCTTAGAATTGCTAGGTTCTGTCATCATTTTCTCTGGGTCTGGACAATACCCACTTATAAGCTAGTTTGCTCCTCAGGCACTTCGTTCTGGGTTGTTAGTCTGAACTTGAGAGTACACACAGATCTTGTATTTGGTATTTTGTTTTGTGTGTATATGTGTTTCTCCTGGACCAGACTATAAACTCCCTGAATTTCACAAGGTTTATGTTTTCCTAGATCACACACAGGTTGACTATTCTGAGTACTTAGTATTCATCAATTTCTCATCTACCTCCAGAAGGCCCTCTTTTCCATTTACCATCCACAAACCCCCTAGAACAATCTTTCAAAACTCCGAATGGCATCTCCTGCTTAAGCCTTCCAGGGTTTCCCACTGCTCAGAGGATCCAGTTTAAACTCCTTAGTGTGATTGACAAAGCTCTTTGTGATCTGGCCTCTGCTGACTTCCCCAGACGCAGCAGAGGGCCAACGGCCAGGGATCTGGTGTCACAGAGATTTGGGCCTGAAGTTCAGCCCCGTCTCTGACAAGCTGTGTACCTGTCAACAATTTCCATAATCTCCCTGAACCTCAGTTTCTTCGTTTGCAAAAAGGAAGTCACTTTACTTCCTTTTCATGTTTGTTGTAAGGCTAAAATATCTATAAAATGCCTGGGACATGATAGGTATATTTTTAAACATAAATATAAACTGCATTTCCTGATATTATCACATGTGCACCCCATCTAAGAAATTGTCAGCTCCCCCAAACCCTCTATGCTGCATTATGCCTATACCTTTGAATGGCACATCCCTATGTCATCAGTTTGGACACTTCTCACTCTTCAAGACCCAGGTGAATTTTCTTCTCCTGTGATGTCTCCCTAACCCACATGAACAAAGCTGCTCCCTCCCCTAGTGTCATGTTGTCCTGATACAGAGCTCTATCTGTCCAGTTCCAATGCAATTAAAGTTTATATACCTTTCTCTCAAACCAGATAGATGGCTTTGGCTTTGTGAAGATCAGAGACAATTCCATATTCACTTAAGCACAACGTGAGACTCACACATAGTAACTGAAAGCCCCCCTCCTCACAGTTTCTTCTCTGTTTGTAAGTGCGTGTGTAACCTGCTGTGCTGTAAGTTCATACAGGGTACTCCACGACCTGGCTACTCACACACCAGGAGCATCTGCCTCTCCTGGGACTGTAGAGTTTCAGGCACTTCCCTGGACTGCCTGTGTCAGAATCTGCATTTTCAGAAGTCTCACAGGTGATTTGATGCATGTTAGAGTTTGAAAAGTGCTGTCCTAAACCTCTCTGCACCTCCTCCAAAGGCATACAATAGGCATTTGATAAGTGAATGAGAGTACTGGCAATCCACCACACACCAGCAAGAAAGAGAAAGATACTCAAAGTGTATTTCAATCCCAGAAAAATACTAGTGATAGAAAGAGTCCTGTATTTCAGTCTATATAACACTGTGGTGATAATTTCTAAGCTTCATCCTCACAGGAGGTCCTTGTAACCACCAAATGGGTTCATTTTGCCTGCAGCCCAGATAGAGTCAATTTATCAAGACAAGGGAGTTGCAATAGAGAAAGAGCATAATTCATACAGAGCTGGCTGAATGGAGACTGGTGTTCTATTATGACTCAAATCAGTCTCCCCGAAAATTCGGAGGCCAGCGTTTTTCAAGGATGGTTTGAGCAAAGAGAAAGGGGTGGCTAGGCGATGGGTGCTTGTTGCCAATTGGTTGGGGTGTAATCATAGAGGTGTGGAAAATGGTCCTCATGTGAGCTTAGTCACTTCTGGCTTGGCCACAGGAGTGGTCCGCAGTCCAGGTGGAGCCATGGTCATCATCAGACATGCAAAAAAAAACCTGAAAAGCTATCTCGAAAGACCAATCTTAGATTCTGCAACAGTGATATTATCTGCAGGAATAATTGAGGAAGTTGCAAACCTTGTGGCTTCCAGAATAATGGCAGGTAATCATTTACGTCTACATGTAAGCAGAATTCAGGCTTATCTCATCTTCCTAGCCTGGTGGTGTCTCATTAGCTTTAAAAAGGTGCTCTAGTTTGGGGGAAGGGCTATTATCATGTAAACTATACATTAAATGTCTCCCAGAGTAAGTTTGGCCCAAGCCCAGGAATAATTAAGGGCTGTTTGGAGGCTAAAGGCAAGATGGGGATTGATCAGATCAGATCTCTCTCACTATCGTTATTTTCTCACTGTTACAATTTTTGCAAAGGTAGTTTCATTCTGAGAAATATTACTCCCTAATTTTCACCAACAAAATTAAAAGAATAATCTGTCCCAATCCAGCTCCTCGTATAAAAGAAGTATCAGAGAGCTTTATATAATGCTGGATCATTGAACAAAAAATAAAACAGCCAAACCCTAATTCTCCAGTTGAGAAGGTAGCAAAACTCATGACCAACATGTCCACTGCGAGCAAGAGAATTTTTTTTTTTTTTTTTTTTTTTTTTTTGAGATGGAGTCTCGCTCTGTCGCCCAGGCTGGAGCGCAGTGGCGTGATCTCGGCTCACTGCAAGCTCCGCCTCCCGGGTTCCCGCCATTCTCCTGCCTCAGCCTCCCGAGTAGCTGGGACTACAGGCGCCCGCCACCTCGCCCCGGCTAGTTTGTTTGTATTTTTTTTAGTAGAGACGGGGTTTCACCGTGTTCGCCAGGATGGTCTCAATCTCCTGACCTCGTGATCCACCCGTCTCGGCCTCCCAAAGTGCTGGGATTACAGGCTTGAGCCACCGCGCCCGGCCGAGCAAGAGATTTTTAATAACCCACGTGTATCAGAGCGTGGCATGACCATGAGAGGAGACTAATCCATAGTCAATATCATTGCAAGCAACACTTGTGCTCTAAATGGGGGTGGAATGGCATTTAGTGGAAAGGCAATTGTAAAACTTAAATTCCCCTTTCTCACTATACCTCTGTAATGCTATAAGAAACGTTTCAGTTTTTCTTAGCTGTAGAGTAAGTTGTCTCTCTCTGCCTCCTAAATGAACATTAGAGACTGAATAAGGGCACAAGGAGCATCATTCTCCCTTACACCTGAAACTCATGTTCAGGTGACACGATCTGAGAATCCATTCAGTGGAAAAATGTCTCCATAACCAGTAACAATTACATGGCAAGACAACATACTTCTCTCAGAGGCCTATCTTATCAAAAAGAAGGCATTCGCAAAATTTCTGTACAATTAAAAAATCTCCCACGTTGTTTTCTGGGAAAAAAAGAGCAAACATGTAATTTGAATCAAAGATTACAAATTCCAGGTGGCAGCCTGTTTTTGGTGGTGTGGGGAGAGGGCTGCGGTTAACAGATAATTGTATACCTTACAGCCACGCCGCGAAAGCTGGTATTAGGAACAATAGCAAAAATAAGAGAGACAACTAGATTACGCTTCAATTTCCTCTAAAATCTTGAGGAATCCCTACTTACAAATTAGCAGAATAGAAGACTAGAGACACTTCACATGGAAACAGCTTTTTGTTTTTGTTTTTTTTTTTTAATATCTTGGGCAAACAAATGATCAAACAAAAAGTTCTAAATGAAACTAAGAGAAAAAGGCATTTTGAGTATTTGCTTTGCCATTCTGTTCTCAAAAGAGCTCAAACATCACAATAGTTTGCAACCTTTTCGGTTGGATACTTTTTTCCATCACTTAACAGATGGGAAAGATTTTGTGAACTTTTCTGAGCAATAGACGAGACCGCCTCCTCTCTCCTAAGTGCCTCGTCAGCAGATTCCTGGAGCCTAGCTGTAAAAGCACTTGTTTCTGCTCTTCCCCAATCTAGGAAAGATGCCTCTTAAGCTATAGTGAGGCAGAGCATAGCCATTCAATTATCCAAATACTACAAGTACATAAAAGAACATTGTGCTGCAATTGGTTTCTTAATTTGAGTGAAACAGCACACCCCGACACCATCCCTCAGATTCTGAAAATAAATCTCCACACACATCTTCCTATTCAACCAAGTTGCAGGATGCATTTTTATCAATTTTGAGATAACTTGCAGAATATGCAGACCAAACCAACATGATCACAGCACCACAGAGGGAAACATAAACCCCAAATTAAACCTTTTTACATGAATATGGATGGTAGCAACAACAGATTATATTTTTTGCCTTTTTTAATACAGATGTTCAGATTTCAATTTCCAGAATGCTTTTAAATGTATCCAACTGTTTTAATGTGACAAATGCCTTTTAGTGCCCACTCCACAAATATTCCAGTCATACTTAGCTGCCTGCATTTATGTATATGGGCACTTGGAGAGTAAGTGGGGAAAAAACCCTAAACAAACTAAAACCTAATTGAGAAGTCTATAAAATTTATATCTACCCCATGTGAAACAGATGGTGGATTCTGTAGAAGGCATAAAGCAACGAGCTGTCCAGTGTAAAGTTTAGTTCAGAAGCTGCTATTTCCTAGGAAAGGTAAATCACAGCTTCTCTGCACTTTTCCTGTTTGCCAAGGACTCACCTGAGCTCAGAAAGAGGGCAGTAGCTTGAGAATTCATTTTCCTAAGGAAATCATAAAATTCCACCGACAGGCTGGGTTCAGCTTCCAACCTTTGCCATGAGGAGATGTGTATCTTCGAACCTCAGAAAGCATCCAGGCAGCACGGTGCACATTCAATTCTCTGTACATCTTGCAAAAAAAAATACCTCTCACTCACTTGTACGGATCTCTTTATTGCAGTTGACATGGGCTTGCCCAGGGGACTGACTTGTTGTTCTATAAAGATCCTTAAATAGGCACTACTGATGAAACATTTAATCCAAGCCCCAGGATCAAATGGCTGCTACTGCCAGGAACAGTGATAGAAAAATCTATTCCCCAATTAAATAATTGCACGCAAAGCTATAACTGTTCATTATGTCCTTTAACCTGGTTCAGCTTTTCTGGAACACAGCCAATAGGCTTCATATTTTATTTTAATAATATACATGTAGCAGTTTTGAAATCATGGATCATCTTCAACATTTCTTGAAGGAAACCATCTCTTTCCACCACATGAAAAATAGAGTGTGAGTTTGAACAAGAGATGGTTGTTGTGATACACCATACAGCAATTATTCATTCTAAGTGTATATTGGCTGTTTCTGAAATTCTTCTCTGCTTATGGTTTAAAAGTTAGACTTCATTTGAGGGAGAGCATTTTTGTCTCCTTAGTACCATGAATACTTTGTCTGATCTGAACTGTTTATATAGGAAGTGAGAAGAGATTCATTGTCTATATTAAGGGCTGTATCCCAAAAGTCTAATGAAAAATTTTGTCCCCCAAGGGAACGACATCTACATTATATGACAGCATCAGACAATAGGAATGTGTTCAATGGAAAATGTTCAGAATGATATTTGTTCTCAGGTTTAAACATCTTCAGAGCACAGGAGATGGTGACAAAAGTGACAGTGTTTTGTTTTTTGAAGTTTGGAAGTTGTATATTGAACACAGGCAGTGAAATAGTTCTTAAGATTAAAATATTTGTGCAAAACAAGTTAACATTGTTTTTGAAATGCAAAGCTGTTAGAAAAAAGAATGAACACCAGAAGCATACACAGGCTGAAGAATAGACAATATTAAAATGTTTCCTCAAGTACTTATTTTTCCCAAGAACTTAAAAAAAAAAGGTATGCATGGTTCTCAGAGGGTTTATTTTGAATGAAGTTCTTTTTGATGACATGCAAAGGTGCCAAGAGGTAAGCTAGCTCTCTCAGAGCTTGTTTCTCACCTCCTTCAAGGAAATGGATTTTTAATTCTTCAAAGTTGACCTATGTCTGTATTATTCTGTGCTTTCATTCAGATTAACTATAGATTTTAATTACTGATTTCTGTCATTTGGTTAATGTATATTTTTCTGGTAAGTTACACCAGTAGACCTGGATAGAAGTCACATCCTACATCAGGTCAATGTGAAGGAATTGCTCTCCAAAGCCCATTGATTTTTGTGTCATTCACTGGGGACTTTGACTGCTAATATACCAACATCTGGGAACTGTCTTTCTCTTCATTTCAAAGGATTCGGATTTAACTAGGAATAGAATCTATGAAAAGCACTATTTCCATCTTGACTCCAGTATCATTCATATGGAAACTATTTATCAGTTCAAACTCCTTTAAATAAGAGGAAATGAATTGTAAATATTCTTGGCTTCTCTTTCAAGGAGAGGCTTGCTATTGCTGAACCTCACTGAGATAAAACAACCCAAAATAAAACAAGTAACTTTAAATGTCTCTATCAATAGGTGCACGAAAAAATGAATTACAACATCTTGCTTCAGACCACTTTAAGTGCTTTTTCAATGGTAAGAACAGTTAATTTACTAAATACAGTGAACTGATATCAAGCAGTATTTCAACATACTCTTTTCATAATTAGGGATATTTTTATGGGATATGATTGAATCCTGATCAATACTTTCAACTCTCTTTGGTTTTATTTGTGCTTCCTTTATTTATCCCTGCTGGAAAAACACTCTCAATTACTAAAATACTTTGTGTAAATAATAAAAATAAAATGTTCTGTATACTCCAATTGACTCTAATTTTGTATTACTGTGATATATTACTCTGGTCTTAGCATTATTTGCAAAACACATCCTTTTTTTTCTGAGCATGCTATTGAAAAACAATAAAGTATCTTCAGCTTGCAGGGTAATTTTTATGGAGGAAAACCAAAATAAACCAAAAATAAATTATAAAGTCTGTTCTTTACAATGAATTTTTTTAAACAAATTGGTTCACTCTATTATTTCTAACCCTTGAGAAGAATCTCTAATTACTTTCAGAAACTTAGTATCAATCTCTGCACCCTACAGAAATGTCAACTTAGAAAGTTTCACAGACTCTTACTGAATTAGTAAAACTTAAAGGGGGCAGGGTGGGGAGGGAACAAGGCATTAAATTCAGCAAATATTAGAATGACAGGTTCTGCGAGCTACATTGTGATAAAGCTGCCAAAAAAATCTGTATTTTCCTTCTTTTTTCATTATTAGAAAAAAAGAGACTTGTGCCATTTAAAAAAGAGCTTTCATCTGCTCCCCAGTCAGCAACTTAGCAACTTGTCAGAGACTCTGGGAGCGGCTTTTCAATACTAATAACTTGAAGTACTAATGTCAAATTTTGCTTTTGGAATAGCAAATATATCTGGTTCACCAAATAGCTTCACTTTTCTTCAGAAATGCCTCACAATGAATACATTAGCTTTAACATCTATTCTTTGGATAAGCCATCTTGAGGTGGTCTGACTTTTGTTTTCTTTACTTTCACAAACACACTCCTCACCATGATTAATGGCCTCCCATTGGGTATATGGAAAATTTCCCAGCCCGGTTCCCTTGAGAATGCTCCACTACATGGATTTCTAAGCAAAGCTAGATTAAAAGAGGAGGAGCATGGGCTATAGTCCCCCTACCCCACAGCCATCAATTATATACAGTTATAAATCAAAGTTTTCAGCCTGAACAAAGACCAGCGTGGCAAGCAAACAAGGGCGTTCACGGCAAATTGTTTTGAGACCGAATAAAACTCTTGACAGAAAACAATGGAGTTGGGAAAGCCACTGTCAATATCACTCTAAAGTTTAGCTGATTTATGAAGAATTAGACATGGTGTATCAAGTCGCTGGAGGATTGATTGAGACAACAGCAAAGAGAAGTGTGAATAAGCTAATATGAAACCAAATGAAGCTCTTCCTTCATCACGAAAACGTTTCACCAAATAATGTTTTGATTCATATGAATTTGACCCCTTGCCTTAGATCCCTACTGTGAAATTGCTTATCTCCCTCCACCCCCGTTCCTACTTATTTTTGGTTTCTTTGCTAGCAAAACTACTGCCCTTTACAACCTTCTTGTGAACCATGATTTCAGGCTCATAGCTTTCTTACTATTTTGTTCCTATACTTGGGAGAATTTAATTTCCCTTGTTTCAGATACTGTTTACATGCCCTACATAAAAATCTATTTTAAAAAAAGAAACAGAAAAAGTATTGACTTTTTGGGAAACAAATGGAAATACCATCATAGGACAAAGCAAGCAGAAGGCATGAAGTTAAATAAATAATGCTATAGTTTTCTAGTGTTTCGTTTTATCCTTAAGATCTAATATTTGTCAAGCACTTTCTTTTAGTGCCAAAAATTGTTCGTACCTGTAAAACATGTATGTACTTGGGTGACAGGCTGAATAACAATTATAATAACAACAATCTCCATTACTATTCTAACACTACTGAGCTTTTACCATGCGCCAGTTATTCTTCAAAGTAATTTATGTGTATTATCTGATTTACTCTTCCGAATGAACCTATGAGATATTTACTATTATCTTGCCCCATTTTATGGCAGAAGAAACAGATACTTAAAAGGGCTAACTTGCCCAAAGTTACATGGCTAAAAGGCTATACAAGTAACACATGATAGATTCTGGTTTTGAACCCAGGAATTATGGCTTCTTCCACCTACAATCTGAACCATTACACCTAATCTCACTTTGGGGATAAAAAAAATCAAATATATATCCTTCAAAACCTGAGATTCTGTAAATCAAAAATAAAATTCTAACCTCCCCAGCAACTGAATGGACCCCTCCTCTTGGCCAACGGCATTCTAAAGTAAATCTGAAACACTAGCTCAGGACATGAAGGGAAGAGGTGGTCAGACAGGCCTAAACACACCTTCCTCTCGTTGGAATTCAGGCACAGCTGACTGGTACTAACATTAAAACAGAGTCCTTAAGACAAAACAGGCTCTTTGTAGCAATAAGATACCAATGAGATGGCAGGCCCTAAAAACATTGAATTGTATTACCCAAAAATACATTTCTTTGACATATTTTGAAATGGTCCTGCAAAGCTGTCTCTTGTTGGGAAAAATCAACATTCTGTAGAGAATCCCCTTCCCTTTCCAGATCTTTTTCCTCATCCAGGAGAGAATTAAGTAAGGAGTCTGGCACCTTTCTAAGTCTGATTAGAAACATTCGCGATCTATTCTCTCCGAAACAGGCTATGTGGAGGCTTTATCTGCATAATAAGAATCTTGGTCTCCACAACCCCTTATCTTAACCCAGATACTCCCTTCTGTCAACTCCAGGTCTTTAGATAAACTCTTTCAACCAACTGCCAATCAGAAAACCTTTGAATACACCTATGACCTGGAAGTGCCCCCACTTCCGCAACCCCCCACCGTGAGTTGTTCCACCTTTTCAGACCGAACCAATGTACATCTTACATGTATTGGTTGATGTCTTATGACTCCCTAAAATACATAAAACCAAGCTGTAGCCCAACCACCTTGGACACATGTTCTCAGAATCTCCTGGGGCTGTGTCATGGGCCATGGTCACTCATATTTGGTTCAAAATAAATCTCTTTAAATATTTTACAGAGTTTGATTCTTTTCTTCAACAATTCAAAATCTTCATAAGGTAAAAAATTTTTCTGAGAAAAAATGTCCTGACTTCTGTCAATCACCTTCTTACATTAGCAAATTGTAAGAATCAAATCAAATGACACAGTATACAAACAATGATGGGAAATCTTGTAAGATGTATTGAACATCTGAAGTTACTTTGCCCACTATTGCTTTCTTTAACAAAACTGTTCTTTCCTATGGATGGCCCATTGCATGTTCTTCTGGTGGGAACTGGGTGAGGGATGGGCATATGATTCAGGGCTAATTAGAATTCACCATTCCTACAACCAGAATATGAGTGGATATGATATGGACCATTTCTGGGCCCAGGACATTAATAGTTGAGTGAACCTCCATTATGTTATCTGTCACTAAGAGATCTGGATATAGTGAACCCATAGTGACCACATTGACTAATCAAGGATATAGAGAATGGCAAAGCCACAAGATGTAACAAGCTTGAGTCCCTGCATTGTTATGTGGAGGAGAACTGCTTCCAACCTAGATCACCCATTGTAGGTTGTTATATAAACAAGAAGCAAGCTTCCTTCACATTTAAACATTACATATTTTGTTCTATTTGTTACAGCAGCTTAGCCTACCCTCATTCTTCCAATAATAGTGCAAAAGAATTTCAGCTACACTTTAAGTTCAGATTACTTTAATAGATTAGTCAAAATAGAGATCATGGAACTGGATTTGACACAAATCTGAGCAATTATGGAGGGACTGGGTCACAAGATAAAAGGAAGATGATGAAGCCAAGTGTTTTTTTCATCATTTGGAGACAAGCAGGCACTGAATAAGACTAAAAAAATCTAATTTACAAATATTGCAATATTTGTCTTCAGTTTTGTGTTCAGGAAAGAATAAAGGAAGATAAATGAATTGAAGTGGTAATGGTATAAAGAAAAATTGATAGGGGCCAGATGAGAGCCTAGAGTAAGAAAAACATAGGAAGGAAGAGAAAGGAGGGTAGGTAGAAATGTGAGAGAATGGTAAAACACAATTAGACTGAGAATTCCCCCAAACATGTTTCTTACTGGAATCTGGAAAATCTTTAAGAATGACTTATTCAGATTTTTCCCATTCTATGAAATGGCAAATAAAAGTATATCCACTATTTAAAAAGAACCCCTAAAACAAGTTGACTAACCTAAGAATGATTAGTTCATGCTTCAATTTAGGATGTGTTAACATTTTATGGCTTACATTTACATTGTTATGTCATAGAAATTCTATTTTCATATTTTGAATAGATGACACTGTTGCATGCCAAAGAATAAATCCCAACTGATAAAATAATTCCATATTTTGAACTTCAGGTGCCACATCTATAGTTGTCTCCTCTTGGTATTCTGCTTTTGGAATGATGCATGCCTTATACTGTCTTCAAAATAATGGATCCTATTAATCTATAGCTTATCCAACTTAAAGAGCTGCAAGCCCTGCTTTGTAATTTCATATTTAAAGAATGGCACATAAATGATTTGTTTGTCATGCTCATTGCATAAAAATGTATTGTGAAGTCATGGCAAAACTGCTGATAATTAAGGGAATAAATCAGTTTATGGTAGGGTTTATACAAGCTGGTAAATTCTCTTTTAAAATGTACTCAAAATAAATTGACTTTAAAATCTAATTTAAACATTATATTAAAATAAATATACATATTAAAAATAAAAATAAAATCCAAAGATCTGGAAACAAACATTAAAAAAGAAACCCAAACAGATGGAATATAAAAAAGGAAAAATGCAATAGCAGTAAGAGATAATATCCAAACATTATCCTCCATTTTCTGCTAAACCCCAAAAGAAAAATTCATACATCTCCTTTAAAATAGTGTTTCATAGACCCCCCTTCCAAATGTCAGTAATATTCTAGTCATAAAATATCCGAGATGTTGCATATAGAAAGATAATGTGTAAAGAATCAAATAAGTATTGATGGCATCAACATATTTCATTGTATTTCATTGTATCAACAATGTTCATCAACATATCAACATTGTAATCTAAAGAGATGATTAAAAGTCAACAAAAATAAAACTTTAAAACTGTATTACAAATTACAAAAAAAAAGGGGGGGGGGTTGTACAATTATAGGTATCCACCATGACCAAGTGACACGTATAGAATTTAACCTTTATAGTTGTTCTACAGAACTATAAATCTGGACAGAACACATACAGCAACTGTTTGCAGGGGTTACACAATAGACCGTGACCCTTGAGGAAAGGGAAACACACGAGAGAGTTGTTTCTGCTGGGGAAGGCATTCCAAACTGCAGCACAGAGAGGAGGAGCTCTAACAGGAAGCAACAGATTCCCCAAGAAGAGGTGGAGGAAACTGGAACACGGAACCGCTGAGTTAGATAGAATGTGAAGAATAGGATACCAAATAGGGAAGAAATGCTATTGGACACACTATAGGGGTCTTACTGAGTCATTAGTCAAATACTGAGATACATATCCAGAGGATGAGACTGAGAGAACTCTGCCAGAGAAAAGCTACTGAGGGGGTGGAAGATGAACAAAGATTTCAAAAGCCACACCGTACTGGACAACATTTCAGTTTGCCAGAGTGGATACAAATTGCTGAATACCCAGAGCATCTAGTTGAAACTTTATAAAGGCCATATCTTAAAAGTATGGCAAGACTAACCCTAAAATAAAGCTACTTTAGATTTGTCCCAAGAAAGCCTAAAACCAAGTTGAAAGTCCAGTTGCAAAACAAATAGAACTCCAGAACAAAACTCAGTCCTCTTTAAAGGATGATAATACAAACCAGAGTCCCAACAACATAGCATTTACTATGCCCAGCACACACTCAGTAATTACTGGAAAACAAAATCTTGAAAAAATAACCATGAGAAACAAACAGAATATAGAAACACAGACATGACAGACTTGTTAGAATTACTGAACAATGATTTCAAAAGTTATTGTAAATATATTCAATAGTTTAAATAAAAGATGGACATAATGAGTGAACAAATGGCAAACCCCAACAGACAAATACAAACTATAAGCGAACCAAATGAAAATTCTAGAATTGCAATATACTGTCTGGAAAAAAATAAATCACTGGATGAACAATAGCAGATTTCAAATGCCAAGAGATCAGAGAGCTTGAAGAATGACAGGAAACTATCTAAAATGAAGCACGATGTTAAAAATGGAAATAAACAAAAAGAATAGAGCTTTAGTGATCTGTGGGACAACATAAAATAGGTTACCATACATGCAATTAGGATCCCCTAAAAGACAGATTTGGTAAGAAGAAATATCTGAGCAAAAAATAATCAGTAATCTTCCATAAAATTGTATCAAAATACATTTTAACTATTTAAATTCAAGGGTCTTAATGAATCCCAAACAGAAAAAAAGAAAAATCATACCTAATGATATAGTATTAAAAATGCTAAAATAAAAAAGTCTAAAAGCAGCCAGAAGGAAAAAAACACATTACATACAGAGGAACAGTAAGAATAACAGGTGTTTATTAGCAATAATACAGGCAAGAAGGCAATATAAAAACATCTCTAAACTACCGACATTTTTAAAACCAGCTTCCAGCTATAATTGTATATCCAACAAAAATATTCTTACAAAATAAAGGTGATATTGAGATGTTTTCAGAGTAACAAAACTTTAAAGACTTTAGCACCAGGAGACTTGCAATATATAGACTTGCATTCTACTAATATTTATTGGAAACATCAGAGAAAGTTCTTCAGGTTGAAGTAAAATACTGTGAGAAGGAAATTTAATATAAAGAGCTCAAGAAAAGACAAACGTGGGTAATCATAAGCAATATTTTTTGTTTCTTAATTTATGAAAAGAGAAGTGACTGCTTAAAGCAAGAATAACAAAGTGTTCTGGATTTCATAAAATACCTAAAGGTAAAAGACATGAGAGAAATAACACGAAAGACAGGAGAGGGTAAATAGAAAGACAACATTGTAATGTTTTAACATTATTCTTGGAGAAATATAACTTTAAATCAAATAGGCTAACCTGAGTTGGAGCTGTATATTATAATACCTATAACAAGTGCAAAAATATGAAAGGGTGTAATTACTGAACTTAGAGAAAAAATCAAAATACTAACAAACAAAAAAAATTAATCTTAACAAGGCAAAAGAGAAGGAAGAATAGTTATGAACAGATGGGAGAAATGCAAACAAATAGCAAGACAGTATATATAAACCCAACCTATATAACATATAAACTGACTAAATAATTAAAAGGAATAAATTGACTGGATATGGAAAAAAGTAAGTTCCATTTCTACAGTCTTTAAAAGCATATTTTACACTTTAAATTTAACATACAAGTATACAGGTTGAAAGAAAAACTGATTAAAATATATAATGGAAACTAGTATCAAGGAAGCTGGAGTGGCTATATAAATGTCAGCAAGGTAGACTTTGATAGATTATTAGCAGAGATAGAGATCATCAAAAGTAAATTCAAAAAGAAGATATAAAAATCCTAAATGTATATACACCTAATAACAGAACTTAAAAATATATGAAGCAGGCCAGGCACAGTGGCTCATGCCTGTAATCCCAGCACTTTGGGAGGCTGAGGCAGGCAGATCACCTGAGGTCAGGAGTTCAAGACCACTCTGGCCAACATGGCGAAACCCCGTCTCTACTGAAAGTACAAAAATTACCTGGGTGTGGTGGCGGGTGCCTGTAATCCCAGCTGCTCAGGAGGCTGAGGCAGGAGAATCACTTGAACTTGGAAGGTGGAGGTTGCAGTGAGCTGAGATTGAGCCACTACACTCCAACCTGGGCAACAAGAGCAAGACTCCATCTCAAAAATAATAATAAATAAATAAATGAATAAATAAATAAATAAATAAATGTGTGTGTGTGTGTGTGTGTGTGTGTGTGTATGAAGCAAACACTAGCAAAAGTAAAGGGAGAAACAGCCACATGTACAATTACAATTACGGTTGGAGATTTTAATGTTCCTTCGCTCAGGAGACGATAGATCAAGTAAACAAAGATCAGTAAGGATGTGGAATATTTGAACAGCATGATCAATCAATTTTACCTAAATGATACTTAAAAAGCACTATATTCCACAACCACAAAATATATATTTTTCTCAGAAGCACATGGAGCACTCACCATGAGATATACTGTATGCTGGTTCATAAAACAAAAACCTTAATAAATTCTAAGTGTCAAATATTATACAGAGTATGTTTTCTGAACATAACTGAATTAGAAACCAACAGTGAAAAGATAGTTGAAAATTAGCAACGTATTTCTAAATAACTCATAGAAGGATAATTTAAAAATATTTTAAATTATAATATAACTCAATGTACCCAAACTTATGAGATGCAGCTAAAACAGACACTGCTCAGAGGAAAATTGGTCTAATGATCTAAATTTTCTCCATGAGAGAGTGAAGAAGAGCAAATTAAACCCACAGTATGCATAGAAGAAAATAAGTGAGAGATCAAATCAGAAATTAATAAAAGGGCAAGCAAAATACAGAAACATCAACAAAATCAAAAAATTTTAAAAAATTAATAAGATAAATAACTACAAGCACAAGCAATGAAAGTAAAAATAGGTACACTGGATTTCATCAACATTAAGAACTTCGTGTAGTTTTTAAAAAGACCTTAAAAGTAGAAAAAAATTGCAAAACGTATCTGATAAGGCTTTAATACCTAGAATAAAGAATTCCTACAACTCAACAATAAAAAGTCAACTCAATTAAAAAATAGGCAAGTGGCTTAGATATAAATTTCTCCAAAGAATGTAGAAAAATGGCTAATAAGCACATAAAATGCTCAACATCGTTAGTCACTGGGGAAATGGAAATAAAAACCTCAGTGATCTACAGCATCACACCAAGCAGGATGGCTAAATTCAAAACAATACAAAATAAGTGCTGGCAAGGATATGAAGAAACCGGAACCATCATATTTTTTCTTATGGGAATGAAAAATGGTATAGCTACTGCAGAATACAGTTTGGCAGTTCCTCAAAAGGTAGACATAAAATTACCATAGATCCCAGCAATTCTACTCTAAGAGTTGAGAGCAGGGACATAAGCAGGTATTTGTTCAACAATGTTCATAGCAGCACTATTCACAATAGCTAAAATGTGGAAAGATCTCAAGTGTTTGTTAACATATAAATGGATAAACAAAACGTGTTATACAAAGATAATTTAATATTACTCATCAATGAGAAGAAATAAAGCTTTGATACGTGCTACAACATGGGTGAACCTTGAAAACATTCTGCTAACTGAAACAAATCAGACACAAACTCAAATGTATGATTCTACTTTTATGAAATACCTAAAATAGGCAAATTCCTGGAGACAAAGTACATTAGAGGTTGGCAAAGTCTGAGGGAGAGAGGATGGGAGAATTATTGCTTAGTGACTACAGAGTTTCTGTTTGGGGTGATGAAAAAATTTTGGAAATCACGATGACGGTTATACAACACTGTTTAATGCCACTGAATTGTACACTTAAAAACAGACAAATGGCCAATTTTACAAGGAAGAAATAATACCAAATTTATACACACTCTTTCAGAAAACAGAACTCTTTACAACTCATTGTATGCAGCCAGGATAATCCTGTTAAGAAAACTAAACAAGAAGCTTACAAGAAAAACTTAGACTAATATCCATCATGACCACAGTCATAAAAATCTTAAAACTTTAGCAAATTGAGCCCAGCAATATATGAAACCTAGTTTTATTCTAAACCTAGGTTAGTTTTATTCTAACCTAGTTTTATTTTAAAACAAATGTAATATACTTTTAAAAAATTAATCATTGTTATTCATCACATTAACAGAATAAGGAAGAAAAACTATCATCTCAGTGGATATGGAAAAAGTATCTTCAAAAATTCAATGCACGTATTATGATAGAAACCCTCAGCAAACTAGAAATTGAGAGGGAATGCTCTTAACTTAATAAAAGTTAGCAAAATATTTAATGGTAAATGATAAGCAGCTGTTAGTATAATACTTCAGGGTAAATGACTAAATGCTTTCCCCTTAAGATTGGGGGAAAAGGCATGAATATCCACTTTTTGCCACTTCTATTCAACAATGTATTAGAGGTTCTGTCTGGCACAATGAGGTAAGAAAAAGAATTAGCATTCAGTTTGAAAAGGAAGAGGTGGCCGGGTGCGGTGGCTCATGCCTGTAATCCCAGCACTTTGGGAGGCCAAGGCAGGCGGATCACCTGAGGTCAGGAGTTTGAGACTAGCCTGGCCAACATGGCGAAACTCCGTCTCTACTAAAAATACAAAAATCAGCCAGGCGTGGTGGCAAGCGCCTATAATCCCAGCTACTTGGGAGGCTGAGGCGAGTGAATCACTTGAACCTGGAAAGTGGTGGTTGCAGTGAGCTGAGATTGCACCACTGCACTCCAGCCTGGGTGACAGAGCGAGACTCCCTCTCAAAAAAAAAAAAAAAAAAAAGAAAAGAAAAGAAAAGAAAAGGTAAACTGTCTTTATTCAAAGACAACACAACTATGATTTGTCCATTACAAGTTCTAAGATATTTATCTAAAATGTGTAAGTAAATTTAGCAAGGTAGAAGGATACAATCAATATGCAAAAATAAATTGTATTTCCAAATATTAGAAATTCAGATAAAATACAATACTGTTGACAAGAACAATAAATGAAACATTTAGAGATAAACTTTAAATAGAGTATGTGTAAGCATCATATTGTGAGAGAAGGAAAAAAAATCTACATAAATGCAGAGATATACCATGTTCATGGCTTAGAATATTCAGTATTATTAAGATGTCAGTTTTCCTCAAATTGATTTATAAATTCAGCACAATTCTAACAAAAATCTCAACAGGCTCCTATGTAGAGTTCGACAAGCTGATTCTAAAATTTATATAAAAATGCAAAGAACCCAGAGTAACCAAAACAATAATACAGTAGAAATACAAAGTTCAGCCAGGTCTGTAATCCCAGCAGGTCTGTAATCCCAGCACTTTGGGAGGCTGAGATGGATGGATCACCTGACGTCAGGAGTTCGAGACCAGCCTGACCAACATGGAGAAACCCTTTCTCCACTAAAAATACAAAATTAGTCAGGCGTGGTGGCACATGCCTGTAATCCCAGCTACCGGCTCAGGCAGAATTGCTTGAACCTGGGAGGTGGAGGTTGCGGTGAACTGAGATCGTGCCACTGCAATCCAGCCTGGGCAACAAGAGCGAAACTCCGTCTCAAAAAAAACAAAACAACAACAACAAAAAACAAAGTTGGAGGACTCGCACTACTTTATCATTAAGTTACAGCTATTAAGACACTGTGGCATTGTCATAAAGATAGATAAATCCATCAATAAAATAAATAGAAAATTAAAAAATAGAACCACACTTAAATGGTCAATTGATTATTCAAGGAAGAACCAAAAAAATTCAATAAGAAAATGAAAATCTATTCATCACATAGTATTGCAAAAACTGAGTGTTAATACTGAACTTACATTCCAGCTTTATACCACACAAAAGTTAATTCAGAGTGAATTAAAGATCCTGAGATAAAAAGATAAAATCTTACAGCTGCTTGAAAGCAACACAAAAATATTTTTGTATCCTTTGAGTAAGCAAAGATTTCTTAGAATACGAAAAGCACTAACCAGTTAAGATTAATAAATTCATTAAATTAAAAACTTCTATTCCTCAAAAATCATCAAGAAAATTGATGAGAGAGGCAAACTATCTCTATCTCTCAAAATATTTATATCTAGAATGTATAAACTCTGGAATTCAATAATAGAAGTCAAAAATAGGCAGCAGATTCATAGAGCAATTTCAGAAGAGAATATTAATAAAAGCCATGGGAAAAATATATATGTATATGTATACACATATATATATCTTGATAGGGACATTGCATGTATGTGTGCATATGTCAAAATTTATTAAACTCTATGTAAGATCTGCACATTTGCTATGTGCTTATTATGCCTTGATTCAAAAAATAATGCTCCATGTGCTTGGTTTAGGAGGACTAGTTTAGGAAAACATATGCTATTTGAGGAGCACATTAATTATCAATATTGGGTTTGACCATATGGGGAAGACCAACATATTTCTTTCTGGGACCAAAAGTATAGCTGCCTTACTTTAGATGGTATATAGAAAATAACTTCAAAAGAAGTTGCTCCTTTTCCACACAAATCTGGGAAAGCAAAAAAGAGACCTGCTGTCCTTACTTACAATGATGTTTATTTATAGCTCCCATCATATTGGATGAGATTTTTCCTGGAAATCCCACTGTTATGGGAAATGCCTCATGGGAAGCACTGTGGTTCATAAAGTAACCTCACATTTCTTGAAGTAGACTGAGGGTCTCTTGTTCTTCCATGTGGTAATTGGTCTGATTTCAATGAAGACTTCAGTGGTCATGTAGGATTTGAAAACACTTGGTTTTATTAAAAGGCAAAAAAAAAAAAAAAAAAAAAGAAAAACGAAAAACCAAAGCTTTTTAACAAAACAAAAAATTTGTTTCTTACAAAACAAAATTAAGCTTTTAAACAAACCTTAAACATAAGACCTACTCAGAATCTTTAATATGCAAATGTTCAAGGTAACTCTTCAAAAGTAGAAATACATTGGGAACACTTTTTAAACCTACTTTAGCATGGAATCATTTATTCACTAAAAATATCAGCAGAAAAGAGTTTCATGGAAAATAAGTTTGGTGGGCAAATTTAAATCTAAAATAGCCATGGATTTCTAGTAATTGCCATTACATGTTCAAAGCATATATAATGCTCCTGAATTAAAAAATCGTTTCTAGCAGGCTGAGGCAGACAGATCATGAGGTCAGGAGATCGAGACCATCCTGGCTAACACGGTGAAACCCCGTCTCTACTAAAAATACAAAAAATTAGCTGGTATGGTGGCAGGTGCCTGTAGTTCTAGCTAGTCGGGAGGCTGAGGCAGCAGAACGGCATGAACCCGGGAGGCGGAGCTTGCGGTGAGCCAGATCATGCCACTGCACTCCAGCCTGGGCAACAGAGCGAGATGTTGTCTCAAAAAAAAAAAAAAAAAAAAAAAAAAAACTGCTTCTGTGGATACTACTTACTATTCAATTTAAGGACTTAATTTAACTGAGAGCTGAAATCTTTAAACAAATTATTGATTCATCCTAATAAAGATTTTTGAGATTGCAAAGCAATAAACTATATCCTAATTAATTTTTAACAATTCATTTTGATGACCAGAGGCTGACTATGGGTTTTCTAGCATTCTCTTTCAGATATCTAATCTAATGGCACAATCAAATAAACAACTGGTTAGTCTACAGACTGAAGTGTCAAGAGATAACTCTTCAATTTGTTGATTCATTGGTCAGTTGATAAGCCTAAAATCATTATACTTTTCATACAAGCTCTTCTACAGAAAGCTCCCAAATCCATACTTTCTCTTCTCTGCCAAGTAACTCCAAAACAGTGTGCTGAAATAATATTTTACCAGGGGATTCTCCAACAAATGTCATAGTCATTTGCTTCTACAATTTTTTTTTTTCCCGAGGACAATTCTCTCACTAAATGATCTCTACCCTCCCATCCCCTCTCTGTATATGGATAATAAGAGGGTTCTCAGCAATTAGCAGAGTTCCAGTAAAAATATTTCCCCCAGCTATAATGTAGCAATGGCTAGAGAAAGTAGGGGAAATATTTTCCCTATCTACTTTAATAAGTGCACATCCAAGTAGGGACATGTAGGGTATTGGCTCAGGAATGCCCCAGGCTCAGCATCCATCTTTCTGCTCTTTTGCCACTTCCAGACTGACAGCTAAATTACTGCACAGAAAAGGTTTCTGTGGGCTGTAACCATAATGCTGCCACTGAAACTAGTTTGTTGGCTAAAGGATAAACAGAGATTGAAGGACAATTTTTATTAACCAAGAAAGACGGGGTATAGGAAAGCAGAGCTGGATCTGCATGGAAAAATAAGCTCAGCAAACTTGAGGACAAAATGCAAGCAGACACACTCTAATTGTGTTGTAATTTTTTTTGTTACGTGTCAAGAGCACTTGCTAAATTACTGGAAGATCCCCCACATCTGCATCTTAGACTGTGTTACATATTCTCTGTGCCTGATGGCTAAGCATAGAGGATGGTTTTACCTGTAAATATAATTTAAATTTGAGCAATAAAGAGAGGGAGTTAACAGTTTTTCAAAACTGAATTGACACATTATTTTCAGGAAAATTAACTTTCTTTGCTAAGATGTCCTGAAACTATAGGACTGGGAACCAAGATTGAGAAATGTGAGGAAAATCAAGTTCACATTTCCTAAATTATTTGCCAAATACGTGCAAGTCACTGCGCTACATATGTACGAAAAGAGTCCTGGCCCCAGTGACTATAGCTCAGATTAAGCAGAAGACAGACATATTCAACCATATACCAGGTTGCAAAAGTGAGGCTGGTAGGACTCACATTTTCCTTGGTATCTATTTCATCTCCATTTGTCAGTGGTACAGTATGAGTGCGGTATACATAGTAAGTAGTAAGTCTTTGATATACATTTCTTCAAGAAATAAACTAATTTTTTTTATAGAAAGGAGAAAGTCACAACAGTCATTAAAAAAAGCTACAGATATGTAACTTGGTAGGTTTTGAAGGGTGAAACACTTACTCCCAGTCAGAAGGGTCAAAGATAACTATGCAGATATGGCATGTGATTTAGGCCTTATGTAGATTGACAGAGACACTGAGGGAGAGCAAATAACAGTGTGAACATAGAAGTGGAGAATTCCTAGGGAGTAACAGCAAATAGCACCAGGATCCTTAATGGTCAGTAGCAACTGTCCAGGATAAAATAAACACACTCGTATCATTCTGATATTCAGTAGGTGATCAGGAAGCAGATGCTATTTTTAGCCACCTGTGTAACTGAAAACCTCCAACTCAGGTCATACTATGACTTGGTAAATAGTTGCGGACAAAGCTATTCTTTTTCAAAATGTCAGAAAAACCCTCACAGGGAGGAAACGCTATTCCTTTGTGTGTTACTAGTTTTCCATTGTGATAAATTATGAATTGAAAACATACACTTTAATTTGATCCCTGGTTTATGTTAGAATTGCCACTACCTAGATCCATAATTTAATCCAGACTCTGCTCAGTGTCTGGCACATTACCTGACACGTAGTAGGTGCTTGAGAAATATTTGTCCAATGAATGAATAACAGAAGTCAAGATTTTGTCATGTACTGAGGCATAGACTATTTTATAGATGGATAAAAGCATGATTTACCAACTCTAGTCTCATACTTTGACATACTTTCAATTTAAAACTGTAAAATCCAAACACTCTGAATAAGAAAGTCTAATTCACAAGGTAGCTGATGGAAAAAAAAAATCACTATTGTTTCCCACTTCTACTTTATACAATGAAATTGTGGTTTCTAACTTATCAAAGCCACTTACAGGCATCCTTATTGTAGCCATGATATTTGTTTCTTTCTCAACATCTACTGTTCCCCTAGGATTTTCACTTACAGGAATTACACGCACACTAATTTCTGCAAAGTAAATTACCGCGTGGTCTTCTAAAGTACTTTGATGAAGTATCCACAGAAAGGGGGTCCAAGGGTCAGATGAGTTTGAGAAATGCTTCATAGTCAGGGCTTACTCTTAGAGGTTTACATTATAAGTCACACATTTAAGGTTCTGAGAAACCCTGCAATCAAGAAACCTAATTAACTGTTAAACCCACTGTTTCTCCAACTGTTACAATCATGGAACCCATTTTGAAAGGCTTTCATTGTCTTGCAGAACCAACATTCTGAGGTGCATCCTTAGGACAACATCCTAACATAGAGATTATGAACTGATGCCCTGCATTGAATTTGTGTTTTAAAATTGAGGGATCAAACACATTAAGGCAAAGAAAGGTGGGAGAAATGTCAGCAAGGTCAGTCTGGGAACACAGGGACTGCACTTTCACATAGCATTGGTCTTGCTACCTCCATAATGGTCATGCTTCCTCTGCTTCATAATAGCTGAGATATTCCCTTTGTATGACTCCCAAATTATTTTAGATGCACACATCACTTGCCTGGCTCCTGCAGATATTTGACTTTGGAATTCTTGTTCCGGGGTGTCTTAATCATTCAATTGTCCCTAATACTCATTTAGGAGAAAAAAAATGACAGTATTCAAAAGGCAGGAAACAGAGGTCAGTGTAAAATGAAACCCTCCTTGTAGGTAGGTAGAAGCCATTTCTAAGCCTGCTGAATTTCACACAAACAACAGAACTCAGTGAGGTTCCTATATCAGATTGTGGTCTCCAAATGCTAATTGCCCCATTCTTTGCATCTGAAAACCCAAAAGTTCTTAAAATATGGGAATCTTATGGTGTTTCCAACAGTTATCTCTATCAAGTAGTTCATTTGTGCTCCCCCCCCAAATGGATCCTCCCTCCCAAATGGTATCACTTCTCATTTCTTGTTTTGTCTCTTGAGGCTCACATGCCAGTGACTGGTTGCTTAGCTCGACCATGGGGTTACAGAGCGAACTCTCGCATCTACTAACAAACAGCACTGGGTCTTCATAGCAGATCACCCTCATAAGGCAGTGACTGGCTCTCCAGAACGTGTCCTTATTCCTATTTTCATGCTTACTCTTCTGAGCTGAAATTGTAAACTTCCCAGTTTTAAGATTCAAATTGATGTTTTCCTAAATTTTAAAATTAAACACATTTTAGTTTGCAGATTTTGAGGCAATGGGAGGACTGAGGCAGAACAGAACACCAGAAGGGACATTTGGCACACTATCATCATGCGGCCTTCTAGCAACAAAGACTAACACAGAAATGATGATTGGTCAAGATAAGAACCACCACAGGGCAAAGGCAACAGACACCATTTTCTGTCTATTTCTCATGTGGATTCTCCAAATAGTGTATGCCATTTGTAGGTAGCGTGGTTTGCCTTGAAAATAATAGGTCCCAAAAGCATTTAGATATCACACTGATGGCTTTCAAGCATCTTTGCGAAGCTTTTTTTTTTAACCCCAAATATTAGCACATTAAGCATGACAACAGCATGGCAATAATATTAGCACACTGGGCATGTTAAAGTGTCCTACTACTTACTTTATTCTTTATTACTTTGGGCTAAAAGGTGAATTTAAGCAATAGCCTCTCCTTATAAGACCAGAGTTTTATAAGGTTCTCCTCCAAGTATTTTCCAATTTGAATCTTTTACCTTTTTAATCATGCCATTGATCAGCATTCCGTAATTCATTATTATTCTCCTTCCTCTCAGCCAACTGATTATATTGTGACAAGAGAGTATATAATCTTGTGGTCTAGACAGGAAGCAAAAGAACTAAGGTTCCAAAGTAGTAGTTTTTTGTTCATGTTTTTCTCATTTGGCAAGAAGGAGTTTCAAGTAGGAATGCCATACACACAACCAACCAACTCAAATCAGATGGGGCATTTGGATTATCGAGTGTTGGTTTGGGTGTGGAGGGAAAGATATATTACTTCTCTTTCTAGTGTGGTTGTGTTTCTGCAAAGTCTCAGATTAAATCCAAAGTATCATGGCATGTTTATATTTTTAATTTTACAGCCAAAGTAATTGCTTGTGATTATCAAAATCTCCTAGCACCCTGTCTTCCCTGGTATGATTTGGGTTTTGGATCTAAATTTCCTGCTAATTCCTTTCATTCATTCCATAAATATTTATTGAACACCTACTAATGGGCCAATTTCTCTTCTGAACACTGCAGAAGTAGCAGTGATGAGATAAAATTCCTAACTTGCATGAAGCTTACTTTTAAATGGTTTTATTTTTAAGAAGCCCATTAAATCCTTACATTTTAGTGTCTCCATTTTGCACTGGTTTTTGTTTGTGGCACTCAAGACTCAGAAGATGCATGGTAGATGCAGTCTGGTAAATGTCAACGCTGCATCCCAGGGCAAGGGAAGAGCTTGCATGGAATTCATTCTGGCTACGCTTTAAAGGCTAATACCCCGATACCTGGATCCTCCCTTAAAATGTAACAACAAGGCAATAGAGACAACAGTACTAGTACACTGGGCATGCTAAAGTAATAGATGGCCATGGAGTTCATTTAATCATATTCTACAGATGAAATGACTGATGCCTGCAGGGACTAAAAAACCCAAATATACCTTGAGAATATAAGCTCCATAAAAAACAGGCTCTACCTTGAACTTTCCACACAGGGTTGTCATGAGGGTTAAAAGAATGTAAAGCAGTTGGGGATTGTGTCTGGCAAATATTCCTGTGCTATATAAATGGTTTGCTACTATTATTACTATTCAATACTGTATCCTCTGCATTTTGTATATTGTAAGTACTATAATTTTATCTGTTTCTGTAAATAATGGGTGGGGGGAGGTCTTATTTTGATTATTTCATATAACTCCAACAGCACCTAAGAGTCCTTGATACCAGTGATTTCTAGTTAAGTGTTTATTGAACTGAATTAGAAAAGCGTGTTTAAGTCTGTTCAATTAAGACTTCAAACATCTCTTATAGTCACAGTTATGGGTTAAACTACATACGTGCACTCCCTCTTCCCCCTGCCCTCCCAAAGGATAGGTTTAAGACCTACCCCTCTAAATGTGACCTTATTTGGAAACAGGGTTTGATGCAGATGTAATTAATTCAGATGAGAACACTGGAGTAGGGTGGGCCTCTAGTCTAATATGACTAATGTCTTATAATAAGAGCCATGCAAAGATAGAGACACACAGGGAGAACGCCATGTGCTGGTAAAGGCAGAGATTGGAGTAATTGAGTTGCAAGCCAAGGAACCCAATACGTTCCTGCCAAAAAACCAGAAGTTAGGAAGAGCCAAGGAAGGATTCTCCACCACTGGTTTCAGAGAGAGCACGGCCTTGCCTGATACCTTGATTCCAGACTTATAAGCCTCCAGAACAGTCAAGCAACAAATTTCTGTTGTTTTAAGCCACCCAGCTTGTGGCACTTTGTCATGACAGCCCTAGGAAACTACACTCACAATTCAGCCTCACTGTGTAGTTCATATGAGTAATCGGGTCAGATGGGCTCCCCTAATGGAGGCCACACCACAGAATGTACATTTAGTGTCTCAACATTTGTATGTGTGAATATTTGCTACTGAAGGGTCAAGACAGAGTCGACTGTCCCAGCAAAAAGACTGCTCATTCATCTAACTTTCCCTGCCTCCCCCTCCTCTTTCAGATGTGCTTGACATACGCCAGATAAAACGTTGTGACAGTGTATACACAAGGAGCCGCAGTACAGTTCCCTCTGAGATTTACGGTGCTCTTGCCTTTACATCCAGGTGGTAGACAGTGAGATGAGGAATTTTTGAGAGAGACATGGGAAGTAAGATCACTCTGGGAAGTTTCCAGAGTTCTCTTGGTGACCTAAGAACTCTATTCTATAGGAAATCATTCCTTGCTTGGGTGGAACGCTCCAGCATATAAATTTGGTACGATATATGCCAGTTAATTCAACAAAATGTCAAACTATCTGGGAAAGCCCTTAGAAAAGGTTTACTTTCTGTGTCACCAGGGAACTGAGTGATAGGAAGGAAAGCTCATGAAAATGAGATTTTCTTTAACTTCTGCCTAAAGTGAATAAATCAGTGGGATTTTTCAAGTTCCCTCAGTATCAATGTGTTTATTTCATAAAGCAGGCAAGTATTTATAGACTCCAAAAAAATAAAAAATAAAAATCTTTCTCCTTTCTCCCAGTCCTGCTCTAGCCAAATTGCTTGCTTTCCTCTCTCTCTTCCCTTTCCTTCTTCCTTGCCCTTCTCTTTGCATAGCTATCGGAGAAAAGATTTGTCTGGCAACTGCCCTTACCTTTTAAAAACCATGATGAGTATGGGAGGTCTTGACTTCATGAGTTATTTTTTTTTTTTTTTAGAGGAAGATTTAGTCTCCCTGCCCTGAACTGGGTTTAGGGTAATTGTGTATCTGCTTGGGGGCTGAATGCAATCTCTAGCCTTTTTCATAAAGTTTATGGCCCTATTGCCCCTTTAAAGGTCTCATGTGGCTGATTGATAGGCTCATTTCTGATACTAACCATAAAGAATTGGCCATCCTGAAGATAAGCCGCTCTTCCCCTGAGCATTACAGGAGGGAAAGGCGGGCCGCCATTATAGATGACGCCTCCATTATAGATGGTGCTTCTTGCCTCAATCAGATTCATCGTTCAGCAGCCCAGGCAGTGCTCTGTGCTGAGGGACTACACCATAGGCCACAGAAGCTCAGTCGAGTCCTTTTAGTTAATGGGTACCTAAGGATTAAAACATCATCATGGACAAGTAGAAGAAAGCACTAGCTAACATCCCATTTCATAACTTTTGTTGATTTTCTTTTGGTGTAATTAACCAAAAAAGAAGTTACCAGACTCACAGAATGTGTAATTTAAGCCTTTTTATTTAATTTAGCTATTCCTCAATATTACCCCCTTTTCATTTTCTTAGTTTCCTTCTAAATCTATTTCTTGCCTCCTCAAACTATCTTTCAAATATCATGGGAGAAGTATGGTGATTAGTGATTCTTCTCCAGCTTGTGTATTCTACAAACTAAGATAGGTCAAAATGGAACTTGAACTCTTAGAAAAGAGCAAAGGAAGGAGGAAAAGAGAAGCAGATGAAAGGGGAGAGCAGTTGTGGGTGAGGGAGGTACACTTAGAGTGGGAGAGGGGGACAGATTTTTTGAATGTTGAACTTTAATCCTTAAGGTTTTTTTTTGGTTTTTTTTTTTTTTTTTGGTTTTTTTTTTTTTTTGAGACAGAGTCTTGCTCTGTCACCTAGGCTGAAGTGCAATGGTGCAATCTTGTCTCACTGCAACCTCCACCTCTCCTGGGTTCAAGTGGTTCTCATGCCTTGGCCCAAGTAGCTGGGATTACAGGTGTATGCCACTGTGTGCAGCTAATTTTTGTATTTTAGTAGAGACAGAGTTTTACCATGCCAGCCAGCCTGGTGTCGTACTCCTGACCTCGAGTGATCCACCTGCCTCAGCTTCCCAAAGTGCTGGGATTACAGGCGTGAGCCACCACACCCGGCCAAGATTTAATTTCCTGGGAGAATGGGAGTTAATTTGTTTCTAGCCAAAAACTGTGACACAGATGTTGCAAAAGAACTGATATAACCTGACAGCCTATAAAGTGCAGGAAGCAAAAAGAGAGAAAGACTAGAAGGCAACGGTGGTGAAAGCATAGGAGGAGAAGTGGGTTTGCAAAGGAAGATTTATTCATTCAAATATTTACTGAACACTTTTTATAGGGTAAGTATGGTACTAGGACTAGGGATAACAGATAACATATAGTCAATGCACATAAGGAATCCACGTTTTAAACAATGGAAACATCAGAACTGTACATCAAATAATTAATGAAACATTAAAATGTGATAAAAGGCCTGCAGAAATGTTGCTAACACCTCTACATCCACTCCAGTCTGGTTTCTTTCCTGCATCACATCATAAAACAGCTCTTGTCAATGTCTGAACCAATGGACCACTTCCTCCGTCTTGAAGCATTCTTTCCTCATGCTCTCTGTGTATCATATTCTCTAGTTTTCCAACTACTTCTCTGCATCTTTTCAATCTCTTTTGCAAGCTCATTTATTTAAATGTGATTTCATTAAAGTCGGGCCCCATGCTCACTTTCGTTTTTCATACTCTCTTGGGCAGTATCATTCAACCTCTGGCTTCAATTGCCTTTAGTAGGACAAGGGCACTCAAATGACCTCTCCAGGCAGGCTTCCCTCTCTACAACCATGTGTCCACCCATGATCAGCCATATCCTTGCGCTTGGGCCCCTTCTCAATGAGTGTACGTCAGTCTACATCTGCCAGTTAGGATCTATGCATTTCTCAGCTATATGCTTTCAGTGGTTAACATGGTACCAGCATGCAGTAGTAGTTCCCTGCTTACTTCACTGCTGACTGGAACTGAGGCAGGGCTTTGGAGAAGAATGCACAGTACCACTCCCCAGAAGGGGAGGCTGGGTCATTCTGCTTCAGCACTGTGAATACGTGACCAGACCGGTGAGCCAAGATATAGGAGAACAGCTTTTCAGATGATAACTTATTACATGAGGTTTACCTAAGATGAGGACAAAGGAGTATAATATGGCAATTAACAAAGATAATTTTTATTTTATTTTTCTGGGTTTTTTTTTTGTATTTTTGGAATTTTCTACAATGTTTATATACTATTTTTGTAATTGGAGATTTTTTCAAAAATGTAAACTTCTTTGGAAATCTGCCTGATGATAGGGTAAGAGAGAGAAAGATGTGTGCATGTGTGTGTGCATGTGTGTGTACATATGCATATGCACATATACACTCAGAGTCAGGAGAGTAAAATGTCAAAGGTGACTGACATAGGAGTAGGAGTTCTAGAAGTTGAAACTCCTGGATTTGCCCAAATTGCCTTTATTCCTAAGTAATGTTTAGGTAAGAATAGGGAACAGATTATTAACTCAAATGACCTGTTACTCTTGATTTTCAAGTATTAAAAACAGAAAAATATTTATGGATAATAAATTTGATAGTAACATGTGCTCTCCTGAATTTTAACTCAGTCCATAATCTTTACTGATGAGTATAGACACTGACATTCTAGTCACCCAATTCAAGTCATCAAAATAAACAACCTTTTATGAAAATGAAAACTGAATATTACATTGGAGAAATGGAAAGCACGTTTTATCAAAGGCAATTTGTTTATGATCTGACAGCCTTGAAAAATACAAGGAAATTATTTGTCTCTCACATTAAAATGAAAGGGCAGCAGCTTCTTTAGACACCACAGTAATAAGGGAATCTTGGGGTATTTAGAAAAAAAATCTGTTTATTCTACATGCTGAATATTCTATCTAAATTCATCTTCTTTGC
Source organism: Macaca mulatta (assembly GCF_049350105.2). Classification (NCBI taxonomy): domain Eukaryota; kingdom Metazoa; phylum Chordata; class Mammalia; order Primates; family Cercopithecidae; genus Macaca; species Macaca mulatta. The sequence goes on from NC_133407.1 coordinate 23,411,284, forward strand.
ATTTGCTGAAATAAAATTGCACATTTCTGCACTAGTTAAAGAAAGCAATACCACTTTCTTTAAAAATATATTCATTTTTGGTAAAAGAGAGTCATCCACAGAAAGCAATACCACTTTCTTTAAAAATATATTCATTCTTGGTAAAAGAGAGTCATCCACAGAACAACCACAAAGGTCATCAAAGTGTTAAAATCACAAGATACACCAGGTAACAGTGGCTTCCTTCTCCATCAGAATCAGAGCCAATGGCCACCATTGCCTTCCTTCTATGCGTGAGCCCTCTGACATCATTCTTCATGTGTGTGACCCATAACCTGGGTTAGTGTAGAGCATTTGCATTCCAGATTCTCAGATATGGTACAAAGTGTCATCCAACTACACATTTATTTGAAGGACTTTTAGTCTCTGCTCTCTGTGATAAGAAAAAGAGTCATGAATTCTGTTCATACTTTGGGTGGAACAATCGTATCTTTATCTTGGTTAGCGTTTTTAAATGATCACATATATAGCAACAGAAGACTTTACTAGAATATGTGGCACATCTAGCGAAAACACTTCTACAGTGCTTGAATCAGTATCACACTATCAGAACTATAGTCACTGCTGCTTGTATACTTCAAAGATTCATTTATTCTATTAAAAAAGTTTAAAATTATCCTCTACCAAAACATCTTCAGATTTTTCAATGCACTGTCTAGAGGAAAAGCAGAGTTAGTAACCTGATAGTTTTTAACACTAATATTTCAGAGAGCTTGAGTTTTACTAAAGTGATATAGTGATATTTCTTCCTACTTGATATAGGAAGAAATGATATACAAAACAGGAGAATCTCAGGTTGTTTGCAAGGAGTTTTAATAACTAAGGTAATAACGATTTTTTAAAAAATTCCACAATATTGTAGAAGTGACCCCAAAAACTGAAAAAACAAATGAAGTTCTAGAGTAGGGTTTCAAAGGAAGCAGACTTAACCAATCTAAAAGTCCCGAGGTGTGCCAGGTAATAGTGACTTCCTTCTCCATCAGGATCAGAGCTAATAGCCATCATTGCCTTACTCCTCTGCATGAGCTCTCTGACATCATTCTCCGTGTGCGTGGCCCACATAAGCTGGGTTAGTGTAGGGCATTTGCATCCCAGATTCTTTGCTTTCTTCCTGTTCAACTAAATGAACCTCATGGATTATGACATTTGATCACTACCCTTTGTATCTAACAGCATCAATGAGTAGAACGCTTCTGAGGCCTGGGAAAGCTGACCCATATGGGATTAGTCTGGAATTCAGATTGTGGGGCTCTGAGTCTAGTGGAATAGAGAGACACAGAGCTCTGTTATTTTCTAGCTACATGGTCTCAGAACGTTAGTTTCCTAAAAACATAGTTTGAAAAAACCGCACTTCCTTCTAGTATTATTAACTCCCTGTTTTCCCTACCTACATTTCACAATAGCACTAGGTGAAGTTGACCCCTTTCATGGATGTTTTTTCCACCCTCTTGGGATAATTAGCTACATGAACCATAAATGTCTCTTGGTAATACTGTAAGAAAGTTTCAGTGAGCACTAAGCAGGAGTTCTTTTTTGGATAACTTACAACTGTATGTGAAAAAGACATTTAAAAATGCTATTTTTGATTGCTGATGTCATGGACATTGGCAAGAATATTGAAGCTGTATATCAAAAAGATATTTTGGGGATAAATCAGCATAAGAATAAAATAGAGTGATCATAAAATTGAGAGATCTCTTTTGTATCAAAGTATATTTATGAGATAATATTTCAACTGAAATGGAGAAAAAATGGAAATCTATTGCCATTATATTACTATTTTGTTGAGATGGCAATCTTATAATGAAATCTAAAATTCCAGTTCTCATATCCTAAAGTGGATGCCTGCTTGCTTTAATCTTGGTTATCAGTATATCACTAAAGCAATCATCAAAATTAGCTTTGGCGTTTTTACAATAAGGCAAGCTAGGTTCTATCTACCCACTGCCCCGCATCTTCCTTAACTTTTGTAATCCCTTCTCTGTCTCTATGGCTGCCCTGAGAATAAAAGTTCAAAAATATTCAACTGCAATCAGAAATGAAGAGATCATTTGAATCTGGCATTTGGTAAAGTCTTCCCTGAGTCTTGGTAAGTCACAAAGTCCTGCTTAATTCTGTCTGGCTCTCCTAAGCCACAACTTCTGAGACTCTTAGTGATATGGAGTAAGAGGAGCTAACAGTGCTTTTCTTATCTCGAAACTGAGTCTGAAAATATAACCCGTGGTAACCCTGTGCAAGACCCTAACATCCCAAGGTCTGTTTCCTCATTTTTAACAAAAAATAAAAATACAAATTATCTCAAACTACAAGGCCTACAGACCCCTTTGAACCTCAAGATTTTATGACTGTGGTAGTCTTTAAGTTGTTTCTTAAACTTTAGTTAGTCAGATTCCACCGGCATACATTTTGCCCTGTTGGAAGCATTTTTCACGCACATTTATTTCATGTTTTTTTGTTTTTTACTATATGTGCATTTAAAAATTGACAAATTATGACACTGCCATAAATACTAAATTGGCTTCACTTACTTTAAATAGAAGGTAGCCCATAAAAAGAAATAGGATGGAAAGCAAACAATGTAATTGAGTTCAAGTTAGATGGCGCGGCTTGAGGAAAGCTCTGGGTCTCAAATCTGATCTCTCTCAGTTACAAAGAGATACAGAAGACATAACACCTTCAAACCACTTTTCTTATCAAGAGAATCAGAAGTTTTAAAGCAGAATTGAGAGGGGAATAAAATAATTTCCTCAAAATGCAATTTGTATGATTTAAATCATTGCAGGTACCACCATTGGTATAGATTCTATTATATTTGCCGGGAAAACTTCTGTGGCTATTCAAAAGGTAGTGTTACATCTTTAGTCACAACTCCAGACAACTGAAGCACTGATACCCTTTATTATTCCTTGTCTCTAAGAAGCATCTCAGAAGTTGTCCTAAGTTACACAGTTCTCATCTGAAAAGTCAAAAGAGAGTTTCACCAACTCTGAGTTGTATGACTCAAGTTTCATCATTCCTAGTTTTGAACATGTGCATTAAAAAAAAAAACCCTTTGAGACATGATTCACATACTCTAAAATTCACCTATTTAAAATGTACAATTGAATGATTCCCATATATTCACAGAATTTTGCAACTATCACAATGGTCTAATTTGATAACATTTTTATTTTCCCCAAAAAGCAATCCTACACTTATTAGCAATAACTCCCCATCTCACCTCTACTGGCCCCAAACATAGGCAACCAATAAGCTACTTTCTGTCCCTAAACATTTGCATATTCCGGACATTTCTTGTAGATGTGGAATCAGACAATATGTGTTCTTTTGCACTGGCTTCTTTCACTTAGCATAGTGTTCTCAAGGTTTATCCAGGTTATAGCACGTATCAATACTTATATTTCATTATGTTGACATATCATGATTTCAGCAGGCTTTTATTTTCTGTTATAATGCACAGTGAGCATTTTCAACATGTATCATGTGAACTTAAGTCATCTTGTAGAATATTTTCTGAGAAGTGAGACAATTGGGTTACAGAATGTCTGTAATTAAAATTTTAATAGATATTGGCCAATTTTATGCTAGAAAAAGTTATTTCATGCTATAGTCCCACCTACAAGGAATAAGAGTAGAGATTTCCTATAGCTTTGCCATTGCTGGCTGTTATCAAGGCTACATTTTGTCAATAAAAGGCAAAACACAAAATACAGCTTTTATATGTATTTAAATATTAGTGTGCTTGAACACTTTTTTCATTTTCTTCATTGGCCATTGCTATCTCTTCTGAGAATATCCAGTTCATGTAATCTATTTTCCCACCGAATTATTTATATTATTTTAATGGATTTATTGATATAAACACATTCCATTTTCATTTACAAAAATGCTTTAGCTTCATTTACCTTTTGCCATAAAGATATTTTATACTTCTATATTCTTGTTTCCCATCATTGATTCTTGATTCTACTATTATTTTCTCAAGTTGAAAACCACTTTTATTCTATATTAAATTTCAATATTTAGAGTTTTTCCAGATGTGCTGTTCTATTGATTTCACTCTTTACTCTTATGCCAGTGCCAAACTGTTTTAATTACTTAAACTTTAGTAGAGTATATGCTGTGTTATTAAGTTGGGTAAGTTCTTTTTTCAAAAATTCATATACTTATTCTAAGAAATGAACATTAACTTGAATCACTTTTTCCCTCTAAATTGTAAACCATCGTCATTATTAATACTTAACTAGTATAAAACACCTTTCTCTCCAAAATATAAAATTTAGTGGATCAATATATTGGTATTAAACTGCAACAATAAATTAGAATTATTCCAGCTTACATTTAAGTTTAGATAAAAGCGGCTAGCTCTGAATAAAAAGCAACAGCAAAACAAAATACCAAGAAAGCTGTCTGTGTTCAAATCTTAAAGTACTCAACGGAATGTATAACTACACCAAGCAGAGAAGAAAACAAAGTTACAAAATCATAAAAAATACATTAAGTTCAAAATCAATTAGAGAAAAGCAATTAAGTTATTTGGAACTGCTATAGATTGAACTTACCCAGTAGATACACTGGAAGATTAAATAAAAATATGATTATAATAAGAGAAATTTATAGTTAAGCCGCATCACATCAATTCCTTATTTTCTCCTAGTACACTTGGATATGTTTACCTTTGCTATTATTTGTATGTACATATTTATCTTTCCCCCAAAATATAATGAAGGAAATGATGAATAAATGAAATTTTATTTTCACTGTAATTAGATTTTCCCTCTAAAAAGTCTTCTATCTTTTTTGAAATCACTATGAAATAAACTATAATGTTTCCCTTATTGCAAAAGTTCCAGGCCAAGTATGTTAATCCTTTCTCAGGAAATCTCAGGACCATTCTGGTAATAGTTATGTCTACACAACCTTTGCCAACAGTTTGAAACACGACTTTTAAGGGGATCCATATGATGTACGTCTTTGACTTGTTGAGACACAGTAAATTTGGCCACTTCTTCCTTATTCAAATGCTTCATCTATGTGAGTACATAAATTCTGCTTTTACCCCATCCCAAAAGAAAGAGAATTTTCTTACCTACTAACAGATAAATTACATAAATTATTTCATTTAATCTTCAAAACAACCCTGCAATCTGGGTATCAGTACTCACACTCTGCTCATGAAGCCTGCGAGTCTACCTACCTTCACCAAGGTCATGGCTAACACTGGAAACTCAAATCCAGTTCCTGCCATCTACATCTATGATAAACACTGTATTTCTCCTTCAGCTTCATTGTTTTCTAAATCAACTTAATTTTTTTCCTTCTGTATTTCAAGAATTAGCAAACTACAATCTGCAGGACAAATGTTGCCTGCTGTTAGTGGAATGTAGTCACACCACTTGTTTACATATTGACCAGAGCTGTTTTTGCAACCCAACAGCAGGGTTGAGTATGTGACAGAAGCTGTAGGGTCCACAAAGCCTAAGTATTCACTATCTAGCCCCCTATAGTTTGCAACCCTCTGCTGTATACCATCCAAGTGTTAGAGAGAAAATAAGACATTGTGTCTCTACAAAATATACATAAAAGAACAATTTGTAGAACCATTTTTATGTATGATTCCACTTTTTGAAAAAATAAAAATAATGGTTTTTATGTGTATATAATAAGTACTTTCAAAATTCATATGCCAAACTGCAGTTATATATGAAGTGCTAGATTATGGAGAACTTCCATGTTTTTCAAAATATTTGTTCGAATGTATTTACTTTTTCTTTCATTACTTACCAGGTATGGGTCTCAGGGAAAGTTACTTCATCTCCGCAGTACTCTGTTTTATCTGTAAAATAAGTGGCTGGATAAGACAGTCTTCCAAATCCTGTTCAATTCTAACATTCTATCACTGTATTTAACACTGCTACCCAATTTTCTTATATAATTTAATTTTGATAACTATTTTAATAGGGAAAGATATTTGCCAGGGATCCCAAACTTAAGATTTTCCATTTACCATTTCTAGTAGAATGTCATTTTCACCGACAACTCACTTCTTTTCAGATTCTGTCAAGGTAAACTCTTTCAAGAGAAAAGTCACAGGCATTCTAAGGTACAACCATATTTACCAACCTAAGAATATATTTCTCATCAGAGATTACAGCAAACTCTGATTTGTGGGGGACAAAGAATTCTCTGCCCTGATTTTGCTTGCTTTTATTTAAATAGGAGCTTTTGTTGTTCCCATTCTATTACTTGTATTCTCTTGTAATTTGTTGATTTGCTTCTGTAAACAGCATCACCTTGAACTTTGTCTCCACAATGCTCATATCCTAGAAGCTCCCATTTCCTCTAAATTTGATTTTGTTTCTAGTTTTATTTTTAAAGCAGCATTACAAATCTTAAAGCATCATTAAATATGTATTCTAATTTCACATGAAATATAAAGTACAGAACATGGTTTTTTAGTCATTTTATGACTACTAAAATGACAAAAGTTAAAAATCAAAACAAGTACCTAGTAAAAGTGAGGTATGGTGAGAGTGGACATGTCTCCAGCTAGTGGAAGTCTGTATCAGTATGGTTTTTTTTTTCAGGGGATATTTTTCATCACATATCCAAAGACTCAGGAGTTTAACCAAGCAATTTTACTTTTAGGAATGTGCCCTGAGGAAATAATTAAAAGCAAGGAAAGAGATAGACATCCAAGTATTTATAAAAATGAAAAACTGAAAACAAATGTACATAAATAGTGCCTTAGGTTAACTCACTGAGATGCAACAATGTAATTAAATACTATGCGGCCACTAAAATTATATTATAAAAAATGTAAAATATTATGGGAAAAGTCTCGTTCCAAAATGTGGAAAATGGTTGTAAAATAATGTGTATAGTTAGATTTCTTGTACTAATGCACATGTATAAATATTTATGCATGTGTTAGAAAGTGACTGGGATACTGGCCAAGACGTTAATACTGGTTATCTCTTGGTGGTAGAATTATGGGTAAAAATTTCTTTGGAGTTTTTTTGTAACTTTCAAGTTTTCTACATTGATTGCATATTTTATTACCATAAGAATTATTTAGAAGCTATAAATTACAAATATAAAAATTTTCAAATGTCTAGATTATATTCACTCATAGGGACCTATCAAACCTAGATAGAACCAATCATTTTACTAATTCAAAAATCATGTCATTTTAATGGAATCCAACAAATTTTTGATCAATTGCATAACCAATTGGTTGGTTTTTGTTTATATAGGAGAAAATTAAATTAGTAATAATGAACAATAAAGAAAATAATACAATAAGATCATCTACCCCACTCATGCCCCTCTTATTCTTATCTTAGGACACTGGGTGTTTTTAATTTCAAAGATTTTACTTTAATAAGTTGTAGTAACTGTACTTATTTGCTTTTTACTTGGTATTGGATATGCCCATCAAAGCTTCATGAAGGCATGGATTATATCTTACTGGTTGATTTAGTACAGATTTCACATTTGTTCAATGGGCAGAGATAAAAGAACATAACTGTGTAAGCTTTATACAATCTGAAAACCGAAAGTCATTACATTGGTCAGTTCCTTTAACCTATAAAGACCCATGGTTGGCAAAATGTTCCCTGAATTTCACCACTTGGAGTTTATACAACCCAACCACACAAAAGCAAAGCATACTATATCAACATCCCGGATATTTATGAAAATCAAGACCATTAATCTTTATGACTGAGGGAAAGTTAACCTTCTTTACCTATACTGCCATTATTTAATTTTATGCCTTTAAAAGATTACATCTGATAAATCAGCCATAATCACAACTTTGAACTCCAAATATAATTAACCAAATGGCAACCCAGTGCCATTTAGGTGAAAGTTAATGGACAGTAAGTTTATGCTCTAAAGTCAATTTTTATAACCTAAGCAAAGTGGAAGTGCAGTACATAATTCAATATTCATTTGGGCAGTATCAGGAGGGGAATAGTTTAATTCAGGATAAAGAATCAAATATAATGATAATTGTTCAGAAGTATATCTTTGTATCACAATTCTATATACATCATTTTTATTTAAGTAATAATTCAATCTCTTTAAGAGCTCTTTTAGAGGACTTTATAGGTCAAGTTCTAAATACACTTTCGATGGTTAAAAAATTCAATTTATTTTAAAATGATAGTTTAGCTTTCTCAATCATTTGGAATAGTCCTTTTCTAGTAAGTCTGAATGAATAAGGACTCATCATATTCTTAAAATAAAAAAGCAAGCATGAGTATAAATCAAAAGCCAAGAAACTGAAACAAAAGAAGTCCTCTTCATTTTTCCTTTGAAGCTGTTTTCATCCCATAGGGTCCACAAATGAGTAAGCCTTTCCTATGCCAAGTCTTTCAAAGCAAAAATTGGAAGTGGAAAGTTACTCAATTAGCTGGCAAATTCAGTCAGTGAGGCGAGCCAACCTAGATTAATTGAGGCTTTATTTTTGTATCTATTTTTGCTTATGATTTTCCTAAGAGATTAGAATTTAAAATTCAGTCTCAAGGACAAGTATTTTGTTTTGAATTTTAAGTGTGGAGAAATGGCCAGAATACTGAAACCCAACTCTCCTTCTCAAACATAATTTGAAAAATTATGGAGATAATGACAGGTCCCTTAATGATGGAGCATCTTACGTTAAAGTCATAATGGGAACACAAGAATGCTTATTGCAAAAGAATCCTAAGATTCTATTCCTGACTGGCTTATGACTGCCAGCAAGGGCTGGTTTGTGGGTTCAATGCAATAAGCATGGAAGATTCAGCAGAAGTACTTGTACTCTTTAAATAAAACAGTGGGACCATTTAGGCTCAGCCCATAAGCTTCAAGACTGAAAGCTAAGACTTTGAGTAATCTACCCGATTATGGATGATGAATCATGGCAGAAATTCCAAGGTACATGGGAAACATACTGGGGAGTGCCATCATGAAATACAACTTCTGAACATCTAACAGTGAAGGCTCATACACTAACCATATGGTTTACTTCAAGGTTTAGTCATTAGTGCTACAGTCAATCAATTTACACAGACTTTAGGGGAACACTCATCGTTAAAGAATTTTTTCTCTAATGATTCTAAGGAGGGGCAAAGGAAGAATTGTAGCAAGATAGTAGTTTGTCTTTAAGAGACAACATTATATTTTGCTGAATAATTAAAAGAATTCTATCCTCTCAAAATGCTGATGGCAAAACTCTCAAACAAAATAAGGGTTGAATTCTCTTATCATATATACAAGTATGTATATCATATGATACATTGAGATACATACAAGTATATAAATTGGATATGTATTGGATATATACTAAAGATTTCATTATAATGAAACTGCTACTAAGAGGATCTATTGCTCTGGGACAGAGTCCCAACTTTTAAACATGTGGCAAGAATCCAGTCGATTTAAGCACTCTTCTCCTTTTATATTTGCTTTCCGTATTCTAGAAAGTTTTCTGTAATTGTCCAAAACAATATTTATGCACATATTAAGGTCATTTGTTTTAGACAGTCAGTGATGCAAATTGATAGGCTACTGGGCAAATTATGTTCACAAAATATACTTTTGAGCCAGTATTCCTTAAGATTGAATTTTATTGCTTTTAGATGGGAATCTCTCTGGCTTTCCAGAAGCTTTTCTCTCCCCTGCTGCGCTACACCCAGCCATTTGGAAGCTGTCTCTCACTGAGGTTATCTGCTTGGCCTCTGAAGGCAGCTGAGATGGCTACCCTGATCCTGATTTGTTTTCCTAATTTAGGCTGCCTAGTATGTGTTGATTCTCTTTGACCAGCCTGTTACCAGCAGGAAATAGATCTCTTGACCCCCTGAAACCTCTCCCTGCACATTGGGCTCTGAAACAAGACGACACTAAGAGTTGGGCATGTTTCCCAGCAGGGTAATAGTGAGTTCTTTACTGTTGGGACAGATTGGTTAGATTAAACGTTGTTCCCACAGCATTTAACGATAATTATGGAGTATCTAACATGACTGGTGTGGCAGATGCTGTCAGAGCACTGCCCACATGTCCCCAGATCCCTTTACCATCTTAGAACATGCCAACTCCCCATGCACTTTCACTCCCAACAGCCAGCACCTGTAACTCTTTTTGGAGGTTTGCTGCATAGAGGTGGTTTAAATACACCAACTTCTGGTTCCTGGTTGTGATGATTCTGGGGTATGCCCTACCCTAATTCTAGAGCCTCTGAGCAGGATCAAACCAAAGTTACTCTCTATGTAACTTTGCTTGCTGCCATCCCTTTATTGGCCTTGTCTTTCTAGTCCCACTCCTCCCCAAGTCTTCCTAATAGCCTTTCCCCCAATCTTCATCGCAAGATCTATTTTCTGTAGAAATCTACTTAAGAGAGCTAGTTTTCCAAATTTGTAAAGAATAAGGATAATGGGTAGCCAACTCTTCCAGAGACCCTGTAGTTTCCATAAAACAAAGTATTATAACTCAAGTTGGAACTTGTGCAAATTATATGTACCATCTCCCTACATATATTGTACTTTCAATTCTTAAGGGCCCTCAGTGCATAAATCAGTTATACAATGATGCTTGTTGTTGACAGCAGAATTATTCATCAAATACATTCATGGTACTTGGCAGGTACTCCATGAGAAGCCAAATTTGCAATAATATTCAAAAATATCTGCTGCTATCAACAAATTATGGGATACCTCACAAGGTCGGCTTCATCTTCTTTTTTAATTTACCAAATGACAGGATTAATTTACAAATCCAAATACCAAACCGTGATGTGGTCGCACATTTTAAATTTTGAATAATATTTCTGAAACTTTGACTTTTAATTTGTTACTCTTGAGAATTGCTTTTGAGCAAAAGCAGAATGAATAAATGCTAATGATGTATAAGTCCCTGGTTCAGAGACTGGTGTCACAATTTTCTAATACATGAAGTATTTAAAGACTGATGAGACAGTACATTATACCTGCATGGTAATTTAGTTCAGAATTCACAATTATTTTATTTTCAGTATTAATTGCTTTTGTCTCTCAATAAATGACTCTGTAGGAAGTAGAATTCAATTTCATTCATTTTCAATAATCGAGATTGCTTTGAACTAGCTCAATAACTCTCAGCTCCTCTTGGCCTTCAATATATTGCTAGTGGTAGCACATAAATAATCTGGGTTTTCTTTTCAGATTCCAAAGCAGGGCTGTCTGGCCTTTGGCAAAACAGCTAGGTAGACACAGTTTGTGCTCCGGTTTCCACCTCTTTTGCTATGCCCTACTCAGCATCCACAGTTTCCCTGCATCTCAGGTTTCTCCTGCTTCCCCTTTCCTCTCAGGGGCAAGTGCTAGGAAACATTTATATACACACTGATGAGAGTCAGCCTCTCTGACTTCACTCATCCTGTGTCTTCTGTCTGAAGTAGCTTTCTGCCTTCAAATCCAAATATATGAAGTGAGATCATGGTTCACGCCAAACACCACCATCTCCACAGTGCTCCTGCAGACCTCCCTATGTAGAAGAGGGCATTCAGTTCCCTCAGGACTTCTCTGTATCTCTCCTATGCCTCTTCATCTCCTTACACTGAATTAGAGGCATTCACACGCCTCCCCCAACTAGTACACAATCAATTTCTTAAGGTTGTGAATCACAAGCCATTCATCTATTTATTTCACGTAGTGCTTAGCCAAGTTTCCTGTCAAAAAACATCGGAACGAAAAACCAGTGGATGAATTAATGTATGCACATTTGGTTTAAAAGAGGCTTGTCTATGAGTCTACATTTTAGTCACATAAAACTACTTCTTTCAAAACAAGTCTCACTAACTCACCTCAGAGTCTTTGTTTACTCATAGGTTTTAGCTTTGATCAAGCTGTGCTGGAACTGTGTCCACACGGACTCCCCCCCCAACCCCCATGAAACCAAGAACTCCTCAAGTGCAAGGACAATGACCTGCACCAGGCCCAGGGTAGGAGAACAAGCCATTTCTGTAGACTGAATGGGATTACAATGCCCTGTGATTTCATATGTTCCTTTCCAAAGACACATTTCAAAAGATGAGTACGGGCAGGACACTTCATGGACCACTGCATTTGAGCTCACATTCTTAGGTCAGTAAGGAAGAGACATGGTAGCCTTCCTCATAAACCCTAACCTTGCTCCAGTTCCATAACTGATTCGGGTACTCTACAGAAACTTAAATTTTTTTCACCTAACATTCAAAGCAAAGTGATTTCCAAAATCACTAACCTACCAGAACTCTATCAACAGTTATGGAACACATGGGCTATTATTTATTGGCCTGAGTATTCTTTGTATTTGTTTGCAAGTCACTTTCAAAAGTGTTGTAACTCTTTTCCTCCCCAGCCTACAGATGCCTAGAGGAAAGGACATCTGACTTTTTCAAACCACGGTTCCGGCTGGAATGGCAATGCAAACTTTGCATTTGTGTCTTAGGAACTGCTGCCAAGGATTCAATTCAGTTCAACTCAGTAAACATCTACTATGGACCTGCTAAGCAAAGGAAACTGCTTTTGGAATAAGGAGGTGTCAGATATAAATGGAACCCAATTCTTACCCCTAGGAAAGCTTGCAGTCTTGTGAGAGAAAAAGACAGGTAAGTGACTATTGTGAGATACAAGGCAAAGGCTGGATGTTGTAGCAGATTTTCTTAAGAATAAGTTGTTTAATGTGATTGCATGAAGGGATAAAGTTAATTATCACCATCAAACCTTGTCATAAGTCACACTCACATGTAGTCCAGGGGTGCTGCTATTTACTAGGTTAATTACGTGGCTTCAATTGCTTAAAATCTATAATCTCTCCCCTTAGCCTACTCCACTTCTTTTCCCCTTAAGGATACTTTCCAGTTTTCAATGTTTCAATTAATTTTCCATGTTTCACTCTGAACTCACATCCCACCTAAACTGGAATGCTCCAAACTATAAACATGCTTTAAAAGTTGTGTCCAGGCAACCTAGAGGAAGGATGATCTCATTGCTTCTGCCAAATTGTCTTCTTTCTCGGCATCTCACAATCTAGAATCTTTTTTTTTTCTTCTATGACTGTTTTACCTCTCATGTGGGACCCCACTTTTACTACTCCTGGCTCCTCTTCTCTTGTCACACCCAAGAAGTCACATACATATTTCTAAATGGAGAACACAAAACTACCTCTGGTGTAAGGGAAGAATGCTTTAGGATAAAGATAAGAGAATATAATTGTTAAATTGCAATCTACTTTACTATTTTCACCTGAAGAACTACCTGCAGGAGCTAACCTTCAGGAAAATACTTTCAATTATAATCTAACCAACTTTTCTGTGCTGCTATGTGGTTCTACATCTGGTCCACCTAAAAGAGTTAAGACATTTCCTACCCTATTTTAGTTTTTTTGATACATTTGAAATGTAACAGCAAAATATATCTACTTACATTTAAATTTTAAATGAAGAAAAATAATTTTTAGTATAGTATGCCCCAAATATTGCATGGGATATACTTACACTAAAATGTATTTTTAAAAATATACAATTCAAATTTACTTTGGTATCCTGTATTTTTATTTGTTAACGCTAGCAATTGTACTTCTCTGTATCTCAAAATTGAGTTTCAATGAATCTGTAATAGAATTTGGGAGGCAGTTAGGTGTGATGGTCAAGAGTAGAGGCTTGGGAATCATATACACAATGGGATACATCCTCGCTGTCACATATTGTGATAATAAGGGCTTTAAACCAATATTCTTATGCTCTTCTCCTCAGGATGGATATAAGATACATTCCACCTCCTCTGTCCAGTTTAAGTTAGGTGTAGGCCAATTAGCTTTGGCCAGTGAAATGGGTATGGGGAGCTCTTTCTGTTTTCTTCCCTTAGTGCTCACAAAATCATATACTGAGATGGAGCCTCCATTAGCCTGGGTCCCTGAGTATCCACAATAAACAAAACATACTGTGCCTGTAACATGAGTGTCAAATATATTTGGGAGGTAGAGAGAGGGTTAAATTAGAGAAATTGGTAGGATAACATAGCTTTTGTGGGAAAGTCTTTTCACACAGAATCCATTTCTCACCATTTTTGTACCCGTTTCTTTCACAGTCCATTTAAGATGCTACCTCCCTTCAAGCATAGAAGTAGTTTCTCATCTGCATAAATTCTTAACTAGGCTATGTTCTCTCCTCTATCATACCCCTTTCTCTCTGCGCTTATGATAGCTTATCTTGCATTATTTTGTTTATACGCTTGTCTCATGTTCTTTTCTGAACTGTAACTTTCTTGACGTATCTATCATCTAACGGCTCACTGTTCCTAGTGAATAATAGTGTCTTTAAAAATATTGATTAAATTGAATGTGTAGTCTTATTTTTATACAGGTAGGTAACAAAACTCTATTAACAATAAAACGTTTTTCTTTACTAATTCAAATATATACTGCTTGATCTTTGCAAATAGTCTTATTCTCCTCTATTTTTATGCACATAGGATTCAAAGAGGCTGGATTCTACTTTGGTTTTTAGGCATAAAGCATCTTTAGACAGTTCTTTGAAAGTACTTACAAGCTTCTTCTTTCTTTCCTTATAACCCTCAGGTCAGGGTCTATCTTAATACTGGAAACACTCCCTTTCTCCTACAATAACAAATATAATATTCACAACAATTACACGTTTCTATTCCTCCCCCATACATGTATGTATTTTATCTGTGTCTTCATATCCTTGACAGGTGATTTAAACTCTGCTTTATCTCAACACCTGCTTTTCCTCTGTGATCATCAGACGCTTTTCACTTACAATTCTACTCCTTCCTTTTCTGTGGCTTCACACAGGAAGCCCTATTCTAACTTGCGTTAAACATGGCATATCAAAGACACACATTTATCTCTACCTCCTCCCAAAAGCCATAAATCCACAAAGTTAAAGAGAAGGAGAGATGAGAGAACAGTAAATGAATGACGTCAAATTTTTAGAAGCTGGAAAGCATATGGGAGACTTGGCACACCAGAAAGAATTAAAACATTAAACTCTGTTGAGTTGAAGAGGAGTGGATGGTCAACAAGAAGTTCATTTACATGACAGAAATAAATGTCTTCCTAGTACATGGCATTTTCATATATAAGAAATATTTGCATACTCATAAGTGTTGAATATTGATTAAATAATTATGATATAACTGTATTGGAGAACGGGGGAGGAAGAATGAGCACACAAATGCGACATGAAAGAGTTAAATCTTTTTCTATAATTGGATGCCAGCAAATGATTAAAATGAATTTTTTAAAGTGTAACAAGGAATTTAGAAATATTGGAATGAAATACAAGACACTTGCTGAAAAGCTGAAAATGGTTGCCTCAGGCGAGTAGGAATCAGTGGTGGAAAAGGGTGGAGTAGTGCTAAAAGGCTTATAGAACTATTTGACTTCTTAAACTGAATACACATAATACTTTTTCTCTAAAACCAAATCACTTCACTTGTGTGTAAAAAGATGAGAGTTATTATTTTTTCTAACCATGACCTTTTGAGAAGTAAAGATTTAATTAGAAGTATTATGGTTCTTATCTTAGGGATTGATCCTTGTGTAAAATACAGACCATTTCGTGATGACTTTGGTCATAAGGTGATGCAGTGTGTGTTATCTGCCTGAAAGCAGCTCACCTTGACATAGTAAATGTACCTTCTAGACTCTTTTCCACAGCCACAGCCTGGGAGTCAAGGAGAAGCAGAGATTTCTAGGTTTTACTGTTGCAGAGTCATTTCAATATACAGTCATCTGTGTTGCCACACAAAACTCCAAGCCTAGAAACTTGTCACACTCATACAAACTTGGGATACGCTTTTCCACGTCTCCAAAATACCCTTCCTCACCCACCTAGAAAACTCAGCCTTTAGAATCCAGATTAAATACCCTTTCCTTCTATGAAACTTTTCTTCCCCAAATAGTTAATAGTGTCCACTTCCTATGTGTAATATTGCTCACCACATCACTAACAACAAATTACCTGTCTACATGTCTTTCCCTTTACTAGACTTTGAGGTCCATGAGAGAACTATATTTTGCTTTTTATTCACAATGCCAAAAATACATATCAAACAAATAAACAGTTTCAGTAAACTGGGCAGTTTCAAGTAATTAACTGAAATGTTGATGAAATTTGCAGGGAATCATCCATAGTTAACACATCAGTTTGGATTAGTTGTATCTTCACACAAATGTGAAGATGCTGAGCTGAAATAATGTCCTTAATTTTTTAATTTTATTTTTGCATGTTGTATTCTCTTTATATAGTTATTTAGAAGTCTGACACCAATAGGATGCTTTAATTTTTAACACTACATAAAAAGCATGTGGTATAGACATACACATCTACAGAGGTAAAATACTCAAAGTGTGCATTCCTGCCTTTATGAATCTCACAACCTGTTCCAGAAAGTCTCCCACCTTTTTTATGACAAGAACCTCAACTGGAAAAACAATAGTCAAAGTGATGTAAATAAGCAAGGATAATTTGCCAGGTCAAAGTATACATATTCGACCATAATCAATGCTGATCCCTAGAACCCTAAATCGATACTTGGCAAACTTTTGACAATTCTGAGTCAAGTCACATGAATGCTAGAGTCTGTAGTAGTAGAAGACAAATTTCTCCAGATTGGGCAGAGGGACCTGTTTCTTGATGAGCTTCAGCCTGCTCTTTGAAGCCCGTTTCTTGATGAGATTATTTCCTTTCTCCCAGTTCCTTAGTTCTTCCACAAGCATCCCTAAAATGTCTCACTGCTTCTGTTGAGATTCTTCGACCTAGCCTAATCCACAAAACTTCTCCAAACCAGCTGAAAACTATGGCTCATCTTTCTGTATCAGGGGCAATTATATAATTTACTGAAATAAAATTAAAAGTGGTCTTCATTTCTTTCTCTGCAGAAATGCCATTTTTAAACCCCTAAAATTACAGAAGTATGGCCAGATGAACCACAATAATCAGATAAACACCAAAGAAATCTGAAAGTAAGTGCTTTTGGCCAGAGAAACCACTAATTTTCTGCCATCACAAAAATTAATCAGCATACACAGAATGTCCCAGAAATGTAGACACAATTATAAATATTTTTAGAAAACAACTTGAGTGAAGATGTATAAGCAAACCTGTATAATGAAATAAGCCCTGGACAGAAATAATACACTCCTTCAAAACAGGACATTTTGCATTTATTGACATGTATTCATAGAGGAAAGTTGTGTGTACTTAATTGAGGAATCATATATTGGATGGGGGTCAGGAGAGTGCTTTATACAAAACATCAATCAAGGCATAGCTATTTAGATCAACCAAGTAGGAAATCCAGATTGGTAACTTAGATGACCCAAATCACCAAGTTAACCATTTTTCAATCCAGTGCTTTCCACTGAGTAGATAATATTTATACTAAATGAAGAGATGAAATGAGTGATTATCCTGTGTGTTAGTCTGTTCTCAAACTGCTAATAAAGACATACCTGAGAATGGGTAATTTATATAAAAAAGAGGTTTAATGAACTCACAGTTCAACATGGCTGGAGAGGCCTCACCATTATGGCGGAAGGCAAAAGAGAAGCAAAGGCACGTCTTACATGATGGCAGGTGAGAGAGCGTGTACAGGGGAACTCCCATTTATGAAACCATCAGATCTTATGAGACTTATTCACTACCATAAGAACAGTGTAGAAGAAACAACCCTCATGATTCAATTATCTCCACCTTGTCCTGCCCTTTACAGGTGGGGATTATTACAATTCAAGTTGAGATTTGGGTGGGGACACAGTCAAACCATATCATCCCGCTGCTCTATACAAGCAAAACCACCTGCATAATTCAGGTGAGAAATGCAAACAGACAGTATGGTACAGTGGGAAGAGTAGGTGTTGGAATTCAAAGGACTTAGGTTCAAATTCATTAAGCCTCTCTGTTTACTTATTTGCAAAAACAGGGAAAACAAAAGACCTACTATATTGAGTGAGAGAGAGCACTTAGCATCGGCTAAACAGTGGTGATTACTCCAAAATATGCTACTGCCCTTCATTTCCCCATGTACACAACGGCCTCTAGTTACTATGAAACACTGTGTTCCTTGACATTTGCTATGACATCCAATATAATAGATGTAGAGTCTGAGTGAATCCTTTAAAAACTCCTTTTCTTTTTCACAGGTTTCTTTTACATAAACATTTTTTTAAATGAATCCCCCAGCTTTTCCTTATGGATTGTGCCCCTGACCTAATTACATAAGTACCTGATGGGCTGGAACGCTTCCAAAAGGGCCTCTTAGGAAAAACAATCTGAAGGGTTTTCTTCTCCTTCTTTTGTAATTACATAATTACTCAGCTGACTAATATGAGTCACCATGTGCCATTCTAATCTCCCAGGCACAAAATAGTTTTATTATTTTCCTTGGAACTACCTAATTACCCAATGGATAGCAATAACTCCTGGGCTCTTTTCTGTAAGTAATCTTTAAAGCTCAAGACAAATTCCTCCAGAAGTCTTTGCAAATGGAGGAGAATTTAGAATAATACCATCATTTGCCACATGAGACACTGGAGCTCTTAGTGACAAGGGTGGTCCAATGATACACCACAAATAAATTCAGAGAAAAATTTAAGACTCTGGGCACAGGATAAAATATTGAGGCACATTCTCCCTGCTGTGTTCTAGGAAATAAGTGTTCCTGAGCCAAAACAGCAGTGGCTGAATGCACATCTCATCTCTTAAAAAACTAGCAAGCACTCCCGATATATGTGTATTAACTTATAAGTTATATGCACCTAATATAGTTTCATATATTAACTATTAGCCAAGCTTATTATTTTAATAAAATCCACATACTAATATAAATTATCAATTATAGGACAGGCATGGTGGCTCATGCCTGTAATGCCAGCACTTTGGGGGGCCGAGGTGGGAGGATCACTTGAGGACAGGAGTTTGAGACCAGCCTGACCAACATGGTGAAACCCCGTCTCTGTCAAAAACTACAAAAATTAGCTGAGCATGGTGGTGTGTGCTTGCAATCCCAGCTACTCAGGGAAGCTGAGGTAGGAGAATCACTTGAACCCAGGAGTAGAGGCTACAATGAGCCAAGATCACACCACTGCATTCCAGCTTGGGTGACAGAGTGACACCCTGTCTCAAAAATAAATAAATTATAATATTTTTCATACCCCAATAGAAGCCTAGGATATCTCGTCTTAAAGAGTGCTGCCTTCCAGAATATCAAAGTCTTCATTAGATCTTAAAATTGCTCTATGAATGACCTATAGTTTCTCAGTCTCTATTCACTTAGGGAATAACTTAGGAGACTGACTATTTTGATCCTTTTCTGCAGTTTTTCAAAGGCATATGCAAGAAAATTACACAAGTCTTTGAGCACATCAGTCTACCCCAGCATATTTTCTAGGGGGTGCTCAGGCCAACAAGCTTAGCAGTTTTTTCTCCATGCCTTTCTTGACCTCATTTTCTTTCCCTAATTTCCCATTCGACCCCAGAAATGGTGGGTTTGCAAAAGCCTCCTTCTGATCTAGGACCAAAAGAGCTGGGCAGACTACATGATTTCCAAAGCCAACATATTGGCCTACGCCCTGGGTATGACAGATTTCTTATAAAAAGAAACATATTTATCCAAGCCATTGAACAGCCAGGTCTAATGAATATTAAATCTGATCAAGCCATTTTCCTATGTGTAATAAAATACCAAGTCATGTTGTAATTTAACTGTATTTAGAACTGTCCTCCTTAGTTTATATTCATTAAAACATTTTAAGAAAAAGGCTACATTAAATTTTACTTTGGAACTAATAAAAATATTAAACCTTAAGAAGTTCTGAAGCTTTGCTAAGGCAGCTGAACTTAATATGCTTGTAATTTCCCGAAGTAAGAGATTCAATTCCATAACAATGAATTTTGTATTCCACAGACTCATAGCTCACATTTTTTAAAAGGTTCATGAGGCATTAGAAAATATAAATCTGAAAAAAAAAAAAAAAAACTGTTCAGTCATGTCTGATTGTTCTGGTACATAAACCAACTCATACACTATAGTAGAAGTAGCAACACTGAAGTCGTTTTGACAGTTGAACACAAACAGAGGCCCCAAACAATGAACACACAGAAACAGGACACTCCTCTGGAGGGAGCGAGCTCTGGCTTTGAATGTCAGGAAGGGAGCCAACAGGCTGTCCGTTTACTTAAACTTCTCAGATACAGTTACCTCGCTTTCTCTCTTGGAAGGGCCTCCTGATAAACCTCCCTCCTGTCCCACTGCAGACCCCCAATCTTCCTCAACTCTGTTAATTAGGGGAGAGAAAAAAGGGAGAGGGAAACCAGAAAGCTCACTGACCTATCTATAAATGCACAACATTTCACTCTCTCCTCCAGGCTCAGAGGTTTAAGACTCCCCTTTCTCCATCAAACACCCAGAAAAGTTGCTTTTGCCAGAAGGCACTGTACTTTTGCTATTCCAGCTTTTAGACCAGTCATTTCCTAGAAACAGACGTGACATCTTCCTCTCCTCTCAAACCTCCTGGTGCCACTAAACTCACCAAACTAAACTTTTTAGGTTTTCGAAATTTCTCTTTCAGAAGTCATTGGTCATAGTCCATTCCTCCAAGTAG
Source organism: Macaca mulatta (assembly GCF_049350105.2). Classification (NCBI taxonomy): domain Eukaryota; kingdom Metazoa; phylum Chordata; class Mammalia; order Primates; family Cercopithecidae; genus Macaca; species Macaca mulatta. Next base: position 23,431,951 of record NC_133407.1, read on the forward strand.
AACAAAAAAATGCCGGGAGGACTTTGATTATAAGGTTCATGACTCCCCCCTTCAAACTATTAACTGTCAGATAAAAATAGGGCATTCACTGAGAACAATGGAGATTAACAGAGAGAGACAGGACTGCTGTCTGGGGGGAAAGAATGGTTCAAAGATTCCAGGACTGGTCTTCTATAGTCAGTTGGCTATTGTATCCTGTAGGTCCTAATGTTGCTAGGAAGAAGTTCTATTTGATTGTGGCATCTTTCAGTAATATTAGAAAGATACTTATTTGAATTAGCTATTCATTCCATCTACAAAAAGTTGAGTATCTTCCATTTTCCAGACAGTATTTGCAGGGTACAAGACAGACACATTCATTTACTTCCCTAGAAATATTTCAAGTATTTATTATAAGCCAGGCATGTGCTGGCCATGTACCACGACTCCTAACACATGGAACCTTGAACACCAATCCCAGGCTCTGATTACTGTAACAAGGTCTGATAGGTGAGAACTCAAGGATTTGTTTTTCAGCCCTGTAATATACAAAAATAGACATCCTCCTTTCCTTCCTTTCTTCCTCTTATCAATTTAACACATATTGATGAAGGGTCTGGATACATTTGGTAGAGTGCTAGGCGCTGAAGACACAGCAGTAGGCAAACTCAAATACAGTTCCTGCCTGTCATTTTAAAAAGTTGACACAAGGCCAATTTCTCATGTTTTGCCCAGCTGGGGAATAAGATATTAATGTCAGAATCACACATACATCAAATGTTGCAGCTGTCATTAGTCCTTGAAGGTGAGAAAGGAAAATGTGAGGTATTTAACAGAATTTTGTTCAAAAAAGAGGGAAGGGTCTATTAAAGAATTTATTAAAAGGGCTTTGCTGTTTAAAATTCTTCCCTCAACTTGTTTACCTTCTGTTGACTCATTTTCATTTATTTTGAAGGATTTCATTGGACTGAAACTCTAATTTAAAAAAAAAAAAAATGAGAAAACCTGAGAGGTCTGCAGAGCGTCAGTCCGCCAGTCAGGAGGCCTTGCACTCCATATCCACATACACATGCTTTCTATTAAAACCACTGAGAGGTACTTCTGAATAGCATCAACCACACATTTCCTCAATGAGCCACAAAATAAAGTGCTATTAATTCTCACCAATATTCCTGAAATGATTGCTTTTTATTGCATATGTCTAACCTCCTACCATGGTCCTGAAATTTTCTATCCTTTTCTGACCTATGGGTGACTTCTGCATCTCAGGGAGCATACTGAGTGGTCATGTAAATGCTTAAGGGTTATAAAGTCTAATATGCTACTCAGATAAGAATTATCCTGATATAATTATAAATAGTATCCTTTAAAAAAAATCCTGTAACGCCTCCTTTACCTTTTCTGTCCCTGAACTCCATGGGAGGAATAAGCTTTCTTTCTAGAGAAAAACATTCTTTCTTTTTAAATCTATTAATACATCAGTCCAAATTTTTCCTTTTTAAAATTCCAAGTCCTGTTGAAAGAGGTTTTTTAAAAAAAAAAAATTAAAAAAAAAAAACCCCACACATTACACTTCACATCCCCTCTGACCATTCTCAGGTTACAAGCCTCTGAAGTGTGCTTGGCCTGTTGCCAGTGTATTTATTACTATTAATAAATGAGTCACTGGTGTAAGAATGCAAATTTTATGTGGCCCATGTATAAATGAGCCTGTTAAGAATGGCCAGATACACATTTTATGTGACTGCTAAATAATTATGTCATAGAAATACAGCTTGTGAATTCAACATTAAAAAAGAAATGGATTCCAATAATGTTAGAATGAGTATTTGTCAAAACATGGTTTTGATGAGTTGTGACTATCAAAAAAAAAAAAAAAGATGAAAGAGAAAGTGATCAGGTTCTAGGGAGAGCAACATGGAAGCTTAAGCTTACTACAAGAGCCTCTGATACAATGTCCTTGGTCGCTCCCCTGCCTCACGCCATTATATCATGAGGGCACATCCAATTCACAAAACTGCTCCTATGCTTTCAGCATTTTCATCTGTGAAGACAATTACTGGATGAGGGATATCTGAAGCTTTGTACAGAGCCACAAAACCCCGACATCAGAACTGAGAAAATTATAAAAGCAGAGAGTAGGAAAGTGGTTGTCAGGGGATGGGGGGGGGGGCGGGTAGAAGAAATGGGGATATATTGGTCAAGGGGTACAAAGTTTCAGTTATGAAAGATAAGTTCAATTTAAAAGAATTGAAAAACTTATCACAGATAATAGGAACTTGGAAGTGAACAGACAGGATCTTGGAGCTCACATTCACATTGACATGGACATTCAATAACTATACAGTGGATTACATCGTTATAAGTGTGTTAAGTATTATTCAGTGCTCATCAAGTGGCACAAACCAGAGCTCACCAAGGTGACATTTCCATATTAAGCTGTCCTATCCCATCAGAAGCCTGGATGTTAATTTAATGTCATATCTCTAATCTGAAGATGAACCGACAGCTTCAGATAACAAGGAAAGACTCAGATCAGCTGGCTGAAGAGGAAGTCATGAGCAGACACTGAGGTATTCTGCAGAGCAAAGGACTGCAGAACCAAAACATTACTGGGTGTTAAAACACTTGGAGCATTCTGGAACATTTTAATGAGACAATAGTCTTGGCTCTGGACACAGCTTCAGAACTTAATTTACATTCCTAATGCCTTGAATAACAGCACTAAAATAAACACTGTGCTTTCATATCTGTTTGATTAGTAGACCTGTTGATGAACAAGTAGAGTTTGGGAGAGTTTGTTCAGCCATACAAAATTTTAAAAATAGTAAAAAGTGCTACTGTTTAAAATCAGTTTGGAAATAAACAACTAGATACCCAGCTTTTTTAGAAAAATGGGAAGGTCTGATAATATTTCCATATCAGCATCAGTCAGCAGGAGCACAGTGGCATCTGGCTTTCAAGATGGGGATGTGCTGCCTGTGTTACCACAGTCCCTTCCATTCCTGATGTTGTTACACCTGGGGCCAGGGGAGCTTCTCTCATTGACTGTTCACACCCTGCCCTGTGGGGGACAGCTGATTTGTGGTATCAAGCTTTAACTGCAACATCAATTCAGACAATCCTTCCTATTCAGTATTTTACATTCTCATGTTCCATGGATGCTACATTACCACATCCACTTAACTTAAATTTAATTCTGAATCTCCAATTCCATTCTCAATTATCTATATATTTATGCATTCAATAATTTTTTTATTATTTTATACTAGTTGGCGTTGGGGAGGAAAAATAAATATATAAGGCACAATCTGTGTTCTTAAGAACTCCAGAATCTAAGAGAGGAATTTAGAGCTGGGAAGAGCAGTGATTAAAAAAAAAAAAAAAAAAACTTAGCTGGAGAACTATGTGTTATCTCATCAATTTTGATCTATTGATCTATGTATTGTAGAAGGACATGGCAAGACCTTTTTTTTTTTCCAAATGTCCTCTCTCTCAACTATGTTCTCTAATGTCTTCCTCTATCTCCTTCCACTAAAGATGTCGGACCAGTTATTGCAGTTAGGGGAAAAGACAGAATATTTATTTGAAAGTCAGATCTAGGGACTTTGTTCTATGAACTTTCCAAGTGAAAATTCCTAAAGATGGATTTGAATATTTAAATATTAAATGGCAACCTTAAAAAAACTTGTGAAGCATGTGTATCAGTAGAAAAATTAATCCAACATAGAACATTAGTGCTGGAAAAGACACTTCTTTTTACAAGTAGGAAATTTAGGGTGGTAAGTGACATCTCCCAGGCCTTGGAAACAGTAAGTGATAGCCAGAACATAATCTCAGGTTTAAGCATCTCCAGATACTTTTGTTATTAAATACCGAATGGCAATAAAGACCATATGATAATCCTACTGCCCACCATTTTAAGTTGTAAGGAGAAAGCAAAATTTAAAATAAAAATTTTAATCATTCCATACATTCAGTAGATACTTATGAAGTGCTTTCTTTATGGCAGACACTGTGCTGGATTTCTGTTGACACAGCATGAATGATACAACCAAAAACTTTTGCCCTCAAAGAGTTCACATTCCAGCTATGAGCTGACTTTGAATCTTTCAGGCTTATAGGACTCCAGACAGACCTTAGACCAGGAAGTCTCTCCACCTCCTAGGACTATTGTGACTATCTAGCGAGGCAATGGCTAAGGAAAATGCAAACCACAATGTTTGGTTGTGAATTAATATTTTTTTGAGACAGAGTCTCACTCTGTTGCCTAGGCTGAGGCACAGTGGCATGATACTGGTTCACTGCAACCTCCACCTCCCAGGTTCTAGCAATTCTCCTGCCTCAGTCCCCCAAAGTAGCTGGGACCATAGGCATGTGCCACCACACCTGGATAATCTGTATTTTTAGTAGAGATGGGGTTTCACCATGTTGGCCAGGCTGGTCTCAAACTCCTGTCCTCAAGTGTTCTGCCCCACCAGGCCTCCCAAAGTGCCGGGATCACAGGCGTGAGCCACTATGCCTGGCATGGTTGTGAATTCTAATATGTCAAGGAACAATCCAGCTCATTTGAACAATCATAATGTAAAAGAAACCATAGTAATGGATTCCATCCTCCTATGAACCACGAAGTATTTCCATTGGCTTACCCTTAACCCAAATCAGATGCAAGTTTGTTAAAAGAATGGCAACTATATTGACTACATAAAAAAGGCCAAGTGTAGAACTGAATAGCAGGTCTCGTCCGGGCGCGGTGGCTCAAGCCTGTAATCCCAGCACTTTGGGAGGCCGAGACGGGCGGATCACGAGGTCAGGAGTTCGAGAGACGATCCCGGCTAACACGGTGAAACCCCGTCTCTACTAAAAAATACAAAAAAATAGCCGGGCGAGGTGGCGGGCGCCTGTAGTCCCAGCTACTCGGGAGGCTGAGGCAGGAGAATGGCGTAAACCCGGGAGGCGGAGCTTGCAGTGAGCTGAGATCTGGCCACTGCACTCCAGCCTGGGTGACAGAGCAAGACTCCGTCTCAAAAAAAAAAAAAAAAAAAAAAAAAAAAAAAATAGCAGGTCTCCATTCCATCAGTATAGAAACATACAAATGAAATCATTTGTTCCGCAAAGAGCTTCACTTTCCACTTCCTTTTGTCTCTGTTGACAGAATTTTTTTCACTGCTCCCACAATAACATTTCACACCAGAAAATAAAATGTACATGCAACTCACATTACCATGAATGCCCCTGGCCTGGCCAGCAGGGCTCACCTTCAGGATATCAGGAGAATGTCACCATATAGTTGACTTTCTCCAGCTAACATCTCTTTCACTTTTATTTAGCTAAGTAAAACTCTCTTCTGAGGACAGTTACCTCTCCTTCACTTTCTATCCCAACCCACAAGACAATTTTGTCTTCTACCCAGCCGAGAATGATGTATCATTAAGTTGCCCATGGGCCACATCTAATTTTCTGCAAAAAACTATGCAACAATTCTCCACTTTCCTCACCTCTTTTATTAAAGAGATTTCTATGTCCATAGTTGACAGCTCTTCATACTGGGGACTTCTAACAGGAATGGGAATCCAAAATAATCTTTGGTGCCCAAAGTTCTACCTCCAAATTATTATAATAAAAGAGGCAAAGAAAAAAGCTTCTTGTCCTTTAGATCTCATCTTTCATCCCCAAATGGTTTCTTAGCTTTTTCATTATTTTTAATAATGTGCAAGTTTAACAACACAATCCACAGTGTGGTTGGTTAGGCCCATGCCCCACTCGAATGTGAGCTCTAGGATCATACCTATCTCCTCACCACTGTGGCCCTATTTCCTAATATAATTCTTGGGACATTAGAGATTCTTAACTATTTGTTGAATTACAAGAACAAATAAATTACTGAACACATCATTTGAACCGTAAACTCCTTCTTACCAAGCTTTCCCAGAACAACATTTTTCACCATCAGAATTAAAAGGCTTTACTGATCTGCCCCACCACTGTCTTATTTAATGCACAGCCTATTTTCCACAGAGGTTTGATCTCAACACCAATCGTTTTCTGCTACTACAGCAGGACTCAATGTTCTTAGCTTCTCACTTCGCCTCTGCCTCACCCTTCTTTGTTTCATACGTATCCCTCTAATCAAATGCAGAATGTATGAAATAGGATACGTGATCACATTAGCACAGCTTTATTTTGATGTATTATTGTCAAGCCTGTACAGACAAGTGGAAAGAGAAGTGTAACAGAAGCTGGGAAAATACTGCCAGAAATTATGTCAACAAATAACTTCAGAGTTTACTTTCCCATTAGTTCTAAACCGTTTAAGCAAAGTAGCTGCTCCTCTGTCTATAGGTCAAAGCCTGAACCTGAATGAAGGGTAAAAAGGCAAAGCAAATCCCTAATAGAACACATTTCATACCATGGTCTCAGAGATTAGATTTCTTTCTATTTTTACTTAAAACAACAGAGGTTTATGCCTCCTTGTCTTTTCAAATCATACCCAGAGGTTGGCAATAAGGCTCTAGTTGGTAGTTAATAAATCTCAAGTAATGTATCGATCACTCTTCATGCTTTTTCTATTGTTCTTAAAACATAAGAACTGTCTCATTATGTTAAGAAAAAAAGGACAAGTTTCCACACTTAAATGCCAACCAAGGAAAGAAATCCCTGGGAAGCTAATAATGAAACAAAGGTGGTTTTCTTCAGCAGAACTGTGTGTGCTAAATTGCACTTTTATGTGATTTTTAGGGCAATTTGCCACTTTCTTGGCACCACTTCATCACTTTCCTTCAGCAACAAAGAAAAAAAGGAGGCCACAATGACCTATATATTCCAGCTCTAACAATGTGTGGGGGTCCAGTCTCTCCAAGTTTATGAGTCAGATTTAATAATGGATATTCCATTTTCTTAAGTTAGAGAAACTCAAGGGTACATTCTCACTCCCCTGAAGACTGTACTGCTCCTCCCAGTTTGTCCATTAGACAATTTTTTCACCTTTAAATGTCATGAACAGCAGTGTTCCCGTTGCATTCATTACATATTATGATTTATATGATATACACAACTTCATTTTTACATGAATTTGACTTCCTAAGAGGTTCAACTTACCAAGTATCTATCAAATTCCTTCATCACAAAAATGGGGAAACTGAGGCCCAGAGATGTAATGTGACTTGCCTTCACTTACAGACCGTGCTAAAGGATTAAATGGCTGTTAAGGTAGGCTATGCTTTAAAGTGGGCATGACAGTTAATAGCTAAGTGATATTGGAGAGGTTTAGAAGCAATTTGAGCCTCATTTTCTCCATGTCTAAATGGGATAATAATTAGCTTGCCAAGTTATTACTTATCATGGCTGGGGGGTTTGAAAATGAAAATTTCCCTCCAGAATATTACTCTTTTTTCTCTTTTCTGATTTTCTCTTTCTCCCTTTCACATCTGATGCCAAATGTCCATGTTTTCCAGAAGCCTTTGCAGATCTTTCAAGCTAAGGTCCCCGACACACAGGACACCTTGTACTTCCCTGTTGTAAGTTCATCACAGTGGTGATTAAACAATGTGTAGGGAATTTGCTTTCAACTTCACTATATATAAGCTCCATGAGGGCAGAAATTCTGTCTCTATCTCTGTACACTTGCTCTTGAGCTCACTTTCTCTCCTTCTCCCCTAGCCCTTGGGAGGTGCTCCAAAAATACTTGCTAAATGAGCACCACAGTACCTATTTAATAGATGAAAGTCCCAGCCCTTCTTGTTGTTGAGCCAAGTGACACATACTTAGTTCTTTTCACTCTCCAAGGTAGGTCAATCCGTTCACCTCCTTAAAAATTACTTAGTCCATAGTTTCTGTGTAGGGATAGCAGCTTCCTGATGTCTGAGATTTTATCTCTCATTGCAGTGTGAACAAAACAGTCAAGGAAAAGTCACTTCTGTGCTTAGCTCTTTTGGCAAAACAAACCTCCCTCCTCCCTCCACCCCATCTTTGCCCTGAATTTGACTTCACCACAGTCTACATTAAGAAGAACAGCAGCTAAACCTTCTTTGAAACTTTATTCGCCATGGCCAACAGGAAAAAAAAAAAAAAAAAAAAAAAAGCTGGTGAAATTCCTTTAAAACGTGCTTTAATCTAGCTGGAATGCCATAAATTGCTTCCAGATGTGCACGATACAAAAGTCAATCAGAGCTATTTATACTGACACTCTACAGTCCAAACAATCTGAAGCCAAATGCCATGTCTCCGCTTCAACGAAGCTATAAATGTCAGTTTTGTTGAATTTGGAAAGGTGTTGAAGAGTTCATGCAAGTTTGAGTTCTTGACTCTTTTGGAACCAGCAGTAATTTTGACAGGAGGGAAATAAAACCATCACACATACAAACTTTTGTAAATCCCCATCCTCACTGAACACACCTGACACCTCTCATGCATGACCTTGAAAGTATCATAGGTTAGAAGACGAAACTCAATTTTGTAAAACAGAAGAATGTAGCTCTGGGACAAGGTGCCAAAGAAACTCAGATAATCTGGCCAGATCCTCCCGCCCCACCCTGAATGCAAACAAGCACACTTGGGAGTTAGTTGGCTGCATGGCTTGTAGTGATGCCTTTTCGACATCCTAGCCAGACCATTGCTCTCCCAAGTAGCCCTGCAAACAAAGATAACTCAGGTTGTTGGCACCACACTCAGGTACTGGTGTGGGCACAGAGCCTGAGGTCCAGGTGGCCGGTTCTGGGGTTTCATCACTTAGAGACGTTTGTTGTCCCTTTCCACTGGAGTAATCTTCAGGCTTGTGTTTTTATCTAATTCTGCATCACATTTCTAGTGTTGGCACACAGTAAGCCATCAATACATAATGCTGAAAAAAATGAAGACTTAAAGGAAAAGATAATCTATTAGTCTAGTTGTTTCTTTTCTGGCATGTAATTAGTAGAGGTAAATTCAGAGTAAAAATGCTATACATTTTTAGGGTAGAATGGAGAGGGCTTGGGATTTGGAGCTACAGACATATGGCTTCAAATTCTAACCTCAGGTACTGATTAGTGGTATGGCTTTGTGAATGTTTCATAACAGCTCTGACCCTCAGTTCTGTCCACACAGCAGAGGGAGCTTAAGATGCCTTTCTCATACAACTGCTGCAAGGAGGTTCTTGTTTCATAGTAGGCCTTTGATATTCACTCCCTTATCTTTGTCCCCCTGGCTGGGATTGCAAGTGTTTAAAAAACATAAAAAGCCAGAAATAACTCAAATTTGGAGACAGAAATAAATCAAAAGTAAATACTTGTCAGTTTTCACAGAATGGCATAGTACTTGGGTTAAACTATACGAAATTTCCACTATTTAAAAACAGCAATTTCCTACAGTTCTACCTGCTATGAAGGATCACGTGAAGGACCATGTCACAACATCTGTGGCCTACCATGGCAGGTCACCATTTAGTTACCGAGTGTATAACCACCCTCTGTTGTTGCAGTCACCCGAGGCTCACAGCAAACGGGTGTAGACCAGTGTGTTCACAAACTACAGCCTATAAGCCAAATCCAGCCATTTACTGTTTTTATAAAGTTTTATTGGAACACAGCCACACCCATTCCTTTCCATATATTCTTTGGCTACTTGCATACAAGGGCAGAGGTGAGTCATTGCAATAGAGATGGCAGGGTACACAAAGGTGAAACTAAATTATTTACTATCAAGTCCTTTGTAGAAAAAGTCTGCTGGTTCCTGTACAGACACATAGTTTAGGTGAAGCAACATCAATATGAGTTTGGGCTCTCAAGTTATAAGAGATTCTATTTTTCTGTATCTGAATGTTGGCTGCATCACTTCCTTCAATGTATCTCAGATATATTCCTTAACTTCTTTAATCTCAATTTTTTATCCACATGATGGAATAGCTACCTTGGAAGCTTGAGAGAATTAAAAAAAAGAAAAAGAAAGAAAAGAAAAGGCTGGATGTGGTGGCTCCCACCTGTAATTCTAGCACTTTGGGAGACTGAGTCGGTCAGATCACTTGAGCTCGGGAGTTGGAGACCAGCCTGGGCAACATGGCAAAACCCTGTCTCTGTAGAAAATACAAAAATTATCCAGGGTTGGTGGCATGTGCTTGTAGTCCCAGCTACTTGGAAGGCTGAGGTGGGAGGATTGCTTGAATGCAGGAGTTTGAGGCTATAGTGAGCCATGATGGTGTCACTGCACTACAGCCTGAGTGATCGAGTAAGACCCTGTCTCAAATAACAAACAAAAAAATGCAGTTAACAGTGCCTGACATGTGATAAGGGTTAAATAAATTGAAACAGCTTTTTCATTATGATCCTAACCCATTAATACTTCTTTACTTATTAGAAATATCATATCACATGTGGAATGATAAATGGCAAGGCATGTGCAACCTTTGTGTCAATGGACAATTCACAGTGGTGGAGACAGTGGCAATCAGAAGAGCACTTTGTGTAAAGTGAGCAGCTGCCACTGAGCTCCAGCTGCAGTTGCCACATGGAAATGGCACTCCAGTGTTTCCAGGTCTTCTGAATTTCCAAGAGACACTGGAAGTGTGGATACTTACACAAAATCTCCCATTTTTAAATGTTGATGATTGATTCAAAATGTTTCAAATCATTCATTCTGTGAGCCAAAAACAATGTATGTAGACTTGTGTTTTTTACTGATGTTTGGCTGAGTAAGTCAAAGAGTGTCACAAGGAAGAAAGGAGGGAAGAGCTTTTTGTATCCGGCATAGAAGATGGCAGATGTTTGTGTTGGAACTGATGTAAAATAGCTTTGTTGAGCCATAAAAAAACAGTTTTGTTGAAGGTTTACTGTTTGCACATCTACTTTTGTAACACTGAACTATTAAATATGCAGCCATCTTCTGCGTAGAGAAACCACTGTCTATACACTTTTCATCTACCCCCTCATTCAAGCCCTTATTTCCACCTACTACGTGCAATACATTGCATTTTTAAGCTAAATGGAGAAACACCCTTTAAGTCACAATGCTCCGGTCCTCTCGACGCACAACTGAGAGATCTGAAATACATCCAAGCAGCTATTCTTTTTGTTTTATTATTATTATTATTATTATTATTTTGAGATAAGGTCTCACTATGCAGCCCAGACTGGAGTGCAGTGGCATGATCTTGACTCACTGCAACCTCCACCTCCCGGGTTCAAGCGATTATCCCGCCTTAGCCTCCTGAGTAGCTGGGATTACAGGCACATGCCACCACATCCAACCAATTTTTGTATTTTCAGTAGAGATGGGGTTTCACCACGTTGGCCAGGCTGGTCCAAACAGCTATTCTTGACTCCCATTGTGAGCGCAGGAGAGGAGGCTCAAAAACACCCTCAGAGCAACACAAGCTCAGCCAAGAGTGACTAGATCCTACGGCTTCAGAAAAACAAGGATTTCTAAAATCAATCACCTGGAGACATACATTTTACCAACATTTAAAGCATCTACTTTCAACCATTCGTGAGGAGAAAAGGTCCGGGAGAAGAAAACCCATGTACGTTCTTGAATATACGTTTGTCAGTAATGTAAGCTAGGAGATTTAAACTAACAAATATTTATTGTGGTATTTTTTACTGTGCCAACTTGGCTAGGCCAAAGTTTGTTTCCCAGAATCCCCTTCCCTGTGTGGTTTCAAACTATAGTTAGTCAACAGAGCAATTTGCCTGGGATCTGGAAGACAGAGATAAAGCAACAGCCACTACTCTCTGAAATCTTCACGTTTGCATGTGGTTCTGGCTTGACCTTGCTGTCCTCCAGGGGGAGCTCTTCTTCACTGTTGACCTGATTGTCCAACATAATCTTCATGTCTCTTGGCAGATGCTTGGCAGTGGACCCGAAAAAGCTGCAGCCACATAGAGACACAGCTTCTCTCAGCTCTCCCACATACTTCCCTGTGCAGTTCCATTTGAGGGACTGGAGGTGCTTGTTTCTCAGATTTTCTGGTTAATAACTTCTAATTCACCATCTCTCCCATTTCAGACATTTAACTTCCCAGCTTCTCCCATGACTGGGAAGGTCTAATTTCTAGGATAAATAATTTATTCTGAGACCTTGACTGATACAGCTATCTTTAACAACAGATGAGTGACCCCTACTTTAATTGTCTTTGCTCCACTTGCTTGCAAGTTTCTGGTGGGCTAGGACTCCGTTGTTTCTTTTGAAAGTTCTAGACCTTCATAATAATACCCACTCAATAAATATTAGCTGAACAAAGGAAATATAATCATTAATATTCTCTATCCATTTTAAAAACAAAAAGTACAAATTTAAACAGATCAAAAGCCTAGATGAATAACTGGCAAGTACAAGACATTTGATAATTATTTTAGTAATTGAGTACAAGGAATAACTTAAGATGACGCGTGATGAGGGACTTTTCAATTTGACTGTAATGGTTTTTATTGAGTACTGCTTATGGGTTGCCAAATACTGTATTCATTGCATGAGGTAATGTATTGTCCCATTAAATGACAATTGAACTGTTTTCTTTTTCATAAACATTGCTACCACAACGTAATCTAGTCCTTATGTCTTAGTGAACTTTTATAAATACATTTGTAGAATAAATTCTTAGAAGGCAAAGCTACTAGAACAAAGCGTGGGTTCAGTTGCAATTCCAGCCTATTACCCTCCCTGCCCCCTGCTGAAATACCCTCCCTTCCACCTGTGTTCCACCAATTTTATACTTTCACCAACAGTGTATAAAAGTGACTGTTTCCCACACAGCCTGACCAACGCTATGTATTTTGAAGCTTTTCAACCTCAGCCAATCTGATAGGAGAATAATGGAATTATCAGTGTTGTTTAAAGTGAACACTGCTTTTGAATATGCAATAGTGCCTGAAGTTCTCATCTCTGCTTCCCTTCAGATCCACGTAATCAGTGAATAAGGCAGTCTCATTCTGGGGTGGAATTAACTATATAAACCAACAAGGGATACTTAGCATTTATGTAGCACTTCAGCTAATGACTGAAACTGGCTTTGGGGAAAAAAGTACTGCTGCTAATTTTCATAGCCCATAGGGACATTAGCTTTTACTGTCTTTGTTTTACCATTCTTGTCTTAGGTAAGGGGAAGGTGGGGAAAGGCAGGCTCCATTATGCAGTCCATGGCTTAATTAAGATAAATACGACAGCTCACTGATTGCGGATGTCTTTTATAATCCAATTTTAATGATGGCTATTGTCACCAACACTGGCTACTATTGTAGCAGAGGGAAACAATTAGTAAATTTATGAATGATGGCCCTATTAATAGTTTTTTAGGGAGAAAAACAATTTTAGCTCAATGGATATTTTATGTCTTGATTACAGGCTTAGTAGATGGGTGTGGATCTAGAAAAAAAAATTCCTTCTCCTGGCTTTAATATAGACAAACTCTCTGAGGAATAATAAATTATCAACTCTAACAATAGGGTTAAGAAAAGTCAAATTTATGAACTTTCTTAATATATTTTTCCTGATCAGGAAAATTTTTTTTTCTTGGTCAGGTGTAGGGTTTTTTGTTTTAGTTTAAGTACTAATATGAACCCCTAAAACTGGAGTAACTGGTTGGGATAAGTATATGAAGATATGGAATTATTTACAACCGCCCTTTTTAGTTTTCATTTCACATATGGTAGTAACACAAAATATCTGACATTCTCAAGTCTGGCTAATAGAAACATGCAAGTCCATAGAGAGTTCCCTTCCCTAGGTCCCTACCCCAAGTGCTTGCTAGATAGTGAGGGGGGATGAGAGAGAGAGTTCATCAGGTAAGAGGAAGCTGGTCAACAGTTAGTGGGCATAAATAAATCTACTTAGTTTTCAAGGCATTCTGTTTGCCACATTATGTTCTTCCTACCCGTCACCCATCCACCTCTGCAATTCTCTACTCCAGACATCAGCAAAATGTGTCCACATTCTAAGGGGGAGGCCTCATAATATATATTTTCACTAAAATGATCAGTTCTCCTTCCTTGGGAATTTGTAGGAAAAGCTTACCGGCCAGGAGGAGGGCAACTAAACTAGTTCGGGACCTGCGCCATGTTTCTGTTTATTAACAGTTTTATGGTACGAGAACAGAATGTGTGGCTATGTGTGTTAAATAACACTGAGCTAGTCCAGTGGTTCTCAGTATGGGTGTGTGGGGAGAGGGGTTTGGAAGGGGAAGCAATTTTGTCCCAAGGATACATTTCTAAAATCTATGGGCACATTTTGGTTGTCACAACTTGGTGAGGGTGGTGCTAGTGGCACCTAGTGAGTTGAGGCCGGGGATACTGCTAAACATCCTGCAATGCATGGGACAACCCTTTGCAACAAAACATATCATGCCCCAAATGTCAGTAGTGCTAAATTAAGAAACCCTACTGTGGCCCATCAAAGCAAAGGGTTACATTCCTACAGTAGAAGGTGAAGGAGAAGCAGCCTCCCGAGTAAATATCTCGGGATGAGAATATTCAGAGCCTGACTCTGCTGCCTGCCCCTGTTGAAAGGGAAAATAAATTTTTGATTTTGTTTCGTATCTAAAATGAGCTGAGGATGAACTAGAAAAGAGGTCTTTGCTCTTGAACTTACATTTAGTGTTATAGAAACCAGACAGGCACATTTGGTAAATGCAACAGAGCGCCCGAACATGACACAAGTAAAAGCCAGATCTTCAGCAGGACCCAATATTTTCCACAGCTTTTCCAGAAAGATTCAAGATTTCCTCAAAATTATGTGACTAAACATTGAATATTCTTTTAGGCGCTCCTACTCTGCAAAAAGCTGAACTTTTCTAGACCCCAACTTCTTAATTTAAAGGACTGCCAGGAAGAAGCATGAGATAACATAATAGAAATTATAAACTTTTAACTAAATTAAACCTCAAAAATGTCTTCCTCATTGAAAACATTTTTAAACATGTTTGACATCATCATTATTAAAAGATAATACAGTTTTAAACCAAAACCAAATCTATGAAAGAATATGGAATTAAATACTGATATGTACAATACTCTTACTTTGTTTATAATTTCCAGATTTACATTTCCAACCTAGCTTAATAGTCATTTTCAAAAGGCAGAAGAAATTACTGTAGGGTGACGATTTTAAAAATACATCTAATTTTCAGCTAGCGTTGCTGGCTTTAACATGTGTAAGGGCAGAATATAAAACACAAGTTGAACAATACAATATTCTTCCTCTCCCCAATCTTTCTCAATCTTGCACAGGCTCAGGCAGAAGATAATAATTATTTTCCAGTAACATAATAATAGAAAAGGTATTGACTAGCAATACAATCTACTTGATCACCCTGCATGACTCCATTCTAGCACTGAAAGCTCAATTTGATGGCATGAGATATCTGTCTCTCAGAGGAATAAAGGGCTTTCCAACTGCACTATAACTGAAGGATGTGATTTGTCTTGCCTGACACCATATTCCATGCATCCCCAAATTCAGTGGCCCTGTCTCATACATCATCAAGCAGATATTTTCACTCTGATATGATTTCTTGGGCCCAGTGTTCTATGAAAGCTAAATGCAACTAAAGGATTTCTGACTTCTACTCTGTCCCATGTTAATTTCCTTTTCCAATTTGGATGAAATAGTAGTGTGACCCTCATTGCCCATTCCTAAGATGAAAAGCAGCTCTGCTGTGCCACACGTGACTTATTCACTACTTTATGGACCCACACCTCTCAAAGGATTACCTTTAATACACAAGGTAACCTGGAGTGCTAAATGGTGCTTCAGGGTGTCAATGAAGTGGGTGAGAAATAGGTCAGAATCACATGGAGAAAAGGCAACTCCCCACTGACCACACATTTGAAAAAGCTAAGAAGGCTCATCAGTGAAGACCTAGGAAAAGGCTCCTGTGGACCATTTATTCATAAATGAAACTGGGAAATACTTTCCACTTGGAATTTATTCCCAGGTCACCAGTTTTGAAGCAGTTATGCAAAGCAGAGTAGAATCAAGTTCAAGACCAATTCGTTCAATGTATTTATCCTTGGAGTTTGTCTTTTAGGGTAGAGCCTCCTGCTTTCTAGGAAGAGGAAATTTATCAGTCATTTGACTCTTAGGTTTCTCACCACTGACCTATGATTTTATGAGTTAGAAGGCTGTTAGCAGGACAAGTCCTGGGTGACAAAAGGATCATGGTTTAGTCTCAGTTTGAATGTGACGTCCTTTCCAAGACAGTTTCCCCCTTTGGAAAATGCCCTCTCTAAAAGTGCAGAATTTGTCAGTACACAAACCAATGCCATCTGATTAAAAATGGTCCTGAAGTGAAGTTGAAGATAGACAACTGAATATGGCAGCCGGGATTTTGCCAGGAGGCCTGTCTAAGGATAAGGTCCTCTCGTGCTTTACTTTGGAGAGGAATACTCCCATCCCCAGCACAGTGGTGAGAACATGCCTGGGCTCTCTTTGCCAGCAACAAACAGGTGGGCAAGAGCTGGAAGAGAAAAAGAGTAGAGGCGGGGTGGACTTGGGGGTTAACATGGTCAGGCACATTTGTTAAATTCACAAGAGGCCCAGAATGGGACAAGTGAAAACCAACTCTCCAGCATGGCTTCTCCAGACAACCACAGGATATTCTCCACAGCTTTTCCAGGAAGTTGCGAGACTTCCGCAAAGTTATAGGACCTGGAAAGTTCCCTTAGGCACAGGAAGGGGTGGGACAGCCAATACCTTTTACTTCTCTGTACGTGGCTCTCCCGGTAAACCAGGTTCCGCTCCCCCAACCACCCTTTCTCTTCACACACTTGAAACCACAGAAACACCCTTTCCCATGATTCCTTCTTCCTCTTCTAAAATCCACTCTGTACCTATAACTGTCTTTATCAGACTAACATGCTTCTCTCCCTAGTGCCAAATGGAAGTACCCAAGTCCATTATTTGAAACTACATATTGGCAACAACTCTGCCTCTTGCTGAACCCCACCTCCAGGGGAGGCTCAGGAATTTGCATTGCTAGCAAGTTCCCAAGTGACACTGATACTGCTGGTCCAGGGACTTCACCTTGGGAATCACTGGCATAAAGAGATGGGAGAATGAGAGAAAGCCTGACTCCTGCCTGTTTTCTATGGCAGAGCTTCCAGTCAGACAACCTGCATCAGAATCACCTGGAGGACTTAAGACAAATGACAGGGCCACACATACAAAGATTATCCTTCAGTAGTTCTGAGGTAGGGCCTGATAATTGCATTCTAATGGGTTTCCAGGAGATACTTCTGGTCCAGGAAACACTCCTGGAAAAGCACTGGGGCAAGAATCCTAACACAAAGTGAAGTAGGTGGGGGTGACCAACATGTTATGAGCTGATTACTTATGTCTCCAGATAAACAATGTATTGACTAGAACCATTTTCAAGATAGTTCTGAAATGGTTAGGAAGGCATATTTACAGAAGGGTTTGAAAAAAAAAAAAAAAAAACTCCATGAGCCAATGAAGACCTGTTTATTTCAGAGACGGTCTTGAGTGTGCACAACCCTCGTTTTTCTTTTTAAATGACCTGTTCAACAGCACAGCAACCAGGCGCCCTGCCATGATGTAGTCAAATCATAAAGCATTCACTGAGCCTTACTGCTGAAGTGAAAGCAGAATTCCTCTGGGGCTGCCTGAGTCTCTGATATAGTTCACACACCTTTCTTCTAAGCCAGACGCACACTGAAATAGGTTACTTGTAATTGCCTCTGAGAATCATAAGGGAAAAAAACGCATTTTGATAGAAATCTCTTTTATGATCTTGCTAACTATATATTAGTGACAACAGAATTGTGGGGTTTTTTCTTTGCTTTCTACAAAGTGTACCTTCTGCAGTGACTGTCATATATGAGGGACAGATACTCACCTCAATTATGGCTGTTTCCCCCATAAACTGGCTTATACAGACAGAAAAATGAAGAGGGCTTGGCAATTATTAAGTGATAGGATCCCAGAATTTCAGAGATGATTGTCTACCAATAAATCATATGGGAGGAAGATGAATTTTAGAGAGAAGGACACTGGGGCTCAGAGAGGCCACATCTTGCCCCATATTGCCGAGTCTGCTTGGGCACAACCAGGATAGGAATTGAGGTCATCTGACCCCGGGACTCACTCTTTCTACTATTTCTAATTTGCTGCCCCATCAAAACTTGCTCGCCCTTCCAAACTCTCCATCCCTCTCTCATTAATTTTGGATTCTTCCTGTTTATTTTCTCCCATATCCTGTCACTCATTATAGCCAATATATTGTCTCTTTATAGTTTCTGAGTAAATTGTTCTTTTCCATTCCTAATGGCAGAATTCTACTTAAGGGCTACATAACTCAGTGATAGGCTAGGACTAGCTTGTACAGCTCTTGAGAGCCCATTGTTAAATTTTCAAGAGTTTTGCTAGCTAGCTTTTAAAGACAGCTATTATTAAAAATTAAATTATATAAACTTACAATAAAATAAATGATATTAATAAAAATGAAAACTAAAACTCATCTCTTCCTAATCATCTTACTATGATCTATGCCCTTGAGATTATTTTTGTTTGTTGTGTTACAGAATTGCTACATATTTCAGCCATCTTCCCAAATCCATGGCTAATGATGTTTTGTTGGGGTAACCTGAAATTAGACAAGTATTGACACCACAAAAATTGGGCAAATGCTACAAATAATATTTTTTCTCTCCATAGAGATACACATAAAAATTTACACATGAATTGTCATGGGCTAAATTATGTTCCATCCAAAATTCATATATTAAAGCCCCAACCCCTAAGTACTTCAGAATATGATTTGGAGATTGAGCCTTCAAAGAGGTAATTAACATTAAATGAGATCATATGAGTAGACCCTAATGCAACCTGACTGGCGTCCTTATAAGAATAGGAAATTTGGACACACAAAGGGGCACCAGAGATGTGAGTGCACAGGAAAAAAGACCACATGAGCACATGGCAAGAAGGCAGCCACCTACAAGCCAAAGAGAGGGGCTTCAGAGGACACGACACCCACCAACACCTTGATCTTGGGCTTGTAGCCCCCAAAATTGTGAGAAAATGAGCCCACTTATAGAAGACTTTAAGAAAAATTGTGAGAAAATAAATTTCTATTGTTTAAGCCCCCTAGGTGTGTAGTATTTTACTAGGGTAAACCTAGCAGACTAATACACCACTATAGTTAGATCTCCTTACACGTGTGTCAAATCGAAGTCCTTGACTTCTAGGTTTTTCTCAGCCCCTTTCTTCATATGCCACAACTTTATGCAAAAGTGCAAGCATCTAAGAAGGCCCACAGCTTTTATCAAATTTCTCAGGGTGGGGGGAGCAAGAGTACTCTTGAAAACTTAAAACTCACTTTGTACTATTCTATTTCATCTAATTTGTACATTGATTCTGGCAATGCGGACTACCAGTCTCTTTACTTTGGAATTGCAGACTATCAGATTGAATCAGAGAAATTACTGATATCTGAGCATTTTTTAAGCCATAAAAATAGCAATGTTATATGATTCAATTTAATATAATTTGACATGTAGCTCCTTCAGATTTCTTATCGTTACAATGTATTTTGCAAACTGATACTTAATGGGATTTATATGGGCCACAGACAAATATTCTTTGTTTCACAAAGTGATTACTTGCAGATTGAAATTGGTTACCCACATTTAAAAATTGAGCAAGTACTTTAAGAACTCTGGGAAACCCAGGATACCAGGCTACAGTGGGCCCATGTCCCTCCTGGCAGCTGGTCCCTCTAAATGGAACATACTCTCCAGATTGTCCCCATTCCCTACATAGGCCACTTTGTTCATTTGTAATACCTTCCTGGCCTTATGTTTATCTGTGTACATAACTACTGTAACTTATAGTTTCTACTTTAACTTTCTACTATCCTGGCTAGTTCCATATCTTTTCAAACAGTTGGGCACATCCAAAGAGAGATAATGAATCATCTGGGTCAAGATTGCAAGCCCAGAAATGTAGATCCTCCAGGGCTTAGCACAAGTCTATACAGTTTAGTTTGACACAATATAGACATTACTTAATATTTGCATGCAAGTCAAAAGAAGGGCTCCAAGATACAGAGTCAACTGGTATCAAAGTTATTAACAGAATAATTTGCTGACAACTCCCACAAGCATTTGCTATCACCTGAATGAAATTCAATTACAATTAAAGCTCATCTTGAAAGTGCTATGCAGATGAAAATGTTCTAATCCCTGTATTTCAGAAGGACATCAAAGGAGGAATATCTGGTCTTTATTCATATGAATGCTTACAACTTTTCTTGGCAGACATGGTTTTCTCTAACTCATTTTACTCCCATTCAAGTACTAACCAGGCCCAATCCTGCTTAGCTTCTGAGATCAGATGAGATTGAGAGTGTTCAGGGTGGTATGGCCATATTCACTAACCAATTTTTCTTTTTAAATTTCTTTTTTTTTTTTTTTTTTTGAGACGGAGTGTCACTCTGTTGTCCAGGCTGGAGTGCAGTGGCATGATCTCAGCTCACTGCAACGTCTGCCTCCTGGGTTCAAGCGATTCTCCTGCCTCAGCCTCCACAGTAGCTGGGACTATTGGCATGCGCCACCATGCCCAGATAATTTTTGTATTTTTAGTAGAGTCAGGGTTTCACCATATTGGCCAGGCTGGTCTTGAGCTCCTGAGTTCAAGTGATCTGCCTGTCTTGGCCTCCCAAAGAGCTGGGATTATAGGCATGAGCCACCATGCCCGGCTTTTTTAATTTCAAGATTTCTTATCTTGCTATAGCTGAAAAAATTGTCTAATGACTTTCTAGTCCACTGGACTACCTCTTATATTTAGAGACTATTTTAGGTTGCTTTATTGATAAGAAACTTATTCTAAGTCTCTTATCTGCAGAGAAGATAAATAGAAATTGATCTCAAAGGCACATTTTGTTGCTTAATGTTCATGATAGTCTCTGTAATTCCTCTCAAATCTTATTACTTTTAATCATGTCAGTTTATATGAATTAGAAAGTACAACACAATTATATCTCCATGGTCTCAATGTTAGGGCAATTCACACTCAGAAATAGTTTCTAAGTATTCTGATAGTTTTATTGACTAACAGACAATAAATAATGCTAACCAAATAATTCTATTTTGGCCGTACTACTAAATCAAACAATCATTTCAAAAATTAGAAAAGACAGGTCTACGGTTTCTCAAGGCTGAAAAGAAAAATCTACAAAAGTCTTGTGCATTTCTACATGTTTTTATCATCCTAATTTTCTAATTTGAGACTCAGGGATTAGGGTGTGATGGAGGGCTCATTGGAGAGCATGTTATTATGGCCGATTAATACTGGAAGACTGACAGTAGAGCTTGATAGTACTTAAGGATTATCTAAGCCAAGCTCCTTCATTTCACAGATGTAGAAAACAACATATGGAGAGTCAGTGAATTGTCCAGTAACAGAGTTAATGGTAAGACTCAGACTATGATATCAACACACATACACACACAGTCACACTCACGTAATCCTCTACCCATCTCCCCAAACACCCACATCTAGAGATATTTCTGCATGTATTACTTTTTAATGTACCCTAAATTAATTTCTCCAGACTGTTATGTTGTCATTCGAATGACTGTTTAGATAGCTGCTCTGATCTATTGAGGTTTCACTAGATAACCTCACGGAAGAAACTTCCACTCTGTCCTTTCATAGCTGTCTCATATACAAACATCCACATACCACATCTATAGATTTCACACACCTGGCTAATCACAGTGGCAGGACACATCCCAAGTCCCTAATAACAGTGACCCAGAGACTGAAAATCCAAATTCTAGTTTTGATTGGTACCCCAGAAGGATAGGCTCCCTTTGTGGTGAAGTCCTAACCGCCGTGTTTCGCTTATGTTGAAGCAAACCTCAGCTGTGTCAGTGTATCCTGTGAGTGCTCATAAACACATACTGAACTATTAGTCCTAGGCCCTTATTTAATCAATAAGAGACAAAGCCAACATTCCTCTTAACCTCAGTAAATAAAAAAGACAAAGAAGCCATCATTTTAACTGCATTAATCAATCAATCTCCTACCCAAGTGCTCAGAAATTATTAAATAGGCTTCTTGATTAAGCAGACTGAAGCTAAGATTGTGGCTATACTTTTCTCACGTTACTGTGGAGTATAATCCTGTCCCCAAGGGTTGCACGTCACAAAGGGTCCCAAGGTTATGGTAACATCAGGTTTTTAAATTAGGCCTACTATGGACCTGAGACCCAGGCAGGCCAAGTAGCCACAGAAAGAGGACTCCTTACTGAAAGAACTGAAGCTGTTCTGGGCTATTAGAGCAGCTACCTATCAATACCCATCTCCGTCCCTCTACCCATTTGCCCCTCCAATTTGTAATCCATGTAGCAGCTAAAGTGATTTGGGCAAATCTGATCAATCTTCTCTGCTTAGGGTCTGGTGATGACCTTCTCTTGCTCCGAGTATGAATATAAAGCTCCTTAGCTCTCCAAGGTTCTACACCATCAGGCCACTCCTGACATATCTGTCCTCATCTCCTCTGACTGTCCACTTGTTTCAGCCACCCTAGCTCCCTTCACCAGCTCTTTCCCACCACGCTGCCTCTTGCCACTAGTCTTTACACAAAGCCATTCCCTCTTCCTGGAGTACTCATTGTCATCTTGTTAACTACGTATCAACATTTCCAATGTCAGCTCTTCAGGGGAGCCTTCCCTGTCCTCCCTCTTTAGAAATTCAATTAAATCTACAATGTGACACTATGTACTCAACAGAACAGTTAAAGTGAGAAAGACTGAAAGTGCCAAGGTCTAGTAAGCATAGAGAGGAACTGGAATGCTCTTGCATTGCCAGTAGAAATGCAAAATGGTACAGCCGCTTTGGAATAGTTTGAAAAGAATATTTAAAATTAGAAAAATTAAAAAATTAGAAACGACTCCCATTGCCCAGTAACAGCATCGGTGATAAAGTATACATATAAATGGAATACTGTACAACTTATACACAAAAATATGAATGTGTCTCACAAAGGGAATGTTGAGCAAATTAAGTCAACACACACAAAAACACACAAGCTATGTCATTCCTTTTATATAAGGTTTACAAATGGAAAAACTAATTAATGGCTTTAGAAGTCCAGATATTGGTTATCCTTGGGGTGAGTAATGACAAGGGTGGCCAAAGGAGGCTTCTGAGTTGCTGGTCATGCTCTGTTTGTGAAAATCTGTTGAGTTGTGCATTTATGATTTGGTTACTTTTATACATGTACATTATACTTGGGTTTAAAAAGTTCAAAGCTCTCTAGTTTCTGGCAGTCATAAAAACTCATTCTTTGTTGCACTTATCTCTCTTAGGAATTTACCACCGACTTGTGTCATTGCTTGTTGAGTGCCTCTGTTGCCCTCTAGAGTCTAGACTGCAAGCTCCATGTAACTGGAAAATTCAGTTTTTAACAATCATCACTACTTGGTGTCTAACTCAGTATTTCTCAAATATTTGATAAATTAAAATGAATCAATACAGCCCGACTCAGTAATTCAGAGCATGAACCTGGGAAGCAAAGGACCTATGTGTTAAAACCCATTTTGTAAGACCAGCCATATTTGGCTGAGGGAGATAGTGACTTGTGTCTTTCTGGCCAACCACTGTTTCTTTGGCACTCAGTACATTTGGACATTATAGGTCCTCAAATTCTTTAAAAAAAATTTGAACAAATGGAAAACTGAATGTACACCTAAATGAATTGGGTATCCTTTTTTTTTTTTCCAGTGAACAATACTCTCAAGTGAATGAAAACACCAAGATGAATTGTTTATTTTTCCTATCCTGGTTGCAATAAACTACGTATATAAGTCTATTTCTAAGTCTTCAAACCATTGCCCTGACAGACTGTACCTCTGCTCCTCTTTACTTATCACTTCCTGGTCCCAGATCCCATTGGCATGGGATGTTGTTCTGGTGAGTTTACGGCTTTTGAGGTGATTCTTAGCTCATTTACAAGCCGAGATCGTAGGGTATTTTTGATCTGACTGAAAAAAGGCAATAACTGACTTTCAAGTGACAAGACTACAAATAAGTCAATCTTCTACTTTCTCAGGTAATACCAGAAAAAATTCTTGACTGACATAAATATAGAAACTTCTAGAGATGGAGATTGAATGCTTATATACATATTTAGGGCAATTTCCTACTTTAGGATGTAAAATTAAATTAGTAATATATTACCTTCAGAAGTACTATTCCTTCTCATTTCAAACAATAGTGTTGAAATCCTTCACATATATCTTTTACAACAGTGTTTACCATCAAGAGAACCATATTTTCATAATCTAAGAATTTTTCAGGATGCATCATTTTACTTTCATTAGAGATGCTGCACTGTTTGAATGCAAGTAAAATGATGCCACTAGAAAAATCTAAAATATATATATATATTTTTTGAGATGGTGTCTCACTCCATTGCCAGGCTGGAGTGCAGTGGTGCAATCTCAGCTCACTGCAACCTCCGACTCCCTGGTTCAAGCAATTCTCCTGACTTAGCCTCCGGAGTACCTGGGATTACAGGCACATACCACCACGCCCGGCTAATTTTTGTAGAAAAATATAAAATATTTTAAATGAGAGCCTCAAGCATTCATTTACAAAATATCAGGATATGTGACTTGTTTATTCATCCCATGTGTATTTATGGGTGATCTCTACAACATAAGCACTGCTCTATTGCTTTTGAAGGTGATCTTCAAAAACCTATATGCAATGAAATCAAACACCATATCACATTTCTTTGCTTTTTTTTTTTTTTTTTTTTAAAGAAAACCCTTTTCCTGTGACTCCCATAGGTATCTAAAACCAGCATCAGAGAAGGATATATTAGATGAATTTGCTTTCTCCAAACAGGATTTTTGGTTATTCAAAATAAAGTGATTATGAGACTGTGCTGTATATGCAGATGCTTTATAGAGGTGCACCTGTAGTCACAGCTGCTACTTTGCAGGCTGAGACAGGAGGATCGCTTGAGCCCAGGAGCTCTGGGCTATAGTGCACTTTGCTCATCTGGTGTCTACACTAAGTTTGGTATCAGCATGGTGACCTCTCAGGAGCAGAGGACGGCCAGGCTGCCTAAGGAGGGGTGAACTGGCCCAGGTCAGAAACAGAGCCTGTCAAAACTCATGTGCTGATCAGCAGTGGGATCATGCCTGTAAATAGCCACTGCCCTCCAGTCTGAGCAACCTAGTGAGAAACCACATCTCTCAAAGAAAAAAAAAATATTAAATAAAGAACTTGAGTATACATCTGTACCTTTTATTCTGAGAGCTTGTTTTGGGTAAAATCCTCAACTTATATTTACTCATATAAGAAAGGTCACATTCTCTGTGTAAGTTGGAAGAGGTCACCAGTGAGATAAATGCACAAGAATCAAATGATCTGTTTCCCCAGGGTTAAGAGTATGCAAGTTGGGCTGAGAGCTGGGAGTCTCTTTAGTCTCCCAAGCTCCCAATCTCCCTGCTGCCTATGAAATGAGTGCCCCCATGGAAGACCTCACAGAACTCAGAGCCAGCTGAAGCTCAGATCATCCAGCGCTGGTCAGCATACGCTGGCTAACACTGCTTTCCAAAATATGCTGCCCTCCTTGGGTACCCTGTTGGTTATCTTCCTAGGAAGCAACGTAATAACCATGTTATGTCTCAGCCTTCTCCACCCTCCCCCTGCAGCAAGAGGGAATGGAAATGAATGCCCTACCTGTCTGTCTTTTGAAAGAGTTACAAGGTTTGGTTATTGTCTATGCTTCTCTCTGAGGCACAGATAAAAAGCCCTGATATTCACATTCACAGCACATCATGTACTAATGCAAATTAAGCTTTCTGAACCTTGAGCTACAAAGAATTATTTTTAGAAGGTTATAAACCCGTGAAGAAAAAAGAAAAAAAGGGAATTTGGCATCCCTGGCACTCTCATAGATAAAAACTGGATTTCTTATGCCAATCCCAACCTAATCCCATTAGCAACTGCATGGCTTATCTCCCTCCATGCTACCCTTCGTCTATCATATCACACCTCTATCTTTCTTTTCAGCTTCTCTAACAACCATGCTGGCTTTTTTTGTGTCTTATTTTTATTTCTGAATTTCTATTACACTCAAAAATAGTTCTAAATTTGATTCAACATTTTTAGGGCATTTTAAAAAATAACAATAATATTCCACAATCCTAGACATAAAATTCTTTCTCCCTAGCATAGCTCAGATGCTACGGTGAAGTGTTCAAATGAGGTATGACATGAGAACTCTATGGCTATAATGAAAAGGTGATTTCCCAAGAGTCATCTCTCAGTTGAAGCCATTTAAAACTAGCTCAATATTTGAACAAGTTGCTTTTCTTTTTATTCCTGGTTTAAAGAGGCTATAATTTCAAGCCAATCACAAATGTGAACATCCTTAATTTGGAGTCCTTAGGTTTTGGGTTTGTAGCATAAACTTGAATTAGGATGGTAAGGGGAAAAATGACTGAAATGAGTTTTCAAATATGTGTTTTCAGTGCTGGTGCTTACGAAAGTTTCTTATCCATCACCCAGAAAGCTTGCTATTGTAAGGCAATATAATGGAGGTAGAACTCAAGAGCTGGATGGAATGATACAATTTTAAATAGTAGCAAACTTAAGTCTGAGCAGGATAGTTGCCCAGGTGTCTGAGTCACAGATGTAAAGTTGAGTTTTCCAAATTTTCTGACTTTATATACCATGACTTTTCTAACTACATGAATATTATCACCTTAACATTTCAAATGAATGTGACCTGCTCATATGGCCTCGGTTTTAAGATCTAGGAGACAATTTAACAGTTGCCTATTATTAGTGACAGCCTTAGAAAGAAACAGCTTTAATAAAGAAGATACCTTCTAATCATCACGACTTTGAGGCCTACTGTGAAGATACTAACATTCTTGCCAACTTTTTAAAAAATAATCCCAACTTGACTTATCTTTCTTCTCATCCATTGCCATCTTTGATCGCAGCCTATGATAACCAGATCAACAATTGGAATTACAGTTTGTGAGAGATTAGGGGGGAAGAATGATTATACTGCTTTAGAAAATTTAAAAAAACATACAAAACAATGCATCTACCTGCCTATGATGGCCTATAGTTTCAGAAAATCTGATCTAACAGTATTTGCTATGCTATGTGTACAATATGTTTGTTTTACTGTAACACATTGTGTTTGTAGTAATTATGCCATTCATTCAGTTAAACATTGAAAAACAGGCCTTATAAAACTTTCAATGTACCTCTGTGCAAGTGTCTTAGTCTGTTTGGGTTGTAATAACAAAATACCATAAACTGGGTGAATTATAAACAACAAATTTATTTTTCACAGTTCTGGAGGTTGGGAAGTCCAAGACCAAAGTATGAGCAAATCGGTGTCTAGAGAGGGCCTGCTTTCTCATAAAGAGCCCTTTCCATTGCATATATGGTGGAAGGGACAAACCAGGCACTAATCCCATTCACAAGGGTTCTGCTCTTACAAGCTAATCACCTCCCAAAGGCCCCACCTCCAAATACCATCACACTGGGTATTAGCTTTCAATATATGAATTTGTGGGGGGAAAGCAAACATTCAGACCATAGCATTAAGGATTAAGCCTATTCTTTGTGATCTGCCATTTAAAAACTAAGTGATTGGCCTTGATTCAGAGGCACTAAGTTTAGAAGTACTCATTAAAAGTGCAGTTTAGTCTACCTTAAGAGAAAAAGATTACGGTTGACACAGTCTTAACAAGCTGTCTTCCTGTTTCCACCTTATCTTCTATTATATAGATATTCATCTTTAAACACAAAGGTATTTGATCAATCAAATAGCTGAAGTTAAGATAGTTATTAGGTGTACTGCTTTCTTAGAACATATGTTAAAAATGCACCAGATAAGTCAATGCTCCAGAGAAAACATGACCTTCAGATTCCTTCTAAATTTTATATTTGAATTAATGTTGATTGCAGATTCATCAAAATGGGAGAATTCTTCTTTAATCTTTTTTTTTTTTTAACATGATGAATTGACTTGTTTAAACTTTGAGAAGACATAGCCTGGGTTATGTGGAGTCTACATGGAAACACAAAGATGATTTTATTTATAGCCAGAAGAGAAATTAGTCATAACTGAGTTCAATTCTTATTTTAGAGATTTGGGAGTTTAGGTTCTGAAAGGGGGAATAAAAGGCCAGTTAATTTGTAAACGACAAGTTCAGGATCCAAGCATGGATATGGAAAGCTGCATTTTCCAACAATGACAGGAACAATATCTCCCATCCCATGTGCTCTTCTGCAACATGGCCCTGCCACTCTACACCAAGAAGTAGAGTCTACTTCCTTTCTCCTTAAACATGGGCTGACTTTGGTGACTCATTTGTAACAAAACACAGTGGAAATGATGCTATGTGTCTTCTAAGGCCAGGTTGGAAGAATCTGTGTTAACTTCTGCTATAATCTTTTGAAGTGGACATTCCTCAGAACCCAGATATTAGAGGATCTAAGGGGACAGTATAAATCAGATGCTAGTGTCTGGCTAGCTTTTACTGATATTTGTTCTTGTAAGTGTTATCAAGAAGCATAGAGAGAGCACAGGATAGGAATTCTAACAGAGGACTCCTACTCCTCATTCTTGAGCACTATGTCTCTGTGGCTTGGCATACTCTGGGGGGGGGGGGAATAGAAATGCTAATTTTGACCGTGATTTCTGCCACCCTATGAGAGGGGTGACACAATAGAAATTAAGCTCCCCCAAATAAAGTTATATTTCTGGCACACTTAAGTTTTGTACTAAGATGATTGTATCCACTGTACCTTCTTCTGAATGCAAATCACAAGTGTGATATCTGTGAATGTTCCAAACTAGTAATTCTTAACATTGGATGATTCCCCTCTCCCACCCTGCCCCAGCAGGAATTAGTCAATGTCCGAAGACGTTTTTGGTTGTCTCAGTTTGGGGGGAGGGTGTTGCTGGCCTCCAGAGGGTAGAGGCCAACGATGCTGCTGAACATCCTACAATCTGCAGGGCAGCCTCTCACAACAAAGAATTATTCAGCCCAGAACGTTATGAGTGGCAAAATTGAGAAACACCACTTTAACCTTAATCACCCAGTAGCTTTCCTTGGACATGAGTTAGTATAGTATCTTATCCCACAATCATGCTTCATTTATTTCGTATTGAAATTTATAAGTACAGTGTGCTCTACATGCTACACAATAATACTAGCACTTCCAAAAATTCTTACAAGCTACAAGCAGGTAACTCCTGTCTCAGACTGAGTTTGCCCTTGCCAAATTCCAAACACTTGTCCATTAGTCATCCTGCAAATAGCATGTACCTATTTTTCTATAAAAGATCTGGAGACCTTATGAAATCATGGAAGAAATTAATACATTCCAAGTTTTTGTACAATGCTTTATACCTAAAACAGAGTGAAAGCAAAACTAAAAACAAACCCACTGGGATCCATTGGGCTGTGGGAGGAGGGGTCAACATGATATGACTTGATTTACTTATGTTGAATCAGAGCACTTTGGGTTGGTGAATATTTATAATCAGCTATTTGTTCTCACTCTATGTGCTTGTCCATTGACTTATTGAAATGCTTGGCAGTTCATATTCACATGCATATAGTCTAAAAGCACTAAATCTGCTTCCTGTCTGACCAGAAACAGAAAAGAATAGCCTCCCTTCTTGGAATGTCTAACAGTGTAGAGAGGAACAAATGGCTTGAGGAAACTCCCGAGTGCATCAAGAGGGAGGCTGTGGGAACCAGGCTCATTTCATTGGCAATGTCTACACATTACAGAAGATGAATTCCTATGTATCAGTTTGGAATTATTGACAGGTCCTATCAAGTAGTTTCCCATTATGCCTGGGTCAGGTCAGGAAACAAAACTCTTACACATAAATGAGGGAGGGTGTAAATCCGCTCTTCCACTCTGAAGACAACAGGACTCCATTTATTTCACAGTTATTTTAACAAGTTATAAAGATAATATTTGCTCCCAAGGAAAGATTCGTTTCTTGAAAGTTCAAAGTATTCCTCACACCTCTCTAAGAAACACTGTAATAAGAAATTTAGAATGAACTAAAACACAATGAATGCTAAATTCATGTGTTTAGTAGATCTTAACCTATAAGCATTTTTAATTTCCTTCTGTGCTTTTTGATCTTATATAATATGGTTAGCATTAATGAGTATTTTTGAGGTGAAGTCACACCATCATATATATAGGTTTTGCTACAGAACCTCAATTCTTCAGCATACTGTATATGTAAGCTATCTTCACCTTATACACAGACACTCAAAGCCAGATTTTTCAGAACAGAATGCAAAATGTGGAAAAGTCCTGATCACAAGCACTTCAAATCTGTTTGTAAACAATGCTCATTTCCTGTGTCATAGTTAAACAAATACAAAAAAGTATACAATTGGTTTTAATATTTGTGGGCTCCATAAAGACAAATAGAAACAGAAGTATAGACAAAGTTAGGGAAATAAAACCAAAATAAGTGGGAGGTGAACTTGTGAGGGTTTTCTGCATAATTATTCCTGTGATACTATCCTTATTTCCCTTGGGGCCACACAGTCCCTACTATCAATCCTAGTGTTTCTAGTAGGGTCCATCTCACTCTCTAGCTCTAGGAATGGGTAGGTACAAGACAATTCCAGTCCTCTACTGCTGGATAGCAAACTATCCAATGACTTAGTAGCTTACAACAATAACCATTTTCTTGTTCACAAGTCTGTCCATCAGGAACATGGGCAGGGTCTCTACTCTATATGACATTGGCTACACTTATTCAGTTGCATGCTGACACCTGGGTTCAACTGGAAAGTCAAAAATACATTCCCTTACATGACTGGGGTCTGGACGCTGGCAGTCATTTGAGAAAACTCATCTTTCCTCCATGAAATCTTTATTTTCACAGTGACTATCATCCTTCTGAGCCTCTCTCTACAGGTAGCCTCTCTTCACATAAATAGTTTGAATTCCTTACATGTGGTTCAAGGTAGAAAAAGAATTCAGGAGCTTCCAAGACTCTTGACGCCTGGGCCCAGAACTGGCACAGCATGAACCCAGCACATTCTATTGGTCCAAACAATGCAAAAGACCAGTCATGTTTCAAAGGAAGGGGAAACAGACTCCATTTCTTGGTGGGAAAGAGACATAGTTATATTGCAAAAAGGCATACGAAAGTGAAGAACATATATGGGGGAAAAGAACATGTGCCACAAAATGGCCTAAGCCATATAGCAACAAGGGAAAAAGTATTCTGTTTCTGCTTAAGCTGATAAGGAGATAAGTTTCGAGTTTCTGGCTCTCATCTTGTCACATGAGTAGAGAACTGAAGTTGGAGGAAATTTAGAGTTGAGAGAGGGAGAAAGGTAGACCAAGTCCTGATGACATTTAAACACCTCAATTCAAACAAGCCTGAAGCTAATACTATCCTACACTTTTCAGTTTTGTGAACCAAAACATTCCCTTTTATGTTTAAGCTAGCTTTAGTTGTGTTCCTGTTGTTTGTAATAAAAACAAATCTGAGTGACACAGACAGGATCTGTTAGTATAGCGAGAAGAAACTAGTCCAGTCCCCCCTTGAGCCTTGAAGCCCTGTGTGGGAGACCTTTCTGACCAGCACATGGTCCCTCTCAACTCCAGAAGTTCTTACTTCTCTGTCTGCACTACTTAACAAAGCTATCTTCAGGGCGTAGGTTGTATTGTCCTTGATTATCCTATCCTAGAACTGAGTGTTTGTTTTCCTATAATGGCTGACTCTGACATTGTTAATGAGATGAGGGCAAATAGTGGTTAAGGGTCCAAGTCAAAGGTCAGAGTCCAGGAAGCAGTACCAAGCATGAGGGTCAGTCTTCATGGCAGGATGACTGAAACAGGAAATCTAATCACAAAGTTAGATGAGATGGTTAAGAATAGTTGAGAAAGTAGAACAGATCAGGATGACAGTACAGTTTGAATTCAGTGAAACCAAGTACATTTCTAGATATCTATGTGATGGCAGTGAACATGGAATATAGGGCCAAATGCATCTTTCATGTGGGCCATTTCAGGGAGCCAAAAGAGGTTCCCAGGTTGACCTAAGGGTCTGAGATAGCTCTGAGATTGTTAAGCAAAGCTAAACACTGGTCTTCACACCAAAGTTCATCTTAAACTTTGAGTTGACTCAAGACCTAATGGAACTAGTCGGTCATTTCTTGAAGGCAATGCTGTCTGCAACCACTGCCTAGGTCTGTTGATTCAAATGGACTAGTACTTGAGCAGAACCAATCAGGTTAGCAATACTACAGTGGGTCCACACCAGATGAAACAACTCGCTGAGATTCCTTCCATGTGCATCTACCCTTTCTCCATAGACACCAAGTAGGTTTCAACCTGAGAAAGATATCAAAAAGATTCTTAAATACCAGCAGCTATTATTAATCAGAGTCCTAAGTTTGGTGCCAGAAACCGTACTAAGTACCTCATGATCTCTTATTTGACCTGTGGAGTTGGTCTTATTATTATTTCCATCTTTCAGTTGTGGCTACCGTATTGTTTATATATAATAAAGCCAAACAATAATCAATTTATTTCATTTTATGAGCACAAATTTTGTATATCTCTCACTTTATTTGCAAGATTACTTTTCCCACTGAAGTAAGATAAGGCGTCTCATTTTTCCAGCTACCTAAAGGAAATAAAATGTAAATCACCTCAAACAACATTTAGGTGCTCACTCATTAGAAAGTCAAAATATGCCAAACTACAGAAGTAATGATAGAGGACATTTTCCTTTCCAGGGCTTTTGCATGTGTAATAAGACAGTAAAATTGAAATCAGTGTATCATTCAGGTTTCTAACATCCAGGAGGAGGAGCTGACAGTCCTGAGGAACACAGAGCCTCTAGTACAGTTTCTGAACCTGGCTGATGATCTGAATGCACATGGAGCTGGTTAGAAAAACTCATTCTGTTGCCCCAATCAAGACCTTCTGAATCAAAACATCTGGGGATCGTGTTCTAAACACTTCTCAGGTGATTTTGCTTGTCAGCTAGATTTGTGAACCACTTTCTTTTTAATATGAAACAAACTGCTTTAAAAGTCAAAGATTTCCTATATATTAGTAATATTTTAGAACATTAATATCAGCTTGGAACATTTAACGTATGCATCAATATGCTTTTGATTTCCTGTTCAATGTTTAGTAGGGTCAATGTAATCCAGAGATATGAAGACAGGTATTTAATCTGTCCCTGTCTGAAATGAAACGAAGCTTAATTACTGTTTTCCCCACTGAGACTAAATTTATATGTTGAATTAAAAGTACATGTCTATTTCTCATTGTGGGATTTCTAATCCAGTGCAGATGATGTCAGTCCTGTCTGCCCTGTTAATATCAGAATATCCATTTATGACCTTTGCATGAAACAAATGACCTTTTCTCTCCCTAAACAAAATTGTGCCTCTCTTTTTCAAGGACTGGATCAAGATTCTGAACTCTGACAAACTCCATGGCTTAGTGATTATGCTATTAATTTAAATTCCTACTTTGCTTTAGATACACCAGATTCCTAGGTGTGGGGCTAGTCGGCTATGTGGATTATAAAGTCCACCAAGGACACACCGACTTCTTTGACATTGTTTCCATCCTTAAAGCAGTAACTGCCAGAGTAGGTATGAGATAAGAGCTGACGAGTAAGTGAATGGATGGACAGATGAATGACCTGGATCTTAACGTTTAATTGGATGTTCAGTAGGCTGCTGAGATTTCCTGGTCAATCTAAGGCTAAGAAAGTAAGTGCTCTTTACCTCATTGAGCCTTAATTTCCTCATTGATAAAATGGAGACAGAAGAGGCAGACAAGATAATTCCTAACTAAATATAGCTACAATTCGATGGAAAAATCTGACAACACTTGGCTTTACCATTAACAAAATTTTAGACTCACATTGACTTTTAAGAAATTACTGTCATAAGTACATGGTTTGCTCCCTCACCTCCTTCACGTTTTGTTCACAAGTCACTTTCTCAGTGGAGCTCTTCCTCGAACGCCCTATTTAGAACTTACAATCTTTCCTCAGCTTCCCCCAATCTGCTTTATAACTCCACAGCACTATCCCATATGGTACTAACATCATTCACTCATTTATTCCATTTATTGCTCATTCCCTTTCGCTAGAATATAAGTTCCATGAAAGCAGGGATTTCTGTCTGCTTTATTCACTTCCACAACCTTAGCATCTTGTCTGCCGCCTTACTGGCATTCAGTAGATAATTGTTGAATGAAGGAATCAACAAAATAGCAATGGAACAGACATAGGTTAAGTTGATTCCATTTAAAAACGTGAGCACAGCCACTGATATAAACAGGAAAGATGCATGCTGAGCATTGCGGGGACATGAAAAGAAAACAAAGCCTTGGCCTCGATGGTCACATTGAGACAAGGAAAAATCTGGAGAGGTAGATATTGATAGAAAGATAATACTAAAAGGCAGAATTACATAAATATCAAAAAGAGTCACGGCAATATTTTATGAGAGTTTAAAAGAAGGAGTGGTTAATTCTGACCAAAGAAGGATTGGGGAGGGTTCATGAAGGGTGTCATAGGAGTTAGTGCTGGAAGGATTTGGCTCTGAGCAAATCACAAAAACCTTCCTAAGCATCACCTTGCTCTTTGAGAAGAATAGAAGAGCATTAAATCCCTCTCACAGGGGTACTGTGGGGGTTAAATGAGGTAATGAATGTGAAAGTGACCACTTTGTTGCAACCGGATAGAAGATTCTCCAGTGTTAGTTGAGTGTGAATCTCTACAATAATCTGTGGCTCCCAAAACAAAAGCATCAAGTACAGTAGTGAACACAGATTTAAGTTGGTGTAAATATTATGTTCTATAACTAAAGTCTGTATGCAAAGTAAAATATCGCACTCTTTGTTACATGTTAGGAGCATTGTAATAATTACACAAATGGTTTTTTTCAATTTTGTGCATGGAGTTATAAAATTGACTGTCATAGCAATTCTTTACATCCTGGCTTAGTTTATTTAAAAATTCTTATAATTTGTGCTAGTTTAAACAGTACAGAGAAGGAATTTTAAATTTCAGTTTGGAAAAGGCATGGACTCACTGTAGGAAAGACATTTAAGATACAAAATCTGATGGAGAAAGGGTGTACAATTAATCCGCTATGTTTCTTAAGGTTTTCTTTAGCTCCTCTGTCCTTCTGGCCTCAGTGTAAAAAAAATGTTGGGACCCAATATTAAAAGGGAAAGAAAAGGGTAAGTTACACTAAAAAAAACTTTACCTGAACTAAAGTTATAATAAACAATCAGTCAAAGGGTCATGACCCAGCATTTGGGACTGGCAGAAGGTAAGAGGGGCTACTTGAACGAGACAGGCTGGCTTTTATAAAATAAGAAACAGCTTTGACGTCAGTGCTGTCCCTGAACTGAACTGCTTAAAGGCTCAAATCGGGTTCAGTTAAATTATCCCTTCCTTCCTGCTTGTCTCCCCTTCCACTGCTTCCCCTAACCCTGACACTGCAGTCATTCCACCCTGACCTTTTCCAGACAGAATAAGGCCAATGAGCATATTTCCCATCCCCCTCTAAGCCTTCTGGAAGGCTTTTCCCAAATCACACTCCAGAAAGCTGGAAAGGGAGACATGGTGAGCAAAGGTCAGCTGTGGTAAGGTTGGAGCAGGAACTCCTTTGAGACTCAGGCGGTGAAATGCCTAAGCGTTCCAGTGTGTTGCCAGCAACACAAGGGTAAGCATGAATGAGGACTCCCTGTGACGATTAGATACCTACTCCTAAGGGAATGACCTGAAACCAGAGATTTTAGAACAACTCTCTCAAGTTGGAGCTGCTTACTGGACTCACAGGATCTGAATTTTTATGCCGATCACAATTACCCATTTTATTTGTGAAGACCAGTGGAGCATAAAAGCGGAGACGTAAGGCCATGATTGCTTTAAGTGGGATTGTAGATGTGGTTAATTGGAATATTTTCGACATAAAAAAAATGAAATGTATGATTACCTGTAAAGAGAAAACTGCTCCATTAACTAAGTCACAAAATTATAGACCAAAGTACCTACGTATCTTCTGTCAGCCGTTCTATCCTTCATGCTCACACCCATGGCCTCTCTCGTAAAAGTCATAGAATTGGGGAGATACTATTTTCTGGTTAGCCAGAAATGTCCAGCATTAAGTGACTTGCTCAAGGACTCCAACCAATTGTGACAAAGCCTAAATCTAGTCTTCACTGATTTAGAAGGGAAAAGTCAAACGAGAAGGGACTGATTCAGAAGGGACCAGCGACTTCTTAACAGGTCACACCGCTTCTTCGGCAAATAGACTTCATTTCATTGCTTTTAACTTTGAAGCAAACTCAGGAGTACTACAATATTAGATCTTGAAAAATTAAAACCAATAAAGAGGACAGTTGTTATTACTAGTAAAAGTTCCACATAATGAAAACCTGGAGATGAAACATATCAGTGTGTGAAGCATACAAAGGAGGTCACCATTGCCCACATGACCAAAATATTTGCCAATGGCTCCATTATATTGGGAATGTCCATATGAAATGTCTCAAGGGCCAGGCTGGTAATACATGTGTGAATCAGGCAGGGTTGAGGAGATAGAGAAGGTTTCTGGAAATGGGCTGACTTGGAACAAACTAAATTTTTTGCTGACAAAGTCTTGAAAAACTGGAGAAAATAATGGTGATGATGATGATCCTTCTCTGTTTCAAGGTACTAGAGAAGTACCAAGGCAGCCAAGACTCAAGCAGTCAAGGAGAAAAATCTTACTGAGGTGAGCCCAATATTTCACACCAATTTCCCTGTCAAGGCATTCCAAGACTCCTAAGCAGTACTCCTGGGGAGGCTGAAAGGACAAGGTAGTTACTCAGAGGCAGAACTTTCATCATCCTCACAAGACTGAACTGGAGTTAAGAGCTATATGACAGCTAGGATTTCAGAGGCCAAGTTCCTGAAGGTGAGCAGGCAAACCAAATTTATGGTGATTCGAGTCAAAGCAGTGGTCATCTGTACATAAAAGGAAATGAGTAAATAGAGGAGAAACAGACAGGCTTCTACTTTCAAGTTAAAAAATTACAGGGAGTAGCAGGGCTTGTTGCAAACTGCTAAAATGTACAAGCCCTGCCAAAAGGCACTCAAATTCACACTTCCTGAAAACTCTGAATTGCCCAAATGAAACACGCTTATGAGTCATACATCAGCTTGCAGGCCAAGAAATCTGTAGAGATTACCTATTACAAGAGCTACAAATACAAATATCTCTGTAAGAGGCTTCAAGATTCAACGTTATAATATAGAGCTTTTTATGTGCCAAAAACAGCTGTGCTAAGACCTTACATATACCTTTTCTTATTTTAACATGCCCACAACAACCCTGTGAGTTAGGCATACAATGATCATCACAGTATCAATGCTCAGGTTCCATAATTTGTCCAAGGTCACGCTGTGGGTATACAGCAGAGCATGGAATTAAACTATGATCATCTGACCCAAGTCCAGGCCTCTCTCCACCACAAAGACGTAACACATATCACAAAGCACCAGAGCTTTCAGTGTTGCAATTGAAAATGAAGATAAAACATCACTGAGCCCTAAATCAAGAAAATGAGTTGTGAGAATATTTACTGTGTAGTGGGTACTTGAGTCTTATAAGGCAGTACTCATTAGAACTTTTGAAAGTTTTCTTTTTTTGTTTTCCAAACCTGTATGCACTGCTTTCAGAAAATACGAGGTTTTTTTTGTTTTTTGTTTTTTGTTTTTTTTGAGACAGCATCTCACTCTGCTGCCTAGGCTGGAATGCAGTGGTGCAATCTCAGCTCACTGCAACCTCCATCTCCCAGGTTCAAGTGATTCTCCTGCCTCAGCCTCCTGAGTAGCTGGGCTTACAGGTGCCCACCACCATGCCCAGCTAATTTTTGTATTTTTAGTACAGATGGGGTTTAGCCATGTTGGCTAGGCTAGTCTCAAACTCCTGACCTCAAGTGATCCACCCGCCTCGGCCTCCTAAAGTGCTGGGATTACAGGCATGAGCCACTGTGCCCAGCCATGAGTGTGATTTTGGTAGCTAGCATTGAGTTCTACATTTAGGATAACATCCTTTATTAATTAGGCACTCCTCAATGATGTCCACTGACTTGGGCAAGATCAAAGGGCATATGTTGCAATTTCCTTTGCTTTCCTGTTTATAGTAATCAGAAGATACAGGCTCCATGGCCTTTTTCTTCGTTGTAAGTTTTCTTAAATATTATTGCGTTCATGTTGTATCTTTTGGGTTTGGCAGATGCCAAAAGTCTGAAGCATAAATCAAACTCAGGATTGAATATCACAGTTCTTTCAAGATTCTTTGCAATCATTGTTTGCAGACTCATTCATATTCAGAAGAGCATGTGAATATCAAAAGGACTGAAAACCAAAAGGACTACATAATACTGTGGATTATTAAAAATATTACATTGGAGGATATTTAGTCACTGACCTTCTGCTTTCATTGTAAAGAGCTCCAGAACATAAAAAATTTGGTGTTGTTAAAAAAAATTCTATTTAGTGAATTTATAAATCAAATAAGCACTTTAAACAGTAACACCCCAAACAGGACTCTAAGGTGTAATGTCTACTCCTGGAGTAACAGTGGTCTCAACCAGACGAACATAGAGTGGATTAAAAATTCCATGTTCAAAATCTATTTTTTACCTAATTGCCTGAGATTTATAACAACTTTGGCAATAGACTTTCATTAAATCAGAAATAACCAAACACTGAAGTCTTTATGATTACTTGTTTCTGTCTCACCATTTTAAAAACAGAAACAAGGTATCAAATTTATCTCAAAAAAAAAAAAAAAATGAAGTTTCCGAAGTCTTGTGCAATATCCATCTCAGTGTTCCTAAACTGGAAACCAGATAGGATGCCAAAAAAGTACTTTAAATATTTTTTAATCAATACCACAGCCATTCAATTACAGACGTGTAGTTGTATTTATTTGAAAGTCCAGCGTCACAATTGTATTCACTACCTATCTGTTAAACAGGTATTTATCTCCTACTATAAGATGAATCATATTGCATTTTTTATAGCTCAAACTACAATAAACAAGGCACACTAACAAGTATTGAGAGAGTACGAACAAAACAGACAACGTTTTTATAAAGCTCGGTTGAGTTTAGAGAGATAGACAAACTCAAACATCAGTGCTTATATATGCTATGAATACAAATGAAGCAACATAAAGAGAGAAAGAGTAAGCTGGAGGGAGACTGTTTCATAAGGTGGTCAGGAAAGGTCTTTCTGATAATACAACATTTGAGTAAAGACCAAAAGAAAATGAAAGCGTGAATCCTTTGGCTGCCTGGTGAAGGACATTTCAGCCAAAGGGAACAGTGAGTGCAAAAGCCCTGAGGTGGGATTTTCATTGGCCTCTTGTAGGAACAATAAGCTAGTATAACTGGAGTATGTAAGAAAGGGGGGAGGGGGGAGACGAAGTCAGAGAGGTCACAATGGGGCGACATAATATAGGATTCTCCTAGGACTTTGAATTTTATGTTAAGTGAAATGGAAAACCCTTGAAAAGTTTTCAGCAGAAAAATGATACAATCTGATTTGCATGTCCAAGCTTTCTCTGATGGCTGGGTGGGGACAAGACGATGGGGAATGTAGTAGCCAGACTCCAAGATAGCCTCCATTGATTCTCGCTTTGAGTAGTCACACTCTTGGGTAGTCCCCTCCCACACTAAATTGGGTTGATCCATCCAACCCACAGGATATTGTGGAGATGATGGTTTGTGGCTTCTAAGGCGAGGCCATAAACAATATTGTGGTTTCCATCTTGCTATCTCTTAAGTCATTTGCTCTTGGGAAGCCAGTTACCACATTGTGAGGGCACTTATGTAGCCCTCTAGAGATGCCCTTGTAGTGAGGAGCTTTCTGCCTACAATCAGCCATAACTTGCTGGCACTTTAAGTGAGTCACCTTGGAAGCCAATCCTACAGAGGCCAGGTAAGCCTTCGGCCCCAGCTGACAGCTTGTCTGGGACTTCATGAGAAATTCTTAGGCAGAGCCACTAGCTCAGCTGCTCCAAAATTCTCGACCCACAGAAAAAATAAAATGATAAATGTTTTAAAGCACTAAGTGTTGGTGTAATTTCTTACACATTAATAGATAATGGATACAGGCAAAGATGGAAATAGTGAGGCAAGAATAGGATCAGACTAGCTAGGAGGCTATTTCATTCAAGAGACATGGCAATCTGGACTAACTGGTAGCAACAGAGGTAGTGAGAAGTGATTGGATACTAAACATACTTCTATAGGTACGTTTGGTATCTAACCACTAAAACCACTAGAAACACTAGCTTTACTAAAATTCTGAATAAATTTTACAAATTTGATGTAGGGTATGGGAAAAAGGAATCAAGAATGACTGCAAGACTAGCAAAATGAAACTTCCATTGGCTAAATAGGGAAAGCTGCTGAAAGGAAAAGGAATGGAGAATTAGAATTCAAAATAACCAAGTAAGTAGAACTGTCCTGACACTATTTGAAGATACGTGACAGAATTCTTTTTTAAAAAACTTTAAAAAATGCTACCAGTAGTTGACTTTCACAGCTAATAAATACCATGAAACGGCTATTTAACCTTTTCAGTTGTCTCATTTACCATCTCAAAATTTGGAAAAGGCTAACTGTTGGGAATGAGTAGAGGCTGAACGGTTTCACAGGGAATGTTACGCTGCAGAAGTGACAACATCATAAGCTGTAGTTTGAATGTCCCCTCCAAAACTCACATCGAAATGTAATTGTCATTGTGACACTATTAAGAAGTGAGACCATGAAGAGGTGATTAGGCCATGAGAGCTCTGCTCCCATGAATGACAATAAATGAATGAATGCTGTTATCATGGCTTCATCATAAAAGGGTAAGTTCAGCCCTTTGCTCCAACCCTCTCTGCCCTTCCACCATGTGATGACTTTCACCATTGGATGCTGGTCTCTTGATCTTGGAATTTCCAGCCTCCAGAATAGTGAGCCAATGAATCTGTTTAATACAAATTATCCAGCCTCAGCTATCTTGTTATAGCAGTACAAAACAAACTAAAACACTGTATTTTCACTAAATCCTATTTTATTTTTCTCTTTTTGAGCACAGAGAAAAAAAATCTTTTTAGGATTTCATGCTATTAGGTTGGAGTCAAGTGACTACAACCTGGACAATAACATATGGCTATCAGTGATGTGGTCATCATTGCCTTAGCCCTTAAAAACATCCCACAAAACCTTCATGCTCTTGAAATGGCAGCACCATAGGGTAGAGAAAACTTGAGTCCATGGAGCTCCACATGAAGGAACTTGTACTAGACTTCAAATAAGACAAACTATTTTCTTGGCTCAGCTACTAAAATCTGGAGTTTATTTGTTATCACAGCAAAGCCTAGTCTATGCTATTATGCATGACCTGCATGCTCTGATGAAGCCAATCTGTTTTCTCAGGTTAATCACGTGGCCAGGAGAAAGCTCAGTGTGCTGTCAAACCATACTATTCTACAAACTATAGGGCCCCAGTAATATAGATCCCATCAGTGAAAATGGAAGTGAACTTCCATGAGCCTTTTCTGTGACCTTTTATCTGTGTATCTGTTCATATCACCTCCAGGCAAGGAGTGGTTTTCTTACTACCTTATTCCATACAACTTCCATTCATCTTCAGTAAATGCTCAATCTTGCACAGATCATATTCTATTGTAAGTAATTATGAGATCCTGGCAGGCAAGATCTTTGTCTTTTTATTTTCTTCTTTCATGAGTGTCTAACACATAGAAGGTACCAAATAAATTTTGGACATATTAGTAAGGCCAGTAGTTGTACCCATTAAAACATTTACATGTACTATTTCTGTCATAAGATGAAATATCACAGTGCTGACAAAATTGTAAATCAGTACAAAGATATATCTGACAAAAGTAGATATAAGAGTGGACCATCTTGTCGTTACCAGCATTATATTTTATTTAATAATAGAATAAACTATATTGCTATTTCAGTGCAAATTAGTAACTTGCACTCAGTCTAGGTCCACTTTGACATGCTGAGCTCTCCCTGCCAAGCTGGTCTGATGCTATCA
The DNA here is from genome assembly GCF_049350105.2 of Macaca mulatta. Classification (NCBI taxonomy): domain Eukaryota; kingdom Metazoa; phylum Chordata; class Mammalia; order Primates; family Cercopithecidae; genus Macaca; species Macaca mulatta. The sequence continues at coordinate 23,474,050 of NC_133407.1, forward strand.
CAGCTGTTTTGCTTTTCCTTCCTAAATGAAACACCCTGTAATTATTCCTAATGACCTTTATTTCAATAGCATTTTTTTTTTTTTTGCATTATGATCTTTTGCCTTAGAACAACAATTCAAGCAGAGTTATAAAACAAAGAGGGGCAAAGCTAAGCAAAGGCTATGAGGATCAAGATCAAGGATGGCCACCATTCATTACATATAATACCAAAAATTCAGAAGTGACCAAATGTTCGACAATTAAGAAATAATTAAATTATATTGCACCTCTTCAAATAATTTTACATGGCCAATTAGTTTAGGTATGAAGATGTTTTACTATTGTCAAGTAATCATAAATGCAATCATACCAAATACTCATATGAAATTGACCAGGAACCAGATACTTTTCTAAGCATTTTATATATAAACTCAATTGATCTCCCTAACAACTCTGAGATATTCTTATTATCCCTATATTATAGATGATGAAACAAAGCAATTAAAGATTAAGACACTTGTCCAAGTTTTTATATATATATACACACACACACACACACACACACACAATGTCTTTTATATACATATGTAAATAAGTGACACATATATAGATTTATATGCATACATGTACATATTTGCTTTATATATATATATGCAAATAAATATGTAGCATAGAAAAAGCTGTTAGAAAATGCACCAAAGTATTAAGTGACTTTCTGGTTTTTAATATGTAAAATATTATTCAACTCTGTTTTCTATAACCTTTATAATCTAAACAAAATTAATTTTTAGCCTAAAAATAAGATAAGCTGGATGTATTCTAAACCTAGTGAACTAAACTCTGCAGGGCATTTTGGCCTGGATGATGCCCAGTGTGTTGGCTACTGTATGATTGTCATTAGTTGATTCATTCCTTCTTTCATGAGAGTTTCCCATGTGCCAGGTACTGCTCTAAGCACTGGGGATACAGTGTGTGAACATCTCCAAAGAATAAATGTCTACAGGGTTCTGTGTTTCACAGTGAGATGTAAATGATCTTGTCTATCTCCTGAAGCTGACAGGAAGCCTGATAAAGGTGGGAAGTGTGCTCTCCCCTGTGTCTTCACACCTTACCACATGCTGTTACAGAAAGTGTGCCCGATAAATGTTGAGTGAATGTTGTCATGTTTGAGGCAGATTTTACATTTTAACTTCAGGAGCCCATATTAAACCAAAATTCCCTCCCTAAATCCACTGTCCCAAGAATCTCACATATGAGCCAGGTGTGGTGGCTCATGCCTGTAATCCCAGCACTTTGGGAGGCTGAGGTGCAGGGATCACTTGGACCCAGGAGTTTGAGACCAGCCTGGGCAACATGGTGAAACCCTGTATCTACAAAAAATTACCACGTGGGGTGGTGGGTGCCTATGGTCCCAGCTACTTGGGAGGTCGAAATGGGAGAATTGCTTGGGCTTGCAGGGCAGAGGTTTCGATGACGTATGAAACATATGGATGGGTAGTAGTGATAGGATTCAGTGAACACATTTCCATGATCAAAGTAGCTATAAGTAAAAATGAAACTTGAGATAAGTAAAAAATCATATGCAAATGAGTTGCATTTAGCAAAGATGGGATGGAACAATACTTATCAACATTTCTCATGTTAGACACACTATTTTAAGTTGATTTCTTATCAGCAGCACAGCAGTGGAACAACAAGCGTGTTAGAATGTAACTGGTGCCACGTAGCTAATAGCTGATCTCCCGGCTTAATTCTGAGGAGGTGGGGCCACAGTCAATCACTGTGGTGGCTCGCCAACATCAGCCTGTAAAATGGATCTCCCCACTCCCACGTTTTTTCTCTCTGAGGGAGAGAAGACAGTTGAGGAGGATAAAGGCAAAAGTATCCACATTGCTACTCGGCTGAGTGGCTTGGGACTTATCACAACCTCTCACAAAAGTCGTTTGTTCCTTTGGGCAAATTAGAACTCTAGGTTGAATGCCTTCACATTCTTGAAGCAGAGCCACTGTTGAAATGTTCTCATGCTTGGCAACTGTTTTTCTTCAGAAATAAAAACCACAGCTGGTTTTATATTATGTATTTTGGTTAAAGACGTTGTAATTTTTGCCTTTATTTATTTTAAGCAGTGTTAGTAGAAAAAGTGTCTCATCTACTTAATATGATTAATTTGTCCCTTATTCACCTCCTTCCCTCCCCATCCTCACACATTTCTCAACATTTGACTCAGCATTACAGTATGGCCACTGAGACTGTAGGAACTACTTACAAATATTTACTTTTTAATGGCTCAAGTCCATGTTTTGGTGGGGCCTCTCTTTCAAATTCTGCTCAATTCAAAAATCAACCATAATTTTGTCCAAGTATCAACTGCTATGTGAAAACTACACATAACTGAGACCATTTTTCTGTTGAAAGTCACAATTTGATCTTCATAAGTGCTCTTAATAAATACATACATATAAAAATCTATAGCACACTTTTGTAAGTGAGCTGATGTGAACTGTAGTATTTGTAAGAATACAATTATTACTGACAGATTTTTGAAGTAAAATTATGTTCTCTACTTCTCTTAGAGGGAACATTCTTAGAATCAGGCCTCAGATGATGAATGAAAGAAAGCACTGAGATACTCACGTGACATTCTGTGTGCTCATTTGCAATATACACATGCATATACTGAACAGATTTTTCTTAGAGACCAGGGATATGGAATAAATTATAGTCACCAATTTTAAAAGATTTTTAAAATCTAGGGGTTATATGATTTTAAAAATCAGCCTCGCAAGTCAAAGGAATAGTTAAGACTTCCATGGTGGGGGAAGACTCTGAAATAAGATAAAAGAAAATGCAAAAAGAGGATTTCTCTCTGTAAGTAAGTAGGAGAAATAAACCAAACTAACTGTGGCCTCATAAGTGATTTCGTACATGCAAGTATCTGGGTAGTGGTCATGGTGTTACTGGACCTGCCTCCTCCCACTGCCTTGAATTTGCGAGGTCTATGAAACACTTGTGTTACTTTGAATTAAGATAGATGAAGTCAGCCTAAAATTTGCATTCTAGAAGTAAAGCACTAGTACCTCAAACTTATGGAACTACCAGAATCTCTCAATCACTGCACCCATATCGAAGTAGAAATTTTGTAGTAGACACCTGTTGTTTTGATTGGTCATCATCCTTCTGTAAACATAATACCTTTTTCCTTTAGAAATGGTCTCTCATTCTAATGATTGAAGCGGAGCTCTGTTGCCACTGAACTGGTATGTGACCCTGATCAGCCAATGTCCCCACTTCTCCTCATAACAGATCTCAGGAGTGAATTTATGATTCAAGAAGAACCAGTCAAAATATTTTTTTGCATTAATGGGGCTGTTGGGGAGTAAAGGGGTCTCTTTTTACTTTGCATCAAAGGCTAAAAAAAAAAAAAAAGGGATAATCCTGGAGTTGTCTGGGGCCATTTTTGCTAGTTATGGAGAAAACGTCCCTGAAGTTAAAACTTATACAACAGAGGCAAGATATAGAGTGAGGGGGTGGGATACTGCCATGAGTAAAGTGCAGTCTACCCCTTAGAGGTCTTGGCTACAGGGGAGAATCAAGTCTTTTGTGCTGAAGAAAGTGTAAGTTGTATTGCTAATGCACACAACCAAAAGGGCTGAATAATAGCATCCTCACTGTGCCATTTTCTTGTTGGTCTTGAATTTGGGCACCGCAGTCTAAGAAACATCTGTGCTTCTATCTTTTCTGCCTATGATGTCATCAACTACTGACTTTAAACAAGTTTATGAAGACATGTAGAAAAGTATGTATTGGTAGGCTTTGATTTCTTAATGGGATCTGTCTTATAGCACAATACCCATGCGATATGGGTAATAAACAATGAGTTGTCTTCATTGCTGTCCCAAATATCTCTTGAGGCATCCTCCCCAAACTCAGCATGCATGCACACCAGCAAAATCTGATATGCATGGAAATAGGTCACTTTTACACCAAAGTAAGGGGTAGAAAGGGTTTTTGGAGACATTATGGGTGTGACAAAGGTGAGTTTTTATAACACGGCTAGCTGTGTACTATGTGTTTTTACATGGTAATGCAAGACCTCTCTAATTTCATATCATGGGATGAACATTCAGCAAGTACATAAGTACTTCTATACCTAACATATTATATATTCTAAATAAAATTGGTACCTGTTTATCTATATAACAGAAAAGCCTAAAGAAACTTAATGTCATGCAGAAAAGTGCAACACACACTTGAGTGAGATTGACCAAAACCCCATGCCAGCTGGGCCCATTAGGGACTGGGCTCATATATTCCTGTTTAAATTCTTGGAATCTAATTTTTTTCATTTTTAGGGTAAGGATAATACTTTGCAGGTGACTTTTGCAAGATAATAGAATCAGACATGTGAAAGATCTTAGCACAATATTCATTATGTAGTAGGTATGTATAAATATCACTTTACAAGAATATGTTATAAAATTGGCACCAAGCTTTTTGAAACACTATTACAATATCTACAGGAATTTGGATTTTTGAAAAGATGTTAGGACTTCAAATAAGTTTAAGAAGACATGTAAGAACTAGCTGAGTTTTTGACAAAGAAAAAAGGAAAATCCCTGGAAGATATATAAAAAAGGAATGTTAAGCTAGAGTAGTAATCTCCAGAAGCCTGTAGAAACATAAGGGATATTGAACTAGACATAACTCCTTAGGATAAAAGGCAAACAGAACAGAACATGTGGCCTGAGGCCCATTAAAGCCTAGGCCTTCAAACAGCTGTTCTGAACGCAAAAAGGAATACTGCAAAAACTCCCCTCCCCCCCCCTTTTTTTAAGGCAGCAAGGAACATTTCTGTCAGTCAGGGGTCTTTGTGGTGACAATGAAAGTCTTCCACAAAAAATCCAAACACCACATCTGTGCCACATACATAGGATCATATGCAACTAAGTTCCAGTTTCCTATGTTAACAAAATGAATTTATAACTTTTCTTAATGCAAATTCCTACGGCCCCAGGGTGCAGAGGACTCCAAAGAAAAAAAAAATTACAGGTCAAAAGGCAGTGAACCACCATGAGAGGTGAGAGCAGTCAACGGGAGAATTAGCTAAAGTCACCCAAGAACTACAATAATCTAATAGAGTCCATGTTCATAACTCTTCAAAGGCTAAAATGAAGATTGAAATGGATTCTGAAAGAATAAGTACATTTAAAAAGCAGGTTTGAAAAGAAAGTAAAACATCTAGAATTAAAAAGTCTATAAAACCCAAAAGAATGTTTAGGTAACTACGCTGAGTTTGGACAAAGTATACTGCGAGGTTAAAAATAATGATACAGAAAGAATATCACTATATAATGATAAAATACTTTATTGTAAAGATTTAATTTAGAATTTCTATGCATTTATTAACAGATTCTAAGTAAAAATAAGGATTTTAACAACTCAAGAAGTTGTATATAATGCACATATGTAGACTGTTATACCCACTATTTAGAAAATCTACCTTTTTACATGTATATACAGTGAATTTTAAAAACTTATGCTGAATAGGCTGCAAAGTAAGTTCCCACGAATGGCTATAAATCAACAGTATATAGTTTAATAAATTATATTAAAATGTAAATCAGGCCAGGCGCAGTGGCTCACGCCTGTAATCCTAGCACTTTGGGAGGCCAAGGCAAGTGGATTACCTGAGCTCAGGAGTTTGAGACCAGCATGGCTAACATTGTGAAACCTCGTCCCTTATAACTATAGAAAACCACTCAACTGCAAAAATTAACAATATGAAATTAAGGAATGAAGAACATACAAAACAACCAGAAAATAATCAATAAAATGACAAGAGTAAGTCCTCACCTATCAATAGCCATGAATGTAAATTGATTAAATTCTCCATTTAAAAGATAAAGACTAGATTAAAAAAAAAAAAATGACCCAACTTGACGCTGCCAACATCTCCTATAAAGACACACATGTGCTGAAAGTGAAGGAATGGAGAAAAATATTCCATGCAAACAGAAACCAAAAGGGAGTAGACGTAGTTATACTTATCATTCAAAAGAGATTTCAAGTTAAAAGCTATAAAAAGGAGCAAAAAAAGGACATTATACAATAACAAAAATATCAATTCAGCATGAGAATGTAACAATTATAAATACATATATGCACCCAATGTTGGAGCCCTCAGATATATAAAGCAAATATTATTAGATCTAAAGTGAGAGAAAGACCTCAATACAATAATAGCTGGAGACCTCCACATCCCACTCTCAATATTCGACAGATTGTGTAGATACAAAAACAACAAAGAAACATTGGATTTAAACTACATTATAGACCAAATGGACCTAAAAGACATTTGCAGAACATTTCACCCAACAGCTACAGAATACACATTCTTTTCATAAATACATGGAATATTCTCCAGGACTGACTATATGTTAGGACACAAAACAAGTCTCTAATTTTTTTTTTTTAACAAACCAAAATAATATCAAGTATCTTATCTGACAATGGAATAAAACTAGATATCAATGACAAGAGGAACATTCAAAATTATACAAATACCTGGAATTTAAACAACATGCTTCTGAGCAACCAATGGATAAAGGAAGAAATTATGCATGAAATTTAAATATTACTTGAAACAAATGAAAATAGAAGTACAACATACCGAGACATATGGGATATAGCAAAAGCTATATTAAGAGGCAAGTTTATAGCAATAAATGCCTACGTCAAAGAACTAGAAAGATTTCAAATAAACAATCTAATGATTCACCTCAAGGAAGTAGAAAAACAAGGATAAACAAAACCCAAAATTAGAAGAAAATAATAAAATCAGAACAGAAGTAAACAGAATTGAGATTAGAAAAGCAATCCAAAGGATCAATAAAACAAAAAACTTTTGTGAAAAGATAAATGAAATTAACAAATTAGGTAGACTAAGAAAAGAGAGAAGAACCAAAATCAGAAATTAAAAAATGGACACATCACAATGAATACCATAGAAATACAATAGATCATTCAAGATTACTATGAACAACTATATGCCATTAAATTGGAAAAACTAGAGGAAATAAATAAGTTTCTGGACACATATAATGTACCAAGATTGAACCACAAAGAAATGGAAACTTGAACAGACCAATAACGAGGCATGGGATTGAATTAGTAATAAAAAGTCTTCCAACAAAAAAAAGTCCAGAACCAGTGGCCTCACCTCTAAATTCTACTGAACTCTTAAAGAACAATTAATACCAAATTCTTTTCAAACTATTACAAAATATTGGAGAGGAGGAAATTATTCTTAACTCATTCTATGAGGCCAGCATAACCTTGACACCAAAACCAGATGAAGGCACAATAATAAAAGAAAACTACAAACCAGATCATGATAAACATAAATGCAAAAATCCTCAACAAAATACTAGCAAACCAAATCCAACAACACATCAAAAATATAGTGCAATATGATCAAGTAGGATTTATCCCAGGCATACAAGGATGGTTCAACATACACAAGTCAATGAGTGTCATAAATCACATCAATGAAGTACAAAAATCATACGATCATTTCAATAGATGTAGAAAAAGTTTTTGATAGAATTCAACATCCCTTCATGATAGAAACTCTTAATGAATTAGGGATGGAAAGAAAGCACTTGAATATGATAAAACCTATATATGAGAAACCCACAGTGACCATCTTACTGAATCGGGAAAAGCTGAAGGCTTTGCCTCTAAGAACTGAAACAAGGTAATAATGCCCACTCTCACCACTTTTATTCAACATAGTACTGGAAGTCCTAGCTACAGAAATTTGTCAAGACAAAGAAATAAAGGGCATCCAAACTGGAAAGGAAGAAGCCAAATTAGTATTCTTTGCAGATGACATGTTATATATAGAAAAACCTAAAGACTCCACCAAAAACTCTTAGAACTGATGAAGTACAGTTGCAGAATGCAAAATGAACACACAAAAATCAGAAATGTTTTTATACATGAATAAACTAGCTAAAAAAAGACATAAAAAAGGCAATCCCATTTACAACAGCTATAAAAAAAAAACCTGGAAATAAATTTAACCAAGGAGGTGAAGGACCTTTACTAAAAAAGCTATAAAACACTGATGAAAGAAACTGAAGAGGATATAAACAAATGGAAAAACATCTTATGTTCATGAATTGGAAGGATCAGCATTTTTGAAATGATACTACTACTCAAAGCAATCTACAGATTCAATGCAACCCCTCTTAAAACATCAATGGCATTCTTCACAGAAATAGAAAAAATATCCCAACAATTGTATGGAACCACAAAGGAGCCCAAATATTCAAAACGGTCCCGAGCAAAAATAACAAAGCTAGAAGTATCACACTACCAGACCTCAAACTATACAACACTGTAGTACTGAAATAGCATTGTACTGGCATGAAAACTGACACATACAACAATGAAACAAAATAGAAAATCCACATACAAATCCATCCATTTTCAGTCAACTAATTTTTGACAAGCACACCAAGAACATACAATGGGGAAAGAGCAGTCTCTTCAATAAATTATGCTGGGAAAACTGGATATCCATATGTAGAATGAAACCAGATTTCCTCCCCTCACTCTACCCAAAAATCAAGTCACAGTGGGCCAAAGACCTACATGTGGTACTCAAAACAATAAAACTACTAGAGGAAAAAATAGGGGAAACATTTTAGGACATTGGTCTGGGAAATGATTTTATGAGTAAGACCTCAAAAGCACAGACAATAAAAAGCAAAAATAAACAGAATTACATCGATCCAAAAAGCTTCTATACAGCAAAGGAAACAATCAGCAGAATGAAAAGACAACCTACATAATGGGAGAAAATATTTGCAAACTACTCATCTGATAGAGGATTGATATCCAGAACATACAAGGAATTCAGATATCTCAACAGGAAAAATACAGCCAATTTTTAAAATAGGCAAGTAATCTGAACAGATATTTCTCAAATAATTCAAACAAGTGATCAACAAATATATAGAAAAATGACCAACATTATGAATTATCAAAGAAATGAAAATAAAAACCAAAATGAGGTATCATCTCACCCTAGTTAGAATAGTTATTATAAAAAGACAAAAAATAACAAATGCTGGCGAGGACGTAGATAAAAGAGAAATCTTACACACCATTGGTGGGAATGTAAACTAGTACAGCCACCATGGAGATCCATAAGGAGGTTCCTCAATAAACTACAAATAGAACCACCATATGCTCCAGCAATTCCACTACTAGGAATTTATCCAAAGGAAAGAAAATCGTTGTTTCAAAGAGACATCTGCAATCCCATGTTTACTGCAGCACTATTCACAACAGCCAAGATATGGAATCAACCTAAGTGTCCAATAACAGGTTAATGGATAAAGAAAGCATGGTATATATATACAATGGAATACTATTCAGCCATAAAAAGAATGAAATCCTGTCTTTCATGGCAAAATGAATGGAACTGCAGGATCATATGTTAAGTGAAATAAAACAGGAACAGAGTTAAATATCACATGTTCTCACTCACATGAAAGCTAAAAAATGTTGATCTCATAGATGTAAAAAGTAGAACAGGATTTGAGAGACTGAGAAGGGTGGGGGAAGGGAAGGATAGGGACAGATTTGTTCAAGGATATAAAATTACAGCTAAATAGAAAGAACAAATTCCAGTGTTCTATACCACTGTAAGATGAGTATAGTTAATATTACACAATTTCAAATAGCTAGAAGGAGAATATCAAATGTTTCCAACATAATCAATATTTCAGATAATATGCTAATGTGATTAATATGTATGAATGTATTGAAACAGCACTATATACCCTATATATGTGCAATTGTTACTTGTAAAAGACTGAAAATTTAAAGCATAGCCAATTATCAATATTAAAATTTTTTGTCCACACTTTGCAAAATGCCTTATTAATAAGTCAATCTGTTTAGAAAAATTAAAACCAACTGTGCTTCTGGCATGATAAAAACATGGAATTAAATCAGGCATAATTTATGTAAAATGTTGTCAAAACATATTCCACACCATTTATAAAAGTTGAGAATTTTTTTGCATCTCTGATTTTTTTCACCAGAATCATGTCATGTTTGTATGTGTTTTCCCTATATAAAGAAAAAGGTTAATGTGTGTTTGTATGAATATTTAACTGGAAGTATCCATGGAGTTGGCTAATGTATATTCACTTTTTATTGTATATAGATTTCTAATATTTTTTATTTCTGTAACATTTAATGTTCCTTTAAGTAAATTTGCTAAATATGCCTCAACATTTTTCATTTAAAAAGTGAATAACACTGTAACAAAAAGTATATTTTAAAAAGTAGAAAACTCAAATAAATCTATGCTATTGGTTGAACTGTCTGCCCCCAAAATTTGTATGTTGAAGTCCTAATCCCTAATGCTACTTCAAAATGTGACTATATTTGGAGACAGGGCCTTTAAAAGGGTAATGAAGGTAAAATGAGGTCATATGGGTGGTCCCCAATGGATCTGACTGGTGCTCATATAAGAAGAGGAAATTAGGATACACAGAGGGAAACAGGAAGACACAGTGGGGAGATGGCCATCTACAAGCCAAGGAGAAAGATTTCAGAAGAAACCACTCCTGCTAGATTTTGACCTTGGACTTCAAGATTCAGAATTGTGAGTAAACACATTTCTGCCATTTAAACCACGCAGACTCTGGTATTTTGTATGGCAGCCCTAGCAAACTAACACAATTTACAGCCATGAAACAGATCAGTAGTGCTTTTTCTTAATATGTCACAAGAGAAACATCCAGCAGATTTTCTCTGGTTTTAGGGCCAAGAGTACCAGCCTCTGTTACTTAATAGATGATCCCTATCTTACATAAGCTGTTTAAGAGGACAGAAAGATGAAAGCACCTCAACTAACTTTATACTTTTATAATAATCATGACATCAAAACCAGGTAAGAGATAGGCAAAAAAGAAACATGTCAAACTTACTTATAAATGTGGATGAAAATACCCTAAATATTTTTTTAAAAATCCAGGATATTTATCTCAAAATGCAGGATTACTTATTATGAAATAATTTAATTCTACTTCTTCCAAACAATATAATGATATGATAGGACACAGTAAAGTAGGCATGCATTTTAGGTTTGGGGTATGGAGGAGCAAGTCAAGGTAACCCAGACCAGGGTGTCAGAGCCCTGCCAGAGTTGCAAGGGCCCACGTGGGGCGTGCCCTGGTGTAAGGAGAGCCAGACTACCCAGGCAAGGGGTGGCATGACATAGAAAGCCTGAGCAGGGGAGGAAGGCACACCTCTGGAGAGTCTGAAACAGGGTACTGGAGCTCACCCTAGGTGAAGAGGTCCTCATGCTGGGGGCAGGGGGAGGTAGGGAACAGACTGGCACCAAGTGTCAGCTGAAGCCAGGTGAGGAGAGGTCGCTGAGCATGTGGTATCAGAGATTACATTAAAGGAGGTTAAGGGGAGCAGGGAGGGAAAAAAATAAACACCCTCCATATGGCTCAGCAGATGCAGCAAAAGCATTTGATGATGAAATGTGCTACTTATATGCATTTTTAAAACTATCAAACTAGTGGTAGGCAATTTCCTAAACCTATAATACAACTGCACTTAATATAAAATATAAAATCTCCCTGAAAATCAGGAAAACTACAAGAATGCTGAAAGATTAATATTCTATTGAACACTATATTTACTACAGTGCAATAATACAAGAAAAATGAAACAGAATAAGATTGGGAAAGGAAGGACCAAAATGATTATTTTGTTTATTTATTTTGTTGTGGGTTTTTTTTTTTTTTGAGAGAGAGTTTTGCTCTTGTCGTCCAGGCTGGAATGCAATGGAGTGATCTCGGCTCACTGCAACCTCCACCTCCCCGGTTCAAGTGATTCTCCTGCCTCAGCCTCCCCAGTAGCTGGAACTACAGGCATGCCCCACTAAGCATGGCTAATTGCTTTGTATTTTCATTAGAGATGGGCTTTCGCCATGTTGGCCAGGCTGGTCTCAAACTCCTGACCTCAGGTGATCTGCCCACCTCAGCCTTCCAAAGTGCTGAGATTACAGGCGTGAGCCACCATGCCTAACCCTAATTTTTTTTTTTAACAGATAATTATCTATTTAGAAAATTCAAAACAAAATATTGCAGACTATTGGAATAAGGTAATTCAACAAGGCTGCTGTTTACAAGACCAACATAAAAACAGTAACATGGCCGGGCGCGGTGGCTCAAGCCTGTAATCCCAGCACTTTGGGAGGCCGAGACGGGCGGATCACGAGGTCAGGAGATCGAGATCATCCTGGCTAACACAGTGAAACCCCGTCTCTACTAAAGATACAAAAACTTAGCCAGGCGAGGTGGCAGGCGCCTGTAGTCCCAGCTACTCAGGAGGCTGAGGCAGGAGAATGGCGTGAACCCAGGAGGCGGAGCTTGCAGTGAGCTGAGATCCAGCCACTGCACTCCAGCCTGGGTGACAGAGCGAGACTCCGTCTCAAAACAAAACAAAACAAAACAACAACAACAACAACAAAAAAACAGTAACATACTTATGTAGTATAAACTGCTAATTAGAAAATGTAATTTTTAAAACAACTCTATTCACAATAGCAACAAGAGCCACGAAATACTTAGAAATCAATCTAACAAAAATGTCCAAGACTTTTACAGACCAAAATTTTAAACTTTGCTTTACTATTTAATGATGTCAATTTTATCTTAAATTAATCCATAATTCAATGCAGTTCCAAACCAAAATCCCATATGGGATTTGTTGGATGCTTGTCAAATTAATTTAAAGTTTATATTAAAAGGTAAAGATAAAAGAGTCAAAAGAAAATTTGAAGAAGGTAATAACACGGAGGCAGGACTAAACAAGCCAAAGAGCAAGACGTAATAAAAAACACTAACAGAAACACAGGGGTACTGTTTGAGATCTAGACAAATAAACAAAATAGAGTGGAATGTAGGTTGCAGAATAGAACTATGTATTCATTTAAGCTTGGCTTATGAGAGAAATGCAAAAAAGAACAAATCAGATATCTCACATCGTATTTAATAATCTCAGGCAAAATAAAAAATATAAAAATAAAACTTTAAACTTTACTAGAGTATAAGTACATTTATGTTAGATTAAGCAGGACTTTTTTTAATGTAGAAAAGTCCAATTACATTAAAAAGAAAAACATGACAACGGTTAACGTGAAAATTGGAAATTAAGCTGTAGACTGGGCACCTATCTGTGCTTTGTGCATGATTTATAAAGGCTTAGTATTTAACACAATAAAATGTCTAAACAGAAAAGAGTAAATGAGAGAAATAAAAGATGAGACTATCTGAATGGTTAATAAATTATGTTCAACTTCACCAATAATTAGAAAAATATATATTAAACATCAAGGGCAGATGATATTTCAAACCTAGCACCCAGGCAAACATTAAAATACCTTGCAATATCAAGCATTTGTGAGGATATAGGGAAGTGGAAACTCGAGAATATTGCTGGTGGGAGTGAAAATCGATACTACAATATTAGAAAGAAAATTCTAATTCAGTAATGTTTTCCTGTGAAACAACAATTCCTCCTTCTAAGTATTTATCCGAGAAAGACTCCAGCACCCAGGGCTATTACTTAGCTGATACACCTGATATAGCTATGACAATTGTTTATGGCTGACATCCACTCTTCTTATTCAATATCCCATTCTTATGGGCTCGCATTCCTGCCACACAGATTGCTAAATATTCTATCACAGTAGTACCATGTATATAAGAAATAAGTACAAGGAAAAGCACTGCAGAATTATATAAAAATAAATAATAAGTGGGCCGGTGCGGTGGCTCACGCCTGTAATACCAGCACTTTGGGAGACCGAGGCGGGTGGATTACCTGAGGTCAGGAGTTTGAGACCAGTCTGGCCAACATGGTGAAGCCCCATCTCTACTAGAAATACAAAAATTAGCTGGGCATGGTGGCACACGCCTGTAATCTCATCCACTCAGGAGGCTGAGGCAGGAGAACTGCTTGAGCCCGGGAAGCGGAAGTTGCAGTGAGCCGAGATTGTGACACTGCACTCCAGCCTGGCCGACAGAGCAAGACTCTTGTCTCAAAAAAATAAGAAAATAAATAAATGCATAAATAAATAATAAACAATAAGTGGCCATCAATAGGAGAATGGATCAATTGTTGTAATGACACATAACGGATCACTATTATATGGTAATCTGATGAATTAGACCTATGTCTAACAATAATTTGATGTCATTGCACATATAATATTAAATTTTAAAAAATAAAGTTGTAAAGGAAGGTAGAGTGGGATAGTATTAAGGTAAACTTTTTACACAGAAGAACCAAAACTATTTTTTTATAATCTATACTTTATCTTATAAAACACACGAACCAGAAGCATGCTTCACCAACTTTAGGGTTTTGTTTACACTTATCTGGGGAACAAAGGAAAGAAATGGAATTGGACAAATCTTCAACTCTACATGGATTAGTTTGAATATTCTCAAATTAATATTAAATCTGGTAGAAAAGAACATGTTACATTTTTCTGAATGCTTTGTAATATATTTGAAATATTTTATAGTTTTAAAAACATGATAACAAATATGAACCAGTAACTTTGCATTCTTGACCCTGATTGAAAAATAGACATCCATACCTACTCACACCCCCTAAGCGCAAATCATGGCTCTTATTTTTAAGTTCGATTATCCCAAATGGTAAACAAGTAGATTTGTATCCATCATACTTTCATATACAACAACATACAGATAAATGCATGGTAACCGTGGGAGACATCATGACATGAGTGCTCCCAAGATGGGATCACATTTCAAATGTCTTAGTTAAGGGTTTTATATGAGACAATTACATCCAGCAAGCGTTTCAACCATGTGTTCATTCTAAAGACAATTTCTCAAGTACTCTATTACTTACTGTAGAATGTTCTAATTACAACTAAGGATGAGAACTGGAAAAAAAAATGGAACGAAAGGTCTTAAAATTGATGTTGAAAGAAGAGAAGCCAAGGTTTATGTTTTCTTGTTGGTGTTATTCTGTCTCGGTTTCTGTATGTGTGTATGTAATTGTGTGTGCATACATGCACACATGTACGTTTGAGACCTTTGTGTCTGTTTTGGGGACAGGAGGGTTCGTTCAAATAGGGGGCTGAAAGAGGTCTGTGTTGCCAAAACTCAAATCCATTACCTTATTTTCAACTTGCCCATTTAAAAGTGTGTGGAGTCAAATTTGGAAAAATCTTTTTCCACCAGGATTTAGACCTAAATAATCTTCCCATATATTTTTCTCTTAAAACCTGGCCGTTAGCTGTGTAGAACAGTCCCTCAGGAGGGATATAAGTCTCTTGTCTTAAAAAATGGAATATATTTCTTATGTTGCCCCAAGGCAAGTGAATAATATAACAGTTTTGCATCAGAGGATCTATCTCTTTCTTTCTCTAACCCCCCTTTGCAGTGTTTATTTAAGATAAAGATTTCATCCAACCCCTCTGGGGTCATCATTTTCCACACTGCACCATTTCTCCTTCTTAAGAGCTTTTTTCTTTGCTGCTCTCTTTTTAATAGTCACTAAACTACTTTTCCATTAGAATTCCACCCTGTTGACTTTTCTGTATGCTTTAGAGTTGGTGTCTTTACCTTGAAATGTTTTAATGAAAAGTGGAGGAGAATAAAAAAAAAAAAAATGTTGATTTTGAAATACAGATTGAAGCCCAAAGAAATAGCAGGTGATTAAGTTTATTTTCCTTAACAAACAAGGTTTTCTGATTTTTATGTTATGAATATATACTCCTCTCACTGGCCAAAGATTTAGACAAGTAACTTCCTGAAAGCTAAGAAGAGTTATAGCACTAAAAGCGAAGTGATTAAATTAGAATTTTTTTGAGAGAAAGACAGTTTTCAAACCCGTATTTTTTGAAGAAGCATCCAAATTTTGAAAATGGAAAAATGACGACTGTTGAAATCTACATGATCTTGGGTTATGAGATTTTGATAGGCTATTCTTAGCTTCTTTGGCCCAGCTGAAGCATAGCACCCCACTGAGAGGTAAAACTGTTGAGGTTCGCTTTTCTGCTGTTTCGGCAAAGGGGCAGGAGTTCACCGCACAGCAATCAGGAGTTAACAGGGGGAAGGCTGCGATGTGAATCACCATGCTGATTTCCAGTGAAGTTACAGTACTGCTTAGCTTCTCCAAAATAACATCTGTTATTTGAACCATAAAACACACACGCTGCAATCTCCCAGAAATTAACTACAAATTGTTTTTATTCTCTTGTTTAATGATCTTTATGAATCAATTAGAACAAAAAATAGCATTATGCAAGCAGAATCCAGAGAAGACAAATTAAATTTCAGCGACACAACATTAACTACTATTAATATTTCTTTAACTAAAACCACAAAACCCATTTGGACATTAATCCCAAAGTAATCAACAAACAGCCAAGACTGATTTTGGTAAAATAAAACTCTAGCAAGAATTTACTATACAAGTGGAACTTTTTAGTTTTCTAAAATAATTTTTATCTTCCAGATCTTTAAACTATGTCTGCCTGATATTGATTTTTCTCTTGAAGAAGAGATGAAAGTTGGAAATTTGACTAATATTGAATAATTATACACATATAATAACACATATTTTGCATTTTTACTACATTGGACATATTTATTACTTGAAGATGTTCTGTATAATTTTAAAGTTCTATTTTATTCACCTCCATATCTCCAGCCTTAGTACAGAGCAGGAACATACAGACATTCAATACATATTTCCTGAGTCAATGAACAGTACTACACAGTGTTCAGAATCAAACAATTTATAGTTTAGCACTTAAAACCAGCTTGTCACCACTCTAGGTGATTTTACCCGTGGTTCTTAGAATTATATTCAAATATTCCAATGCTGGGGAGAAAAGTATGCTCATATTTAATCCCATAAATATTTTATGGCATATTTAATATGGACACAGATGAGCGCTAAGTCTCTGTTCTTAGTTTATTATTTTTCTCTTTGCAGTTCTGTCCTGTCCTTTTTGTTCGTCTGGGACTGGGACTACAGCGGGATACTGACATGCGTGGAGGCTCATGGCTGCCAAGGCGGCAGCAGGCACAGGCCTCAGCGCAGTGACATATCTATCTAATTAACACAGCTGCTGTAGCTACTGTGCAAAGTACAAAAGAGTGGGACTGTTCTGGAGAAGGCACGGCTCATAAAATGTAAAAAAAATGAACAAAATTTCTGGAAACAAAAGACCCACACTTTTTTCAAAACCCCCTTTTTTTCTAAAAGGCAAACATCTATTCTTTATACTTTGCCAATCTGGAGATTCAAACCAAAGGGCTCTTGACATGTATTTTATATTTCTTGAATCATGATCCTTGTTTCAATTTTTCCCCAAAGGAAAACCTGCAAGGTAAAATTGCTTTGTGCAAAGTTACCAATTAACTAAATATTGTAGCAAAGGTTTGTCTGTTTTTTCCCTTGAAGTTTATCAGGAAAGTCACAGAATTCTGTTTAGTTTAACCCAAATATGTTACTGTTCAGCTGGGAAACGTTCTTGTCAAAAATAACCACGAGGCAAATGCCATGGCAGTGATGGAAGCAGTGTAAGTCCAATTGCTGCTCTTAAGGTTTCAAGATGTTCACATGCAATCTCAATGCCCCATTAAATTTCATGGTGAGGAAGATAAATTCTTACGTGATTTAAGATAACTAGTAAGTTAGTATGTGAACAAGTAAAAGGGCATGAACTAAAATTACTGTTAATATTTTGAAAAGAACCCCTCACCATTTCCATGCTAGTCATTAAGTGGATATAAGTTTATAATATGACTGAGAGAGTCAAATAAATATTTAATGAATTTCCAGAATAAAATGAACCAGATGATCTCTTTGAATTCTGAAAGTCAAAATTCCCACTTTCCAGACAAGAAAACTGAGCTTCAGGAGGAAAAAGCGACTTTCCCAGAGAAACTCAGGTGGTTGGCAACAAAACTCAGAACAGGAAATTGCAAGCTATTGCTTTTGGAACTTACATTTTCACTGAGCTAAAGATGTTATGCGTACACATGATGTTTTGCCATATATATACACAGTGAAATGATTACTACAGTAAGCAGATTAACCTATTTCCCCGCACAGCAACTTTTCTGTGGATATAACATCTAAAATCTTTTTAGTAAATTTCTAGTGTAATATACAGTATTATAAACTATAGTCACCATACTGTACATTAGAGCTCTAGATTTATTCAAAATACATAAATGCAACTTCGTATTCTTTGACCAATATTTCTCTGTGTTTGCCACCTCTCTGTTACTATTAGACTCTGGTAACTTCTATTCTAACTCTCTATGTATTTGGTTTTTTAGATCCCACATATAAGTGAGATTATGCAAAAGAAATAAAGAATAAACATTCAAAGTTTAACTCTAAAAAAAGATATTTTCTGAATTTAAGAAACCCTACCCACCCACACATTTTCTCTTTTCCTCTCCTTTCCCACAAATATTCTCAGCAGTGCTTCTCACTGGTATGTACTAAATAAATTCTAGTTGAACAAATGAGTGAACAAACAGTCACAAACCTACTTTAGTAGTATCTAGCATAGTTTTATGCTCATTTCCATGTTGCTATTGCTTTATATTTATTAGCATCTCCACCTGTTCTTTGCCATTTAGGTTACTTTTACACTGTGATGAACACCTTCACTGATTTGGTTTATTTCTTCTCTTTTGCTTGGCTTAGCTTACATTTTCAGGAAAGAATTACTCGATCATTGTAATGACTGTGGATTATATAGCTAAATTGCTTTCCCTAATAATTTTATTAATCTATAATGATACCAGTGGAGTAGTGGCAGAACAGTTTCATCACAACCTAAATTAGAATTAGTGAGAATCATAAAAAATATAAACTAAATAGAAAATTAATTGGAAATTGCTTGCTCTTTTCATTTGGTTTATTTTATTGCACTATTTCTACATGTCTTTTTTTGTAATTGTATTTATCCTGTTTTGAATTATCTTTCATGTTCTTTAGTATCTTATATTATTACTTAGGTAAAGAACTCCCTCTTCCCCAGCATTTGATAAGCTTATCACCCCCTTCCACACGTTATGATTTAGCCATGATACTGAGCTCACGGAGGAGAAGCAGACAGACCAAAGGTCCATTTTTTCCTAGCAAATATAATGAAATTCATAGAAAATATTATAACCTATCTACAAACATAATTCAAAAAAGCAACAGTTCTCTAGTAGCAAGATAAAGGTTCTCACTCATAAGCGGGGGTTGAACAATGAGAACACATGGACACAGGGAGGGGAACATCACACACCTGGGCCTGTCAGGGGGTGGGGAGCAAGGGAAGGGAGAGCATTAGGACAAACACCTAATGTATGCCAGGCTTAAAACCTAGATGACAGGTTGATAGGTGCAGCAAACCACCATGGCACATGTGTACCTATGTAACAAACCTGCATGCTCTGCACATGTATCCCAGAACCTAAGGTAGAAAATAAATAAATAGAAAAAGCAAGTCTTATCATAAAACCAGGGGAAGGAAAAAGATGCTAATAAATATCAGTGACTTAACAATGAAAAAAAAAAAACCAAGGAAATACATGTAAAATGTATTTTAGCATGTAAGTGCTCAAGTACCATTCTACTAAAAGATATAATAAGGTTGGCAGATGTGTGTAGCTATATTGCAATATCACCAGGAGTGTGACAACTACAAATGCTCACTAGTACGTGTGTGTTTTATTGGCAACTCAAATACCAGGAGTGGCTCTCCTATCAATGACATGCAAATTTAAAAACAAAATGAAGTAATACTCTCTATTTGTTTGATCGTTACATTCTTGGAAAAGTCAATATATATTTAACATATGTATGTATTTATATATGAAAAGGAGTTACAGTATAGGTTCAGATAGTTTCAAAAAGAATTCTTACTTGTGCTAATTTCCAGATGGACATTTAAAGGTCATGCAGACATAGGACATATGTGTTGGGGGATGGGACTCTCATACTTTGTAGGATATTCAACTTCCCTTGGCTAAATGCTCCTAGAGTTCTCCAATAATTATAATGCCCCAGCTCCCAACCACTCCAACACATTTCTAAAATTTCCCCAGGGATGATGTAACTATTATTAAGAGCCACGGACAGAGGAGAAGTGGGAGCTAGGCAGAGGGACAGTTAAACAAAAACTGTCAGGGAATTACGGAAAGAGGAGAAAAGGGAGGAGGGGATCTGTCATATTGTACTCTGATTTCACTTCTTTTCTGTCTAGAGGAGAGAGTATTACTCAGGTATAAAGGAAAACCAATGATGGAGGGGCCCAGCTTCCCCCTCAGGACTCAGAAAGCATACAGCCCCCTAGACCACCCCATTCTATTCCACTTGGAGAAGGACCACATCAAAGTTACTGAGCAGCACAGTGTGGTCAGGCAAAAGTTTAACTTGCCTAAACCAGCCGTGGTTCCACGCTGGTTTGGAAGGAAGCCTGAAGCTCTTTTACACCCTGAGAGAGGATGTAGAAATCAACTAGGATTTGGATAAAGCTTAGGCTGGAAGGAGCAACCATGAGAAAGACAAGGTAGCCCACCTGGTTCAGAGTTACAGCCTGGTCTCAGGGAGATTGTAGAACCAGAGAAAACAGAGGTGAAGCCAAGTCAGCCACAAAGAACAGCTGGGCCCTGACCAAGCTGAGAGAGTGCCCAGGCCACAAGTCCCACCATCTGCAGATGTCATCTGACCACACCTGCCAGCAGGGCATGCAGGGATGAGGCAGATACATAATATCATTGAAGCAGTGGCTGGCCAGGACCCAGAGAGCAGCACAGAATGCCCAAGTCAGAGCCAAGATTCCCCAGGTTTCCCTTTTGCCTTAAGGTCACAGTAGCTACACTCCTTTTCCAGACACTCAGACACCATCTAAGAAAATTTAGGGGTGCTTCCACGATGGCCGAATAGGAACAGCTCTGGTCTACAGCTCCCAGCAAGATAGAGACAAAGGACAGGTGATTTCTGCATTTCCAACTGAGGTACCTGGTTCGTCTCACTGGGACTGGTTGGACACTGGGTGTAGCACATGGAGGGTGAGCTGCAGCAGGGTTGGGGCATTGCCTTACCCAGGAAGCGCAAGGGGTCGGGGGATTTCCCTTTCCTAACCAAGGGAAGCTGTGAGGGACCGTGCCTGAAGGATTTATGCACTCCTGCCCAAATACTGTGCTTTTCCCATGGTCTTCACAACCAGCAGACCAGGAGATTCCCTCCTGTGCCTGGCTTGGTGGGTCCCACGTTCACGTCCGTGGAGCCTTGCTCGCTGCGCAGTCTGGGATCAACCTGGGACACAGAAGCATGGTGGGGGAAGGGGCATCTCATGTTGCTGAGGCTTGAGTAGGCAGTTCTACGCTCACAGTATAAACAAAGAGGCAGGGAAGTTCAAACTTGGTGGAGCCCACCGCAGCTCAACAAGCCCTACTGCCTCTCTAGATTGCACCTTTGGGGGCAGGGCATGTCTGAACAAAAGGCAGCAGACAGCTTCTACAGGCTTAAATGTCCCTGCCTGACAGCTCTGAAGAGAGCAGTGGTTCTCCCAACACGGCATTCAAGATCCATTAATGGACAGACTGCCTCATCAAGTGGGTCACTGACCCTCGTGTAGCCTGACTGGGAGACATCTCCCAGTAGGGGCTGATGGACACCTCATACAGATGGCTCCCCCTCTGGGACGAAGCTTCCAGAGGAAGGATCAGACAGCAATATTTGTTGTTCTGCAGCCTCTGCTGGTGATACCCAAGCAAACAAGGTCTGGAGTGGAACTCCAGCAAACTCCAACAGACCTGCAGCTGAAGGGCCTGCCTGTTAGAAGGAAAACTAACAAACAGAAAGGAAGAGCATCAACATCAATAAAAATGAAATCCACACCAAAATCCCATCTGTAGGTCACCAACATCAAAGACCAAAGGCAGGTAAATCCAATAAGATGGGGAGAAACCAGAGCAGAAAGACTGAAAATTCCAAAAACCTGAACGCCTCGCCTCTTCTCCTCCAAAGGAACACAACTACTCTCCAGCAAGGAACAAAACTGGATGGAGAATGAGTTTGATGAGTTGACAGGAGTAGGCTTCAGAAAGTCAGAATAACAAACTTCTCCGAGCTAAAGGAGCATGTTCTAACCTATCACAAGGAAGCTAAAAACCATGAACAAAGGTTAGATGAACAGCTAACTAGAATAACCAGTGTAGAGAAGAGCTTAAATGACCTGATGGAGCTGAAAACCACAGTATGAGAACTGCATGAAGCATACACAAACCTCACAAGCTGATTCCATCAAGTGGAAGAAAGGGTATCAGCAATTGAAGATTAAATTAATGAAATAAAGTGGAAAGACAAGATTAGAGAAAAAAGAGAAAAGAAACAAAGCCTCCAAGAAATATAAGACTATGTGAAAAGACTAAATCATTTGATTGGCATACCTGAAAGTGACGGGGAGAACGGAACCAAGTTAGAAAACACTCTTCAGGATATTAACAAGGAGAACTTCTCCAGCCTAGCAAGGCAGGCCAACATTCAAATTCAGGAAATACAGAGAATACCACAAAGATACTCCTTGAGAAGAGCAACCCCAAGACACAAAATTATCAGATTCACCAAGGTTGAAATGAAGGAAAAAATGCTAAGGACAGCCAGAGAGAAAGGTTGGGTTACCCACAAAGGGAAGCCCATCAGACTAACAGCGGATCTCCCAGCAGAAACCCTACAAGCCAGAAGAGAGGGGGGCCAATATTCAACATTCTTAAGAAAAAAAATTTCAACCTAAAATTTCATATCCAAACAAACTAAGCTTCATAAGTGAAGGAGAAATAAAATCATTTACAGACAAGCAAATACTGAGAGATTTTGTCACCATCAGGCCTGCCTTACAAGAGCTCCTGAAGGAAGCACATGGAAAGGAAGAACCAGTACCAGCTACTGCAAAAACATGCCAAATTGTAAAGACCATTGATGCTATGAAGAAACTGCATCAATTAATGGGCAAAATAACCAACTAGCATCATAAAGACAGGATCAAATTTACACGTAACAATATTAATCTTAAATGTAAATGGACTAAATGCCCCAATTAAAAGACACAGACTGGCAAATTGGATAAAGAGTCAAGACCCTTTGGTGTGCTGTATTCAGGAGATGCATCTCACATGCAAAGGCACACATAGGCTCACAATAAAGGGATGGAGGAAGATCTACCAAGTAAATGGAAAGCAAAAAATAAAGCAGGGGTTGCAATCCTGGTCTCTGATAAAACAGATTTTAAACCGACAATGATCAAAAGAGACAAAGAAGGACATTACATAATGGTAAAGGGATCAATCCAACAAGAAGAGCTAACTATCCTAAATATATATGCACCCAATACAAGAGCACCCAGATTCATAAAGCAAGTTCTTAAAGACCTATAAAGAGACTTAAGATTCCCATACAATAATAAAGGGAGACTTTAACACCCACACCACTGTCAATATTAGACAGATCAATGAGAGAGAAAATTAACAAGGATATCCAGGACTTGAACTCAACTCTGGACCAAGCGGACCTAATAGACATCTACAGAACTTTCCACCCCAAATCAAAAGAATATACATTCTTCTCAGCACCACATCACACTTATTCTAGAATTGACTACATAATTGGAAGTAAAACACTCCTCGGCAAATGTAAAAGAACAGAAATCACAACAATCTTTCTCTCAGACCACAGTGCAATCAAATTAGAACTCAGGATTAAGAAATTCACTCAAAACTGCACAACTACATAGAAACTGAACAACCTGCTCCTGCATGATTAATGGGTAAGTAATGAAATGAAGGCAGAAATAAAGATGTTCTTTGAAACCAATGAGAACAAAGACAAAACATACCAGAATCTCTGGCACACATTTAAAGCAGTGTGTAGAGGGAAATATATAGCACTAAATGCCCACAAGAGAAAGCAGGAAAGATCTAAAATCAACACCCTAACATCGCAATTAAAAGAACTAGAGAAACAAGAGCAAACAAATTCAAAAGCTAGCAGAAGACAAGAAATAACTAAGATCAGAGCAGAACTACAAGAGATAGAGACACAAAAACCCTTCAAAAAAATCAATGAATTCAGGAGCTTTTTTTTTTTTTTTTTAAGATTAACAAAACAGACTGCTAGCAAGACTAATAAAGAAGAAAAGAGAGATTAATCAAACAGATGCAACAAAAAATCATAAAGGGGACATCACCAACAACCCCACAGAAATACAAACTACCACCATAGAATACTATAAACACTTCTATGCAAATAAATTAGAAAATCTAGAAGAAATGGATAAATTCCTGGACACATACACCCTCCCAAGACAAAACCAGAAAGAAGTCGAATCTGTGAACAGGGCAATAACAGGTTCTGAAATTGAAGTGATAATAGCCCACCAACCAAAAAAAAGTACAGGACCAGACAGATTCACAGCCGAATTCTACCAGAGGTACAAAAAGGAGCTGGTACCATTCCTTCTGAAACTATTCCAAACAATAGAAAAAGAGGGAATTCTCCCTAACTAATTTTGTAAGACAAGCGTCGTCCTGTTTCCAAAGCCTGGCAGAGACACAACAACAAAAGGAGAATTTTAAGCCAATATCCCTGATGAACACTGATGCAAAAATCCTCAATAAAATACTGGCAAACCGAATCCAGCAGCACATCAAAAAGCTTACCCACCATGATCAAGTGGGCTCCATCTCTGGGATGCAAGGCAGGTTCAACATATGCAAATCAATAAATGTAATCCATCACATAAACAGAACCAACAACAAAAATCACATGATTATCTCAATCAAAGGAGAAAAGGCCTTCAACAAAATTCAACAGCCCTTCATGCTAAAAACTCTCAGTAAACTAGGTATAGATGGAATGTATCTCAAAATAGTAAGAGCTATTTATGGCAAATCCACAGCCAACTGAATAAGCAATAATTGGAAGTATTCCCTTTGAAAACTGGCACAAGACAAGGATGCCCTCTCTCACCACTCCCTATTCAACACAGTATTGGAAGTTCTGGCCAGGGCAATCAGGCAAGAGAAAGAAATAAAGAGTATTCAATTAGGAAAAGAGGAAGTCAAATTGTCTCTGTTTGAAAATGACATGATTTTATATTTAGAAAACCCCATAGTCTCAGTCCAAAATCTTAAGCTGATAAGCAACTTCAGCAAAGTCTCAGGATACAAAATCAATTGGAAAAATCACAAGCATTCTTATACACCAAGAACAGACAGAGAGCCAAATCATGAGTGAACTCCCATTCTCAATTGCTTCAAAGAGAATAAAATACCTAGGAATCCAACTTAGAAGGGATGTGAAGGACCTCTTCAAGGAGAACTACAAACCACTGCTCAATGAAATAAAAGAAGACACAAACAAATGGAAGAACATTCCATGCTCATGGATAGGAAGAATCAATATTGTGAAAGTATCCATACTGCCCAAAGTAATTTATAGATTCAATCCTATCCCCATCAAGCTACCACTGACTTTCTTCACACATTTGGAAAAAACTACTTTAAATTTCATGTGAAACCAATAAAGAGCCCATATAGCCAAGACAATCCTGAGCAAAAAGAACCAAGCTGGAGGCATCACACTCCCTGACTTCAAACTATACTACAAGGCCAAAGAAACCAAAACAGCATGGTACTGGTACCAAAACAGATATGTAGACCAATGGAACAGAACAGAGGCCTCAGAAATTACATGACACATCTACAACCATCTGATCTTTGACAAACCTGGCAAAAACAAGAAATGGGGAAATAATTTCCTATTTAATAAATGGTGCTGGGAAAACTGGCTAACCATATGCAGAAAACTGAAACTGGATCCCTTCCTTACACCTTACACAAAAATTAACTCAAGAAGACTTAAGTATTAGACCTAAAACCATAAAATCTCTAGAAAAAAACCAAGGCAATACCATTCAGGACACAGGCAGGGGCAAAGACTTCATGACTAAAAGACCAAAAGTAATGGCAACAAAAGCCAAAATAGACAAATGGGACCTAATTAAACTAAAGAGCTTCTGCACAGCAAAAGAAACTATCACAGTGAATAGGCAACCTACACAAAGGGAGAAAAATTTTGCAATCTATCCATCTGACAAAGGGCTAATATCCAAAATCTACAAAGAACTTAAATTTACAAGGAAAAAAAAAACCTTCAAAAAGTGGGCAAAGGATATGAACAGACACTTCTCAAAAGAAGACATATATGCCACCAACAGACATATGAAAAAATGCTCATCATCACTAGTCATCAGAGAAATGCAAATCAAAACCACAAGATACCATCTCACGCCAGTTAGAATGGCCATCATTAAAATGTCAGGAAACAACAGATGTTGGAGAGGATGTGGAGAAATAGGAATGCTTTTACACTGTTCGTGGGAGTGTCAATTAGTTCAACCATTGTGAAAGACAGTGTGGCGATTCCTCAAGGATGTAGAACTAGAAATACCATTTGACCCAGCAATCCCATTACTGGGTATATACCCAAAGAATTATAAATCATGCTAATATAGACACATGCACATGTATGTTCATGGCAGCACTATTCACAATAGCAAAGACTTGGAACCAACCCAAATGTCCATCAGTAATAGACTGGATTAAGAAAATGTGGCACATATACACCATGGAATACTATGCAGCCATAAAAAAGGATGAGTTCATGTCCTTTGCAGAGACATGGATGAAGCTGGAAACCATCATTCTCAGCAGACTATCACAAGGACAGAAAACCAAACATGGCATGTTCTCACTCATAAGTGGGAGTTGAACAGTAAGAAAACATGGACACAGGGAGGGGAACACCCCACACTGGGGCCTATTGTAGGGTGGAGGGCTAGGGGAGGGATAGCATTGGGAGAAATACCTAATGTAAATGATGAGTTGATGGGTGCAGCAAACCAACATGGCACATGTATACCTATGTAACAAACCTGCACATTGTGCATGTGTACCCTAGAACTTAATAACAACAACAAAAAAATCATAGCCAACTCCCCAAAACAAAATTTAGCAGCAGCATGACAAAAATACAAGAAATTGAATATTTTTACCTAAAGAAGCTAAGTTTAAGCTACCCTCCAAATAAAACTGCTTAAAAATTATTGCATTGGACTCAGACAAAACTGCTGGATAGAACTGAGTGAATTACGTAAGTCTTTCCTTTCCCTCATCCTGTATAATAGGGGAGGGAGGTTAGAGAAAATTACAGAAAACTTAAATGTATGTATTCTCTTTCTGCATCTCGGTGTGGCATGAACAAATTTGCATCTCATTAAATCATTTAATTAAAATAACAATAATTCATTAGAATGTAAGCTCTTTGAAGGCAGGGATTTTATCTGAGCTGTTTTCACATGCCTCCCCAATACCGACAGTGCCTGGAGTGTTGTAAGTAGGTGCACAGGAATTTTTCCCGAGTCAACAAAAACCGAAAAAAAACCAGTAATGTTAATTTTATAAATAACAGTAGTAATAGCAACTATCATTTATTGAGCAACTAACATTAGGGAGATAGAATTAGAATTATCAGCACATGCTACTTCTCACCATGACAGCCAGGATTTAATTTCAATAGATAAACTGATATTCATGATACAGATTCTAACCCCAAATCCCTATGCCATGCTATTCACTTTAAATGAAGTCCAAGTACATTATTGTTTCAATCTATTTCAGGAACTCATTTCAACTTAATTAAAATTAAAGGCAATTTAAAATTCACTGCCCAAGTCATACTAGCCACATTTCAAGTCACCAGTCAATAGCCATAGGTGTCTGTGGCTACCATACTGATTGGCCAGTGTGCCTCTAAAAGCTAAACAATCCAACCTTGTATAACATTTGCATCAAACTTTTATTGGACAGCACTGACTAGAGTGCAAATGAAGCTTCCATCTATGTCTAAAGACCTTTCCAAAGCCTTCATCTTCTTTAAAATGTTAATGGTTGAGAGTGTTCCTTATACTTGTTTCAGTGGCTAAGAAAGGTGTAAGTTTATATTTGCTGACACTCATTTATAATTTCTTATGTATGTCTTTCTGTATTAAGGCCTAGGGATACTATATATTTGTTAATGCACATATTGATTTGATTTACCATATTAGGAGCCTAATGAATCCATAGACAGCCTTACTGGGAGGGAATACCATTATTTAACAGAGATTATTGATGTAATGGTGAATAAAATAAGGAGATTTGCTTCATCTTTTTTTCAGAGGCCTATGCTGAGTCAGTTGATTCGTTTCATCATGTATTTTAACATCCATGACACTGGAACCAAGAAAGACAATGTGAAAAACAAATTAATAGAACAGCTGCTGTGCAAAACTCTTATCTTCCAGGTGGGCTCCTTTTCAAAAACAAAACTTCTAAAAGTTAATATTTATTCATGATACAAGAATCCTCAATAAAATACTAGGCAAAGTAAATTCAAATGTGTTTAAAAAATTATTCACCATGATCAAGTGGAATTCATCCCAGGGATGCAAGGATAATTCAATATATGCAAATCGATAAATAACAGAACCAAGAACATAAACCATATGATCATTTCAATTGATGCTAGAAAAGCATTTGATAAAATTCAACATCCCTTTATGTTAAAACCATAAAGAACTGGGCATAGAAAGAACACACCTCAAAATAATAAGGGCCATATATGACAAACCCACAGCCACCATTACACTGGACAGGGAAAAATTAAAAGCCTTTCCTCCAAGATCTGGAACAAGACAAGAATATCCACTTTTACCACTTTTATTCAACACAGTACTGAAAGTTCTGGCCAGAGCAATTAGGCAAGAGAAAGAAGTAAAGGGCACCCAAATTGGAAAGGAAGAAGTCAAATTAGACTTGTATGCAGATGACATAATCTTATATTTTAAAAAATCTAAAGGCTCCACCAAAAAACTGTTAGACCTGATAAATGAATTCAGTAAAGTTACAGGATACAAAATTAACGTACAAAAATCAGTATTATTTAGATATGCCAACAGCAAACACTCTGAAAGAAATTACAAAAGCAATCCCATTTACAGTAGCTGCAAAGAATATAAAATACCTAGAAATAAATTTAACCAAAGATGTGAAATATCTGTATAAAGAAAACTATTAAAATACTTCAAAGAAATTGAAGACATGCAAAAAAGTGGAAAGATATTCCATGCTCATAGATTGGATTATTGTTAAAATGAGACTAAACAAAGCAGTGTACAATTCAATGCAATCCCTAACAAAATATGAGTTACATTCTCCATAGAAATAAAAAATTCTAAAATTTGTATAGAAACATAAAAGACCTCAAATAGTCAAAGCAATGCGGATCAAAAAGAAGTTGGAGGCATTATACTGTCATACTTCAAAATATACTACAAAGCTATAGTAACCAAAATAGCATGGTATTGACATAAAAGCAGATCAATAGAACAGAATAGAGAATCCAGATATAAAGCTACACTTTTACAGCCAAGTTAGTTTTGACAAAAGTGCCAAGTACATACAATGGGAAAGATCAATCTCTTCAATAAATGGTGCTGGGAAAATTGAATAACCAAATGTAGCAGAATGAAACTAGACCCCTATCTCTCACCATACACAAAAAATCAAATAAAAATGGATTAAAGACTTAAATCTAAGACCTAAACTATGAAACTCCTAGAAGAAATTTTTGGGGAAATGCTTCAGGACATTGGTCTGGGCAAAGCTTTTTTGTGAAAAACCTTAAAAGCACAAGTAACCAAAGCAAAAAATAGACAAATGGGATTTAGATCAAACTAAAAAAGTTCTGCATAACAAAGGAAACAAACTGAAGAGACAACACATTGAATGAGAGAAAATATTTGCAAACTATCCACACGACAAGGGATTAATAACCAGAATAAAGAGCCCAAACAACTCAGAATACTTACAAATGGCCATGGGGTATATGAAAAAATGCTTAATATCACTAATCATCTGAAAAATGCAAGTCAAAACCACAGTGAGATACCCATCTCACCCCAGTTAACATGGTTTTTATCAAAAAGTCTGGAAATAACAGATGCTGGCAAGGATGTGGAGAAAGGGGAACCCGTGTACACTGTTGATGGGAATGTAAATTAGTACAGCCACTACAGAAAACTGTACGGAGGTTCCTCACAAAGCTAAAAATAAAACTACCATATGAACTAGCAATTCTACTGATGGTACACATCCAAAAGAAAAATAATCAATATAGCAAAGAAATATCTCTACTGCAATGTTTATTGCAGCATGATTCACAAGAGTTAAAATGTGAAATCAACTTAAGTGACTATCAGTAGATGAATAGATAAAAAGAAAGTACAGCATATATACACAATGGAATATTATTCAGCCACAAAAGGAAGGAAATCTTGTCACTTGCAGCAACACAAATGGAACTGGGAGTTATTATATGAAGTGAAATAAATCAGGCACAGAAAGACAAATATCACATGTTCTCACTCATATGTGAGAGCTCAAAGAGTGGATTTCATGAAGACAGAGAGTAGATTGGTGGTGACAAGAGGCCAGGAAGGGTAGTGGGGAAGGTAGGCTGAAGACAGGTTGATTAGTGAGTGCAAATACTCAGACAGAAGAAAGGACATCCGGTGTTCAATAGATCCATAGGCTGACTACAGTTAACATTAATCCATTATACATTTCAAAATAGCTAGAAGAGAATAACTCAAATGTTCTTAAAGAAAAATAAATATTTAAGGTGACAGGTAACCAAATTACCCTGATTTGATTATACACATGTATCAAATTATCACATGTAGCCCAAAAATATGTATATCTATTATGCATCAATATAAACAATAATATAAATATTTATTCATAATACTGAGAATATACCGATGCTTGTCATGGAATCACAAAATTTTGCTTAACCTCAACATAGAAGGATTATGGGATAAAATTTTGTATTTTATACACCACATAGCCAGCCCATACCAAGCCCAAGTTATGATAATAAAAATGTTGATTATCCTTACTGTTCCAGAAAGCTGAAGCCACTGCTCTGATCATGTAATCACCTCCTTTGTCAGTAGTTTTAAAGCAGCTATGTGCTGCCATTTTTTTAGAAACCTACCAATGTATCTTCTAAAACACCACTTTAAAAAACAAAAACAAAAACAAAAAAACAAAAAAAACAGCTTTGGCACTTAAAGAGTAAGCTTTAAAAATGTAGAAATATCATTACAAGTAATACTTCACAATATCAGATAAATAAGGAATGACTGGTATTGGTCTACTAGAGTTAAAACACTGTTATCCTAAATCTTTTACTAAAATTGTGTCTATCTTCAAAAACTTCTAAGGATAACTATTATTCAAAACACTACATACAGGATTTTGCTTCTCATGTTTTCCCTTCAAATAACATCAATCTAGAGTCCAAACATCAGAGGAAAAGTAAATAGCTAAGAATTAAATGACTAACCTCCTAGCCTCAGCTTCCTTATCTGTTGAATAAGAATAATAATGGTATCCATTTCATAGATTTGTTTTGAAAACTAAATGATATAATGCATGGAGACAATTGAGATGGTACTTAACACATTATAAGCCTTCAATAGATGTCATTAGAAATATCATTTATATGATCTCACCTGTTAGGCTCTGATTATCTTTGCCACATTTAAAATGATATCCATGTCTCCTGTACTGCATATAACCTGATAAGAAAGTACATTGGAACACTAGAACGATGATACTGGGAGCACCAAGATGAAGAACTAGCACCGGGGTGAGCAGTTAGTTGAAAGGAGAACAGTTGTAACTGATGAGCTGTCTCATTAGAGAAAATAGTCTAAGCATCAAGTAGAAAGTTATTCAATTGACATGAAAGTCAACAAGCTCCTTAGAAGTCTTTCTATTCTCGTGACTTGGAATTTAGAGTAGGTAAAACAGCAGTCTTTAAATCAAGCAGTCGGAAATGTAAGTTTATGAACTAGAATTACTCCATGACAAAGTATTCATGAAGAATGAGGAAAATACATTTTACACAATGCTGTATTTTTTTTTTTTCCAATTAAAAGGACTATCCTTTAGGTCTTCTCTGAGTACTAAAATGAAGTGTCTTTCTTGTGCTACAGGTGATAGCCAAGGGTGTGTGTGTGTGTTTACATGACTCGGTGGAATTTATTTTAATTAGCAACTGTTGATCTGATACATTTTCTGGTCTTTGACATTAAAAGTCCAGTTAACTACACCATTATCAATATCCAATCTTATAAATATAAAGGACACACAGAGTAGACTCCCCAGTACAGACTAATTATAAAGATAGAATTGTCTTCTTGTCTAGTTATCTTAAAATGTCTGTGGATGGCATCACAATCCAGAGGAAGCTGAAATACTCGTGGTGGTTTCGTTCTCACCACTACAAACAGCTATACCTACATCTTAAACTTTCTTAGAAAATAAACGTTCTTTGCTTTGCTGATTGCCTAAAAGATTGAGAATTCCTTCTAAATCAGCAGTGGGTAAGCTACAGCCACAGGCCAAATCTGACTCACTGTTGCTTTGATAAAGTCTAATTGAAACACAGCTTCAGCCGTTCAGTTATCTGTTGTCTGTGGCTACTTTGCCTACAAAAACAAAGTTGAGTCATTTAATCAGAGACCTTATAGCCCACACAGCTACTGGTCCTTTATAGAAAGTTTGCTGACTCCCGTTTTAGGTGATCATTTCTTCTTTTCTTTTTTTTTCCGTTAAAATTAGGTCATGGTACATAGTGTCCCGTCCAATCTAAGATTAAACTGACAGCTCTGAGCATTTTTGTAGTAGTAGAGCTCTTTACACAGAAAGTTTGATGGAGAAGGAAATACATAGCTAAAAGTATATTTAACAATGAAACTGTAATGGTCTAAATGGACAACGCCACTCTCTGAGGAAACATCTTCTCCACGTCTCCTATTATCCAAAGCTCTGAAGCAGAACTTCCTGCCTCATTGCAGTCATTGGGAATTACACAGAAGGCTTGGTGAGGAAATAGTAATTGAAATTCCACACACTGTCTAGCTCTCTTCTCCTTCTTAAAACAAAATTAGTTGGCAATTTGATGTATTGAGAAAGACATAAGTATCTAAGCTCTGGTATGGTGAAATGAGATGGCACATAAATAAAAGAGACAGAGTAACCTTACATAAAATTATACAGAGATTGAACTCAACACCTGAAAGGTGGACAAGTTATAGAAAAACAATGGCTGGCCTAGAAAGATTTGTGGCTCTTGTACAATCGAAATGTCACTTCTGGAAAATAAGCTGTTACTGACATCATTACTATTATTTAACAACAATAACAACAGCAGTGTCATGAGGCACTGTGGCTCATAATAATGCCCCTCACAGAGCATTTAGATGGTGCTTTCTTTATGCTAGGCACTAGGCTAAGCTTTTCGCTGATTTCGGTAACAACTGTATAGGGAAGGTACTTTTGCTATATTCTTTTTATAGTTAAGAAAAGAGATTGAGAGGGAAATAAACATGCATAAACATCTGACAAATACAAATACTTCTACATTTATGTAATATTTATATACATAGATTTATACAACTTCAGAAACTTTACCATTTATTCAAAATTTTGCGAATAATTCTAAATGAATATTGTATCAGAATTACAAATCACAATTTTTCTATCCTGTGCCTGGCAGGTAACTTGATTGTAGAAAGTCTCACTCTAAGGAAAAAAAAACATGACCAAATATACCTAAAATTACCCAGAAAAGTACTTAGCACATAGAAGGTATTCAATAAATGTGAATTGATTGATATGTATCTGAAAGAACCCTTGTGGTAGACAGAGTAATGACCTCTCATTTGTATGTGTTTCCTTGCATCCAAGTCTGTTTGTAGTCTACCCACTCACACTGACTCTGGGCTTAGTCACATGACTTGTTTCAGCCAATGGTTCAATAGCAATTGTAAGGCAGAAACTTAAATATTTGCACATTGGGACTTGCCCTGTCTTCCTGTCTT
This sequence comes from Macaca mulatta, assembly GCF_049350105.2. Classification (NCBI taxonomy): domain Eukaryota; kingdom Metazoa; phylum Chordata; class Mammalia; order Primates; family Cercopithecidae; genus Macaca; species Macaca mulatta. The sequence continues at coordinate 23,508,183 of NC_133407.1, forward strand.
TAGAACCCCTTGAACCCTATGAGCAAGTCTGGGTTAGCCTATGGGAGAATGAGAGAGATGTTACCCATTTACCCATAATGCCATAGCCACCTACCAGATATGTGAGGCCATAAGGGACTGACCAACCCCTAGGTCACCTGTCAATTGTCCACAGAAACAAGAGGTACTCCAGCTAAAATCAGCCCAACTGATCCCAGCCGAGAACTGTCCAGCAGAATCATGAGCTAAATAAATGGTTATTTTAATGATTAACCACCACTAATTTCTAAGGTGGTTTATTACATGGCAAAGTTAACTGATTCTCTAACCCCAAAAGAAAAGTATGTTATTTTAGTCATGGGAAACAAGAGAACTATAGTCTTAGCAAAAGAATGAAGATCTTTTACCCAGTCATTACAGGGACCATGGCTTCAGGGAGCCCTTTAAAACTGATTTATGTAGTAGAGATATAAAGACAACTAGTCACTTTGGACAATGTGGTAGATGGCATTAGATTTACACATATTTAGGTAGCACATCCTTAATTGTCTACTTTACTATCCATCTTTGGCCCTCAAGTAGATGGTTATTTTCAAGAATTATAATACTTTAACTGGCTGATGCTCCAAACACAGCTTCTTCCTTTCGATGCACTAGGAAAAAAACCAAACCAAACAAAAAAGACACCAAAGCTCCAAAGAGCTATTATAATTGTTTTACAGTTTCATTAGAAAACATCCTGTCTGTTATGCTTGCTTCCGGAAACTCTAATGATAATAGTGTTTGTTGCTACTGCTTAATTCCCCCTTAGGGTGTCTGCCTTTTACAGTTACAATTACAATTGGAAAGTCATTCAACCACATGTTCACATCAATTTATCCATTAATTTATTTGACCTGTTAATCCATTAGTTACTCATCCAATAATCCAATAAACTGCTTAAAATAATGTTTGCAGTCTCTAGTGTGGGATGCCTTTGGGTCAAAGATGACGAATCCAAATTATTAATGATGAAGCTGTTTTATTCATTTTGGAAACTTTGATAGTGCTATAAAGCAAACTGTGAATGCCTTCTTAATTACATGACTGCAGAGCAGTTCATAAAGGGCAGTGGTAGGGTAATAACTCATTCCTAGGCTCTTACTATCACTCAACCAGTTCATTCTCTATCCTGGCAAATCTGCTGAAAGATGCATGCATGTGGGAGAAACACTCTACTTGATACTATCGGAGACAAAGTGGGAAGGAACGAACTAGATTCTACTCCTAGAAGTTGACCATCTGAGTTGAGGAGACAAATTTACAAAACAACTACTTAGAATTTGCGTGGATAGTGAAGAAATACAACGCTAATGGAAACAGAGGCTTAGGCAAACATAGGCAGCCTTGAGAGAGAATCTGGCTTCTACTGCAAGGTCATAAGCTCAAATCTTACAGGAGACAGATGCTTTCAGGGAATGAATCTAGCTGAAGGAAGAAAAGCAAATGGGAGTGATATCAACTGTGACCAACCAGAAGCTTATCTCCTGTCAAAGTAATGGCCACAAGGCAGCTCTGGCCATTACTATGGAAGCCCATGATCTTCTGATTTTTCAAGATAATATGGAAATTTCTATGTGAAATTGTTGACTTTTGAAGTCTATGTATCTAATTCAAAACAGTAAATAAATCTACACAAAGTAAATGAAAGACATGGACACATTTAATTTTGCATATGGGCATCTGGCTTGTGACTTCCATGATAGAAAGCATTCCAGGATGAGCCAAGTATGCGAAATTAAAATGTATGGTGAATTCAGGGCGGGGTGTGTGCTTCAATACAGTCAAAACGTGTAGGACTTTATTAATTGATATAATGATCACCTATAATGATCACCTATAATGATCACCTGAATGATTTTAACATAGTACAGTTATCTATAGAATATTTTAAGAATTCATGCTGATCACCAGAAAGATAAAAATTTAATGTGAATCTTGTTGTTGTTGTTCTTTAAAGTGGGTGAGCCCATACTTTGGACAACCCTGGTCTGTTAAACATCTGTCCAATGTCTTCACTGTTCTGCTTCTTGTTAGAGACTTCGGGGCCGTGGGGGAGATGAATGTAAACCAAGGTCAGACACAGATGATGGTAGAAATGACCTTTGACATTCCTGTACTTAATCAGACCAAGGAGTGTGCTAAGAAAAACACACACTGAGGTGTGGAAACCATAAAATATCACCAGGGAAATGAGAGAGAAGGGTTGGTTTGAAATGTAAGCCACCTGCTGATATTGTACAAGTGATAGTAAGACACAGATAGGAATAGAAATCCCCAAGTGTTAAACCAATACTCACCTCACCTCCTTTCATTTGTTAAAATTGTTTCTTTTAAGTAATTAAGTATTAATCTCCTACAACTCCCACATCCCAGGCATCATCAACCTCACCCTTGGGCTGATCTAACAGTCTCTTTTACCTCCCCCTCCTTCTGGTTTCCCAAATTCCAGTAATAGTTACATGTCCACTCTCTCCTTTGGAATGTCTCTACAATTAAGTATTAAAAATGCCAAAGGTCAGTGCCAAAGAAAAATAATTTAACAAGCTAAAATAACAACAACAACAACAAAAAGATTCAAAGATAAAGGTGCCTCTTTAGTTGCATTTCTAAACTTTCTGAATATGTTTCCCAACTTATTTGCTTTAATAAGGCTAACCAGGCCAATGAGACTTTCTATGTAAACCTGCGTGTTTTTTCTAATACAAAAATTAGATGTGCACAAAAAATGTAACACTAATACCACATTACTTTTCTTCAGTGTTTTGCAATGACAAATTCTTTCACAATTATCCTGTATTCCTTACAAGAAGAGTATGACGTACCGTTTTTTTCTGGAGGGTCGGGGGGATGAGGAAACTGGGGTTCAGCTAAAGCAACATTTCCAATAAAAGTGACAGAATCATAAGACTATCATAGTAATGAATGGATTTGAGGTTTGACTATGCAGCAGGCATCCTCTAAACATTTCATGTGTATTATTTCATTTAATCCTTAGAACTGTGTGAGGCAGATACTACATTTTTCTGTATTTTATAGCTGGCAAAACAGGACAGAGGAGTAACTTGATGAAGGTCATCCAGCAACCTTTAGGGTAGTATTGGAATGTAAATGAACAATCTGGCCTGGAGTCCATGAGCCTCATGGTCATAAAACATCACCTCTCCATTATGAAAACCCTGGTTCTCTGATTCCAAATCTATTCTTCTTTTAGCTTTACCCTGATTGTTTTACTCATAAACCTGGAAGACAAAGCCTACCTACTTTTTCCATAGACTGAGAGTCAGTCATCAGCCTTCCTCAAAATGACCTCAATTAATGTATTTCTGGTTTCAAATATTTTGACATTTTTTGTTCTGCTTTGGCATGACCACTCTATTCCAGGATTTGGAAATTCCATACATTTATTTTTATACTCTCCTAGGCACCCAGATGGATACAAAATACTTGACAAAAATACATTCAACACAAGAAATTAAGTGGGGAAAAAATGAGAACTCCACACATGTTGATGTCATGAGATCTTGTGCCCTTAACCGGAAGTGAACCTGGTAAACATGGCTCTAAAATTTCTAGCACCCAATGTAGAAAGGATAATCGATTACATGGGCTAGTGTTTCTGTAAATCTAGAACTTAGTTCCAGTTCTGTCTTTAGAATCAAAGCAATTCATCTTCATAGTATCTTTGGTTGCCAATACTTTTAATCACTATGTATAGTTCATAGATGAGACCAGTACAAATGAGTTTCTTCCTATGTGATGTGAATTAAGAAACCTATCCACAAATATCTTTCCCACCAGCCTGAGGGTACCCAATAGCCCTGCTATTAGATAACTCCCTTGAGGGAGAACATAAAGGAGGGGCATCGCCTTTAGGGGACATCAATAAGCATGTGCAGAATGCCTGGCAAGGAGACAATTGCTCAGGTACATTTCTACATATCTGTGAAACATACCTCTGCACTGAAAAATCATCAGATTAGTCAATGGTTACTCCCAACTTCATTGGCTTATAGGTACCAACTTGTGGACAGGGCATGCATAAGCATCAACATATACCCCAAACCATCTAAATCTCTGCCTGTATGTGTACACAATAATTGTACACCAGCTATTCTCAATCATGGGCGTGCTTTCAGGATCTAAAGTTTTCTGAATGTTAAAAGGGTTAGAATATAAAATGAAGAGTGGTGGGTTGATTAAAATGTTCTCTTAGGCAACCAGGTTTTGAAAAGACAAATCAATGGTTTATGCTAGAGGCCAATATCAATAGTATTACAAAGCTAATGCTTCATGTGATATATACAGGAAAAAAAAAAAAGAGGCTATTTCTCTCTTAATGAGGGTTAGCAATGAACAGATTCCTATTTAATTTGTAAATCAAATTTGTAAATTTGATTTGTACATTCCTACAAAATACCAATTCCTATAGGCGTAGCCTTTATATAACCAAATTAGCAGAAAACATTTCCAACAATGCTAACCTTACTTTTTATACACAAAATAGGGCTGGTTATACCTTATACAGTATATGGGGTGGGGGGTGGAAATCAACATTTTGTAGTTCAGTAAAATCTCAACTTGAAAAGACTTTGGCAATCAAAACAGAAGGAAAACAAGGAGAATGAAAAACAATGATCAAATACTGAGAAATTCTGTGTCCCTTTTGTTCTGTTCTGGCATCATTTGTCAGGTATGGAAGCCCTCTGCTGGTCAAGATTATATACAAGGCGATTCACTAAAACTCTGGAAAAGGCTTTTAAAAAAGGGAAGGTAAAGAATTTTTTTCTCCCAATATGCAGTTGAACTTGTCTCTGAAATTTCTTTTAAAGATTAATCAAATATTGATTGCACCTAAGTAAGTTGTTTTCAGAAAAGAAGACACTTATTCTAGGTTCCTAGTTGTATTACATATTTTCTCACAGGTGCATTCCTGTGACTGAAAGCATGAACTCTACACTCTGCCAGAGACCCTCGGCCCACACTGCCTTGTTCCTCTCCACTTAGTGCTTAGGAAACGTGCCTCGTCTGTGTGACTGGTGAGCTTTAGCCAGGTTTCTTGAATTCTCCAAGTCCAGTAGGTTTTTCAGGATTTGGAGAATTTATTTCTAAAAGTTATTCTGCTTCCTGAATTTGGGTTATTAAGCAAATAATAGCCATAATGTAATGGAAAATAATCTCATTTTCAGGGGAGGCAAGTGTAAGACCAAAGCAAGCACGAGAAGGCAAACTAGATCAAGAGGCCATGAGCGTGACAACAAGGAGGGGAAGCCATTAGGCCCTAATGCTTTAGCTATAGCACAGCTGACCAAGGACAAAAATAGATGTGTTTCCAGTGTCTTGCCTCTGTGAGAGCGTTTCCAATTAACTCACTGGCATTTATATCAATGCACTCCTTTGCTTGATGTTGCAAAGGAACTTGCCCAGAGCTTACCCCATTTCAAACAGCCAAGGGGCCAAGGACAGATTAACCATGCCCTGTGGATCAATATGTAACTTGCTTTTAAAAAAGAAAGATCGTCATCAACACCAAATCAGTTTAAAAACTGGAAACAATATCAAGAACAAATCCTCAGACATTTGAAGAGAAGTCCTCCACGTTTATGGTTCATCAGGAGGCACAAATCACTTCTGTAGAACAAAAAGGAATAAACAGTTAAGATTATAGGGATCCATAGGCAGGCTGAAGGGATTAAATTATGGATGGACAACTTCTGCAAAGTATTTAACCGGTCTGTATCAGTTCCTCATCTGTAAAATGGGGATGATAATAATGGAATCTACCTTAAAAAGCAGCTAAGAGGATTACGTGAGTTAACACATAAAAATGGGCATAAAAGGGTGTGTGACACATGATAGTACTCATTGATACCATTTAGCGCAGCAGCCCCCAACCTTTTTGGGAGCAGAGACTGCTTTCGTGGATTTAGGATGAAACTGTTCCACCTCAGATCATCAGGCATTAGTTAGATTCTCATAAGGACATGTAACCTAGATCCCTTCCACGTGCAGTTCATGACGGGGTTCATGGTCCTATGAGAATCGAATGCCACCACTGATCTATCTGACAGGAGGTGGAGCTGAGGCAGTAATGCTGGCTTGCTTGCTGCTTAACTCCTGCTGCACAGCCTCGTTCCTAACAGGCCGTGGACTGGTATCGGTCTGTGGCCCAGGGATTGGGAACCTCTGATTTAGTGTAGTAGTTTTTAAGCCAGAGTGGTTTTGCTCTCAGAAAATATTCAGCAGTGCCTAGAGACATATCTGATTGTCAGGACTGAGGGTTGATGCTGGCATCTAATGAGTAGAGGACAGGAATGTTACTAAATATCCTACAAGGCATGGGCAGCCCGCAGCAATCAAGAATTATCTGGCCCAAAATGTCAACAGTGCCAAGGTTGAGACACCCTGATCTTTCGAAGGATATTCTTTAAAAGACACCCAAAGGGAACACTAAGGTTTTTATGGCTATTTTTCTCACATACACACTTATAAGAAAACCAAAATGCTTTGTTTCTGTAGACATTAAGTACAGGGTGTTCTCAAGCCTAGATTAAATGGAGATAAACCAAATTAATCCATTTTAGTCATCAGCTTTGCTGATTGTCCAGTGGTGTTTTGGAGCCTCAGTTTCCTATAACATTAATTCCCTGTTCTGAGTTGATCCATCACTTCCAATATTCTGAGATAGCTCGATCCTCAGAACTCCATGCCCCGCCCTCCCTCCCCACAGTGTGGCAAGGTTCACTGAATTCATCTGTCTGAACAACCTGGAAAGTCTCAAATGATTCGTTCCATAGATAAAGAGTTATTACCATTATTAGTAGAGGATTGCTTGATCTAAAAAAATTAATTCCGCTTTTACAAACTCTCTCAGATACAGAGAACAGCCAATTGTAATGTGATTTATCAATTTCAGCATCAGTTAATATCCATGAAACTGAGTGATGAAGCCGTTAGTCTGTTAGGGAGATTTCAGTGAGAACGTGAATGTTATTTCCAGTTATTCATTGCACAATATTTGCATATTTATTCTTGGTCTGGAAAAAGGTGGAAAAATTAGAGCTACTGTATAACTATTCTAGCAGGGTACCTGGCACAGTAGATGTTCAATAAATATTTATTTTTTTAATTGAACAACAGAAACTCTTTGGTGTCTCAACTAAAATTTGCAATTGAATTCTAGATTCCTGTTTATCATTAATTATAATAGCAAAGTAACTTATAATGACAGAACAGGTTTTTTAGTTTTCAAAAATGCTTTCTCAAGTCTCTTATTTAATAGTTTTATCAAAACAGATTGCATTAAATAAATTTGACAAATAAGAAAATAGACTTGAGAGGTAAATTCCTACCCCCTGCCAGTCCCTCTCACAGGCCCGCCACTAGTTACCGTCAAGATTTCACAAAATGTTCTTTTCCATTCTGTCATTCCTAGTCATTGTTCCCAATCCTACCAGACATTTTTATGTTGATGTCAAGATACACTCTGCCTAAAAATCATATATTCTAAGATTTATTTTTTTAAAAAAAGGAAAGTATCAATGTGACACACCAAAGTTAAAAAAAAAAATCCAAAGGTCCAATTCTCAACTGGCAATTACAATTTTCTATTCCTTTACACAACGTATGATTGTAGCTACCTTGCCAGGTGTTAAATCATTCCACATTCACTGCATTTTATTTTGGTTTTGTTTTAATCAGAAGGAATAGATCACATATTTCAATTTAGCATACCTGGAGGGTGTCCACAATTTTCCATTTTCCACATTGTCTCTTGTCACCACCTCCTCTACCTTACTCTGCCTCTGAGCCCAAGTGTGCATACAAAGATGTGAGTACCCACAGGCACACACTCACACAAACTGGCGGGATGTCTGCTCAACTGAAAAGATGAGCCCATTATAGGTTGGGAGAAAATATTTTCAGGGAGATTTTCTTTTCCTAGGAAACAAAATGTTTCTCCCAGGAACACATCTCAACATTTATAAAAGTCATCGTGCTGCATAACTTACTTTAGCAGGTAATACATAGATATAGTCATAGAATACACCAATTTCATAAGATATATTATCAAATAGCATTTTAAAGGCAATCATCTGATATTCAAAGATGTGTGCCCTAAAAACTCCAATTTAAGTACTAGAGGAGATTTTCCTCAAAATATAAGGCCATAATCCCATTATAACTATCAGGAGGTAGAACCTGAAAGGGAAGGAACATTGTAGGAGAAACTAGAAGAGCAGGAGGTCTCCACATGTTCAGTTCCATCTTTTCCCGTGATGTGATTTATTGATAGTTCATTCTTTGTACCGCTTCTTTCCAGGATTAGCCACTGTCTTGGGATTGGATGGACTGGAACCCAAATCCTAAATCCAACAATTAACTGAGAGATCTTGAATAAGTCTCCAAGCTTCTCTGAATCAACCATATCTTAAAATGTAAAGATAATAATGCCAATTTCCTAGGGTTCTTGTGGACATTAAATAAGATCACTATAAACAAAGGGCTTAGATTAGGTGCTTCTCTTTCCCATCTCATTCCCCTTGTTCTTTGCTTGTAGTCTCCCTCCCCCTTTCTTTTTCGTTGAACATAAAGGAAAGATCTCATTGTCAATTATCCTCTGGCTTTTCATTTTGTTTTAATCTCAGCCACATGTGATAGGGCCAGGAGGCAGAGAAATTCTAGACAGAAAAGGGCAGTGTCCCTGGCAAGGGACCCACTCTCAAGCCTGGAACCTCAGCCCAATGTGAGAACTTTACATCCCCATCTTCCCACTAGAATGCTGCCTTTTCCAAAACTACTCCTGGCCTACCCTGCCCCACTCTGTCCTATAACCATAAAAACCCCATGTTCCACTGGTAGAAAGCAAAGAAGGGGAGAAGAGAAGCAGCAGCTGAATGTTGGAGAGATGTTTGACTCCAGAGGGATGGCTTGATGGTAGGACTTCAGGGGAAGAATACCTTCCTGCTCCATCCCCTTTCCAGCTCCCCTTCTCACTGAGAGCCACTTCCATCGGCAATCAAATCCTCTGCATTGACCACCCTTCAATTCATTCATGTGACCTGATTTTTCCTGGACACAGAACAAGAGCTCAGGGGCTATATGTGCAGATGTGAAAGGCTGTCACACTGACCCTCTGCCCTTGCTGGCGGAGAGCAACTGCCTCACATAAAAAGGCAGAGGACCCACTCAGCTGTTTACCACTTAAGCTGTCCATGGAGGCCGAAGCTAAAAGAGCGTACTGTAATGCATGCCCTCTGGGGCTTCAGGAGTTGCTGGTACTCCCCCTCCAGAAGCTACTGTGGGGCCTGCACCCAGTTTTGCTCCTGCTGATGCTCAGAAGCACTTGCCCTGGCTCCTGCACCAGCTCACCTGTGTGATCCCCCTCCCACAAGGGATTGAGGGCTGCGGGCTGAGTAAGCAAAGCACCCCTGTCCTGAGGCCCATGAAGCAGTCAGGGAAAATTTCCCATTTCACATGTTTGACTTAAAATACTGCTAGAAAAGACATGAAAAATCTCAAGTGCAAATCTAAGACAGGGGCTATGTTTTCATATTGTTTTCATGGCCAAAGACTTATCTCATCAGACATCAAGAAACATCTGATTAACAAATCTAAAATTTTACAAACTCCAGGACTCTATAACTTCTATTTAATTAAACACATGCTTTCGTTCTCCGCTTCTGAGTGGTCACCTCCGTGAGGTTTACCCCTCATTATGTGCAAAGTAGCGCTGCCTACAGTCAGCCTGAAAGAAAGCACAGATCAACTCCTAACCAGTGAATGAAAAGGAAAAAGTGAGACCTAAAGAGAGCAGCATACATTTCTAAAAACCAGGGTGTGAGAGAATTTTAATGACTCTGTTTGTTTTAATTAAATTGCCTTTATACTTGCTTTGGCAGACATCTGGGAACCAAATGACTAATTAAGAACAGAGAGAACAGTTTTCTCCTTGCCTTTATTAGAGGGCATATAAGGAGAATGAGTTTTGAGTAAACTATTAATTCTAAAGTTCACTGAGTGTTCCATGATAGCTCAAAAAAAAAAAAAAAAAAAACCCTGAGCAGCTCAGGAAGCTTCAGGTACTTCCTCAGATTCTGTGTTTTTTTGTTTGTTTGTTTGTTTTGTTTTGTTTTTTTGAGACAGAGTCTCGCTCTGTCACCCAGGCTGGAGTGCAGTGGCCGGATCTCAGCTCACTGCAAGCTCCGACTCCCGGGTTTACGCCATTCTCCTGCCTCAGCCTCCGAGTAGCTGGGACTACAGGCACCCCCCACCATGCCCAGCTAGTTTTTTTTGTATTTTTTTAGTAGAGATGGGGTTTCACCGTGTTAGCCAGGATGGTCTCGATCTCCTGACCTCGTGATCTGCCTGTCTCGGCCTCCCAGATTCTGTGGTTTTTTAACACGTCCAACGCTTGAATGCCTCCCTGTTATCCTTTACTATGAGAGTTCAAAAATGTAACTATCAAAAGCTGCTGAGCTAGGGCTCCAAGAGCCCTGTTGGAGTGTGTTGAACCTGGCTTATCTGGGTTCACAAGAGCCAGATGTTAAATTTTTAGGATTTCGGTGAGCAGGTTGTTAAACATAGGCACCAACAAAAATTATTATATTAACTTACAATCAAATTATGCTAAGACAAAGTCAATACATTCTCAAAACTCCTATTTGCTAACTGTTGGTCGTATTTTACTATTATCTTGGAGTTCTATACACCTGTTTTATCTGTGTGGTATAAATACTATATTATGAGAATGAGCACTGCTGTGATTATACTGGAGATACGATCACTTTTTGCCCTGCCTACCCACTCTTTTCTAAGGGGATTTAACTCTGCCTGCATCATAGGCAGCCACGTTTTATACTCTGACTGTACCTTTCTGAGAACTGGTTGGATGCAGATGAGGCCAAATTTGAGTAAGTCACCTGAAAATGCTAGTAATTGGCAAAGAACTTTGCTTGAAACCTCCAAATACTCAAAATGATAGGCTATTAGAGTTTTAAGGCTCAAAGCATCTGGATAACAAAGTTGATTTTTCAAATTCTGTAAATAATCATAGCTTTCCTGAGAACCATCTTTTCTTCTTCACAATTCTGGTTGTGTACACTGGATCTTTATCCTTGGTCACTCTCCCTAAAGAATAGTAAAGCAAACTGGGAGAACATTTGACGTCTTTCCACTTCCACAGACTGACAACTCTTATGGGCTGTGGTCAGCTAGGGGTCCAAGTAAGATCCCTCAATAATATTTATAAAATAATGATTTTTGTTAAAACTTGAAGGTCTGGTTTTACATTTCTGAGGGAAGGACAAAACAATACTTTGGGGGTCATTGTAGGTCTCGCGGTATCCTGAGAACGGCAAAGCAGTACTCTCTAGGCCGCTGTAATATATTTGGAAACAACTAGGGTTTCTGCATTGGATTCTTGGTGCTTTGTCCAGATTCCACTTCAGAAGTGAGGCACTCATTAGCCCTGCTGGAATGCTGTCTGCTCACAGCTCTTGGTGAAGGCCCTCTCTGGCAATTTCCCTCAGCAGAAGACAGTCACCTTGTTCAATATTACTCCTTCTCTCCAGGGGCAGCCAGCATGTAATAGCTGATTGGTATGAAATACAGAGATCCATCCCTTTGCCTCAGTTCTCAACCATTCAAAATAGCATCTCGACTCCATAACTCAGAGGGATTGGCCGATACCTGTACTAGCTGTTGCAACTGTATTGAATTCCTCCTCCTCTCTGGTCCAGCTTTCCTCATTCTCTTACAGGCATAGAACCCAAGGGAACTTTCCAATAACCTTCCTGTGTACAAATATCTAGCGGACAGTCTGTTTCCTGGGGAAGTTGACTTAAGTTCACTTCCTAAGCCTTTGTATGACCTGTGAACATGATCAGACACTACAATGTGAAGAAGATCCAATGCACCATCTTCATTAGACTTGAGACAAAGTTAAAGGTAATTTCATACATGTGGCCCTGTTTAGTCATTTTTGGCAAATAGTCAACACGTCTATGTATTACCTTCCCAGAGTAGTTTCAAGCCACAAACTGTGTCTGGGATTATAACGACAAGAGACACACAGCTTGAGGCCAGGTTTCAGATCCTGGTTTCAGAGCCAGGCAGAATTTGTTTGTACTTCACTAACCTTCAAAGTGTAAAAAACCAGCCCCAGCAACTCCAGACCATTGATACGTGAGTATTGTTCACGTGAGGGTGGTAACAAAGAGTTCAGTCACAAATCCAAAACAGCATTACTATTTGTTTAGTACATGGTATATATTAAGCTCTCTAAATAACATTCTCATTCGTGACATCTAACTTGTGATGAAGATATTATCATCCACATTTTACAAATGACAAAACTGAGACCTGGAAATATTTCTAATTATTATCTTCATTGTCCCCTTCTCTCATCCTCCTCAGAGTGAACTTCAATGTCTCTCTTGTTGAAGCAAAGAAAATGGTTACCCAAAACGTAGCACTTCAGTAGTCTTAGTACTTGGAAAATGGAAAGGCTCAGAAATGAGCCTCAGAACCAAGGTTTCTCTCTAACCCCGCTCTCCACCCCAACCCCTCCATTCAGAGATCACGGACTCTCTGAATTTCCTAATCTGACTAAGACAGCCTGAGTGCAATTGTTTTAAGACTCCCCTCCCTAGGAATTTCATCAAATAACCAAGAAAGATTCCAGATCAACCTCAAGAGAAGAGGAGACTGGCTGTCATCCCTATGCCCAAAGAGACATTTTACCTATTTTTCCGAGGGCAACACTAAGAGATCAGCCAGGGGACTTGATCTACATAGTAAGACCACCTTCATTCCTGTGCAGCTCCACTCCTTGCCTTACCTAAGGTCTGCCTCCCACCTCCAGGTACATTTGTTCTCCCTGATGAGTTGCTCTCCAAAAAAATTAACATCCCCAGCTCCCTTCCACCCCCTATGAAAAAGGGCATATAAGCTTGTGCACATTAGGGTAATCATTTTCCCTGGGATTCCACATAGAAATAAAATTTTACATGCCATGCCTTTTCTCCTATTAATCTGCCTTTTGTCAGGTGATTTTCAGCAAAGCCTTCGAGGACAAAGGGGAAGATTTCTCTTGGCCCCATGCTGTTGATATGGACAGGAGCTCCTGACAGCCAGGTAAAGGAGCCACACCCTTGTTGCAGGTCCTATGAGGGAGTCAAGGGAATTCTTTGATCTCATTCTTATCTTAGAACTGCTTCCTTTCTCCACTTTCCTTCAGCTTGGGGAAAGACCCCCAAATTCTACTATTAAATCCATTAGCAATAATGACTCTATCCCCTTCTCTCCATATCTATTGTCTCTCACACCTTTCCGTAATGTGGTGGACTTAGTCACTTGATTACAAGTCAATATCCCTGGGTTCTAGATTGATGGAATTGCCATTTATAAAACTTTGAGTAAATCACAAGTTCTTTGCACCCCAATTTTTAAATCTGTAAAATAAGGGGATTAAATTTATTCTATGCTTTCTCTAAAGATGACTCAGGGACCACATCTTGACTTCTGATTTTGTCGTAATTTCACATGTAGGACTCAGCTGCTGCTTAAGTCTGATTTTTTTCATGCTGTCAAGTTGCACTGCAGAGGAAATAATAGAATTCAGCCCCAATTCTTACCCACTAATTCTACAAAGTCCTTTCCTATTATCCATACCATTGGACACATGATGAATTTTGAGGTGGACTTTTCAAGATCCTACCTCACCATCATTTTATAAAACATGTATATGTATTGACTGAAATTGTCTATTGTTGTTTCAAGAATTGAGTGGCCTCACAATCTGGCAGGAGTGTTAGAATTTCTATAATTCCCAGAGGTACCTATAAAAAGAGCAGGAACAGAAAACAATGAGGCAGGAAAGTCAGACACATATGGGAAAAAAAAATAGGGAGAAACAGGAAAATAAGGAGAAAGAGAGAAACAAGTAAAAAGTAAGGAAAAGGACAAAGAGACAAAACTCATCTGAGTACTCAGAAAAGAAAATAAGAACAAACAAAGCTCAATTTATTGTAAAATAAAGAAATTCTAGTGGTCCTGTGTCTACCCTTTTCCCTCTAGCACTGGTCACATCCAAGCCTTTGAAGAAAGTTAACCTCCTGGACAAGAAGTAGGAGTTGAATGGGTACGGCACATCATAAATGTGATAAGAAAATGCTTTAGAAGAGTAGGGGAATGTATATGAGGTAAGAATAAAGAGAGTTCTATTTTTGATTTGACAGAAGAATTGTTTTTGAAAAAAAATCTGTAATTTCCTAGGCACAAAGGCCTCTTCTGACATATGAGATCATTTATCTACTATCTATTCAGTGTCTATCTATCATCTAGCTATCTATCATCCAGTTATCTCTATGGCAACGATAACCATTGCAGGTAGGTGTTTTGACACTCCAGAGCCAAGCTTTGAGTTCATGGGATCTGTCGCCTGAGGTGAACACAATGCAAGAAAGTGCTCTCAGTCCTTTCTTAAATGCACTCATGTTTCCAGAAGACTGCATTGCTCAGGGGTACTAAGTGAGGCCCTGGTTCTTTAAAGCAATTCTAACCAAGATGTTTCCATTTATTTTAGAAAATAAATCAGGTATAGATTGCTTTTTCAGGTTTTTGCTTCCTAATTTTCATTTCTTTTTCTTTTCTGATCTCCTTTTGAATATGCATTTCTTCCTCCCACCGTGCCTGCTGGCAAACTTCCAAGGATTTTTATCAAATGTTCTAGGGAGTGAATTACTCATTTTTGGTTATTTAAATGAAAGAGATGCATAATACCACTTCACATTCAAATTTCATGAAACCCTGCCCATGAACTCTTTTATCTACATGCATCTATATGCCCCCAAACCCCAGCTCCAGCTCACTATTAGCTTTCCCTAGAAGATATAACAGCTAAATGGAGTTCATTTAATACTAAACAAGCAAAGCGTTTTTGGCCACGAGTAGTTTCAATAGGCTATACTATATAAATATTCTTTCATACTTAGCATGCTTTGAGAGCTATGTTATGCCCTGACATTATGCAGCTTCTGATGCAAAAGAAAAAAAAACAGCAACCCTCCCCACACCCCCCACCCAAAAAAAAAAAAAAAAAAAAAAACCCCACCAGTTTTACTGTTGGGGGTTGTTACCTTTTAAGGTAACAACCTTAAATTCAACGAGTTACATAGACAATTTAGAGAAACTGAGAATTGGGTTTAATGTTTTTGTAATGAATCTATCAGGGAAAGGGAGAAAAAAAGAGGGTGGAGGAGATAATGGGAGAGCGAGAGCTTTGAAAAGCAGGTACACAAAGCAGCAGCAGTCTTCAGTAGCAATTAATTGGTTTAATGAATGTTTACTGAGCACCTGCTGTGCCAGGCACGGAGCTAGATAGAGACTGAGGGTGAGTAAAGCCCATGTGGTCTTTTCCTTCTAGGACTTGAAGGAGAGGCCATTTGAAGCAGACAAAGGGTTAAGTCATGTTAAGAAGTTAGCGCTGGAGTGCAGGTAGTGGGGGATGGGGGAGTGCCGTTAGCAGAGAGTACAATACATGTTAGTAAAGGAAAACCTAGAAAATAATTATTGAGAGGGTCAAAAACAAGTTTAAAATCTCAGATAATGTGTATTTCATTGGGTGGGGGGGTATAAAAGTTGGGGGTAAGCTCCTTCAATTAAATAAAAAGAAAGTATTTGTTAGACTACATCTCACTAATCATTAATTGTCTAAATTTAAACCACTGAAAAAACAAATGTTACTTTAAAAAAAAAAAAAAAAAAAAGAGAGAGACAGGGTCTCACTATGTTACCCAGACTGGCTTCGAACTCTTGGCTCAAAGGATCATTCCATCTTAGCCTCCCAAAGTGGTAGGATTATAGCATGAGCCACCACATCTAGCTGCAAATGTTACTTTCAAAAAAAGAAAAGTTATGGAGAAAGCTATTTTAGCTATTTGTGTCTAGCTGAACAGATAGTAAAAGAGTGTGATAATCACTCAAATACAGGGCAATTTGCAATGCACTGCATAGAGCAAGGGTGCATTATGTTTCCTATAATCCAAACTTGCAGAAACTATTCTCCACAAGAAAACAAAGGTGAGTCAAATCCCTCTTGGTGTTACCTGTAAGGTTAATCAATAAATTGTTTATCCTGAATATATTTGTGTCCAAAAAAGTGGGGATTAAATGACCAAAGGAGCAGCATCTCTCCTCTCGCATCTTGTGCCCCTTTCGGGGGTCATTGGCATTGGTTTCCTATTGACTAAATGATTTTTATTCTCTCAAGTATCTATAGACACATCTTTTGGACAAGTGTTCTAGAGTGAGTGTACCAGAGACGGGCCCCAGAGTCCCACAACGGATGCCTAGTAGAGGGATGTAAGACATTATTGATCTTATGTATCATCGGACCCAAAACTTTGTCACTAGGAACACCGATCTTATGACACTTCTCAGCAAGCATTTAACTAGTCATGTAATTCTCACAGATCCTAAGCACATCACTCTCAGGATTACAACACTCTTCCTCTGGAGTGTCCGATGCCCTAGGACACAGCCTAACTTGTCAGCACTGCACACGTGGCCTGTTCTCTGGCCATGGCTCCCTCCTCTCTCTGTGTTCTGGATGCACTGACTCACATCCAGTTCTTCAGACTACCATGATTTTCTTCCTCTGCACCGGATGTGTCTTCTACAAGGAGCCTCCTTTCTGCCTCCCCTCCTAGAGGTCTTGCCTACTTGTAACACCATGACTTGGAGCCTGGTTGGAAATGCGACCATCCTTCCTTGAGTGGTAAGTGCGTGCACATAAAGCCTTCTGTTGGATAAGCTTCTCTCCCTGCCTTGTCATCATAAAAGTCATTGAAAAGGTACTTTCAAAGCATTTTATCCAGAGGGAAGAAGTATTCCCATAGATCACTACTAGTTTGCCCTGTTCTTCTTGTCCTTCAGGTCTCCAATTCTCCCAATCCTGCAACTGGGCTTGGTGACACACAGAGAAACCCTCTTGAGACCATCTAGAAGTGTTGACCGGATTTCAGGGTGTCCCGCCACCATTGTTTGATTCAGCGGGGTGGAGGTATTTGCATTTCTATGCCAGGCATGTTGATGGTGCTGGCCCAGGGACCACACTTTGAAAAAATCACTGCTCTACATTATGCTTTATTTTTACTAGTTGGTGTGTTCAAGCTCTTATTTATATTATATTTATATAATATCCTCTCTTTCTCTTGCCAAATCACCTACCTTTTTTTTTTTTTTTTTTTTCCTTTTCCTGCTTCCTCTTCTCCTGCCTATGCCCTAGGTCTTCCAGTAACCCTGCTGGGTGTTGTTTAGCTGTGCTCATAGCAAACATGACAACAATTGTTCCCATCTCTGGCTCCGTTATGTTCACCTCTAAAATATCAGATGTAGCTGTGCATTCTGCCAGGCAAGCTAATCTGTGATATTTCAAATGCATTTCCTGGACCAGAAAAAACTAGCATATTTGAGCAAAGCTGTGTTCTGGATATATTAAAGTGTAAAAAACTGGCATGAAAATCAGGTCTCATGTAAACAGGAGATTATTATTACTTAGAATCCTATAATGTGCCCATCATATGGATCTCTAGGGCATTTGCAAACCCATTTTTACATAATTATGTGAAGAACATGTATTTTATATGAGATGGTGAAATTAAATACAAAATAGGGCATTTTGTAATGGCTGTAATGTTTTAAATGAAGAAATGAAACTGTTTCGAGACATATGTAGGAGAGAAAATTTATAGACGGCAGTTTTTAAGAGGCTCTATTAATTCTGAAGAAAACACAGAATGAAAATGAAATACCTAAAGAATAAAATGAGAGGTCTCCCATAAAAATCAGTCTTTGTGATTCAAGTGATTAGGCTTGCTTTCTCACAATGTGAATTTTACAAGGTGATACTCACCTACATTAACATTTCAATGGCACAATATTTTTGTTACACATTGTTGCAACTGCTATAATCTGCCTTTTCACTCTTCCCTCTGATCTTGGGTGTGATCTAAAGGTACAAAATATGACTGGCTGGTGAATCTGGTGTCAGTTTCCTTATCAGTGCCAACGTAGGCTAGTATTTATTTTTACCCAGTTGCCGGATATTGGAGGAAAAAGTAAAGGAACAAATCAAATTCATCTTGTGACCGTTCAGAAAGCAACCAATTGATAAACTAGCTTTTGGAATTAAAGAGTACTTTATCCTATCTCAGAGACTCTAGTGTAATGTCCAGCACAGAGGGGAATCCCAAGAATGCTAAGATCTGAATACATTTTAGATAGAATCGAAGGATTCAAGAAGTACATATTCTCACTTCAAAATTTCATAGTCACATTTTGTTTTCAATAGAATCAAAGGATTCAAGAAATATGTATTCTCGCTTCAAAATTTAATAGTCACTTTTTGTTTTCAGTTTTCTAATACAACATATATCCTTATAGGGAGCATAAAAATGTAAATGTGAAATCACATTACAAACTTTAAATTGCTATGAAGTGAGTTATTTTAACAATTTCCCTTTCCTCCTATTTGATCTTCGATTTTACCATGCACCCTCTTCCTAGTAGGTGAATTGAAGGTCTACCTACTTGCACAGTATGTTCAGGGGGGCAAGGGGGAAGATAGGATATCTTTTCCTATCTCAGAGGAGGTCCTTGGGCTGCCTACGTCAGTTCTGACCAGGAAAGATGTGTGTTTCTGTTACACTTTTTCCCATCTGCAACACAGCTGCAAGAGAATCATGACTGTTCACTCCTGGTCAGCAAACACTCCAACACCTGAGGTCACCGGCAGGGAATAGTTACACCCCTCTTTACAGTGGGAGTTATAATTGTTGCTTTGACATTGGAAAGCTCTGGTTCTAAAAGATGGTGAGAAGGAAGTGCAGTGAGGTTTCCCAAGTTGGTAGGCAGATGCTGACATGGGCCAAATGGTAACCAGGGCTGAGAAGACCCCAGTCTTTCAGCAGGAACGGAATATGTCCTGTGACCTTGCTCTGCAGAAGAGATTACTGCTGTAATGGTTCATTTATGTGCCACTGTAAAGGAACATCTAAGACTGTATAATTTATAAAGAAATTATAATTATCATGGTTCTGCAGGCTCTACAGGAAGCACAGTGCTGGCATCTGCTTCTGGTAGGGCCACAGGATGCTTCCAATCATGGCAGAAAGCAAAAGGGAACAGGCACGTCACACATGGCAAGAAGGAAAGCAAGAGAGGGCAAAGGGGGAGGTCCCTCCAGATCTCACATGAACTGAGTGAGAACTCATTCATCACCAAGAAGATAGTGCTAAACCCATTCATGAGGGATCTGCCCGCTTGATCCAATCCCCTCCCACCAGGCCCACCTCCAACATTTCGACATGAGATTCAGAGGGGACAGACATCCAAACCACTAAGACAGAGTTTCTCCATGGGGAATAGGTAGGGAAGGGATGGGCCATTAAATAACACTCAATCACAGCATAAGAATATCTTTACCTCTTCAATTGTCTTTCAGTCTGGATGAATAGAAGGTCTAGAGGTTTGCTAGCCTAAAAGAAAGGAACTTGATGGAAATGATGGGCAGAAACAAACATCTTTTTAGCTTCTATTTATCCACACTCTGTGTGGTCCACTTTCCACTTCTTGCAGGTGAAAAGAAAACAATATCACCTAGCTAGGAAATGGAGGATCTAGAACTTGAATCCAGAATTTCAGTCATATGTGTATTTCTTTTCCTGTATCTCCATCTGACCCCCCTCTGCCTGGACTTTTTCCATCCCCGTGGGCAGGGGGATGTGCTTCCTATACCTGGCCTTCCTCTAGTGGGTACACTGAGACTTCAGATCTTCAAGGCTGCCAGTGCTTTCTACTCAAAGACCCTTTCAACAGTCTGAAGTAATCTGAGCACAACTCCCCAAACCCCCTGGCCTGAGAGATGAGCCTTGAATCCTGGCCAGAAAAGGCTCATGTGATTATGTGTACTATGACAAAGACATTATCAAGTAGGTACTTGTCTAGACGGAGCAAAAAGAGTTGACAGACCTATATATGTTCTTTACATAGCCACTTTCTGAAAAAAAAAAAAAAATAGGTAACATCATTATCATTAGAGGCATGCACTACAAGCCTTGCCTTATTCTTAACCACCTTACTGAGGCACATCTTTTACAGATATGAAGAGAAAAAAATGATTCCAAATAATTGGGTCAGAGTCACACAAAGCTACTAAATGGCAGTGTTGAGACCTGATTGCAGTTCTATTTGACTTGAGAATCTGGTCTTCTCGGTATCCTTACCCGCGTTCCTCCCTTCTTTGCATACTATGGCTAAAGACCATGCTCTACTAGGGTAAGGAAACCAACCGTGCTACTGTTACCATACCAGACTGGATGGAGAATCTTTGACACATACCATTGTCACTGAAGGTCATCTGTACTTGTGAGCCTTTCTTCAGCTATAAAAATGTATCCCCATGGAGCACCATAAATAAAGATGTCCATGCTTCCACAAAGTGGAAGAAATGTTGGCTCACAGCCTGAGCCTTCCTTAGTCCAACTTCATGATTTACACATGTTCTACTTCTCAAAATGAAGCAACACTCCTCTGAACACATATAATATCCAAAATTCAATCTTGCGAATTACCTTTCCAATGTCCTGATAAACTCAGTCATTTTGCTATAAAATGCGCATCTGTAACACAAATTAACACGATAGAATTGGTAAACAGAGAAATGATGTCATCTTAAAGGAAGATATTATATAGGTTCATGTATGACTTTTCCCAGTACATTCATATTTTTCAGTAAGACACAGAAGATAAACACAAGATATTCTAGTACAGAAAGCTGTGGAAGAATGTACTCTATATAATTTGCCCATGTTTCTCCTCTTGGCTCAATGTAGACATATGTCTTGTCTTGGAAAGGCTTATCATATGCTTCTCCCCATTTAGTCTTATCTCTAACTCAGCAGCCTCAATCCTTCCATCAAATTACCTTCATTTTTATTAAAGGTCAAGTTTCCTATATATAATGCACTTTGATGAGAAATTTAGCAAGTCTTTTCAATGGCACTAATTTTTAATTAGGTTTATGCATGCTGAGATTCATGCCTATCTTTTGAGTGGTCTGTTTTTTCCATGAGCCTTGCTATTATTATTATTATTACTATTCTTATTATTAGAGACAGGGCCTCACTCTGTCACCCAGGCTGCAGCGCAGGGGCACTATCATTGCTCACTGCAGACTCAACCCTCCCGGCTCAAATGATCTTCCCACCTCAGTCTCCCAGGAGCTGGGACTACAGGTGTACCACACCTGGCTAAGTTTTATCTATTTTTTTGTAGAGACAGGATCTCACTATGTTGCCTAAGCTGGTCTGGAACTCCTGGGCTCAAGTAATCCTCCCGCCTCAGTCTCCCAAAATGCCAAGATTACCTGTGTGAGCCATCACACCCGACCAAGCCTTGCCAATGTTAATGTTTCATTTTTTAGAACTCTAGGTTTTTTTAAGAACACACACATTGTGTTATAGTAGAAACATCTGCATTATAAATAGCTTGGCAACCATATTTGCAAGACATTTTGCAAAGAAAGAACAGCACTCTTCATTATATGCTGTCTCCAACTTCCCACCACCTTCTAATTTCTAAAGGCAATGAATTAAGTTATAAAATTATCACTCTGAACTGGCTCAGTTTTCAAAAAAATTAACCCAACTCTGGAAAAAATACTATATTGTCCATCAACTATACTTGAATTTCAGCGATTTTTTGTTTGTTTGTTTTTAAGACGGAGTCTCACTCTGTCCCCCAGGCTGGAGTGCAGTGGCATGATCTCGGCTCACTGCAAGCTCTGCCTCCCGGGTTTACACCATTCTCCTGCCTCAGCCTCCTGAGTAGCTAGGACTACAGGTGCCTGCCACCACGCCCAACTAATTTTTTGTATTTTTAGTAGAGATGGGGTTTCAGCATGTTAGCAAGGATGGTCTCGATCTCCTGACCTCGTGATCTGCCCGCCTCAACCTCCCAAAGTGCTGGGATTACAGGTGTGAGCCACCGCGCCCGGCCTTCAGCAATTCTTAAATAATACATTATGAAGTTCTCAAAATAGCTTGAGACATTAGAGTCAGTGAATTCCAGAGAGAACATGTGGTAGATAAACTTTGGAGGATGACTTACCAGTTTGAAAGCAAAATATTAACTATGATGAATTAGCCTTGTTGTTCACCATCCTCAAGCCCTGTGGATGCCTCACTGACTTTAGAGAGAAGTAGTGCCTCAGGGAGTTGTATAAGGTGTCAAGGAGAATAAGAAATACATCTTTTTCAGGTTTGCTCTCTGTTGGCTGGAGGCCAGCATATAAAGATGCTTCAGCAATCAAATGTGCCAAGGGAATTCCCTTTTAATTCTTGCCAAAGAGAATCACCAAGGATAACATTCTGGAAATACGCTCATCCAAAGAAGCCATCTTTCTTCAGTACTACAGAGATTGGATAAACAAGATACCCAGAGAAAGAATCATATGGGAGAGGCAAGCTGTTTCATGAATTGTTTGAATCAAAAGCTAAATAGGTTGGCCCCAAGATATGCTAGGTCAACCATCCCCTCAAACTCCCACTGCCATCACTTGTGTCTCATAGGCATTTGCAGGTGCATGTGTGCGTGCACACACACTGCTGTTATCCTGATTTAGCTTCAGTTCAGTCTCTGGGGATCATGTGATGCCCAAAGACAGATGTAGGCAACTCTCACCTCAAAGGGTGTACAGATCCCTTTAAAAGGGAGAGAGAAAAAGAGATTATGGCTCTCTCCCAAATCTTAACAGACCTATTCTTACATAAATATACACAAATATGAAATTGCAAACTCTTTATGTCTAAAGTGCACTACGGCCATAAAACCAAAAGAAGTTTACAAAGAAAAGCAAACCCATGAGACTATAAAAAACTAAATTTACCACATAACTTCAACATAATAGATAATATTAGTTTTATTAAAACTATATGACTGTTTCCCAAAAACTATGTCACTGTTCCCCATGTGAATGTTCCCAACTGGAAAGCCACACATGTTCACACACGTGTATTTTCACTTTATCATTGCTTTGTGCTTTATGGGCATTTTTTCCCAATTTCTCTGTTGAAGCTCCTCCAAACCCTTAATGTTACTAACCTTCAATGGCATAAACCTATTATCTTCATATCTACTTTGCCTCTGTTCCTCCCTGAATCATGTTCTATCATTGAAGCAACACTAGTTGGCACTAACATCATAGTAAACACACAATATGGTCACCCAGATGATCAAGAATATGCTCATACCTGTTCTACTTAGAATACCATTCCAATAAAAACAAATGCAAAACAAGTCACCCAAGGAAACTCACCAGTCCTCAAGAATATATAGAGACCCAAATTTGAGGATAATCAGCTTTGCACATAAGTGTCTAAAGGACAGAATCCACACTCTATATGACTGAATGATAGGCACAGGGTCAGGCATTTGTAGGTTTAAATTCCAGCTCAATTACTTCTACTTGTGTAATTTTAGACAAACTATTTGGTTAATCTCCCTTAGACTTAGTTTCCACATCTGCAAAGCAACAAAGGCAATGCCTAAGAACACATCAGTATGGATTAAATGAGATGATGCGAATCAAGTATTGAATACATAATTGAATACTCTATAAATGTTAGCTATTTTCATGTTTTCAACAACAATCATACAGTAAACGTTTATTATGTGTCAAGCACTGGACTCTGTGCTTGAGACCTAGAAAGAAAAGGCAGAATTTACATCCCCAAGGGGATCAATGTCTATGGAGAACAAATGAGAAGGCCAAAAAGATACACCTCAAGAAGTCCGTGAGTGAGAGAAACAAGAATGTAAGTGAAGTCTGCCATGGGCTTTGAACCAGGCAATCACTGTCCCATCTAGGACTTCATAATATCCAGTAAAGGAGATGAGTCAGACTTCAACCAGGACAGGGTTCAGGGTCCCAAATCTCCCTTGATCACTTCATTTAATATATTACAAGGCAATATTTTCCTGAATGACTATATAAAGTGTTATTCACAATATTATTTTTCACTCTTGCTCTGAATCGGAACCATTTTTCTTTTTTCCCTTCTCACTTTCACTTTGAAAATTAAAATGCAAGAATGTTTGACACTGAAATATCCTTCTAGAGGTCTTCAGCCTCTGTGACATAATGACCATGACAACTGACCCCATTGAATGCTAAGTTTTCAAATGCATAGAAGACTGCAGATTCTAATCTTTGATATTCTGTCATTTCACTCTGCTTATTCAGAAAATGGATCCATCTGTAGGTGCAAAATGCAATTTGCAGGAAAATGGCACCTTAAAATATTCTGACACAATATTCCATCAGTAGTCCTTATAGTTAGACAAATAAAGACAATGAAGAGACTTGCAGACCTGTTAACATCTGCTCAAAACCTGCACCCGCGTTTCCTTGCCTCTGCTAGCACTAACTCAAGCTAGAATTCATTTAGATAATTCCTTAAGCTCAGAATGCTTAGCATGTCACATTTCCACCAAGTCTCATTTATATAATTAGTGCTAACATATGGCCCACAATCAACACTGGAGATTTGGAATCATTTTTAGCATGCCGTTAGACCTAAAGGGGTATGGATTCAATATGGAGGGAAGAGAATTAGGCATGCAAATTCCATTTACGATAACAAGAGCGTAGCAATGGAAATTTACCCCCAAAAGGTTTGGCTGCTAATCACATTGCAAGCAGAAAGAATTACATTCTTAATAACCTTCACCAAGTGCAATAAAAGGAAATAGAAGTTTGTTTTATGTGATGCTTTTGGTTACTATTTCTCCCCCTAAACTCAGAAGTATTTTACAAAATAGTACTAACAATTGAGATTACCCCAACAAAATTCTCCCATACGTAGTCCGATTTAGGAATCTAAGTCAAGAAACTGTCTTGGTGTCATCCACTAGGAGTTCATGGACTATATGCCATAGAATCCACAGTGGTCACTCTTTCTTTGGATTGTACTAGCTGGTCTTCCTACGGATTTTTCATTCAATTCTTATTCCAAATATTGACCTTTCCAAAACTTTTGATAGCCCAAATCTACCTTGTTTCTCTTACATTTTTATTAATAATTTTTAAAATGAGGTAACAGGAAGATAAAAGAAAAATAGCTAAATGATGGAGCCAGGTTCTAGATGATTTTGTGAAATCTTACGGATTCAGATACTGAATCCATAAGTTGATAGAGAAAGAACTCCCCTAAACCAACATACCTCACTTTTTTTCCTCTCTCAATGCCACTAATGCTCTTGACAGTAATCTTTACTGAGTACTTACTATGTGCCAGGCAACATGGTGTGTATTTAACAAGCATAATACCATTTGATACTCAAAAACCCCTCAGAATTGAAATGATCTTGACTACAAAGATGAATGAACTGAGGTTACATGATTTGACTAAGGTCACTTAGGTAGTAATGGCACAGAACTCCTAGGTCCATGCTTATCATTCTGTGCTCAAGTTCTTAATTCTCTATATCTTTGATTTCTCTATCTTTAAACCTTCATGGTTAATCGGCCATCAAGTCTTGTTAACTCTTAACACCAACATTCCTCAAATCTGTGTTCATCCCAAGCCACCTCTTCAGATGAGGGCCTCGTTTCCTTACATATGAATTAGAGTAAATAAACCCTAAGGCCCATTTCAAATTTAAGATTTGATACTTTTATCATTATTTCTTTCTAGATGATGCCATCCTCCCAATTCTAACAATTATGAGCATAGTTACAGAACTATTTTGGTTTATTTTTATATCCCAGCACCTAATGCAGTGACAGCCTACACGGGGTGTTAAAATGAGTGAATGTTTAGCTGAACCGGGAGCCATGAAACCTGGTTTCAATCCCAGTTTTACCACATAATAGCTGTATGACCTTGAACAAGTCACTTAACTCTTCTACACTTAAATGAAAACATCTGTGAAATGAGGCCATCGGACCAAAAATTATCTAAGAAAGCTTTCACATCAATATGGCCAAATAATTTCTGTGCTGTGGAAATTTCTTCCCCACTCTGGGGGGAAAAATACATGTTTCAGCCTGGGATCCTGATTAGCAACACTTTCTCATGAGAAAATCTGATGAGGTGAGAAGAGAACTGCAAATTCAAAAGATTAAGTTTACACTTAAGTTTTTGGCCTCCCAACTGTGTAAATTGGGCAAGCTACTTCCTATAGAGACTGGATCCTTAGCTTTATGAGGAGATGGAATCTGGATTCAATATTCTAAAATGTTAGTGAATGAAGTGTTCTATAGTCCACAGAAAAATGAGGCAAAGATAAAGATAACATAGTGAATTTTTCATACAGCTATTTTATTCTCTTTAAAAGACTGTCTTTTGGCCAGGCACAGTGGCTCATGCCTGTAATCCCAGCACTTTGGGAGGCCAAGGTGGGCGGATCACAGGTCAGGAGTTCGAGACCAACCTGGCCAACATGGTTGAACATTTAGAAACCCTGTCTACTAAAAATACAAAAATTAGCCAGGCATGCCGGCAAGTGCCTGTAATCCCAGCTACTCAGGAGGCTGAGGTAGGAGAATCACTTGAACCAGGGAGGCGGAGGTTGCAGTGAGCCAAGATTGTGCCATTGCACTCCAGCCTGGGTGAAGAAGTGAGACTGTCTCAAAAAAAAAAAAAAAAAAAAAAAAAAGAAGGACTGCCTTTTATTCGGATTGTCTCATATTTTTACATTAAAATATTTAAGAATTATATTTTTTGAAAATATCCTTTAGACATAATAAAAATTGCCAGCCCAAAGTTAGTCCAATATCTCCAAGAATGCTAAGGAAAGCCCCATTTCCCTAATAATCACTTTATTTAGTTTTCTGATTCTGATGAATTTCCCTATCCTCCCTCTATCCTTCTATTCCTTTCTGCAGTCTCTATTAGTTCAAAATTCGAACTCCTTTCCTTTACCTCATCCCCATTCTAAATTAAAGTATCAGCAATAACAATAATTTCCTCATACAAGTTAATAGTAACGGAAAGAGTTCTATTTCAACATAGGATGGTAAATGATTCAAAATTTAATGTTGGTTGGCCCTGTTCTTAAAAGTTCCTTAGGAATTATCTGGGATGAATTTACCTCACTGACCATCTCTCCCTTGTCCCAGCTCTCATTTTCTCCCTAAATTGCTATATTTTTCGCAAAGAACCTATAAGATGGAAAAGCTTACTACTTCAAAAAGGTAACTGACTTGCCTAAGTTGACAACATCAGTAAGGGACTGAAGCCGACCTCAATCCCTGAGCCTTGTGACTCCAGAGCCTATGCTTTCCCCACTTCTTGTCACTGCCAAGCAGCAGAATGGGAGTCTATGGTCCATGCCTTTCCCTCAGCATGTGGTAAGTTAGATTGGCTGGTTATTCTAAGAACACACATGGACAGGAACTCAATTTGGTCCAGCTAAAGGAGGGTGCCCTGGGGAGTATTGCCATAGAGATGCAAGACAAGGAAAAAACATAGGAAAGGAATTGGATGGAGAGGAAATTTGAGTTGTTGCTTAGCCAGGCAGTTCACTTGAATGACTATTTTTAAAACTAAAATGGTATGAAATCCTTCCTATCCCCTTCTCTTGTTGTGTAAAGAGGAAATGAAATTAATTTAGGTCTTTAAACAAAAGACATCATTCCTCCCTTTCCACATTGAATCTCCTCTCTACGTCGCCAGCATCACAGACCTGTATCTTAGTCCTCAGTCTTTTTGAGCCCATGAAGAAATTCCCACCCACTGAGCTGTTCCCATTATTTCCATGGGTGAATAGAAAGAACTATTCAGTATGAAATTGTTAAATGAAACTCCTTTTGTACTATGAAAAGATGAAACGACGTGCCACACCTTTGATTGCAGACACAGACCACCGCCACCATTTAAAGGAGACGTGTCTAGATTACTGCCAAAAATGACATTTCTTTTCTACTAAAATAAATACTGAAGGGTTCCAGAGCTTACGTTAACTCTACACAGTCATCCCCAGAGCTCATTTACATAATAACATTAAAGAGTGCTTAAATGAGTGAGAGCATTGTTTTGATTGGAATCACAAAATTTATCTAAAATGAGTGACGTTTGCTTATAAGGAGATGTATGGTACAACATGTTATTTGTGTATATAGACTGTATTGAGAACTTCCTCCTCAGTGTTATGTATATTATTCATGGTCATACCACACATGTTTATGTATGATTACATAAAGGCAGTTTTGATATAGAATGCATTGTAGGGTACTAATAAATTAACTTCCAGTATTAGAACAATGGAAGCCCAGAGGAGTGTAATTGTTAGCTTTACAAAGAACATGCTCATCAGCATGATGGTTTTCATAGAGGAATTAAAATGTAAAAATTCTTCACCAGAACAGTTCATCTGAAACCAAAATGTGCTGTATATGAGCTTGAAAAAAGAAAACGATGGTGTTGATCTAAGTTTGACCCCAGTGAAACTCACTTTGACTAGAATATTTAAAAAGAGTTTGCCTTTTTCTGACCCAAAAAATATTTTCTATGGCAAAATAAAAGAAGAGCCTGGCTTTATTGTAATATAAAAGAGAATAAGGACTGTAAGTACTGTACCTGGATTTAAAAAGACTATATAATGCAGCTGGTGTTTGTCACCTCTATAAAATATGTAACAATTTGACAGTTCCTCAAAAAGTTAAACATAGAATTAACAAATGATCCAGCATTCCATTTCTAGGGATATGCTCAAAAGAATTGAAAGGAGGGACTCAAACAGACACTGTACATTAAAGTTCACTTAAGCATTGTTCACAAAATGTGGAAACAAATTAAATGCCCATTCAGATCACTTGAGGTCAGGAATTCGAGGCCAGCCTGGCAACACAATGAAATCCCATCTCTACTAAAAATACAAAAAATTAGCCAGATGTGATGCTGCACGCCTGTAATCCCAGCTACTCAGGAGGCTGAGATAGGGGAATCACTTGAACCTGGGAGGTGGAGGTTGCAGTGAGCTAAGACCACGTCAATGCACTCTAGCTTGGGCAACAGAGTGAGACTCTGTCTAAAAAAACAAACAAACAACAACAACAACAAAAATACTCATTAACAGATAAATGAACAAAATGTGATAAATGTGAAAAATGGCATATTATTCAGCCTTAAAAAGGAATAAAACTTTGATACATGCTACAACATTGATAAACCTCGAAAACATTATGCTAAGTGAAATAAGCCAGATACAAAAGGACAAATATTGTATGATTCTACTTATGTGAGATACCTAGAATAGGCTAATTCATGGAGACAAAGAATAGAATGAAAATCGCCGGGGACTGAGGGCGGGGAGAAGGTAGATCCACTTAATGGGTACACAGTTTCTGTTTGGGATGACAGAAAAGTTTTAGAAATGGATAGTGGTGATAGTTGTTCAACGTTGTGAATGTGCTTTATGCCACTTAATTGTTCATTTAAAATTTACCATTTTAACTATTTTTATGTTGTGTATATTTCACCACAATATGTATAATAGTCTCTCTGGGTTTGGAGTTATTGGAACTAAGCATCACAAAGAAATGAACCTGTCTGTAAATTAAATTCTTTAATAAATGAGAAACAGAACATCTACTGGACTGAAAACAACAACAAACAAAAAATACATCTATGGCAGAATGAAAGGGACAGGCATTCCGTAAAATGGGAGCATGGCACACAGAAATCCTAGGAGTCTAAAAGGAAACATACAGTTCTCTAACTACAGCACAACGAAAAACTCTAGGGCTGTCATATGGAGATGTTTTTAAGTGAGAGAAAATAGATTGTAGATATAAAATTGCCAGTGTTCAATTGATTTTGACCTAAAAGTGTCAATTTCATATGGTTCGACTTAACACCTGGAAGGCTACCTTACTATACACTCCCTTCTTTCATCTTAACATTGGCCCAGCCAAGGTTAATCTTAATCACCTCTCAAGCTCTCCATCCCTCCCTCAAACAATCACCACCACCACCACCATGCAAATCATTGAGAGTGTGTGTGCAGATGTATGCACAGGGGGTACACATCCCAATCCATACAGAAACCAGGAAGAAATGTACTGAATCAAGTGAGTCATCAGTAAATACAGTCGCCCTTGTCATGTGTAGCCTCCTCAGATTTAACTCAGAGAACACAGACACCCTGTTGGCCTTCTTCTGGATTTTTCAAAGGAAACAAAAAAATCTAGATTTGGGATTAAAATCTCTTAATTTTTAAAGTGTTGTCCCATTTTTTATTAAAAAATTCTGCATGCCAAACAATATCTGTGGGCCCAGCTCGCTCCACCCACTTGCCAGTGTGCCTCCTCTGCTGTATAAGGATACCCCAACAGTGAGGAGCAATTACCTGAATAAATGTTTTGATGCTGTCTCCCTGAACGGTTCTAAAGTTTCCTTTGTTAAGCCAAACCACAGAAAAATGAGGGCTTTTCCCATACCGCACCCTACTGCTTGCTTGTTTGCTTC
Organism: Macaca mulatta; assembly: GCF_049350105.2. NCBI lineage: Eukaryota > Metazoa > Chordata > Mammalia > Primates > Cercopithecidae > Macaca > Macaca mulatta. Next base: position 23,538,737 of record NC_133407.1, read on the forward strand.
CTGCCTTCCCCTTCAGTTGGTCCAGGCCCTAGGATTTGCCTTGGGATCTGGAATGGAAAGGAGTTTTATGTCATCTGGCACATATGTACATGTGGGTGGGGAAGCGTTGCTGGGAAAGGGTAGTAAGGATGAAAAGTAAGATAAAGTAGGACAGTCTCAACTTATCTCTGGAATCAGGGCAGGTTTTGGCACCAGGGTAAGACTCTTCATGCAAGAGAATTGGGTGTGTTGATAGCCCCTCTCCAGCATACTGCACTGCACATAGAATCGAATTCTCTAACATACATTGAACCAAATTGAGTGGCAACTAGTTTCTGGCAGAGAATGGAGATGTGTTACAGGAAAAAATAAAAGAGCAAAAATAAAGAGAAGGAAGACACGACTTTAATTTTCGTTTCCATATAATAAATCTGCTTTACCAGTTATTAGAAACTAGGACATGCCTTATATGAGACAATCACTTTTTGAAGTGATATTCTTAAATTACACAAAAAGATGAATGTTATATTCTTCTACAGACAAGTCAAGAAAGTTTCATTTTTATTTCTCATGACAGCTTCAACAGTCATATATGACTGGCACTGAAGACTTATCCAGGCTCCTCATAGATATTTAACCCAGGAATGGCCTTTTCCTTCGGAATTTTGGCAAAGCACACCATACACACTCCACAGCATTTAATTAACCGGAGACCATTCTCAAGTACACTTAATTATAGGTCAGTATTCTGACTATATAAATCATGGAAAAGGAAAGGAAATGACACAAAAGCCCTAGACTAATATAATTTAGAGCTATCTGAACTAACACAAGGAAGAATGGTACTGTGCTATAATTAAAGATTAGGTTAGTGCCAAAAATCATAATTTTCTGCCTGGCTTTAAAAGCAAATGTCATGTTAATGACAGTTAACTTTTGATTATGCAGAGATGATTATATATAGTTTGTGGATTATCTATGCCCTCATTTTCTTTCCCTCTTTCTCATGTTGCTTTATTGCTAATTAATCCCTCTATCAGAATTCTGATTAAGGAGGAGAAGTAGAAAATCAAATTAGTCATTTGAGCTGATTGTTAGCTGCCTCGGTTAAGACTCTTGGTTAAGCTAATATGAAAAAATGCCTTTCTGGATTTCAATCCTCTATACTATTCTGTGACTTTTAAACAGATTATCTGAGGTTGGGTATCATGGGAAGATATACAGATTATAGTCTTGGAATATTTTCATTTTATTGTGTGATCTGAGACCCTAACATGTAACATTTAGAAAACTCTTCCACTCAATATGTCAATTTGTAAAATAGAATCTCAGGAATATTTCTGTGTTCCATCACCATCATACATCTCCAAATTGTGATGCTATCTATGAAGTATTTGCACCCATTCCATACTCTATACAAACATGGACCTTGGACGGGGTGATACAATTTCTAATCATAAAACACATTTCAAAGAGTGTCTCTAGAATATAATTCTGGAAATCTAAGAGGCTTTCCTAAAAAGGTATGTTGTGGATCCTCAGCAACTACACTATTTTCAAATGGTGAAGTTCCAGAAGACGTCCAGATCCCCTCAAATTAAGTTTTCAATTTATACATTTTCCTAACATATCATGAAACAAAATTCACCTACTCTGTGCCAATTTATTGGTGGTTAAAATGAGAGAAGATTAAACATGAGTAGAAACAATAAACAATTGGACAGAGCTCTCTGCCAACAGGCCTGCAATAAAAATAAGCCAACAGACTGCCATGTTGTTGCAATTCAGTTACGATTATGCCATATTAGAGTAATCACACAGGCAAGTGAAAACAAACAATCCAATTTTTGAATTTTAACAAGATTTTCTCATCCTGCCAGGCCTACTTGAAAACACTCCACCGATTTCCCATCATAAGTCGTCTTCCTCTAACATATGGCAGTGCATTCTACGTCCTAGGGATTGTGAAAAATCAGCATAAAACTAGTTTTCCAATATTTGCCTATAGAATTAGGGGTGTGAATATTTCAGAACATTAACACAACAGATTTTTAAAATTAAGCCCACTTCTGCTGTGAAATCATAACAGACTACTGTATGAGCAAGGGTTGAAGCAATACAAAAGAAGGCTCAGACACAAAGTAACAGAGCTGAAATAGGATAGATTTTTCAGGTTTTCATAAAATGCTGTAGTGTGTCTCAGAGTGTGGGTGTGTGTGTGTTTTAAAGACTTCTGTTTGCCTGTGGAGGTCATATACCAGGGAAGGAAATAAATTAAGTACTGTTTTCTTTTTTTAACGACTTGAGCTCAGTGGGATATATTAATATACACATGTAGGATGACATAATGCCTTTGTTCTATACCTAAATGTAACAAAGCAATTTGACTTCTGTTTAAAACCTGCAACAGAGTATGAAAGCGCCTTATGGATTAAATCAGCCAGCTACGGCGCATTACTGAGCTTTATGAAGAAAATGACAAAACATTAATAAACAGCCACCTTTCAAAAATATCCACCCCTGGAAAACATACGTTAATGCAATCATAGTCCAAAAGGGATGTAAACCAACATTATAGTACCACATGATAGGGTTCGTTAAACACTTCAAGTCTTTAGGGTGCTTTTTGGAATTGCAAACTATTTCTGTCACATCCCCATGGTAATTTGGTACTCCAAAATACCATTAACTTTTAAATGTACCAATTTGCTTTTTGCTGCTTGATAAATCATAGTCGTCATTCATAGGCTTTAAATTCATTTTATGCTTTATAATAGCTCACTCAAAAACTTTTTCCAGTGCAGGGAATTTCTCAATAAAAACCTTGGAAATAAAATGGCATTTGGTCATAACAATATAGGAATATGGCCAAGCATTTTCTTCTTGGACATTAAAATTGATTTATAGGAAGAAAAATATTCATACTTTGAATATGAAAACAACCAAAACTTTTACTAAAACTAAATATAGCTACAATATAACCAGTGTGAAATTATCAGTTTCTTGCATAAAACTACAGAAGGACAGACGTTTCTATCAACAGAGGTGAGATTTGGGGCTTATTCTTATATAATTTCTAGACCAAGACCAAATTCAGTTTCATAAAAGAAATTCATAGTGTATGGTATGATCCCTCAGCAAATGTGTAACTAAAAGACAAAAGTAATTTAAATCTTCAAAGTCATCCAAACACTACATGAAAAAGAGCTATTCTTACCAGAAAAACCTGCCAGAATATTCTGGGCTACACTGATTCAGCCTGAGATGTGCCGGTAACTCTTCCAACCCCTCAGCAGAATGGTAGGTAAGAAGTTTTCAGACTAACAACTGGAAAAGCACGGCATTTGAATTTTCACTCTAGGAAGAGCCACAATGAACTGTCTTGGCCGGTTCCCTCCTCTGGCTAGCTAGTACCAAGGACACAGCTGAACTTCACAAGTCATGATGAACACAAAACCGCAGACAATACCTTTTGGCAAAATAACAATTGGAAAAGCTGTTATTTATCATCACGCTCTTCAAAGGGAACTTCATTGAGAAGCTGTGGGAAGTCTGCTTAACAGAACAAAACAAAACATTGTTCGATAAGGATTCCAAGGATATTAAAAACAGTTTTTTTATTCTCTTATTAGAATGTATACAGTTGATTACCGTTTTGGAATATACAGAGAAATACAAATGCATTTCTATTTGTATGTGTACTTGAACTTCTAACAATTTTTTTGTTTAATACTTTGTCCAATCCCTCCTTATTTTACATTACATCTTACACACTACAAAACAAAGATAAAAAGATTATGGGAAAAGTGATCACAAAAAGTCTATTTATTGATATTTTATTTTTCAAGTAAATTGCTTTAAAAATTGTTAAAGTGGCCATTTTACAAAGGTCGCTGGCCTCCTGGAACATTTGTTTCTTTCTCCAAGTGCTGTAATAATTTCTGCTCTTGAAGAATGCAGCTGTGAGTGTATGTCTTAGGCATAGAGTCCTCGTTTGCTCTGCCCATCAGCCCTTACTGCCTCTCCTGGCTGGAAGAGGTCAGATCTGCAAAAGCAAAACTCTGAAGGCCAAGACTCACTAAAGAACCTAACAAAGCTAACGAGTTTGAAAACACAATTTTATTTGAACTGACTTCTTGAAAAATTTCTTGTCAGGGTGCAAAAACTGCACTTATGGAAATGTTTTAATTGGCTTAGAAACAGTGTAGAAGACATCAGATATGTTTCCTAATAAATTCATTTTTCAAGTATTTTCATGAAGCTCTGTAAAAAAATGTATAGTGAAATATAGTTACTGGTTTTTTTTTCTCAAATTGAAAACCAGCGATTCTCATTTCAGAGACTAAAAAGATGCAGAGTTATTTGAAGGAATGTTTTTATAGGATTTGCATATTTTTATTGCTTTTTTTTAAAAAAGGATTCATATTACAGGGAAATAAACAACTTATTTTTTCTGCTGAATTATGTTTTCTCCTGAGAAAATCATTTTTCCCTTATTTATGAAAATACAGCTATACATTGAAATGTCACAAATCTGGGTTACATTTTATTTACATTTTCTGAAAGAAGATAAATTTCTTCTGCTCACTTAAATGAATCCACCAGTTTTCTCATTTAAGGCTATTTTATTCATAAATAAATTGTGTGGGTTTTCTCTCTTCCATAATCATTAATTACTTTCTGAGCAGGAAAAGAAAGAAAATAGAACAGAGATTAGCACCTCCATGAATTCTGTAAGTAAGTGTGGTAGTTTTCTCAACAAAAGTAACAATCAGGATATAATCCCATGGAATATTTCTTGTTTAATTAATAAATACTATTTTCCTGGCCACATATCAAAACCTCTATTAACAGTCCTCTCTGAATAACTTGTTGAAAGCAATGCTATTGGCCCTCATTTTTTTCTAATTCTAAAAACATCAAATTAGGTAAGTCAGAACCACTTAACCGTGATAAACGTATAGAAGACTTTGAGCTTACTGTAAAATTACAACAGAAATATTCAATATATAGTCATAGGTATGTGTGTAAAACTGCATATGCATATGTAGAGTACACTAATGAGCACTTTAGAGTTGCTATTGAATATTATTTCAATGCCAACAAAAATGATTTAAAAAGTATTAGCAATGTAAACAACTCTGGTAGTAGATGTCCCTACATAAACGAGAGCTGTTGCAAAAATCTAAGTCTAAGGGACACTATTCATATCATAGTGCCAGATTTTTCCAGATCCCCCATTCTGGTGCAGGGGAGCTAAAAGCAGGAGAGGGGCCCAGTCCAGTTTTAGGATGGTGACTTCAAGACACTTCTAGGGGTTACTGCTTCCTCCCCCTTTTTCTCTGCTTGCCCTATAGATCAAGGACATGCCTCCAAGCATCCTGAGTTGAAAGGGCCAAACTTTGAAGCCCGTCACTGCTTTCTCATTAGAGCATATGGTACTTTGACCAGGTAAACAAATCAAAACACTTTTTCTTCCAAGCAGGCTCCCCAAGTTGGGAGTTTCTATTTGTCATGGAAATCAAAGGTATCCAAAGATGGCATTTGGCATTCAGTTGGAATCACCTCTATTTTTCTATCAAATCAAAAGTTTTGTGGAAGGAGATGTAAGTTTAGGAACAAGTCTGGAAACTGGCTGCATAGTCACTACTCACCAAACAACTAACAGAAGCAGAGTCACACTTGACACTCTCTGGCCTTGTAAACACAATAACTACCTCACTCTCATTCTACAAAACCTTGTTGAGCCTCTACTATTTGCTAGCAAGTTTGCCCTGTATTGCTATGGCAGTGGCACTGATCAAGTCTAAGTGACACCATTTATATCACAGACTATGGGATGCCATAAACGGGTGTGAACACATGTGCACAGGTGCTTGCAAAGACACGTTGTGAGGTCTACAGGACTTGTTCAGTGCAAAGTCTTGTGACTGTACCTATCAGTCTGTTGTACCAGATACTTTGCTGTACTCTGCATTATATCTACAAATTAGATAATTCTCTGTAGACTTTACCAGGTGACATTTAATCTGGTCTTGATGAATCTACAGAACTTGGCCAAGATAAAAATGGGGTTGGGCAAAGGGAAGTAAAGAGCACTGAAGTACAGAACAGCCTATTGAGAGCATTGAGGTATTTTATGCATCTTGTACCCTAGCTATAGGGGAAGTACAGAGAAATAAGGTAGGAAATAGGGCCAAATAGGAAAAACCTTAAGTGACATGCCAAGAAGTATAAGCTCTGCCTCGTGTAGTTGGAGGAATAGGAAATTTTCAGGCAGCAGAGAGAAATAATTGCTTAAAAACTACACTTACACTTAAAACATTTTAAAAATATATGCATAGAGACTGGAGACACTAATAATATGAACCAATGGCTCTCCCTAGAATATATGCAGTTCAACGAGGCATAGCAGAGTACTTAAAAGTATAGACTGTAAAGCCAGATTGTCTGGGTTTGAATTGCAGCTTCTATACTTAACAGTTGTGTGACCTTGAACAAATCACTTAACTTCTTAGTGTTTAAATTTCCTCTTTTCTTTTTTCAGAGACAGAATCTCACTCTGTCACTTAGTGTGGAGTGCAATGGCACAATAATAGCTAACTGCAAATGGGCACAACACCTGGCTAATTTTTAAAATAAAATTTTGTGAAGACACTGTCTCACTATGTTGCCCAGTCTGGTCTCTAACTCCTGACCTCAGGCAATCCTTCTGTCTTGGCCTCCCAAAATGCTGGGATTATAGGCACAAGCCACCATGCCTGGCCAGGTCTCCTCATTTTTATTAGGGTGCATATCTTACATTATTGCTATAAGGATTAAGTAATGTTTGAAAAGCATTTAGAACCGTGTTGGGCACATAGTAGACACTATATAAATGTTTGATAGATAAGCATGTATTTAATGTTAGTAGAACTCCTCTTACGTGTCAGGCATTGGGGATAAAACATTGAAGGAGAGATAAGGAAGCACCTGCTATAATGGAATTTACAACAAAGCAAGATTCAAGGCCCTATTGAATGGCTTTCATTGGTTTTATCTCATGATTGTGAATTGAAGTTACTTTGGTTTGGGGAATATTGTTAAGAATTTTATGATGCTAGGTATAACCATATTTTGCAGTTCTAGCAACACTCACAAACGCAGTTTATGGTGGTAAAGCTTACGCCCCTGGATGCATCCCACCTCTAATCCACTTCCCTTTCATTCAGAATCATAAAAGAATAAGACTCCTCGAAAGCAGCCCTCAAAGGAGAGCTCTCTACATTCTGCCTAAATTTAGACAGCTGTTGCGTTAATTTTCCTTTATATTTCTTGTTGTCATTAATTCTGTTTTAATAGACCTGTTTCTACTTTGTGTGTTAGAATGTTCTTAGGCAGTATGACCAATAAAAAAAATCCCTCTATTGTTTTTCCATTCAAATTAATGTATTTCACATCAAAAGAAGTTGCAGGATATTGTCAATAGCCCTTTAAAATATAAAATATCCAGATTTATCACTTACTGAGCTATCATACTCTGTACCAAATCATTTAACAATCAGAAACAAGAGAAAAAACTCTTAAGAACAGCGTTAAAATAGGTAAAACAAGATACACATTATTCTTTGGAATTGTTAAGAATTACTTTTCGTAATTACTAAGTTCTTTATCATGGTTAAGAATTTTTTTAAAGGAGTCAACTCAAAACAGCAGCTTATGTAGCAGTACTGCCCAGGCATTACAGCCAGGCCACATTGACAACAGCTGGAAGCTCTGCTCCCTCTAGAAGTGCTAGGGGGGAAGATCTCAGAGACCAAATAAAAAGTAGAGAGGAATAAGAATTTTAACAGCTTAGCTGCTAGAAATGAGCCACAAATTACTGTTGTTTCTTTTGTACCCTATATCTTCAGAATCTAGTACGGCGTTTATAATCATGTAAGGGGACTCGCCAATTATTTGCAGAATGAATGAATAATGACCAGTCTATGGTGGCTTTTTTGCTAAAAAACATTTTTAGGTAGAATAAAACCACTCTTTGCTCTTTCATAAGTGATATTTCTAAAACCATATTATAAACTACAGCTCAGAACATTTTTCCCCTTAAAACGCATTTTTATTGAATATCATCGGTCACTTTTCTGCTTACTCTCAGAGCATGGTTAGATCTTCCTATAATTTATCCATAAGAATAGCTAGTGTAATGTGCAAACGCAGAGATTTCACTATGCACTCTAACTTCTAAATCATTTATTCAAATATTAAGTAAGGCTAGTACCCGGGTTCATCTCCTAGGAGGTTCCATTAGTAACCTGTTGTTCTGTTTCCTCTTGAAATATTTGAAAATACGTTCCCTTTATACATTTGTTTACTAATTAAACATATTTTCAAATGATATTAAAAATTTGGCAGGATAATAGTAGGAAAACTATTCATATCATTATCTCATTACTTTTACATGGTATCTTTTCTAAAGCTCCTTTTTAAAACACAATAGACATTTCAATGTATGCAATAAACACCAGGAGAAAACATGATCAAAATACTAATGGTGATCATCTCTGAGTGAAAATATTCTCTTTTCTGTTTCAAGGCTTGGTGTATCTAAGTACATAATTGCTTTCTTCAAACCAACCCAATTTCTAGGAATTACTAATATGAAATAAGGATGCTTTTTAAGCCATATTATTTAGAATCACTACATATAATCTAAGAAACAAGAGAACCTCTAAGTGGAAGAAAAATTGTCTTATCATTGGAGAGAATCTAAGTGAGGATTTGGTAGCTGAGACAGTGAATTATCCCCAAGTATCTGTCTGTGGAGGGATATACAGGCCTTACTTGGCTACTGTAAAAGACCCTGAAAAGCATAAGCAGACAATGAAATAGCACTTTTTACTGAGAAGCTTAAAGCTGAAAAAACACAACCACAAAAAAGAACTTTCAGAAATCGAGTCTAAATGTAAAAATAATTAAAATTACAGAACAAGGAGGAATAATCCATCATTTAGCTAAAAAAAATAATCTATTAAAACAAAAGATTCCTTTAAGTGCAACACATTTCAGGTGGCAGAGTTCATTTGCTGCACCTAGGTCTCTCCATCTTGGTTTGATGGCGCACTGGAAGTTAAAGCATGGTGTCTTCCTTACAGAATGGGTAATATTTTATTGTAAGTATGAATTACAATTTTGGTACATAATAGATGGATCACACTTTTGGTACAAAAGGCATGTGATCTTTGAAATCCAGTCCACCAAGACCAGAGATACTTCTATAAGGGATGAATTAACCCCTTCATTTATGGTACTGCATAAGCAATGGAAACACCTACAATTGACATTGACTTTAAACCTACTGACTTACAATGGCATAAACCCACTTAGACCTCAAAATTCTACCATGTGAATTTTGCTTTTGTGAATTGATTTTCTACTCTCAGAAAACGTTAACTTCGACTTGAAATGCTCTGTTCAAAAATATTTATAACCCCTTGGGTGTCTCCTTTCCTATTAGATCCAACAATAAAGCAATCTCATTGTGCAAAGATGGTAAGGATTTGGTTTGGGAATACATCTGCATTACAGGAAACAAAGTAATCCTTTGACACGTGTTTGTCACTTTTGCGGCAGAGCACAGTAAATGTTCTTACCCTCTGCCAGTTGGCATTAGTGTATACTGAAAACATGAAAAATTTCTAGCATATACTCACACCAACTCATTTGAAAGCATGCCAAAATCAGCATCAGTGATTCTACTTTAAAAGATACACTTTAACAAGATTAGCATATTGAGGGAAAAAATAGACTGGTGAGTCTATATAATAATACACCGATCAATTATGGGTAACAGTGTTTCTTAGTATGTGTTGAGGGTATGAATAGTTCTTGGCTACACAAACTTTAAGAGCCACAGGCTTCTTTGCATTTTCTAGGGCTGTAGCTATACACTTCAACTCTTACCTGAACTATTGAAGATACCCTTCAACTCTTACCTGAACTATTGAAGATACCCAAATTTTTTAAGGGCTGATAATTAAGCAGATGTCACATAGAGCTTTCAATCTCAATACATCCCTAACCAAAGACAAAAATCTTGGTAACTGCATTCCATTGCTGTGCAGAAACCACATGAGTTACAGGATTGCCTTATAAAATACAAATTCCTTATTTGTAGCTTTTTAAAAAAATTATCCTTTTAGAAACAATGGAATAAAAACTTACTCTGAGATTCAGAACTAAGGAACTCAGAACAAATTAAGACATTCCTATATAAAGATAAATACATTTAATGATAGTTAAACTGTGGCATGGAAATCTTCAGGTTTTACTTTTTTTCTAATTTTGTAATGCAAATCTAAGAGTTTTACTGGATAACAAAGATACTGGATGAAATATTTGGCACTATAAGGACAAAAATGGTTCTGCACAAAAAAGAAGTATAATTTGAGAATGTGTGAGGTTAAAGTAACAACATTACTGGATCAAGCTGCCATGCTGGGGTACTAACTAGGCAGAGATGACAGGAATCCATTCTTCTCCATCTTTGAGAGTCTTACGTGTACTTTAAATTAATGAAATCAGCCCTAGTGACTCATTTGGAAGTTCAGCTGAGTTATAAAAGAAAACACTCAAACTAGTCTTTTCACTTAATTTCTTAAGATGAGCACATTTGTTTTGTGAATAACTTAATGGGAGTATATATATTAAACCTCATTTGGGGAATTTATTATAACTATACAACTATTTGAACAATATAGTTTGTTCTTCTAGCAGCCTAGAATATAGTACCCAGAAGCTCTGATTTGTAAGGGCATGCTATACCTTTATTTATGCCTGTCCAGGTGTCATCTCCATTATGATATACCTCAAATCAAACTCCTCATTCTTACTGCAAGTAGCTCTCAACTTCCATCTTTCTCCTTACCACCCCCAGCTTCTCAATTATCCTCAAACACCTCGAAGCATCACTAACTCATCCTTTTTGCTTAACAGCTATATCATAAGTTATCAAGTCCTGGTGATTTCACTACATTTCAGGTGATATTTTAGCACTATCTATAGACAATAGTTCCACTTCTCAACTCACATATATTTGCGGGTCAACAATCTCTCTTCAGTTGAACCTATATTTGATGGCAAAACTGTTGCCATTTGTATTTAAAGCACCACATAATTTAGCAAGTTGTGGAGAATAAATTAGTTCCTCTGAAACAATACTTTGATATTCACATGGTACCCTATACTTTTAAAAGTAGGCTTCAATTTTACACACTCTCCACTGCAATCTATCTCAACCTTACTATTAACTTCTTCTTCCCTAATGTTTAATGTAAATTAAGTGTCTTATTGCTACTAAGCATCCTACTGCTTTGCCTCATTCTCTTTGGTCAAACAAAACTCAGTATTAGGATCCTGTAAATCAAAGCACATTAAGAAACTGAAATTTTAAAAATGTGACAAAGACTGTATTTTCTATAAATGCCAAAGGCTTGTGAGTTATCAACAATAAATTCACTTTGCAAGAAGTATTCTCAGATCACCTACTGTGTGCTTCTGTTACAGACAGGACTGTGTGTGTTCCTAGAGATAGTAGACATCAACTTCAAAGGACAAGTCACTATAAAACCAAAATAACTTACATGTTGGTAAATACAAGCTAGTTAGGAGACAAGCCCACAAATGGAAAGGTTGAGAAAATTGGAATGAGATTGTAGAATAACGAATGCTCCCGATTTCACATGAAAGGTATTTTGTAGGCAAGAGTAAGCTATTGAAAGTTTTGAACCTGAAAATACTAAGACAGAGATCTCTATTAATAGCTTGCTGCATTTCAAAAGGAGTAGAGGTGGTTGCAAAACCATATGCCATGAGAAGTTTTTTTTTTTTTTTTTTTTTTTTTTAAAGACAGGATCTGGCTCTGTCACCTAGGCCAGAGTGCAATGCTAAGCTCTCAGCTCACTGCAGCCTCCCTCGATCTCCTGGGATCAAGAATTCCTCCCACCTCAGCGTCTAGAGCGGCTGAGACCGCAGACATGCACCACCATGTCCAGCTACATTTTGTATTTATTGTAGAGACAGGGTTTTGCCATGTTTCCCAGGCTGGTCTCAAATTCCTGAGCTCAAGCAGCCGTCTGTATTCAGCCTCCCAAAGTGCTGGGATTACAGGCTTGAGCCACCATGCCAGGCCTGAGATTTCTTTTCAAGGACATATCTACAACAAAATGGCAAAATATTAACAATCTGTAAACCAAACTGTGAATAATGGAGTTTGTCATATTTTCTGGATTTTTATGTGATAACTAGTATTTTGCAATTAATAGTATATTTAAAAAGGGAAAATGACATCTTCTTTCCTTTAGTAAATATTTGAGTACCTTGAGTATGCCAAGTAGGGCATGAAGTTGTGGGGATATAGTTTTTGTTTCATTTCACTGGTTAATGCATATGAGAGGGCTGGGAAAAGAAAAATGAGAATGCCAAGATTTCCCTTTTGTTACCAGGTGCTCATTTGTGCCAAAGAATATGGGTGAAGGGGCAGGGAACAGTGGTGGTGGTCAGCCCAGGAACAGGCGATACAAGCTTGCATTGTCTATAGTGGTCGATTACCATGTATTCACCATCTTCTATGTGCCAGGCATCATCTTCAGCAATTCACATCTATTAATTCCTTTACTCATCTATACTCTTTATAGCACCCCTATAAGGGTGAGGGGTATTACCCCACAAGAGGTTAAGATACTTGCCTGAGTCCACACACGGTAGAGCTAGGTTTTGAGCTCGGACCCTACAGATCATGCCCTGGAAAGTACAATGCTATACTCCTCCCAAAACACAAGATTGAGACTAAAACATTCAGTCATATTCAAAGGTAATAGCATAACCTCATTGACATCAATAGTATAACATATGACACAACTGTGATGTAGCTTTATGTACTGAGTAAAAATATTCAGAGCTATGCTGTCCAATATGATATCTATTAGCCATATTTGTCTCTTTAAAGTTAATTAAAAGAAAAAATTAGATGAAAATTTTACTTCATCTCACATTATCCGTAATTCCAGTACTCAGCAGCCATATCTAGCTACTGGCTACCATACTGAGGAGAACAGATATAAACATTTTCATTGTCATAGAAAGTTATCTTGGACAGCACAGGTATGAAACATTTCTGGCGTCACAGAAAATCCTATTTGACTGTCCTGTTCTAGAGTCCAAGTTCAATCAATTCTTCAGCTGAGCTAAAGAATACAGAAATTCATTTGAATGACTATTTTATCAAAGATGGTACATAGTTATTACCATTTTAGATGCAAAAGATACCTTATGAAATTGAAGGCTTACTTCTCTCTAGGAATTCCTGTTAAGAAGAGCCGATTCCTAACTCCTGCAAAAATAGAGAGTTTATTTCTGGGATGCCTCTGGTAGGAAAAAAAAAAAAATAGTTTATGACTAGAAGACTACGGTTTTTGGAGTGCAGACTTTTGGAGTCTAGACCTGGCTGGGTCACCAGATTGCATACTTCAACAAGCCATACAACCTTAATAGATCACAGATTTAATTATGTAAAATGATATTATTTCACCTGTTAATTTCTATGATTTCATTCCGTTGAAATATCTAAAAATCTACAACCACAGAAACCATCCTCTTCACTTCCTCCCACTCCAAATTCACTGTTAGTACTTTTAAAGAAGATTAAACATTCACCACAATCTAGGAACAGGAATTTCTAGTTATTTCTTCATGCTCTACCAGTCTTTAAGCTTCATAAGCTACTAAACTCTGGGTTTGCTCAGGCCGGTTTATGTTCACAAGACTTCCTAATAATTCCACATGATTCAGCCAGCTGTCTTCAGGATTAAACAGTCCTCTTTAAGGTAATTCTTATACCTTGCCCTAAGCAAAGGGTTTCTATGGTTAGTGCTAAGTCCACTGAGGTTTATTCTTGTTACCTTTGCCCAGTATCTCAAAAGGCAAATTGTCAGAGCTAGAGCTTTGCCTCTACATGTTGAAGACTCAAAATAGAAAAGAAAAAAAAAAAGAAAGAAAAAGAAAAAAGAGTGCCTATATAAGGTTTTAAAATAACGATTCTATAATTATTGGTAGATCTCAATGGATTTAGTACATCACTAATTATACTGCATTACTGTCAAATGAATTCTTTTAGCATGATTAATGTTATTATGCCAAATCCCAAATTAATTCACAATGAGTATCTTAAAGTCTCAGCAATGCTTTAAGAGGGAAGAAAGATGACAAATTAAGCTGGGCCATTATAGTGAAATACAGAGAGGTTTGCTATCTAAGCACTTCAAATATATTGCTAGAATTAACCTATATATTTATGAAGCACCTTTCTGATCTTGGTTCAGTTTTGCAGTAGATTTCTCAGCTGGAAAAATAATGCGCTAAATGGATAGCTCAAATACCCAGTCTCTTGACCTTTTACCCTTGTCTGAACATGTCTATTGTTTGTGTGTCCTTTGTTGTAACCTGCTGCAAGTCATCATTAGGGAAGTTGGCAGGATACAAATAAGGAATCCAAGAACAAAGAAAAAATACAGTCTCTTTGTCAGTTAAGCTTTTTGATTCATGATTACTAAATTACTTTTCTGATAAATGTAGTCCTCTCTAGCTCTCCCAAGATTTTATTATCCCCAGCCAACTTGACCATGAAGACTCTAAGCGTCTACAACCCTGAGACGCCCTCCCCCAACCCCTTTTTTCAGTGAGACGTGTTCGGCAGAGTTGGAAGCAGACAGCAGTAGCAATGAACACTTAGTCTTTCTATTATGAATTGCAAAGCTCTGTATTTTAAACTCAAATTTGTAAATTGCCTACCCTAGCCCTCCTTTCCCTTGATCAACCTTTGGGCTGTCCCGTCTTCTACACTTCTCTTCTTTCTACCACCATCAGGCAGCACAGAGGTTAAGTGTATTGATTTCGAGGCAGATTCCTTGTTTGTATATCCAGCTTTTTCAAGCTGTGTGTGACTTTTGACAGGATACTTCTGTCAAACTCAGTTTCCTCATCTCTAAAATGGGGACAATAAACACCTCCTATAAATACCTATGACCCAGGACTGCTGTGAGGATTAAATGACTTGATATGAACTCAGCACAATACCTGGAAAAGTCTAATTGCTTGATACACATTAGCTTTCATTATTTTCTCTTCCCTGAAGATAAAGAATGCAGAGGCAAAAACCTAAAATCTCCATCATCAGCATCTTTTTCTCCAACATGCAGTTCTATGTGCCAGGAATTGTACTTCACATTTTATAAATATTACCTCCTTCAACCATTTTTACCTCCATTTCACAGGTTTACACAGATGGCAGTGACAGAACCAGGATTTGAACCAGGGTTGAATGCTAGAGCCTATGTTAACACTTGATACTAGAAGTGCTTTCATAAAATACTTTCCTATATAAGATAGTGGTATATTTTACACATGGAGAAATGACATCTTAGCAAAATAAACTTGTCTTAGCCCCAAGGGTCTAGCATGCAGACCTAGAGACTCTACTGCATCCTTGACCCTAGGACAGTATTGTCTGCTGAGATCTATGAGGGATAAAACAATGTTGGGCAGGTAAGCATGCATCAGTCTGTAAACTTCAAGTCAGCAAATCATGAATTGCTTAATCCTAGAATCAGGGTATATGAAATGTATAACTTCTTAGGATTCTGCATGGTCTAATTATTGCTGCATTGGATTGCTAACTGCAGAGATTATCCTATTATATTTTTCCTATTTGACATTTTAGTCTAGGTCCAGATAAATTTAGTCTGAGTAGAGGGCATTGCTGAAGATGAGGACTAGTGTAGCTCTCTGGGGGAGATACTAAGGTCTGGGCTAGACTATGCGGGAAGAGAGTTAAGAGGATATGACTGGGGACCTCCTTGCTGATTGGGTGCTGAGATAAGACACGGAAAAGAACGAAGGTTGATGTGAAGAGCGAGGCAGGAAGCTCATTGGTAAACACTGGGCACGTGGTCAGAAGGACCTGTGGTGGGCTGTGTTGGTGCAAGGTCACCTAAACGCTTATCACAGGATTGCTTCATTTTTATATAATTAAAGACAAAAACGTGCTCCAGAGTTTGGAGCAGGGCTGATTTTCTGTGATAGTGGAAGAAAACAGTAGCATGTAGTGCTTTCTTCTAGTCACTCTAGCTTTAAGGAACAGAGTGATACAGAGAAGTTCATTACACTGGGATAAAATCCATTTTTTCAGCTATAGAATAGAAGTAGGTAGCATGGTGCTGAACATACAGCAGGATCTCAATGTGTACATCTGGAGTGCAGTAATGAATGAATTTAAAGGAGTCAGGAACTGATAGTCTCATGGGCTATATTCAAACTGCTTGTACTAGTGTTAAAAAAAAATTCAGAATTCTCTTCCAGCATATACTAGTTAAGAGATTAGTAATCATTGTCTATAGAACAGACAGGTGCCACCTTGACCTGCTTGGGTTTTGTAGGCCTCTGCACCAGCAAGCCTTGACCTAAAGACATGACTATCATAGTGGAACTATTGGCCACTATGAGGGGAAGTGATGCCATAGAAAGCTTAAGAGCCAATTAGGAGCAAAAGGACTTCAATTTGACACTCCAATCATATCAATTATGTAGAACTGTCTCACTCTGGTTCTTGAGAATGCTCTATAAATGCAGCATCCAATTCGAAGTTGATTGACAAAGGTGAGAGAGACTAATGACTGATAAAAGCTGAACCACAGACAGAAAGTTGGCTCTTTCAAGGAGTTTAAAGACTTGTGGAACTGAGGACAGAATGGAAGCCACAGTGGCATAACCAGAAATGGAACTTAACACAGTATGGTAGATGGAAAACAAAATTGAGAGTCAGGAGAGAAGAGTTCTATAGTCTAGGCAGCTGCCAAGTGTTCTGACCGTGGACAGGGCCATACCACCCTCTCTTTGTTCTTTGTCTGGAAAATGAGATAATTGGAGTAGATTATTTAAATTCCCAGTTTTAAGCTAACTTCCACAACCTTACAAAATTAACAGCTAAAGCTACAATGTTTAAGGGAGATCTGGAAAATTGGAGATGAAATGGGTATGGGAAAGACTACCATTTTTAATACAATATTTAGATTTCTTGAAGTTTTCTCATTTTAAATCTGTGATTATCCTCTCTGAGCTGGTTGCAATACCAACTTTCCATTATATATTAAGGAAATATTTGTTCTACAATTTAGAAGGATTAACAAGATTTGCATTGGAAATTGGCCCTAATTGGGGATAGAGGTGGACTCTTTTTAAGGACTTCAATACATTATTTGTATGCAAATGGTGCCGCTAATTGCCAAATTAAAAGTAGTCCCAGCAGGACCTCTTCAAGAAAACACTTGGCTAACAGCTAGTTCACATTGTTAGTGTTATTGAAAACTAATGCAATTGTTTTTTATTTTTAAATAAACTTAAATTCATTCTCTTTGGTTTGTATGACTAGCATCCTCCCAATCTCTCAAAGAGAAATTTAACTCAATAAGCAGTGCCCAACAAAGTTATTACAAAATGAACATATTAAAACCCGCATATTTTAATTTGTAGGCAGAGAACACAGATCTTCATTTTGCCATTTTGGACTTTTGTACCCAATTGTATCAAGACTGTTCAGAGTTCAGCAGCACCCTGGAAGTTGTAAATGAGCAGAAAGAGGAAACTGCTAGAGACAGCACTTCAAAAAGTCTGATGAGAAGAAATTAAAGGCACCATGAAGAACAGTAAAATTAGAAGTCAGATAAGGAATTAGAAGAGCACACTGTTCTAGGTCCTTTTAGACTTACAGTAAATGGAAGTGAGGTACGGAAACAGCCGGATTGGTTACAGCTTGGTGTTCGCCTTATTTGAACAGAGTTTGAACAATTGGGCATCTTTGATTAGCCAAAACTCGATTATTGGCAGAAGAGTAGATTACAGTCTGTTCACACCTGCATTTCGGTTATAGTTCACTTTGTATGGAGAAACTTTTAGGCTGAACTTCACATATGTAAGGAGGCAACTTTAGGCTAAACTTAACACATCTCAATACCAAATCTTGGGAACAAGGACAGTCATCGAAGGTTAAGAACTTTTGATCCAAAAAGTAGTGAAATATTATGGTCAATGCCTCTACATCATTATCATAGTAGTAGGAGTTGACATTTATTAAGCTCTCAATATGTTAATTGTGTGATAAGTACTGTTTATCTCCTGCAATTTTCTTAAAATTACTATGAGGGACATATTCTTAGTACCATTTTATAGAGGAGTAACTTAAATCACTGAGAGGCTAAGTAATTTCCAGAAGCCACACAGTAAGGATGAAGGAAATCATACTGTACCAAATTCAGTTCTCTTACCCACAAAACTCTACAATTTTGAGTTCCATCAGTCTAAGTTTTATTTTTTTAATTTATTTTTTATTTTTTATTTTTTGAGACTCTCGCTCTGTCATCCAGGCTAGAATGCAATGGCACGATCTGGCTCACTGCAACCTCTGCATCCTGGGTTCAAGCAATTCCCCTGCCTCAGCCTCCCAAGTAGCTGGGATTACAGGTGCCCACCACCATACCTGGCTAATTTTTATAGTTTTAGTAGAGACAGGGTTTCACCATGTTGGCCAGGTTGGTCTTGAACTCCTGAGGTTCAGGCAATCCACCCACCTCGGCCTCTCATAGTGCTGGGATTACAGACATGAGCCACCGTGACCAGCCCTAGTCTAAGTTTTACACAATATTTTTAACAGCTTTGAGATGTTATTAACATACCATAACATTCACCTGTTAGAAGTATATAATTTAATGATTTTCAGTAAATTTACAAAATTACGCAACCATCACCAGAATGGGGTTTTAAAATATCTCCATCACCCCAAAAAGATACCACTTTCTCTTTTGCAGTTCATTCCTGTTCTCTCCCAGGCAACTCATACCTACTTTGTCTCTACAGATCTGCATTTTCTAGGTATTTCATAGAAATAAAGATTACGATATAAGGTCTTTTGATATCTGGTCTCTTTCAGTTAGAAAATGTTTTTGAAGTTCAACCAAATCAGGTTCTAGTTCAACCAGCATGTATTAGTAATGTGTTCATTTGCATTGCTGAATAATATTTCATTGTATGGATGTACCATCTTTTGTTTAGTCATTCACCAGTTGATGAAAACAATCCAAATGTTTATTTTTTTAACTACTAAGAACAATGCTATTCTGAACATTCACCTTGAGGCCTTTGTGTAGATATATGTTTTCCTTTCTTTTGCATAGCATGCTAGGTGTGGACTTGCTGGGTTGCATGGTAATGTTATATTTAACATTTCAGAAAACTGATCAAACTGTTTCCTAAAGAAGCTGTACCACTTTGCATTTCTGTCAGCAATGTATGAGGGTTCCAGATTCCCCACATCTTCACCAATACTTACTTCATCTTTTTGTTATAATCATTCTAGTGGGTGTGAAGTAGACTGTGGTTTTCCCTAAAGACTAATGACATGGGCTGGGCACGGTGGCTCACGCCTGTAAGCCCAGCACTTTAGGAGGCCAAGAGAGGCAGATCAACCGAGGTCAGGATTTCAAGACCAGCCTGGCCAACATGGCGAAACCCGTCTCTAGTAAAAATGGAAAAATTAGCCAGGCATGGCACACACCTGTAGTCCCAGCTACTCGGGAGGCTGAGGAAGGATAATTCTGGAACCCAGGAAGCAGAGGTTGCAGAGAGCCGAGATCGCACCACTGTACTCTAGCCTGGGTGACAAAGGGAAGACTCTGTCTCAAGACTAATCACATTGGGCATATTTTTATGTCCTTATATCCTTTGATGAAGTGACTATTCAAATCTTTTGTCCATACTTAATTAGGTTGTCTATCACTGAGTTGTGCTTCCTTTATTCTGGATATGAGTTCATAAAATATGCTATTTGAAAATATTTTCTTATAGTATGAGATCTGTCTTTTTTACTTAATGTATTTTGAAACATACATTTTTTAAGTTTAGTCAGTTTATCATTTTTTTCTCTATGAGTCATGCTTTTCATGTTGTATCTAAAACTTCTTAACCTAAGGTCATGAATTTTTTTTCTAAAACTTTTATAATTTTAGCTCTTCCATTTAGGTTTGTTTGCATATGGCAAGGATAACATCCTAATTTGTTCCCACTAAGGTACCATTTTTGCAAATAATTCATACCCCCAAGACTTTATTATAAAACTTTTTTAAATACACAAAAGTTGAAAACAGTTTTACAGTGAACACCCATGACAACTGTTAACATTTGCAGTATTCACTATTCTTCATAAATTAGTTATACCTGTGAAAATTCATACAAATGGAATAATTGAATATGTACTGTTTGTGTTATGTTTCTTCCACTCAGCAAAATATTATAAAGATTCATCCATGCTTTTGCTAAGTTTCATTATACAGGTAGGCTGCAGTTTGTTTATGCATTATCCTTTTGATGGACACGTGGGCTATTTCCCATTTTGGGGTGTTAAAACATGTACCTTCTTGTACAAGGGTTTTTTGTTGTTGTTGTTTGTTTGTTTTGAACAGCAAACACATAGGAATGAGACTGCAATGCCATAGACTAAATGTACATTTAATTTTATAAGAAACTGCAATACTTTTTTTCCAAAATGGTTATATCATTTTATACTCACATGAGCAACATAGATTTCCAGTTTCTCTGTATTATCAATATACTTTTCTGGGAAGCATCACTCTCTGAAAGTGTATTTTACTCATTAGCACATCAGACATCATGTGTATCACAGAGGGTACAAGAATAGTTCTTCAATATACATACAGGGAGTAGCTAACAACCAATCTGGGCTTTCATTCTGCAGAAGAGGAGACCAGGATCTTCTCCTTAGCAGCATTTAGGAACACTAAAATGCTGCAGGAACAGCCCTGGAATGAAGCCTCATTGGTCAGGAGACATGGGATTACGTTAATCTTGCTCTCCTGATGTCCTTCTGTGGGGCCTGAAGAAAATCAGGTGTAGTAGGGAACGTTGGTTATCCTTAAGATTCTTTTCAACTTTCTCTTTTTGCACCTACGACTAGAATGGAGGGAAATGATACCTATTTCCCTCAAAACCATAAAGAGGGCTCTAGCTTTCACTGTGTCCTACTGCTTTCTGTGAGTCATTTTGCCAACTCAGACATAAACACAGACATCTCTGCTTGTGCTCTCATTACACAGAAGTAAACTACTATTGACAGGCCTAGTTTTTTTATTAATTCTCCTTGTCTACCACTTGAGTCAATCAACTTCTGTAAGGCTTCTGATTGCTTTCTACTTCTGAAGTGCTGTCTCCCTCCACTCAGGCCTTGAATGTAGGCGCCTCTCTCCCTGACTCCTGTGAACCTGCTTTTCTGCAGCCTCTCCCTTGATGCACCAAGGTTTCCCCTTCCAGCTTTGTTTCTTGGCTTCAGAAATCCCATTCCTTCTACTGGGATGAGATCACTCCAGACGGATCATTCACAGCTTAATAGTCACCTATATTTGTATAGACCCAGGATCAACATATTAGCATTCCCAGAAGAAAGCTATTTGGTGAGCTCACCATGGCTAAAAGTCACCTCATGTCATATATCAGCCGAACCAGATCCAAGTCACATACAACACCCACAATGCTGTATGGCAAACACATATATAAAGTCTGAAAATGTTATTTCCCTTTCTCAGGGGTTTAAAAACCTTTGTCATGAAACAACATTTGGGCATATATCTCCAGTTCAAAATTTCTCCAATGGATCAGGCATGATTTCCTAGCAATTTAGGAGCAGTCTTTGGTCTGGAGCTGTCCTGTCCAGTTTGATAGCCCTTAGCCACATGTGGCTATAGAGCAGTGGGAATATAGCTCCTCAGAATTGAGATATACTATAAGTGTAAAATGCACACTAATTTTAAAGATGTAATACAAAAAATGATATATGCCAGTTAAATTTTAATATTGTGTGTTAAAATACTTCAAATATGTAAAGTTAAATTAAAATTAGTTTTTCCCTAGGTCTGTACTTTTACCACTGTGACTACTAGAAAATTGTTACATATTTGACTTATATCACATTTCTGTTGGACAGCACAGATCTACAGCATTTTAAAAGAAAATGTCCCTTTCAAAAACAAAAAAGCTTGTCCTTGTTTTCTTCAACTTTTGTATCTCTTGTCTAAAACCAACAGGACTAGTTCTTCAGAAACACCTCTTGTAAAGACTGGTCCTCTCCTCCCTAACCACTAAGTGCACAGTTGGAATGACTACTTCTATGTTTCAAATCAGCTTTCTAAAGACAAACAACATCAATCTCTATAATGCTATGTATGGAAGCTGGGTCCATCCTGCAAAGTCAAGTTATTATATTCACTTTAGGAAGCTGGACAACAAATCACAAACAGATCACAGCGAGGCACATCTGTAGCACACATGTAGTTAAGACAGGATAATAGCATCTGTTAGTACTGAGATTACCACATCATTTCAGACACTGTACAGTGGGGCCCTCTGTATCTCGAGTTCCACATCCTTGGATTTAACCAGTTTCAGATTGAAAATATTGGGAAAACATGAATGGTTGTACTTGTACTGAACACACAGACTTTGTCATTCCATAAACAATACAGTATTAGAACTATTATATAGCATTTACGTAGGACTAGGTAATCTGGAGATGATTTAAAGTATTCAGGAGGATGTGTGCAGGTTATATGCAATTACTACAGCATTTTCTATCAGGGACATGAGTATCATGGATTTTGGTACCTGAGTGGGGAATCAGAACCAGTCCTTTATGGATACTGAAGATCAGCTGTACTTTACACATAATTGGCAGAAGATTTTCCATCTATCAAATCCAGAAGGTTGAATTGCCTCTTCCCATGAGCAAGTAGGATGAGGCCTGTCTGAGAGGGCATACCTGTCCTGCCCTGCTCCCAATATTCCTGCAGCAATCCCCACCTTTAAAAGCTTTGAAGCTTCAGTGAGTGGCAATATTCCAGGGCCCTAGAACCCATTTGTCACTGAGATGCCACAGGTACGACATGGAAAATGTTACTCGTCAAGAGATTGGAGCATGTGTTGCCGTACCACTAGAGAAGCTGGAAAAATTTAAGCATTTTGTGTCTCACATCCCTGAACTGTAACATGTTGGAGCATACAGAAGGTGGAAAGGTACATGATTTGAGATTTTCCATCTGCAATCCTTTCTCTTTCTAATGCTGCTTAAGTAGCATCAGGGACAACATGATTTAATGTGTGATTGGCACCATCTTGGCCACACCCATTTCACTGTGGCTACCTTTTGCATCTGGCTGACTTGTGTGTATTTCCATGGCATAGAGACAAAGTCAGACAAGCTGATTTTAGATAGGCTAGAGTTTAAATTCTAAGACAAATTATTCTGTTTCTTAATACATAGTGAGTCAACCCAGAATAAGTGCTGGAGTACTATTTTAGACTGGACATCCACTTTTATGTTGCTTTTAGATTTATAAATTCATCATTATTGACCTGATCCTTAATCTTGATACCTTTTTCCCCAAAAACGTTCAAAATATGGGACTGTCAAGATGAATTTTCCTTACCAGCTTCATTTTATGCTGGCTGTTGAACAGACTCAGATGAGTATTATCATTTCACGTTAAGATGTACCTTTATTTTGATGAAAGAAATTTCTGGCATTTGATTGTCCACTAATTGAGATAGATACAAGTTGGAACCCATTTTTGTAACAATATTTCCTGTTATTTCAACTCTACTGCTGTAGAAATAAGTTAACACACAAATTTACTCTCTGAAATTGTATTTTTTCACTCTGCCCTTAAATTGAGAGAAATGTATGAGCTATATTTCTGAATTAGTACTACAGATGACCTCCGACAAAAAAAAAAAAAAAAGAAAAGAGAGAGAGAGAGAGAAAGAAGAATATATCACTTCATACATTTGTAAATTGTCCCTACAGTTGTCTCTAAATTGAAGGAAATCTCAGTAGGAAAACCTTATGTTAAGAAAAGAATCAGTACCGGCTGGGCATAGAGGCTCACGCCTGTAATCCCAGCACTTTGGGAGGCCAAGGCGGGCAGATCAGGAGGTCAGGAGATCGAGACCATCCTGGCTAACACGGGGAAACCCCGTCTCTACTAAAAACACAATAATAAACTTAGCCAGGCATGGTGGCGGGGGCCTGTAGTCCCAGCTACTCGGGAGGCTGAGGCAGGAGAATGGCATGAACCCCGGAGGTGGAGATTGCAGTGAACTGAGAAGGCGCCACTGCACTCCAGCCTGGGCGACAGAGAGAGACTGCGTCAAAAAAAAAAAGGAGAGAAGAAGAGAAGAGAAGAGAAGAGAAAAGAGAAGAATCAGTACTTTATGTGTGTATTGCCACTTTAGATGACCATGGGTCAAGTTTCCTTAAGAGACAACATGCCTGTATGGGATAATTTTCCTGTCTTTCAATCTCTTCCTGGATTTGAGAAACTTAACAAGTTACACTTTGAAAAACATTTTTCTTAGACACGGGGATAGAAAAAATATCAGATTCAGGTTCTTTCTAACCTCCTTTTCTATATGATAATTGTTAAAAACATTCACAGAATGCTAACTTTAGATGAAATGTCAAATGCAACTTAGTTTAATCATGTAGAAAGATTTTCCTCTTCTCTGAGAAATAGTGGCTTCTTCTATTTAAATCCTCCCAGTGATGGGAGTTCATTGCCCTGTGCCCTGGTTCTATTTTTATCTGTTTCAAGGATTATTAAAAGATTGGCTATGTTAAGCTGAACTGCGCCTTCCTAAAACTCAGACCCATTGGTTTCCATTCTCCCTACAAGGCCACCTGCACTAAACCCAATTCATCTTACACCTGGAAGATACCCACATATTTGAGGACACCACATCATAACGACCACTTATTGAGATTTTACTGTGTACCAGACATTGTATTAAGTATATTACATGTATTAACATATTCTTCATAACAATACGAAGAAACAGGTACATGAATCCTTTTATAGAACAAAATGGAGGTGCATAAATGTTCCCTAACTTACCCAAGTTCAGATAGATAAAACATGGAAGAAGTAGAATTTGTACCTTGTATGCCTGATGCCAACAAAAGCTTGTGGACACTATCATGGATCCACATTTCCCCCCCCTGCCTCATCATCTCCCTCATTCTCAAATTTCTAGCAACTCTCCCTCTATCTGTAGGATATGTAAGCACAGCAGGAGACATGGAAAAGGCACTCAAACAATATTTGTTTAGCAACAATGTGCATAAGTAAATGTTGCTAAAAACGGTTCTGAGGTCTCATGTTTTTTTTTTTTTTTTTTTTTTTTTTTTTTTTTTTTTTTTTATCATTGTAGGTCTGGAGACTTGAACTTCTTTAAAGCAATCCTATGTACTGTATTGTCACAAACATTAAGATTCATTTTTACATGAGCACAGTCCTAAACCTTTCTAAGAGAAGAGCACAGGATGCTTTGAAAATCTAGTGAAGTCTATAGAAAATTCTTTCCAGAAAAAAACATACTCCCACAAAGACACATTTTAATCCACAATATGGTACCTTTTTTTTTTTTTTTTTTTAAGAGACAGGGTCTTGCTATGTTGCCCAGGCTGGTCTTGATCTCCTGGCCTCAAGTGATCCTCCCATTTTGGCCTCCCAAAGTGCTAGGATTACAGGTGTGAGCCAGTGTGTCCAGCCAGGATTTGGCACATTCATACATTCCTCTGATACCATCCATGGAGAAACCACACAATCCAAATTTATTCAAATTTTTCCATGTTAAGATGCTAGCATTTAATAGCAAAAGCAGACAAAAAATAAAAATAAAAACTGGGTAACTGTTTGACATTCGGTAACATTTGTGCTTGGTCCCAAACCATGGGACCATTCCTCCTCCATATTTCTGTGCATATGCATCAGAAATTGTTTCTAGAGTTTTTTTTCAGATGTCAGCTCATTCTAGGTTTAGCATCCTTAAAGTTATTAAAAGTTTGTACCATTCATTTTTACAGTTTGGTAAACATTTTTCTTGATTTTATATAAATTCCTTTCTGTTACAATCAAACAGAACAATCCTGCCAATGTCACTTGTTGGGAGGTCTGTGTGTTCATTTCTAAAAAATTCTAGTTCTCTTTTACTGAGTACTACGGCTGTGAACAAAGCCAAGTACTTTCTTCCAAGAGAGAAGATGGTTTCATCCTAGAAATACTTTTAATTATTAAGCAGTCCAACTTAATTCATCATTAGTGCCCATAATGAAACACAATAAGGCAATTTAGAGGGAATGAAGCAGAGGTGCTATAAAATAAAATATGAAGTCATAACATTTATCACAGCTTGCCGAAGAGAAATTTATTCTGCTGGAAGCAATAGTTATAGGCATAAAACCTTAGCTGTTAAAGAACTTATGTTGGCCCCGTGGCAGAAATTGGCTATAGCTGTGCACAAAATCTAGTTCCTTTTCCTTTTGGGCACACAGTAGACTACCAGCCTCCCTTGTGGTTAGGAGTAGCCACAAAACTGAGTTGTAGCCAGTGTAATGCAGCTGCAGCAACGTATGCCATTTTGGGGTTTCCACAGAAAATCCTCCCTCATAATTCTCCCTGGTCTTTTCTGCATCTGGTTGACTATAATGAAGACCCCCCAGGGTAACCTGAGACACAAGCATTGAAAAACATAGGGTTGAAAATGGAAGGAGATGGAGTCTCTGAATTCAATATTGAGAAAGAACTACCAGACCAGGAGCACCCAAGTTAGACTGTTAAAGAGTGACAAATTTTTATTGTATTGAGCCTCTGAGATATTGGATGGGAGAGTATCTGTTACAGCAACTAGGATTATTTTAACTAAAACAGATCTCCTTTGTAAACACAGATATTCACGGGTCCTAACAAATTACAAAGCTTGTATATTTACTCTATATTTATCACAACATGTCATCCAATTATTTTGTATTTATTTAGCTTAAATGAGATAATAAATTTCATTATTAGTGGGTTTGGGGTAAAAAGAGCTAGACATTAGTGTTAATGGGACTGAACCTAAGTGGGGAAACTAGAAAATTTACTTGCAAGTCTTTGAAGGGATGGTGGAAAAGCAAATGCAATTCAACATTCTTTTGCCAGCACCCCCAACCCCTCTAAGTTCCTAGGCTTAGGAAGAACAATTTTTCAATGTGAAATTATATTTAGCTTGTAAAAAATGGAAACATGGTAGAGTAAAAAAAGAGTTAGACTGCCTGAGGTTCAAATCCTTTGCCAAAAATGGGGATAGAAAGATCCAGATTTGTGTGGTTGCTATGAGAATAAAATGATAACATACCTAGTATGTAGGAGCTTTACAATAATCTCTGGCTAGAACAATTAAAAGCAGACTTTTTCAATTTTGTGACACAAATGTTTTGGGAAAAAATATATAGAAATTTGACACTTTACTGTGGAAAATACAAACACACACACACGCAGAAACATGTTACTTGGCAAATATAGACATTTCTGCTAACATGCATACAAACATTAAAATTCTATGCCCTACACAATCAGACATCAAAAATAAGAGGTGACGGAACAAAAACAGGTCAGGGTAGGCCACCCAAGGTACGTACCAGTCAACCAGAGCAAAAAAAGCATCATCATCTTAATTTAAAAATCCATCCCAGTTAAAAGACAGGATGAATCCCTAGTACATAAAACTGACATATAGGACTAACAAATGTAAAAAACGGCGGAGATAGCTTGATGGAAGGTTTAAGTCAAAGCTGAGTCTTGGAGATGAGGTAAAAATACAAAAAAAAAACAGAGATGAAAAAACTAGAATAATAAGTACTTCCAAGATGGAATACCGAGCGACACCGAGTCACGAGGAGGAACGTAGGAGACAGGCCTCGTGTGCACACTCTGTTCTTTCATAGCTCAATGCATTCACCTGAATCAGAACTTTAATACGTCAAAAACTAATGTGCTGGAAAGCACCAAGATGATCCCCATATTTTAGCAATATCATTCTATTTACCAATCATGTGTGTGCTAATTCATCTTACAAAAGAAATATGTGTTATAGAAGAATATAGTAGGTGCTCAATGAATATTTGTTGAATGAATATATGGATAAGTGCCCTAGTGGTTCAGCGAGAACAAAGACAGGCAAGTAATAGAGGACAGAGTACAACATTTGCAGCATAAATCCTGACTCCGGCCCTCATCTACAACTTACTGGCTTTTAACCTCAGGGATTTGGTTTCCTCCTCCACCAAAAGGCCATTAGAATAACCTGTCTCCTAGGGTCATGAAAAATAAAAATGATGCCTTTTGGAAAAAGCTCTAACATTTCTAATGTGTTATATAACGGGAGAGATCAATGTCATTAATAGCATTATTTTCTACTGCAGTCTTCGGCAAATTGACATATCATGGAAAAAATAGGATTCCGTTAGCCATTATGGGGAGTTGAATATGGAAAGTTGAAGGATCTGGGAAAGCAGAGAATGTGGGTCAAGGCATGGAAACTGGGAAAAAAATAGATTTAAATTGTACTCGAATAGCAGTGAGTCCACTAGGTATGTAAATCTCAATGGTTTATAGAACTAGAAAGGTAACAGGTCTCTTAAGGGCCAGTACCGGGCACGGCATTTCCTTTTTCTTATTAATATCTCCCTAGACCTTCTGTATGATGTGAATTAAGTGTATGCTAGTCAAAAAATAAAAAACACACCGTTCTAGTTACCTCAAAATTATGAATTTTAGAGCTAGAAACCTTTATGTGTATCTAGTCATTTACTTTCTATCCTCAAGGTGACCTCGTTTCTGCTCTTCAAGAAAGCGTTTCCAAACCAAAGCAGCTAAATTTTGTTCATTATGTTGAACTAAGCTGCATGCAAGTATTAGTCTTATCAAGGAGAAGATCCAAATTGTTAAGGTTCTTGCTTCATTGATTTTCCTTGATGGAAGCTGTAGGTGTATTGACTTTCAATGCACAGAGCATATGGTGACTGCAATCTCTTCTTCTAGTATAGATTCTACTGGTACATATTTTTAAGAAAATAGGCATTTGCAAAAAATATATAGCTACTGCATTTTACACAGAGGTTATCTATAGGTAACTTTTTAAAGAAAATTAAGAAAGCAAATGCCTTAAATCAATCACTCTAACAATAAAAATCCAAGTATACCTCCAGGAGACCAAATATCTGAAAAAGAATCAGTGCTTTTTCTCCACTGGCCATCATTCAAAGGCTTGGAACATGCTGTGCTACTACACAGATAGAATGCTTAGTACAGCATTTATGCATAGTCCTAGGAACAGGAAAGGAATACCTCTCAAATCCTGAGCTTCTCTGGGATGTCGATAAAGATAACGAAACCCCCTCACTCCAATAACCTTCATTAACCAGTAAGATTTAGAATTGCAGAGGGAACATTTCCAAAGGGTGCTCCTTGGACCACCTGTCCCTAAGAGAGCCATGCAGAAACGTATTTCCTTGTCAAATAGTTGTGGTTAATATTGCTTACTAGATCCTTATCTTGGTAATATACAAAGTTCATTTGTATATTTAAAGGTATGGAGAAGTGCTGCTAAAAACACATCTGTTTAGCTCTACCTTGGGCAGGGTTTACTAGATATTTACTTATTAAATCTTTCTTTTCAAGTATGATTTATGTACCTATCAAAGCACTTTGGGGAAAAGGGTTCAAAGATTCTGTTTATTCAGAAGAGAAGCAAATTTCTTAAGCTGACTACACATGCCATCCCATATCCTTATTCATCACATTCCAACAGTCATACTAACCATGCTTCCACTCAGCTTCTCTTGCCCTTTTAACTAAATCCATGGGATGCTTTGGAGTTAGTCTGACCTCTCAGCATTTAACAACATTTAATGATAATATACCTATTAATTCATTTTTAAAACTTTCATTTTCTTGGCTTCTCCCTATATCCCTTAAGCTCTTCCCTCTCAGTCATCTTATAACTAACTCTCTTTTCTAATCCAGCAATACTAAGTGTAGCCCTAGGCCTGTGGCAACAGCATTACTTAGGGAATTGTCAAAAATGCAGGATTTCAGCTCTCACTTTAGACCTACTGCATCAGATCACTGGAGTAAGGCCCAGGAAATTTGTTTATAAACAAATTCTCTAAGTGATTCTGATGCTAAAGTTTGAGAAGTACCACTCCAGTCCTGAAATAATCTGGTTCCTCAGGGCTTTGCCCATGACCCTTTTCTCCTGGCTTCAACTACCATAAGTATTCTAGTGCCTAGCATAATACCTGTCATATGGTGGGTGCTCCACAAATATTGGCTGATTGAATAGACAAGTAAGTCCAAGTCTATATCCCCAACTCAGCCCCAAATATTCCTACCGGATATCTACACTTGGCTGTCTCTTGACTTGTGAAATTCACCATCATTCTCTTCCTTCTCTTAACCTGATCCAACAACAATACTGAATATTATTTATATGTTCCAGGTTTCTTGTGAATTATCACATACGATTAGTGTAGTTTTAAGGAGACAGAGTCTCACTCAGTTGTCCAGGCTGGAGCACAGTGGCACAATCTCAGCCTTCCGGGTTCAAGCGATTTTCCTGCCTCAGCCTCCCAAGTAGCTGGGATTGCAGGCACCCACCACTATGCCCAGCTAATTTTTTTCCCCCCCCCAGTAAAGACAGGGTTTCACCACATTGGACAGGCTGGTCTCGAGCTCCTGACCTCAGGTGATCTGCCTGCCTCAACCTCCCAAAGTGCTGGGATTACAGGCGTGAGCCACCACTCCCAGCCAGTGTAGCTTTAAAGATAGGAATCTTGAAGATTAGAGAAGTTAGCCTTCCCGAAACTATAAATCTAATAAAGGGCAGTATTCCAATTTACACTCAAGTACTTTTGTTACAACAATCTCAACTACACTGTCTTTAAATGGTGCTCCTTGACTCTGTCATTTGTTATATTATTTTTGCCTAAGCCAAAAATCCGAAGCATTCTGAATTTTCATTCTGCCTGTATCTGCTATATCCAAGTCAATCCAAACACTAGGATCCATCCATTCTTCTCTAAACCCAGCCATCATTCCAGCCCTCAGCTCCAGAAACTCTCCCTGAAACCTCCTCTACCCTCCCAAATAGACTACTTCCACCCAGCTACTAGCTATAGCAAGTTTTCTAAGACCTAATACCATAAAAATCCTAGAGGAAAACCTAGGTAGTACCATTCAGGACATAGGCATGGGCAAAGACTTCATGACTAAAACACCAAAAGCAACGGCAGCAAAAGCCAAAATTGACAAATGGGATCTCATTAAACTAAAGAGCTTCTGCACAGCAAAAGAAACTACCATCAGAGTGAACAGGCAACCTACAGAATGGGAGAAAATTTTTGCAATCTACTCATCTGACAAAGGGCTAATATCCAGAACCTACAAAGAACTCAAACAAATTTACAAGAAAAAAACAAACAACCCCATCAAAAAGTGGGCAAAGGATATGAACAGACATTTCTCAAAAGAAGACATTCATACAGCCAACAGACACATGAAAAAATGCTCATCATCACTGGCCATCAGAGAAATGCAAATCAAAACCACAATGAGATACCATCTCACACCAGTTAGAATGGCGATCATTAAAAAGTCAGGAAACAACAGGTGCTGGAGAGGATGTGGAGAAATAGGAACACTTTTACACTGTTGGTGGGATTGTAAACTAGTTCAACCATTATGGAAAACAGTATGGCGATTCCTCAAGGATCTAGAACTAGATGTACCATATGACCCAGCCATCCCATTACTGGGTATATACCCAAAGGATTATAAATTATGCTGCTATAAAGACACATGCACACGTATGTTTACTGCAGCACTATTCACAATAGCAAAGACTTGGAATCAACCCAAATGTCCGTCAGTGACAGATTGGATTAAGAAAATGTGGCACATATACACCATGGAATACTATGCAGCCATCAAAAAGGATGAGTTTGTGTCCTTTGTAGGGACATGGATGCAGCTGGAAACCATCATTCTTAGCAAACTATCACAAGAACAGAAAACCAAACACCGCATGTTCTCACTCATAGGTGGGAACTGAACAATGAGATCACTTGGACTCAGGAAGGGGAACATCACACACCGGGGCCTATCATGGGGAGGGGGGAGGGGGGAGGGATTGCACTGGGAGTTATACCTGATGTAAATGACGAGTTGATGGGTGCAGCACACCAACATGGCACAAGTATACATATGTAACAAACCTGCACGTTATGCACATGTACCCTACAACTTAAAGTATAATAATAATAAATAAAAAAAAAACAAAAAACAAAAAAAACAAAATGTGGTCACAACATCCCCTCCTGATGTGTGAAACCCACCCTGCTTAGCCTAGGTCCTCATGCTTATCCGCTGTGTCAACGTTCATTCCTTTGTTCTAATTTTGTTAGTACTGTATTTTCTGAGAGGAACTAAGACCCCACTTTGGTATCCCAGGTCTTATCTTACCTATGCCTTGTGCATAACAGACTAGAAAAAGTCAGTATCAAAGAGTTCAGTATCTTGTCTAGTTTTAACAAGGAAATCATCAAAACATCAAGTCTTCATTGCTTTGATGGATGAAATAAAACCATGGTAAAATAGTCAAGATTGCATACTGTGGCAAGTAACAGAAAATATGACTAAATAGTATATAAGTAGGTATTAATCAAATTCATATAGGAAGTCTGACAAACATCCTTAGCCAGTGCAACTGCTCAGTGATGCTTTCAAAGACCCAGGCCCCAGTTACATCTATGATTACCCTTCCTCATTATTGTGTCTCACTCAAGATGACTCCTGCACCTCCAGGCTTCTTTAAGCAGGTGGCAAGAAGGAAAGAAGGGCAATAAACAAAATGCTTACAAAGTCAAACTCTCCTTTTCCTTTTTTAAATCGGGAAAGGAAAGCTTGTCCAAAAACTCTATCTAGTAATCTCCCCCAGTGTCTCACTGGCCAGAACTGTGGCCTGTGGACATCCGTAGAAAGGAATGAGTCAGTCCATCAATAATGAGTTTCATCACCACTGTTACTGCAGCAGAAAGATGAGCAGTGTGAGAAGAGATATGGTCAGATGTGTAAAGAAAGCAGAGGTATTTTTGTCTTGTGCTAAAAGGATGCATTTGGCCTTAAGACAATGAGTTAAACAAGACATAGAATTGGATTTTTTTTGTTTCTTTTTTTTAGAGAACTCACTTTTATTATTGTCATCACATTTGAAACTACCAAATCACAAACCCCCCAGGGCCCAGGGTAAGGAAGAGATGGCTATTCACTCTACCATCTGTGAAATAAACAAGTCACAGATTCACCTTCTATAGCCCTGTGGTAAAGGCTTTCATTATTTTTATTATACTTTAAGTTCTGGGATACATGTGCAGAATGTGCAGGTTACAGAGGTATACATGTGCCATGGTGGTTTAGCTGCACCCATCAACCCATCATCTACATGAGGTGTTTCTCCTAATGCTATCCCTCCCCTTGTATGATGTTCCCCTCCCTGTGCCCATATGTTCTCATTGTTCAATTCCCACTTACAAATGAGAATATGCAGTGTTTGGTTTTTTTGTTCCTGTGTTAGATGAAGCTGGAAACCATCATTCTCAGCAAACTATGTCCCTGCAAAGGACATGAACTCATCATTTTTTATGGCTGCATTGTATTCCATGGTGTATATGTGCCACATTTTCTTTATCCAGTCTATCTTGATGGGCATTTGGGTTGGTTCCAAGTTTTTGCTATTGTGAATAGTGCTGCAATAAACGTATGTGTGCATGTGTCTTCACAGTAGAATGATTTATAATCCTTTGGGTACATACCCAGTAATGGGATTGCTGGGTCAAATGGTATTTCTAGTTCTAGATCCTTGAGGAATCGCCCCACTGTCTTCCACAATGGTTGAACTAACTTACACTTCCACCAACAGTGTAAAAGCATTCCTATTTCTCCACATCCTCTCCAGCATCTGTTGTTTCCTAACTTTTTAATGATTGCCATTCTAATTGGCATGAGATAGTATCTCATTGTGGTTTTGATGTGCATTTCTCTAATGACCAGTGATGAGTTTTCATATGTTTGTTGGCTGCATAAATGTCTTCTTTTGAAAATTGTCTGTTCATATCCTTTGCCTACTTTTTGATGGGGTTGTTTTCATGGCATTTTCTAGTAACATCTTTGCACATTTAATCCCATCTTGGTGTCTGTTTTTCAGGGGACTTAGACTAACATACACATTACATCATGTAATACTCAAAATGGCCATATTAAGCCAATGTTATCATTTTAGAGATAAGACAGTTGGAAGTTAAAGAACTTGCTCAACTGTAGTCTCTGGTTGGTTAGTAAGAACCAGAATGAAGAATATGACAATTTTGTTGTTGTTGTTTCTAAAATCAGCATTTGTTGTTTCTAAAATCACCATTTCCTTCACCTTTTGGGAAAAGATTCATTCCACAAGACACAGGTAGAAATCAAGGCCAATTTTATACAGATTTCATATATGACCTGGTGGTAACATTCCTTCAGAAATATAGTTTTTACTTCTAGTACTTGTGACTTAGGTATCTAGATCACTACACCATATAACTTATCACATTAAAATTCGATGTTATAGCAATGAAGTTTTTGCTATTAATCCTAAAGAATGTTTTAAAAATGTATAGAGAACATATTTCAGTCTTCTCAAGTTACTGGAAACAAAGTTTTAACGTTCCTAAAATCTGCTTCCTTTATTGGCCCTGACGTCAATATTTATCAGAGACATGATACTTTCCACTTGAACATCAATATCTTAAAGCCCTAAAGACACCATGCTGGATGTTGGACAAGATCAGAGCAGCATGAGATAAAAGTCTTCTGAATGTGTTGTTTGCATAATTCCTAAAACACATTTGATGGACCATGCACCCCCTTTCATATTAAGCTGACATCTGAAGATTTTTAGCATACATTGAAATGGTTGGAAACATTAAATATATTTATCATTATATTGACAAGTACAAATATATTGTGATTACAAATATATAAAGAAAGAACTTTTAAACTGTATTTAATAGATTCTGAACACTAGGGAAACTTAATACTTATCAATTTCAAATACATGGACAACTCATTTAACAGAAATTTTACATTGTTACTTTTTCTTATACTAGTGTTTCCCTTCCTCTACTTCACATAGAGGTTTGTCTTAATGTCATATTTTTATGCTTATTATTTCTTCCTACTTCTGTCCCAATGCATCATTTTATTTTCTTTGACCAAAATGCTGTCCTATTGTAAGACAAAAAAATCATTTAAAGTTATCATTACAGTTATCTATGTCAGAAATTAAGTATCAAAATTATGTTATTAAAACAGTATTAACAATTTATTTACTACTTGGAGATTTTTCATAAATTCTTGTGTAAAATTTGAAAGCATGTCAAAACAGTTTTCCCAAGATTTTTCAAACAACAGTTATTCCTGTTAGTCTTCAGCTTAGAGGCACCGTGTTTCTCTCAATATATTTTGAAAGGTTTGAAAAAATTAGTTTAGAAACACCCTTATCAATATAAAGATAATCAAATACTTTGATCTTATTATGAACTTTATATTTTTGCTAAAACCCTTAAACTGCAGATTTAATATACATAATTAATGTAAAACATCCACCATATAACCAGATTGGCAAAGCCAGCCCTCACTGTCAAACCAACCAAATTAGACTCATTTTTATCAAGAAAGGTAAACTGAAACTTTTTCCATTTCAAAACATGTCAGTGAGCATTTTTTATAATGACCATATTAATCTTTATTTGAGAGAGAGAAAGAGACAGAGCCCAGAGCATTCTTTGACATATCACGAGATAAAAGGGGGAGGTCAGTGAGCAGTCTCATCATCCTCGGTTCACTGTACAATACATACAAATGCATAAAATTCCCAACCCAAACCAAATTATCCATTTTTATCATCCTCATGTTGTCCCCAACAGAACATGTCTAAATCTTAAAGCACTGCCAAATAAGCCAAGATTTGGAGGGTGAAAACTGTTCCCTGTCTTCTGCAGGGTAGACAAAAAGTGGAAAAACAAAAAACAAAAACAAAAAAAACCTGGTGTCAACTGAGGATGGATGTGAAATCACTCTGAAAGCGATTCCCTGGAAATTTAAATTCTACCTCATTGGTTGACCTGTTCTCCTGAAGCATTCACAAGTTAGTAGGGAGGCATGCCACATACGTACTTAACCTAACGGAAATACGAAAATGTATTTTGGAAGCAGTAGTTCTCTAGGGACACATAAATCTGTGGTCAAATTCTAGACCTGCTACTTCCCAGACGTAGGAATGTGGACAAGCCACTTAACCTTCCTGAATCTTTAAAACAGAGATAATAACAGCATCGATCTCATATAATGGTTATGAAGTTAGATAAAATATATATTTCTTTGCTGTTCTTTCCTTATTTATGTTTTTATATATGTTATATATATTACATTTATATGTTATATATATTACATTTATATGTTATATAACATTTATATGTTATATAGGTTATATATTACATATTTATATGTTATAGATGTTATATATGTTACATATTTATATGTTATATATATTACATATTTATATGTTATGTTATATATTTATATGTTGTATATATTATATATTTATATTTTATATATATAAATATATTAGGTTGGTGCAAAAGTAATTGTGGTCTTGGTCATTACTTTTAATGGCAAAACTGAAGTTGATTTTGCACCATTATTATTAATACTTTATATATATAAATGCTTAGCACCTGGTATAGTAGATGCTCAACAAGATATTGGCCCTACGTAATGGCCTAATGACTGTACATCTTAAAACTGCCATTCTAACAAGCGACAGCTCAGAGGAACCCCCCCTAGTCAGCAAAGGCTCCCTGAATTAA
Source organism: Macaca mulatta (assembly GCF_049350105.2). Classification (NCBI taxonomy): domain Eukaryota; kingdom Metazoa; phylum Chordata; class Mammalia; order Primates; family Cercopithecidae; genus Macaca; species Macaca mulatta. The sequence goes on from NC_133407.1 coordinate 23,575,641, forward strand.
GGTGAGCTAGGCATCACAGGAAGGATAACTTACATGGAGAAAGGAGAGCTAATGGACATGCTAGACTGGTATTTGAAACTTTATTCACTCTTAAAATCTGAGCATACTGTATATTTTTATATGTTTTTAAGAATTGATTACCAAAGGCTTTGATAATGTGTTTACATTTGTATTTTTTAAAATCCCTGAACTGGGCCCAGTGGCACTTGCCTGTAGTCCCAGCTAGTAGGGAGGTTGAGGCAGGAGGATCACTTGAGGCTAGGAATTCCAGGCCAGCCCTGGGCAACATAGTGAGATCCTGTCTCAAAAGAGTAAAAAATATAAATATAAATATAAGATGAAATCCACATAGATTTGGGGTTTGTTCTATTGTTCTCCTTTCAGATAGGGGCCTCCTAATGCCTTCTTTCCCTCTATTTTCTTTGAAGAAATTCTTTTTTTTAAATTATTATGCTTTAAGTTCTAGGGTACATGTGCATAACGTGCAGGTTTGTTACATATGTATACTTGTGCCATGTTGGTGTGCTGCACCCATCAACTCGTCAGCACCCATCAACTTGTCATTTACATCAGTATAACTCCCAATGCCATCCCTCCCCCGTACCCCCTCCCCACAATAGGCCCCGGTGTGTGATGTTCCCCTTCCCGTGTCCAAGTGATCTCATTGTTCAATTCCCACCTATGAGTGAGAACATGCGGTGTTTGGTTTTCTGTTCTTGCGATAGTTTGCTGAGAATGATGGTTTCCAGCTGCATCCATGTCCCTAACAAAGGACATGAACTCATCCTTTTTTTTTGGTTGCATAGTATTCCATGGTGTATATGTGCCACATTTTCTTAATCCAGTCTGTCACTGATGGACATTTGGGTTGATTCCAAGTCTTTGTTATTGTGAATAGTGCCACAATAAACATATGTGTGCATGTGTCTTTAGAGCAGCATGATTTATAATCCTTTGGGTATATACCCAGTAATGGGATGGCTGGGTCATATGGTACCTTTGAAGAAATTCTTAATTGGTTTACGTCCACCCACAATACTCCTGGGTTCCTTTAAATACCCAATCATTCATTGACAATTGCAGCTCCCAGTTTCCCAGGAAGGGACACTGTCTCTGAAGTCATTATATAGCTGTTATGTGCAAAAATGTTTAGACACTGTTCTTTCTTTTTAATGCCATTGGCCATCAATTTACACCAAGCTTTTTATCCAATTTATTCCAAGAGCCATAAACCTAATGAGTATTTAACAGAGCATAAATTCCTTTTAGTGGAGGGAAAAAAACAAAAGATGAGACTCTAACATATTTGAAGTCCTGGTTGGGTTATGGGAAACTTACCATATTCTCTTCCAATATTGGATCAATGAAACTTGTATGTATGCATCCCATATTATGTAAATGAACTGTTATTTTTAAAACTAAGAGTTATATTATTTATTCTCTCATATTCCTTCCTATTACAATCATCCAACTTTTCCCTGCAATTTTATTATAACATCACTTTCATGGTATCACTGCTCAAACTGAGTGTGCGGCTGTGCTCAAATGAGACATGCTTAGCAACATTTAAGAAGTTGTGCTTAAATGTGTTTGCATCAGCTCTCTCATCCCATCTTTAGAGAAACAGGCAAACAACTCTATTGTGCTAGTTTTCAAACAACTTTTTTTTTTTTTTAAAGCAAGCTTTGGCAAATTAGATAATTATTAAGCAAAACAATACGGTGCCCAACATGATGCATTAACAGTTTCTAATGTTATTGAACCAAACGACAAGAGAGGCACTTTGTTCTTACTTACTTGGCAGACAATTATTCTTTGCTCCAGCCATACTTCATGTGCATACTTGCAAGGAAGACTCATGAATGCAAAGGTTCATTAAGGGAATGAGAGAATCGATTGTAAAATGGAAAAGGCCGGGTGAGGTCATATTTCAAAGAGATGAATATGGTACACTCCATTATGTTGTAATCAGCCTCTCTCTTTCATTCCACAAACTGTAATAGTTTATCCTAATTTTTTAAAAAAGGAAAACAATTCCTTCAGACTTCTGACCAGCTTCATCCTAAAGCCAGGGAAGGAGTTACACACACTGCAGGCATTTTCCATTTACCACAATCCTTGGAGTCTACCAAACTGATGTTACTGACCATTTTTCTCCTTAATAAGAAAAACATTCAAATGCTACTATTATTGCTGCCCTGGCAAACCACACTTAATAGATGGGACTTGCCCTGTACATGACACTTACAACATCAATCAAGACTGAATTTTATTTCAATTTATTATGGTTGCTGTCCAAATGAAAAAATGCTTATATCGTAAAAATGTCTTGCAATATAAATGTGCCAATGATGTAATCACAGAATTCAGGCAAAAAAAAAAAAAAAAAATCCCAATTTGGGTTAAAACATTTGCCCATCCTTCCTCCTAAATTTTTCACTGAACTTAAACATAACAAAATAATGGAACCATTAAGAGGTGATGTTGGTACAAAGCAGAAGTCACATGTTAAATATTTTATATCTTTATGAGGGAGCTTTATTATATTTTCCTTCTTTAAGAAGGGAGTTGAGATTTCCAAATGATCTGGGATAAATGACTTTAATTTCACTTTCATTGAAGGCTCATCTGCAATTTTTTTTTTTCTCCTTGAAACAACCATTCATCAGGGGAGAACACTACCCAGCTTATTAGTCTGGAATTTATCCTTGGCCACAGCTGTTGGCCGACAGAAACTCCTCTGGGTCCTACTCAGTTCCCACTAGGCTTTTGTCCCCAGTGAGGGAGAGAGACAGATGTCAAGAGATACTTTTCACCAATGGCAAAGAAAACCATATAATATGCGGCCTCTCACAAGACTGGCTGGTAACGGAACCTTTCCACAAACAGCCTGGTACATTTCTCAAGAAGCTGGAAGTGCTGGGAGATAACCGAGTACCTGTTCTAGGCTGCCAAATGCACTCCTTCAGTGGTTCTCAAGCCTGTGAATATGCCACAGAATCACCTGGAGGACTCATTCTTTTCATGACAGAAGGTAGGGCTAGCTTCATGTGCATGTGATCTGTGCGGTCACACAGGGCCGCCTGCTTCAAAGGGCTCCATGCTTAGTTTAATGTTCTGCTGTCCTCTTGAAATTTGTAATAGTGATTGAAGAAAGAGCTACACATTTCCATTGTGCACCAGGCCCCGAAAATTAAGGCACTGGTCCCAATGGAAGGTCAGGGACAGGGCCTGAGAATTCACATTTCTAAAATCATCTTAGATCATGCTACTGCTGCTGGTCTGCGGACCACACTTTGAAAACCTTGAGAACTTGATTTTTCAAGCCACCTTCAAGCCAGAGGTGGTCATGAAACAATTTTGGCCAATGAGTTGTACATGGAAGTTTATGGAGAAGAGCCCTCTGTTCCTGAGTCGAAACACAATCCTTCCAAAAAGTAGATTCTCCACCCTTCCTACCTAGAATGTGGTGTGCATCCTGGTGGAGAAGCAGCCATATTTGCAATAAGGAGGACCAAAGCCAAATGCTAAAAACATTAGAGCAAAAAGCTAAATGCAGCTACCATAGTAGGGTTTCTGGGGCCAATATATCAACTATAGGGGAAGGGGGAATTTCTACAAAATAGAGCTGATTAGAATAAGAAATCTATGTACTACAATTGGTATATAAAATAGAAAAGTAGAAGAACAAGTATCCACCCCAAATCCTTACCAAAATATTGCCAACATGTGGGCATTATGCCTTCCAATATTTGTTCTATGCATATTATTTTTCAAACATTGCTATGATTATACTATGTAATTACACTACATGTAAAATTTCTATCTTGATATAATCATGGTAACAAATATTAAAGCTATAGTCTAATTATACTGATAATTTCAGTGCTAACACTCTGAAATTATTCCTATAATTTATTCTTATTTATTTATTCCTATTATATATAAATCATTTTATTCCTATTTATTATATATCATATAATATATAATTTATTAATATTTTTCATTTATTTCCTATTTACTCTACAAAGCTATTTCACAAGCATGTTCTCTCTTGCTCAAAACCATCCAGTGCGTTGGGTATGAGAGAAAGCAATGCCCTAATCACATGATGAAGCATCAGCCACAGCAGGGTCTGTAGGTGACAGGCCACCAACGTGGGGACTCTAACTCTGGGCTTGATTCCTAACTCCATGGCCTTTCTATCCCAAAGTGAAAAATAATCTTTTTTTAAAATCACATAATGCCAAATAAACCATGAGGTCTAAAGTGTTTCTTTCCTCCATTTGTCTGATGAGAGAAGTTGGACTAACTTTCTCGACATCCATTTTATTTTCTCCCACTTCCATGAGACGCCTCTGGGAAAATAAAAAGGTTCCATAGTCAATAAGTTTCAGATGACTGTATTGATAAATTTCTTCTTGGCAATTCACAAGGCAAATTAGCAAAGAAGGGTTCTTAGATGTCCTGCAGTTTCTTTTAAAGTTTTATTTAAACCTATTTGCCAAAATTGTAACAAAACATTTCTTTTAAGAAAAAAATTCCCCAGAGCATTGTGTTCTATGGAAAATACTGTGATGGTCTCTGGACAGAAGGCACTCTGGTTTTAAGATTTCATTGAGTATAAAAAGGAATGGAAGGCCTAGAAAAAGAATAACTACCACATAAAGTTATTATTGTATCAAGTATTAATCTTGTAACAAATCATATTTTAACAAATATAGCTTCTAGTGATTTATAGTATTCTATCTTTTCTATACTTTTATAGTTTACAGTTATAGAATTTGCAAGGTAACTTGGTCACTTCAAAGTGATGAATTTATTATTAAAATAGAGGTGAGATATTTCAATCCAGGAGCCATCTCCCCTTTTGCAAAAGTGTAATTCAGACAAAAGAAACTTCTTTTGAAGAATGACGTCAAAAACTACACATGCTGTCCAAAATTAATAGCCCTAACTTGAGCTGCAAAAATCGCCCCTGAGCGTTTTACTCCTTATATTTATTTTACTATTAGGTTTTTTGGCAAAGTTCATTTTGGTCACATTTAATTGAGTTAAACAGCTATGCCTAAGGTTAGAAATTATGAAATGATAGATACAGACAACTACCCAAAATGGCAATGTTCTGCTTTATGGAGGAGGCGAGACAGGGCATGATGCTGGCTTTACACGTTTATCTAATTAGCAGCAGTCTAATTTAGACATAAGTGTCAGAGACAGACTTCAGGGATGCCACATCAGACAGCCTCTGACTTCCAGTCGTTTTCCGTGAGCTAAAGTTACCGACAGTGGCTTTCCATTCAGACAAATCAAGATGTGTTATTTTCCTGAAAGCCTGGCCAGGGGTTGAAAGTAAAGGGTTAACTTCTGGGCAAGTTCAATGTGTCCATTATTTTTCTAGTTCAGTTTTCATAACGGCTCAAGTCTTCGTATGAGACATTTCTAAAACAGAGGTCTATTTTTCCATTGTAGGAGACTATACTGCCCCATTCCAAGTTCATTTCAAACACGACTATCTAGCCTATTCTAACAAGCTTGGGAGAAATAGGAAGAGAAAGAGAAAGGGTATGTGCAATATTCTTCATAGTTTTTTTTATTGTATCAAAATATACAACACAAAATTTAATATTTTTAAGCACATAGTTCAGTGGCATTAACATACCCACAATGTTGTGGAACCATCACCACTGTCCATCTCCTGAACTTATCATCCCAACTAAAAATCTGTACTGGGGCCAGGCGCAGTGACTGGTGCCTGTAATCCCAGCACTTTGGGAGGCCAAGGTGGGGTGAATCACGAGGTCAGGAGATTGAGACCATCCTGGCTAACACTGTGAAACGCCTTCTGTATTAAAAATACAAAAAATTAGCTGGGTGTGGTGTCATGCACCTGTAATTCCAGCTACTCAGGAGTCTGAGGCAGGAGAATCGCTTGAACCTGGAAGGCAGAGGTTGCAGTGAGCCGAGATCATGCCACAGCACTCCAGCCTGGGCAACATAGCAAGACTGCATCTCAAAACAAAAAAACACCACCACCAAAAATCTCTGTACCTGTTAAATAATAACTCCTCTTTCTCCCCTTCCTCCAGCCAGTGGTAACCATGATTCAACTTCATCTCTAAGGATTTTCACAATTCTAGGTTGCTCATATAAGTGGAATAGTGTGATATTTTTCTTTTGTGTCTGACTTATTTTACTTAGTATAATGTCATCAAGGCTCATACATGTTGTATCATGTAACAGAATTTCATTCCCATTTAAGACCAAATAATATTCCACTGTATGTATAGACCACAGTTTGTTCATCCATTCATCTTTTTATAGATAGGATTTGTTTCCACCTTTTGGCTATTGTGAATAATGCTGCAATAAACATACGTGTACAAATATCTGTTTGAGTCCTTGCTTTCAGTTTTTGGGAGTGTATGCCTGGTTGTGGAAGTGCTGGATGTTATTCTGTGCTTCATTTGTTGATGAACTGCCCCGTTTTCCAGCACATACGCACCGTATTATATTCCTACCAGCAATGCGCAAAGATTATTTCTCCACATTCGTATCAATACTCGTTATTTTTCTGTTTGATAGTAGCCATCCCAAAGGGTTCAGTCCCTTTTAAAAGACCCAATTGTAAGAAGCAAGTGAGATAAAGATAATAAGCATATAGAAAGAGAAAAAATGTGCCAATTTTGCATTAATCCCTGAGTGCATTTTAAACATCTACACCTAGATAAATAAGCTTTAATCTAGAACAGTCGTTCAATGTGTGGCTTGTGAACCCAAACTCTAGAGCTTCACCCTAGTCCTTCTGAAACAGAAACTCTGGAGGTAGGACCAAGTAGTCTGTGTTTTAACCTACTTTCCAGGTGATTGTGATGTACAACAAAATAGAGAGTCATTAATGCAGAGCTAAGGATTAATAAAAGTAATATCGAATATAACTGGAAGCTGGCTGTAAACTAAATATATTGACCAAATCTATTTTTAGTCTACCTATTTAATGAGTTAGCTGGGTGATATGAGACAATTCATGGAATTCTGAGCTTCAGTGTCTTCGTTGGAAAAAAATAGAGATTATACCATTTAAATGGTTGATTAAATGATTCTTGTGAAACTTAGCATATCACCTGGTAGTCAATAGGCAGCTTTACTTTCCTAAATGTCATAAAACAGATTAAGTCTTATATCAATCATTTTTATCCTATATAACTTAGTAAATCTATTGGATAAATTAAGTACCTCTCCCTGGCTAAAGCAAAGGTCTTTCCACATATGTTCTTCAACTCAATTCAAATGCTACTTCTTTTGACAAACCTCATCTGACTCTCCTTTTAACCCATATATTTAGCTCAGACCTCCCCTGTAGCTTCTACCATATTATTTTGCTCACATTGGATACTGGTCTCCATGAGCGCAAGTACTACATCTTCCTCATTTCTATTTCTCTGACCCCTAAACACATAATTGATACATTATGGTTACTCTATAAATATGCTAAGTAACTGATTTATATTGGTATTATTTTATCATCGCTAGCCAAGAGTAAACTGGCTAAGTCACAGAACTTTCTGAATAATTATTATTCAAAAAGCATTCCCATTCCCGAGTATATATCCGAAAGAAAATAAATCATTATACCAAAAAGACATATACTCACATGTCTGTTGCAACACTATTCACAATAGCAAAGACATGGACTCAACCTCATACCCAACAACAGTGGACTAAAGAAAATATGGTACATATATACCATAGAATACTATGCAGCCATAAAGAAGAAGAAAATCATATCCTTTGTAGCAATATAGATGAAGTTGGAGGTCACTATCCTAAGTGAATTAACACAGGAACAGAAAACCAAATATTGCATGTTCTCACTTATAAGTGGGAGCTAACCATTGAATACACAGACACAAAGATGGGGCCACTAGATGGTAGAGAGGTAGGGCTGGGGACAGGGGGTGGGTAGTGTGCTGAAAGATCGCCTATTGGGTACTATGCTCATTACCTGGGTGATAGGATCATTTGCACCCCAAACCTCAGCATCATGCAATAAACCCAGGTAAACATGCACATGTATCCTTTAATCTATAATAAAAGTTGAAATTATAAAAAATAAAACAATTCACACAAAGACTCTCAAAGACAAAATGTAGAGGAAATAATTTCTAATCATTTGAATAGGATTCTGCCAACTCTTTCTGTTCAGTTATTTGTTCATTTGTTTGTTCAACAAATATTTCAGATAGCATAAAAGCACAGGCTTGTGTTAGGTACACTAAAACTACAATTGTTTTGAGCTTTTGTAGTCACTGGCTTTATCTGAAAAGCAAGTGAAAGTGTTATAAACATTCCTCCTGGAAAATGCACATGACTACATCCATAAAAACAATTTTACGGCTGGGCATGGTGGCTCCCGCCTGTAATCCCAGTACTTTGGGAGACTAAGGTAGGAGGATTGCTTGAGGCCAGAAGTTTGAGACCAACCTAGGCAACATAGTGAGACCCCATCTCTACAAAATTAAAAAAAAAAAAAAATCAGTGAGGCATGCTGTTGCACATCTGTACTTCTAGCTACTCAGGAGGTAGAGGCAGGAGGATCACTTGTGCCCTGGAGTATGAGGTTGCAGCAGTGAGCTATGATCTACTGCACTCCATCCAGCCTAGACAACAAAGCAAGACTCTGTCTTTAATGAAAAAAAGTTAAATCAATATTACATATACAGGCATTTTTTTATGTCATCAGGGTAAGCTGTTTGCAGTGAAGAGCCACATCTTATTCATCTCTGTCCCAAAGCATGTTGCACAGAGTAAGTGGCAAAAAAATAAAATAAAAGCTGTCAAAGTCTTCAAACATTTAAATGAATATTAAACATGTTGCACAGAGTAGGTGGCAAAAAAATAAAATAAAAGCTGTCAAAGTCTTCAAACATTTAAATGAATATTAAACAGTTTATTTTAAATGTTTAGTTTATTCCTCAATTTTGAGGTGTTTACTTAATAAACCCATGTAACCAAATAAAAATACGGTCCTTCTTAAAATGTCTCCCAGGGACTACTACCAGAATGCTTGTCAAGATCAAGACATTGAATTGGTAACACAATCTCCCAACATGGTTTAGATGCAAATTAGTTCCATTCTATTGACGGAAAACCATTGTAAAGTTGTCAATTAGCAGGTGTCCCACCATTACTGGAGTTCATTTAAAGGATCCTTTGGGCAAATATCAAAGAGACTTTAGCCCCTGATAACTAAACATCACTCTGGATATGTCTGGTACAGGAAACGCACAGAATTCTCTTGAGTCAGCTACTTCAAACGTGGTCACTGTTAAGATTCAGAGAATACTACCCTGAATGAAAAGCAATTGCCAAAAGACCACTTACAACATTAAAGCACAGTGATGGCCCAATGGCAGGCAGGTTAACTACTCATTGCTTTAGATCTCTAACATCTATACCTATATTATGGTAGGTCATCAACTGAATTTAAGATATTTTGGGGATATGTCTCTTACATTTCTTGTAACAGTATATGTTGCACACATGCATACATGCTGGAACAAATGCAGTGGTAATGACTGGCTCTTACACTAAGAATTACGTTCTCAGATAAAATACTCTAAGGATTCCTTCATGAATCTGCTAGAATCATAATTCCAGGAGTCAGGGTCACTGATTCCTTTGAGAAAGAAAGGAATATGTTTTGGCCATTCTCTTTATAAAATGCTCACAGACAAATTCTCAAAAAACTCATATCTTAACTATTGATTGAGGTTGCAAAATTTAATGCAGTGCTAAGTTGAAAATGCAGAGAACATATTTATTTTGTCTTAATCTGGCCACTTTCGTAAGTTGTATCTGGTTGGTGCAAACAAACAACTGAGCAGTTTATACCATCAACTGGACTAAGCTTTACACAGTCTTTAGTGATAGATTCAGCTTTCTCGATTACAATGCACCATCTCTCAAGATAGCCCTAAGCCTCCTACCTCCAAGCCCATTCTCTCCCTAAAAGTGTACTCGGTTGAGCAGAGAGGGAATGCCACCTACATCCCTCTTGTTTTTCTCAGAGGGCATTCAAGTGAATTAGAAAAGGGGCTTTTTACTTCCCTGGGTGGATGAGTTGGGCTCCTTGAGAAACATGTCCTCCTTCATCTGGCTACCTTTGGTCCTGTAACATTCCCTGTTGATATGCAGGGATGGCTTAACCCATCATTTGTCTCCCCACAGGTTATTCCCTCACAAGTCTAACTAGGCTGTAGGTGGGCCTGGGACCTGTATTCTTTGCAGCCCTCTAGTCTCACATGCCAACAATCTCCTTTGGCAAATTCTCAACCACTCTCCCCCATCTACTTCTGTGGGTGGAGCTCCAGAATCAAGGGGGACTCAGGAAAGTTGAGCCCTATGGGTATGCCCTGGGCTCTGGGCAGCCTGAAGATGGTGAGCAAGGTAGAAGCTCCATCCTGCAACTCTTTCTCAGCATACACTCTAGGATGTTTAACTACTTTGTTCTCCTTGACCTCCCGATTTCTGACAGGCCATAAAATGGTTGATCTTGTTCTTTAGTGCCCCCTACATCGGTTCACGTTTGCCTGATTCCCCTCACACACTCCACACTATCAGTGCTAATATTTTATTTAGCCACAAAAAATTCTGATGAAAAGGCAAATGAATATTAAACATTATATATTTATAGAGATGGGGGTGGGTAAGCAACAGGTAACATTTGCTAAATGTTTACTATATGCTGAGAAATGCATAGAAAGCACTTAACAGCACTTCAGATGTGAGTTTCTCATAATACTCACAACTAACCTAATGGGGGCTATGATTCTTCCCACTTGGGAGATGGGAAAACTGAAGCACAAGAAAGGTAAGTAACTTGCCCATGGCTGCTTAGTAAGCAGAACAGATAAGCTTCCAATGTAGACATCCTAGGTGCTAGGACCCCTGCTATTAGTTGGGTAGAGCATATATCACCTCTAGCATGAATGACTCATAACCTAGTTTGGAGGATAATCTAAATGAAAGATAGGAACATATGTAGATAGGAACTTCAAAGACAAAATGTCACGACATATTATCAAAAACTAAAATTTATAGTTCTTGGTAGGATTACTTTTTACATTTGGGATTTCATTTGTTTAAAATCAAATGCTATGGGCTGCATTGTTCACAACTTTCCAGACATACTGAAACGCACTGAGCTTTTCCACATGATGTCATCCTTGGTGCTACTTTCTTCACAAGTGCTGCACCATGGCTTACTAGGCTGCTAGTGGGTGTCTATCCAATAATAGCCCTAATTATTCCCATTTTGCAGAAGAAACAAAGCCTTAAACTAATTTGTCCAAGATTACACAGCTGGTAAATGAACCCAAACTCAAACCGCAATTTTTTGTATTACTCCAGAGCCCTCTTTCACATATCATGCAATATTGCCGAGGCATGTAGGAAGAACCCACCCAAACAACTCTTTGTCCAGGAAAAAAACAGAATAGAGACCTCTATATTCAAGGATTTGTAAAAGGTCAGATATTCCTTGTACCATTCCATCTTTCTGTTCAGCCAGGTTTCTTCTCATCCTATGGTGACCCATATGTCAAGGTTATAGTCAATTAAAAACGTGACAAAGTCATTTCTTTTAAGGGGTATTTCCCTCCTACGCCTCCCCCCACCACAAGAGATGGGGTCTTTCTATCCTCCCCAGGCTGGTTTCCAACTCCCAAACTCAAGCATTCCTCTTGCCTTGGCGTCTCAACTTATTAGGATTACAGGTATGAACCACCATGCCTGACCTACAAAGTCATATTTCTTCATGGTGTTGCTCATGAAGTAAGTCCAAACTCTCAGAAAGCCTGAGATATGGTCAGTGTGAATGTGGTTCTTGAATTTCTGGAATCCCTCCTATAAGTAACAGAGAGACAAGTCTAAAGAACTTCCACACCTTCCACGGCTAGGGACTCTACAAGTTAGAAATACATACAGGTTGAGGCTTAGCACCAACTGGGAATAGAGGAGAGTCACTTCAATTCTTATTGAACCACTACAGACAGCACCAGTATGGCAACTTTTAAAGATTCGTGCTTTTAGAGGCTAGGAGAACTGAAAAGAGCACTTCTGTGTTAAGACAAACAGTAGTAAGCCTAAGTCACATGTAAGCTACCCTAATTCTTCACTATTTTCATCTGGTAATGAAGAGCTGCTATAAGTGTAATTACTGCATATACTGCTGATCGCATTAGAATAATGAATGTGCCATAAAACATTCATTATTAAGGTTTTTCTTTCAGGGCTATCCAAGAAACTTTTGAGTCAATTTTTTTTTTTTTTTTTTTTTTTTTTTTTGCATGCCTACTCTTATTCTGAAGGTAACTTCTTAGAATGGTCTGCCAAAATTCTCAACAGCTCTTAATAAATATGAAACTTTTGTTTCTAGAGTCCTTTTATATCTTGGACCACATTTAAAAGTATAAACAAACAAGAACACAGACTCACATACTTTAAAAATTAGAATTTGTGCCCTTATTGCAGATAGCTTTAAATGTATACACACATACAGTTTAAGAGGTGATTCAATACATTTATTGGAGATGGATGGGAAGAAAGACATACCACTCAAATAGTAGAAATTGAAAACAAAAATCTTTCTAAGCAAATGTTTGTTATGAAGATTCCAGGAGCACCGAAATTGGCAAAGACGTGTACCATATAATTTCATCAACGTAAAAATTTCTTTGGAAATAAATTATGATTTGCCTTGCTATTTTCTGAGCTGATGTTCTTCCTTTTTACAAATATAAAGGTAATAAAAAATGTCAACACTGCAGTAACTGGAGGTTGCAAACACATTGTTTTTTGAAAAGTCAAGATTTTCTCTCCTGCTTTGGCTCACTAATGGAAAACCCAGATTTAAGGCCATAAGGTTGACTCTCTTATTAGTGATAATAACCTGCCCCAGGATGACTTAGTCAAGGAAAGCAAAACTACTGCAAAAGGTGATAATTGTGGTTTGTGGGGATAGCACTCCCATCAGCAGCAAAAGCAAAGGAAGTCAAAACAAAGGAAGAGAGATGGCGCTTCTGCAGATTTTGATGAATCCACCCATTTGGTGGGCTGGATCCATGTGCAGTGAGCCCTCACAGGGGACAGTGCATTGCTCTCACTTCCTGCCCTCAGCAGAACATCCCATCCTCTATTTGCAAAATTCCCAGTAATTCTATTATCCAATTAGAGAAGGAAATTCACATTATCATCAAAAGGAAATTAGTCTGACAGTTACTGTTTTCCAGTTAAATAAGGTCCAGGACTGTCAGCTATAAAGTAAAGTGAACTTGCTAAAAATGCAGTCAGTTGAAGCAGAGGCCTGAGGCAAAGTCTCTCTACACAGCCCTGCTCTAGTAACCCTATGGAGAAGATGGAACTGCATATTCTAAAACAAGAATATGGGCACCTCTCACTTCTTTCCACAATCCTTCTCTCCTGTGTGCCCATAATGTACAAAATATATAGCAGACATATTTGTATCCATCAATACATAGCCTTTATTTTCCATCATTATAAGTACTAAGCTAACATTATGTTAGGGACATCACAATTCCCAAAACAACATTATACAGTTAAATGTTTTTACTGTCATTTTACAGATTTTTTTTTTAAAAAAAGCTTGAGTGTTAAATATCATATTACTAGCATTTAAACCCAACTTTGGCTGATTATAGAATCTTAGCTTTTAGTTTCTATGCATGATCGTTAAGAATAAAAGCTGTAACTGGCTGGGTTCAAATCCCGGCTCCTACCATTAATACCCACGTAACAACTTTTCTGGCCTCAATTCTCATAGGGTTATGAGTTTTTAACAAATCAATATATATAAAACATTTGCTTAGCACACACCAATAACTATGAAAGTGTTTGCTATTATCATTATCTGTGTTATAGTTACTATGCTTTATAAAATAATTTGATATTCCATGTAGAACAGCCCATCTTTGGGTTTCAGGATGTGTGAAAAGGGCTGTATCTGGCTATTTCAGTACTTCTGTGCAGCAAGGTGGATTTTTTTAATCCCTCAAAAGTGAGGACTCATAGTAGTTTAAGCATTACTTATGAATCACCAAGAGTCATGTAATAAGAGTATCCAACATATGCATGTAGGCCATGGGCACTCACATGATGCTGACAGACCAGCTAGTCACACAGCACATAGGGCCAAGATCCAGAAAAATCCCACTGGAGTTATGCTGCCTCAAACCTCACCATACCACCTCTCCCTCAAGGCCATCACCTTCTTCCCATTACATGCCAAGAGTGCTAACATCACAGTAAACCACTGCTGGCAAAACCCAAAACCTGACATAGCTGCTGCAAGTCAGTAGTGCCTTCCCTCCAAGTGACCAGCAGCAGAGGGAAATACTGAAAGGAAAAAGATAATTTAAGACTTCAGAAGTCACAGTGTAGAGTCAACCATAACAATGTGCATCGCTTCTAGCAGGAGGAGCTGTGAGAGTTGTTAGATTATTCTAGAAACCGGCCTGCAGATATTCTTTCATTACAGTAAGTGTAAAACTATTGTTCAATTGCTGCTATGTCTCTTAGTTAAGTATTTACTAGCCACTTAATACATATTATAATCATAAGCATAATATTCTATCATAAAATAGTGCTAAGCTTCAAAGAAGGTACACTCAATACTGTAACTCTCAAGGAAGCATTGAGACAGAGAAGCCAGCCTCAGCAGGCACATTTATGAAGCATTCTTCAGAGTTAATATACTATGAGACATGCTGTAATAAATTGGCCTCAGCCAAAATTTACCTTCCAATATGTTGCAGATATATATCTTTCATTGAGATGATAGCTTATAGAAAATTATTTTCTATTGTATTCAAAGTATCCTTTTGTCTCTTCCTCCCCCCGTCTCAAATGTTTTCTTCATACATCATCTCTACTCTACATCAGCATACTAGTTAACAGAAGAAATGTGACTTTAAATCCTTTGCAATCCTATTATGAATAGACTATTTTGTAATTGATGGTCCTTACTTATGAAGCCTGAATCTTCAGGCATTCAGAGTATATCGATTTTCATGCCTCTATGGCATTAATTCAAAAAAGCAGAAATGAGTAGACAAACGTAAGTCTATGGTTCTTATCTGAGAAATACTTTTCAAACTGTTAATACAATGTTTTATTAAAAGTTTGTATGCAAAACTCCCAACAGGAAAGAGGGTATTTAGAAACAATTCAAAATGTTTTGTAGACACATGGTCTGTACATTGTGGACACTAAAAGCTTAATATAGGAAAGCAACCTAAAATGAATCCAACAAACAGAATCTCTCTTTTTCATGACTGCCTTTACAGATATCATTAGCCTGTCTATGTAAGATCAAGTTGCCCCAGGAGTATCAAGTTTCGTCTACAGGTCAGGCACGGTGGGTCATGCTTGTAATCCCAGCACTTTGGGTGGCCAAGACAGGCAAATCACTTGCTTTCAGGAGTTCAAGACCAGCCTGAGCAACATAGCGAGACCTCGTCTCTACAAAAATTAAAATTAGCCAGGCGTGGTGGTACGTGCTTGTGGTCTCAGCTACTCAGGGGGCTGAGGTGAAAGAATGGCTTGAGCCTGGGAGGTCAAGTCTGCAGTAAGCCATGATTGTGCCACTGCATATCATCCCGGGTGATAGAGCAAGATCCTGTATCAAAAAAACAAAAAAGTTTGGCCGGGCGCGGTGGCTCAAGCCTGTAATCCCAGCACTTTGGGAGGCCGAGATGGGCGGATCACGAGGTCAGGAGACCGAGACCATCCTGGCTAACACGGTGAAACCCCGTCTCTACTAAGAAATACAAAAAATAGCCAGGTGAGGTGGCAGCGCCTGTAGTCCCAGCTACTCGGGAGGCTGAGGCCGGAGAATGGCGTGAACCCGGGAGGCGGAGCTTGCAGTGAGCTGAGATCCGGCCACTGCACTCCAGCCTGGGCTACAGAGCGAGACTCCATCTCAAAAAAAAAAAAAAAAAAAAAAAAAAGTTTGTTTACAGATACTTTCTGCTGGGAGGTCAGGGCATCATGAAGCTTGCTTTCCCATAAGGGTCCTCTTTTCAGTTAAGGATTAGGTGAGCCAGCTCAACTGAACAACCATCCATGGGTACCTGACACTGTCAGGGACTCCAACGAGATGAGTGAATCAGCCCCTCCCATCAAGGGGTGTGCAGTCTATTTAGAGAGGCCAGACATATCCAAGCTACAAATGAATAATAAAGTCAGGTATATTTCAATGTCAAAATTTACCTCACAGAAAAGAAATGACTAAGAGGCAAAAAGTGTTTTCCAGCCTTAGCTATGACTAGCAGGGAAGATTCTACAGAGACCTAGGGGCTTGAGCTGACATGGAAAAAGGAAATTGTAAATAGAGTCAGAAGAACCCTAGTATATGGGCTCAGCTCTCCGTTAGCAAATGAGGGTAAAATTATGAAGCCAAGATTACCCTTGAAAATCCCCTAAATCACTCTATAAAGTACAGTTTAGCATATGAATAGATGGCATGTAACACAGATATAGAGCAATGTTTTATAACACTATGTGCATATAGTTTAAGTTGCTTAAAGGCACATGTGATACAACTTCACTGTAAAAGATTTCAGCTGGCCTATTTGAAACATCATCTGGTTTCCCAAATGTCCAGTAGAAGAGCATTAAATGGGACTGCAGACCCTGCTTTAAAGAGAATTTTCTTCATGTCCCAAGGTCTCCAAACTATACTCTAGTTTTATGTCTTACCCAGTTCTAACCCTAGGTTAGGAATCTTAACACTGGACCCTGCTACTCAAAATTAGAATTCTGAAATTTCTTCCCAGCTATTCTTCATAAAAATTTAGGCTCATTTTGATGTTAGTGATTTAGAGCTACACTACAGCCATGCTAGACGGCACTCATTCTAGAATTCTATGAAAACATCTTAAAACAACTCGATTTAGTATTTACAGCTCTCCATGGGAATTCTCCATTTAATATTTAGAACCACAGATTCTCAAGGTTTACAGCAACATTAAAACTTATTTGGTTCAATCATAATTCTGATGCTCAAATCCCCACCAAAACATTCTTGTCAAAAGGCCTCACAATCTCCATTTTAGCAATTCCATTGACTAACTGGAAATTACCAAATTCCCAAAGGCATCCCATTTCAGCCACTCAACAGTTCCTTATAAATCCCTCCCTTATATTGCAATTCAATCTCTCTCTCTGATACTTGATCCTACTTGAACCTTTAAGGCCAAGAGTAGAACTGCTCTTTGCTTGTCCCTAGCCAATCATTAATGTCACTCCCTTTTATTCCCAAAGGTTCCCCTACTTGGAAAATAAATTATGTAGTAATTCTAACATAACAGATTCTGGCCAGCTGGTAGACAAGCTGAATCCCTAACTAAAATCGTCAAGGTCCTTCCAATATTCTTCACCTGGAATCATTACGTTCTGTCACCATCCTGCCTTTTCTTTTTTGAATACATAGTAGTTGTTATCTATGAGAGTGTGGGGAAAAGATGTATGGCCCCACATCCCCTATTCTCTGTAAATATGTTGCTTTACATTTGACAGTCACATCACATCTTGTATTCAGGTTATATTTTCTTTCTCGTAATAGTTTACATTTTTGCAGTGATCCTCTGTATCTCATCTACTTTTCAAATAGAGCTTCTACACAAAGAGTTAATTAGATGTTATTGAGGACAAAAACAATATGAGATTCCAGTCAATGGTATTTAACCATTTTATAGCTGTTAAAACATTATCTCAATAACATCAAAGAGCTTTCATAAAGAAATCTAGAAATAAGAAAAATACTATGGACTAAGAAACAATACAATTGGTAATGAAGTTTGAGGCAAAAGCATTAAAATAGTTAAAAAAAAAAAATACAGCCAAAATCCACCATCACTAGGCCACTGATATTTTATCTCTAGAGATCATCCTTGGAAAAAGAAAATTGTGCTATGCAACTTTGAGAAGTTTGGAGATGTTCTCTGGAAAATTGTGCCCTCAGTATTTCCACCTCTGTTGCATGCATGGCTTGAAAAAAGAACTCATGTACTTTCCCTTAAACCAGTCCTTCATAAAATGTACAATGAGTAGATTCTCTAACGGCTTTCATATTTCAGTGTAATAGATAATATGGCATTGCCCTTCCAACATCCTTTACTGGAGAATCAACAGTTTCACAGACATTTTCATTTCAGTAGACCCCATATGTGGTATTCACAGGACACTGGCATTAACATTTAATAGAGTCTGTGGGCATAAAGCACTTTTATGGACACCTGCTACAGAGCTTTATTTTCCTTAAAAGTTTTATTGGAGCTGTTACATTTTTTGCAGTGTTTTATGTGGCTTGCTGTAAATGATTATTGTATTGCATTAAACACAACAAAATCGCTGGTGTCAGGCAACCAAGAAAGTGTATGACCAGATGCTTGTTACCTATTTAGATGGGAGAAACAAATGTAACAATACCCAAAAACAACCTTGTTTTGCTGGTCAGAATAATGAAAATTAAATAACCACATAGAGTCTAAAATGAGAAATTTGATATGATACATAGATATAAATGAAGTATTAAAATACTAGCAACTTATACCAAAAATCATTGACTTTTTTCCTCTGATTACTATTTCAGTAATCAGAGTATATTAGGTACTTGTTTGCTTGCAATGTGTTTTATTAATGCTCTGTATCTGACACCCAATTTGGAAATCAATGCTTATTTCATCATTTTTCTCTGAGGGATTCTATTATTTACAATTGATTTAACAGGAATGAAAGGCTTACCATTAACAAGACCCAGCTGCTGACACTTCACAGATGAATTATTGAACTTCAAAAAGTGAATTAACTTAACCATCGCCAAGACTGATGGTTTGATGATTTTTTGCACCAAGTCTAATGTATTTATAATTAGAATGTCAAAACAGTAGTGTTCCTGCTTTGCCCTCTTTCTTGATTCCTTTATAGTATTTAAAAATTTGTTTGCTTCATAGACCACCACTTTTGAGTTTAAAAATATTCCTTTAGTGGTTTAAACACACACACACACATACACAAAATGATTGTTGAAAGTCTGGCTTCAAACATGCCCAAGTAAACGTGAATCTTTCACCCCTGAATATCAAAGGACTACATGCACCTAAGAGGATTTAATTAGAGATCAATGACTCTAAAATGCAACTTGCTTTTGGGAAAATATCAGTTAAATTGACTTCAGTTGGAACTTTAAAATTCAGCTTTAATTGACTGGCTTAAAGAAAGGGGATTTTTTAAAAATAGTTTTTTTGCTGTTTCAAGTCTGGAATTGGGTCCCAGGGTGGGTTAACTTAGTGGCTCTACAACGAATGTCATGAAGAGAGAGGTTCTTACCAACTCTCCGCTTGACATGTTCAGCTTCAGCTCCCCTTAGTGCTGCACGCAGTTTGAGGCATCATATCTCACCTCACCACCACCCATCAGAAGAGAATAAATAAGGAAACCTTTTCCATATACCCTATCACCACCAATGAAGACTCTCCCAGTTAGGTGTAATTGGTCAGCGTTCTGTCATATATGCCTTCATCAACCAATCATGGGTCAGAAGAATGGGATTTCCCATGCTGGTTAAGCACACGTCTATAGAGAGAAGGGTGGCGTTCCTGGACAACATCAGCATTCTGACAGCAGAGACACGGAGAATGTCTGTTGAGTAACAAGTTAAGCCTTCTATACAGATTTGAAGATATTGGGGCAGTGAAACTATGAAAAATGTAAGCAACTCTATTCTTCTCTAGTAAATACACCACAAAATATTAAGTTTGTGCTGAGAAAATATTGAAGTTTAAATGGATGTGATTATGTTCCCATAGATGACAATAAAATTAACTGCAGTCTTTGTATCCGTGGGGGATTGGTCCCAGGAGCTTCTGAAGATGATCAAGTTCCATTCCTGATATAAAATGGTATTAGCATTTATGTGTCACCTATGCCTACCCTTCCATATACTTCAAATCATCTCTAGATTACTTATAATACCTAGCACAATGTAAATGCTAGAGTTGTTTTTATTGTTTACTGAACAACAACAAGGAATATCTAGAGTACAGACACAATTTAAAAAAATTTTTTAAATGACAATTGGCTGAATCAACACATCCAGAATTCATGGGTACAAAGGGCCGACTGTAATCAGTTATGTTTGTTTAATGTAACTCAAGTCTCTCAGCTATTTGTTCTGCTCTATCTTCTTTAAAAATTTTATTGCTAATTGAGTTTAATGCAGAATGTTACTTACTAAATCCCCTAACTCTTGCCTGTCATTATACCTATCCGCCCCTTATAGACACTATTCTCTTATTCTCCAAATATAAGTCACTATTCTTTCATTTGTTCAATATTCAACTTTTCATTGTTATGGCAATATTTATATAATCTGCAGCTGAGTCATGTGGCACATGATTACATATCTTTTTTTCATAAAACTGTTTTCCCAAGAGCTACAAATTGAGTCAATATTTTTGGTCTAGTTCTGTTAGTTTAATTTCACTAATTCATTCAAAAACTCTGCTGAAGTGCAACTCTCCTCAATTCAAACAGTTCAAAAAATGATCAGTTTGATTATTTTCAGCAGTCATCACTCCTGGGACACTATTTTCCTCCACTCTGCACAGGGAGCCTTGGGCCACCTGCCACAGCCATCATTGTGCTCTTATTCTGACATTCTTGGGTTGGTTCCCATATTTTCCTTCAGAATTTTGAAGGTATTGTGCTCCACTGTCTTCTGGATTCCGATAGCTTTTAAAAAGATCAATGCCACTATAATCCTCAAACATTTAGAGGTAATCTGTTTTTATTTTTCATTATGAAAATATTCAAGATTTTCTCTTGGTCCCCAGAGTTTTGACATGTCATAATATGCATACAAATCAATTTACTAAGTACTCAATGAGTTCACTCAATCTGGAAACCCTTGTCCTTCATTTTTAAAAAGCTCTTCTGAATTGAGAAATTTCTCTACTCTTTCTCAAATCCTATGTATGAGATCTTGGACTCACTGGGCTAACTGCTTAGTTCAGCAGTTATCAAACATTTTGATCTCAGACTTTACTTTCTTAAGAACAAATATCCTGTATTAGTTTGTTCTCACACTGCTATAAAGATACTACCTGAAACTGGGTAATTTATAAACAAGAGGTTTAATTGGCTCACAGTTCTGCATGACTGGGGAGGCCTCAGGAAATTTATAATCATGGCAGAAGGCAAAGGGGAAGCAAGGCACATCTTATATGGCAGCAGGAGAGAAAGAGAACAAAGAAGGAACTGCTAAACGTCTTTCAAACCATTACCTCTCGTGAGAATTCACTCACTGTCATGAGAACAGCAACCCTATGATCCAATCACCTCCCACAAGGTCCTCCTCCCTTGACACACAGGGATTATCATTCAAGATGAGATTTGGGTGGGGACACAGAGCCAAACCATGTTAGATCCCAAAGAACTTCTACTTACAAGGATTAAGTCTACAGATCTTTATAGTAATAGATAATAATATGGAAAAAGAATTAAACATATTTAACAAGTTCACAGTAACATAACGTTTTTATAAAAAGTAACTATGTGTCCCAAAATAAAGTTAATGAGAAGAATAGCATTTTACATTTTTGCAAATCTCTTTAGTGTCTGGTATAATGGCACATACTTGGATTCTCATATCTGCTTGTACATTCAAATTGTTGAGATATATTATCATTGCAGCCTATGAAGAAAATTGTTACTCGTACCCACATATAGGTGACACCTCATGAAGTCTCTTCTAGGATTTTAGTGAACTCTCATGGATATTCACAACCCGTGTGAGAACCATGGGTAGACTTTTCTAATATTTTTCTCTTGTTTTCTATCTCTTTACATATCATTAAGAACAAATAGGTATCTTCAACTACCCCACCAAAACTACTCGAATATTTCTATCCCTTGAAAATTACATGGTTATAAGATTATTTTAAGGAAGGTTTATCTTCTTTTATCTCTTCAAGGATATTAATTACAGATTTGGGCTGTCCCCCTCCCCCAGAGTTTTCCTCTGCTCCCTCGCTGCCTATTCTTTTCCAAAGATGCCTTCCTCCCCCCATTTTTTTTTTTCCATCTCTCTTACATGATGGGTATTCCCCAAATGTCTGATAGCCATAGATATCTGTTCATTTGCTACAGAAAAAAAAAAAAAATGCAGTTAACCATTTGGGGTGGTATAACAGACCAGAATCTATTACAAACTCCCACTCAGAACAACTAAAAATTCTAAAATGCTTTTAAAAATTAAGCCTTGATGAACTGGCAAGAAAGCAAAAAATAGAGGGTAAAAATATATCAAAAACCAGGAATGTAGAGGTAAGGGGAGCCCCTTATCCTGTTTATGTCTTTAAGCATTTACTGAATTAGGTGCTCTTGAGCTTCAGTTTTCAAGGCTTTGTAGGACAGAGGCACAACACAAAACTCAAGAACTTTGCAAGATGGGATTTCACGCAGGACAAAACTCCCTGAATAAATATTCTCAAAATCTACACCCTTAGTGTAACTGTAAACTAAAAACCCATCTGAGATCTGCAAGAAAATCTACACATCTTGAATCCTGGTGAAAAGTGAAAGACAAAAATCTCTCCACTGAGAATTGGGAAATCCTAGCAGGACCTCATACAGGTTTACAGCATAAGTTAACTTCTGCCAAGGTGATCCTAAATCCCTCAAGTCAAGAATGTAAAGTGATTCGGTTTTTTGTTTAAGAGATCGGGTTCTGACTATGTTTTCCAGGCTGGTTTCAAACTCCTGGCCTCAAGTGAAACTCCCACTTGGCCTCCCAGAGTGCTGGGATTACAGACGTGAGCCCCCACACCCAGCTTTAAAGTGATTCTTGATTGTTAATCCTCCCAGGTTAAGGAAAAAAAAAAATCAGATCCTTTCCGGTGGAACTCTATTTTATTTTGAGATGGAGTCTCACTCTGTCGACCAGACTGGAGTGCAGTGGTGAGATCTCGGCTCACTGCAAGCTCCGCCTCCCGGGTTCACGCCATTCTCCTGCCTCAGCCTCCCTAGTAGCTGGGACTACAGGCGCCCACCACCTTTTTTGTATTTTTAGTAGAGACAGGGTTTCACCGTGTTAGCCAGGATGGTCTTGATCTCCTGACCTCGCAATCCGCCCGCCTCGGCCTCCCAGAGTGCTGGGATTACAGGCGTGAGCCACCGCGCCGGGTCGCAACTCAATTTTTAGCTCAGGACTTAAAGACTACCACAAATGAAATTCCAAGAAAACTAAGTCTACAGTGAGAAGAAAATACATAAAACATAAAAGAAAAGTAGGTGTGAAAGTCAGTTAATATATCAGACTGACAATGACTTCAGATATTGATATTATTAGATATACAATGTAAGTTTTTATTTTTTAATGAAAGAAATAAAAGAAATTTTACAAATGAATAAATGTGAAAAATAATAAAAATGAAACAGTGTCTTCAACCAAGTCTTCATCTATAGGCAGGAGATAGCAAGGTTTTTCTCTGGGCGATCTTACTAGTCCAAGAACAGCCAGAGATTCTGACACCAGGGGCTCTTCTACAAACAGTACCTGCAAATCACCCTGCAGGAGTGGTTCTCAGCTGGTTGATTTTTAGACTTCACCTCCGACTCCAAGGCACATTTGGCATATGTGGACATACTTTTGGTTATCACAATTGGGGGATGCTAATGGCATCTAGTGGGTAGAGGCCAAGGATGCTGCTAAAAATCCTACAATGCACACAACAGCCCCTGGTAACAGAATTACCTGCCCCCAAATGTCAATGCTAATGTTGAGAGTCCTGCTTTAGAGTAATTCTCACCATTGATATGCCCCATCTGCGTTTTCAGAGCCTCCAAGTCAGCTCTTTTGCTTCCCACTCCAAATCATAAGGAGTTAACCAAGGTTTTTGCCAGTATCTGAGGAAAGCATGTAAAACAAAAGAAACAAAAACAAGCAGGGAAAAAAACAAAAAAAAACAACAAAAAAAACACAGCTTGGAAATAAGCCAAGCAGAAAGATGAAAACTTCAGAAACAAAATCCAGTTGCGTGCTAGATGTGAGACACACCTAAAGTAAAAGAAAGTTTAAAAAATGATGGAAGAGACATACCAGGAAACTACAAACAAAAAAAAAATGGTTTGGCTATATTAACATAGGCAAGACAGACTTGAGGACAAAAGCTGGACTAGAAGAGTTATGATAAAAGACTATTCATTAAGACAAAACAAAAATTCTAAACAAGTATATGGCTAATGACATAGCCTCAAAACACTCACTCTGTGCCTTTCTTTACTGTTCTCATTTTGGAACTTTGCACATAGAGCACTTTTATTATCCCTTTATGTCAATAGGAAACCGAGTTGGTGACTGTCTGTTTTGTCTTTCCAGCTAAATGCATGTCTGTGTTGTGAAAAACACCTAGTGATATATTTTGAAAAACAGAAAAATCTTCGTTAAAAGCCAGTTAGAGTGCCCACATGCATGTAGGCATGTGTTGGAGGTCTGTGGACAGGTAGATTTTCCTGCATGGTGACCTGAAGATCATTTCATTAACAAGCCCTCATTTGCCACTACCTGTCGGTCTTTTTCCCTCTGCAGGAGAGGGGCCTCTGATCTCGCTTCTGAGAGGTATGCCAGCCTGCCACTCATTGTTATCAAAGATCAGTGGAAGATCAGACTTGGAGGTCTCCCTCTTTAGCACATAGGTTTATACTAAAACCTCCTGCCCTTAGGCTGGTATTTCAAACCTTGGCTGTACCTGGTATCTTGGCTGTGGTCTTGTTGGACCATCATCTTTAGAAGTGAACCTTCAGGATTTTGTGTAGGAGGATGAAGTCACCATAACTGTTTCTTTTATAGCCTTTCAACAAATTCTCCTATTTGTAGCCATACCTGCGCTCTACTTTTAAAGGTTCTGGGGCTTTCTATTCTTAAGTCTTTCTAGAGTTTCAAGAAGATTGATGTGAATTTACCAAAAAAAAGTAAGGTTGCTTTAAAAAATTACTATCATATAAATTATGACCAATCTTAGATATGCAAATGTATAAAAACTTTAGAGTTTAATGTATTTATCCTCTTTTTCAAAACTGTGTTTAAATAGTTAAAAGTGAGATACTATCTATGAATCATTGTGCAGCTAAGAAATGTTCCCAACTAAGTTGAAATAATAGTTTTCAAAAGATAGATAGATATATTACTTTTACATTGTGCATCTAATCATTAAACAATCTTCCAACTTGGGGCACTGCTGATAAAAATTAGAGAAAATATACATGATAAAACAAATACATTTACATATATTGTCATTTCAATTTGCACTATTAACTCTGAGTTTTAAGTGTTATTAATATTCCAAAATCCTAATAGCACTGGCATTAATAAAATGATTTTTCTTGCTTAGTATTTTATGATAAATCTATTTTGCTTCTGAGTATGTTTATGCCCAGGAAGGACATTACATCCATCAATAATACATACTTGATAAATGAAATGCCATTGTCTAAACTCCATTTTTCTAAATGGCATCATGTATCCATATGTAAGAAAATTTTGTATTTTGGTATATCACATGGCAAATTGTTTGTTTCCCAAAGAGAAAGATTTCCAGCAATTAATATATTGTGGGTCCTTGAAGACGCATTTATAAAATT
Organism: Macaca mulatta; assembly: GCF_049350105.2. Taxonomy (NCBI): domain Eukaryota; kingdom Metazoa; phylum Chordata; class Mammalia; order Primates; family Cercopithecidae; genus Macaca; species Macaca mulatta. Next base: position 23,601,363 of record NC_133407.1, read on the forward strand.
GCATTAGAAGATAGACTTTGGTTTATACTACTTGAGACTGAGAAATAAGATGTGTAGTTCATAAGATCAAGACGTATTTCTAGAGTAGTATGAGTTGAAAAGCTAAAATTAAATGCTTGCTAAGTAATATATTCACTTGCTCAAACATTGCAGACTTTATTAAAGTTGATTATGCTTCATAGGACTGAGCTACCTGACCGATTCTTTTTCAACCCATTATTATAACTTATTTTCATTGGATTCTAACCCGTAATAATATTTGCATTAAATGAGGCAGAGAGCATCTCTTAATTATAGGAAAAAATGTGAATTAATATCAAAGAAATGAGGGAAGCAGAAAATTACCATTAAGCAAATACTTCAGTGATAATTGTCATAGGCAAGATCCACCAATGGATACTAAAATTAGCAGTTGAAAGTTTGAAGAGACTCAGGATATCTGCATAGCCTCAAAGTTTCTTTCCCAAGATATTAATCACAATGAGAAAAAAGTAACTTCAGAGTGGAAAAAACACTAGACACCACCTTAAACAAGTGATGAAAGTTATCAGTAATAAGATGCATTGACATCATGTATCCTTGATGCACTGAAAGGGGCACATCACTTCCATGGAACTCTAGGCAAAAATGTATAACCTCAACCCAATCATAAGAAATTATTAGATCCGAATAGAGGGACAGTCTAAAAAACAATTAGCAGAGGAGTCAAACAAACCAAACAAACCAAAAAGACAACTAGTACTTTCCAAAAGTGTGAAGACCTTGAGGGACAAGGGAGGAATAAAGAATTGTCAAGATGATATAGGAGACTATAAAAACATGACAACTAAATGTAATGTGGGATAATGGATTCTATCCTGAAACAGGGAAAGGAAATTAGGGGGAAAAAACTGGTAAAATTTGAATAAGGTCTGTAATTTAGTTAATAGTATTATATTAATGTTATTTTCTTGATTTTGATCATTATATTATGGATATATAAGGTATTAACATGAGGGTAAACTGGGTAAAAATACATGGGAACTCCCTGAAATATCTTTTGTAACTTTCCTGAAAATAGACATTTCACACTAAAACAACATTTTGAAGTTGTAATATATACACAAATAATTTAATAGCTTACATTGGAGTTGCTTACATTAGACAAGGCAGTACCATCAGCATTTTTAATGCATTAATTTATTCAGTTCTCATAATAAACCTATGAGAAGGTGCTATAATTTCTCCCATTGTACAGACAAAATAATTGAGGCTAAAGTGCATAAGGAACTTGCCCAAGATTACATAGTTGCCAAGCAATCCTAAAAAAAACACAAAAACAAAAACAAAAAAACTTTGAATCCAGAGCCAGAATGTTAAATTACTGTACAGACCACATTAGATAATTTATAGCTGGTCTAAGCCAGGCTTACAAATTGCTGGAGTATTTGAGCCTAAACACAGCAGAGGTTTCCCAGATATAGTACCAACCTACACACATCCTCTCGTATATTTCAAATCATTTCTAGATTACTTATAATACCTAACACAATGTAAATGCTATGTAAATACTTGTTATACTGTATTTTTATTAGTATTTTGTTGCACTGCTATTTTTAATTTTTCCCCTGAACATTTTTGATCAGTAGTTGGCTGAATCCATGGATGCAAAACCTATGGGTATGGAGGGCTGACTGTACAATTTAGTTAAGCATCAATAAAATTTTTTAAACTACACTTAGAAATGTAAAAAAGACCCCTTACCAAATTGTCAAAAGTAGGTATCGAAGATATAAAAATATTCAAAGATAAACAAATGATAATATTTGGACATGTGTCCAAATATGTGGGATGAAGTCAAGTTACTTGTTTGGGGAAAATTTATAGCTGTAAATTATATGTATATCTAGAAAAAAAAGGAAGGCTGATAAATAACAATTTCTCCAGAAAACATAAACCCAAATAATAAAAAAGTACTAAATAAAAATGTGGACAGGAATTGATGAATTAAAAAAATCTTACTGTAGAGAGAACCAACAATCCATTTGGTCCCCTGAGAAGACTAAAAAAGAAAAACACAGTAAAATCTCTGTCAAGAATAAGAAAAAAGAATGGAATAATATATTAATGTTTAGGATAAAAGACAACTGATAAGAAGTGCAGAGATTTAAAAAGATAATTATAACAATTTAAATATAAATAAAACTGACTCAAGAACAAATTCCTAAATGGTCCTACAACCATTAATGAAGTCTTAAAACCATTAATGAAATTGAAGAAAAAGTATGTTCACAAAGAAAATTCTAGGCCTAGATGGTTTTATAAGCTATTCATTGACATAAGAGATAATTCTAATCTTACAAAAAGATAAGCATAATAAATCAAATGTAGAACAAGTTTCAATGAGCATAGGGCATGGGCCAAATCTAGTTTGTCATCTGTTTTCATAAACTTTTATTGGAATATAGCCCCACTTTTTAAAAAATGTATTGTCTGTGCCATAACTGCTTTTATGCTAGAATAGCTGAGTTGAATAGCTGTAAAAGAGGATGTATGGTCCACAAAGTTGAAAATTCTGTTTGGTCTTTAGAAAAAAGTTTGCTGATTCCTGATACAGGACGTTAGAAAATAACTGGTGTGAAAACAGAACAGTAAGTGAGAGTCAAAGTGCATGGATGAGTAAGGGATGTGCATGCATGAGAAATTTATAATATTACATAGGGTAGAGAAGTCTATACAGAGAAGGTGCTATAGTTCAGATGTTTGTCCTCTGCAAATATTATGTTGAAATGTGATCCCCAATGTTAGAGTTGGGGCCTGATGGTAGAAGTTCGGGTCATGGGTCCCTCATGAATGGCTTGGTGCCCTTGCTGTGGTAATGAGGGAGTTCTCACTTTATCTGTTCATGCGAGAGCTGGTTGTTTAATGGAGACTGGTACCTCCTCCTCCCTCTCTTGCTGGTTCTTTCAGCCATGTGTCAGAACTGCTCCCCCTTCACCTTCCACCATGGTTGGAAGCTTCCTGAGGTTCTCACCTAAAGCGGATGCTGACATTGTGCTTCTTGTACAGTCTGAAGAACTGTAAGCCAAAATAAACATCTTTTCTTTATACATTTCCCAGTCTTAGTTATTTCTTTATAGCAAGGTAAAATGGAATAATATAGAAGGTGAGATTTGTGTCAAGACTTGATGGAGATGGGGGGATTAGGAAAGTGGATTAGGTAAGAGCATTCCAGATGGGAGAGCTGAAACAAAGGCAGCAAGGCAGAAGTCTGCCTTCTATGCTCAAGACATAGCAATGAGGCAGTGAGGCTGCCACAGTGTGCAAGGAGGATAATGGTAATGATGGAGGAAATCAGGAAGGGAGTATACTGGCTGGAAGGGGTGGAAGTTGAAGTTCCTTGTAGTTCCTTGTAGGCCACTCTAAGGATTCTGGCTTTAAGTCTAAGTGAAGTGGGGAATCATTCCAGGACTTTAAGAAGTGTCATGACCTAACTTACTCTCTAAAAGAAATACTAAAAGGTTATGTTGAAAATAGTTTGCAGAGGGGTAAGGGAACAAAGCAGGGCACTTTTCAAAGGCAAGAAATGACAGTAGATCAGACCAGGGTGATGGTAGGGGAAGTGGTGAGAAGGGATAAGATTCCACATCTATTTTGAAAGAAGAGCTAATAGGATTTCCTAAATGATTACTAGTGAGGCAATAAAGAAAAATGCGTACAGAATAATCCCAAGGTTTTGTTCTGATTGGTTTAAGGAATAAAGTCTCAATAACAGAAATGGAGAAGACATACATGGTGCAGGTCTGGGGGGTGCTGGGAAGAGAGATAAGGAGTTTAGTTTTAGACTTGTTAAATTTGAGATATGTACTAGGCATTCAACTAGAGAAACTAAGTAGTAGCTGGATATCCAATCTAGTGTTTGGGAGAGGGCATGGAACGCAAGACAAACTTAGATGTTAGCATAAAAGCCAAGGACGTAAATGTTGATAAATGAGCAAAGTCCAAGAACTGAGCCCTGGGACATTCAATCATCTAGGGTTTGGGGGAAGAACTAGAGGGTGCGTGAAAAGGAGCAATCACTGAGAAGAGGAAATGCAGGACGTGGTAGTGAGGGAAGGCCCTAAAAGCCAAATGAAAAGTGTGTCAAGAAGGACTAAGGAACTTTGTCAGAGGTTGATAGCTAAAATAGGATGAACAGTGAGAATTGACCATTTGATTGACCATCAACAGATTTGAAAACTACGTTGTCTCAATATATATTCTTTAAAAAGACATTAACGTTAAGAACTAAAATAAAAATTCTCTGAAAATTAGGAATAGAAGTGAATTTCCTTAACCTAATAAGGGGTAACTGTATAAAAAAACTTCAAACTCGCTGGTTAAAAATTCTCACAGGGGCCTATCATGGGGAGGGGGGAGGGGGGAGGGATTGCATTGGGAGTTATACCTGATGTAAATGATGAGTTGATGGGTGCAGCACACCAACATGGCACAAGTATACATATGTAACAAACCTGCACGTTATGCACATGTACCCTACAACTTAAAGTATAATAATAATAATTTAAAAAAAATGAGCAAAAAAAAACCATATAACATATATATGTGTGTATATATATATGAAAAATTTTAAAACAATAAAAACCCAGAAACACATAACAGTTGCATTATCCAATATTAAAGATTATCCAATATATCATATTTAAACAAAAACTAAGCAGAATAAAATAAATTCTAGATTAAAAGAGGTTAAATGTAAAACCTGAAGTCATAGAAAATAAAGATTTTAAAATTAGCAGAGGACATAAACAGATAACAAAAGAAATATAAATGGTGAATAAACATATGAACAAAGAGCTCAATCACACTAGTAATCAAAGAACTGTAAATTCAAACAATAAGAAAGCATTTTTTCTTTTATCATATTATTAATGATGCTTAAATAATAATAATTTAAATGTGTAATCTGGGAGAAGAAATGGGAACTCTTTAACATGCCCTTGTGAGTATAAATTGTTGTAATCCTTTGGTGATCTGATAACATGTATAGGAAGCCTTTGAAGGCAATACACATGTTAATTAGCTTGAGTGTGGAAATCATTTCACAATGTACATATACATCAAAACATCACATTGTACATTTTGAACATATACAATTTTTATCTGTCAATTATATCTCAATAAAGCTGAAAAATAAAAAAATAAAAAAAAAATTAGAAAGAAGACAAGGTTGGTTATCAACATAAGTTCTATTAAAAAGTGACTAACAATTAAAACTGAACTCATGGAATTAAAACAACTGAACACATGAAGATAGAGTACAATGATGGTTACCCAGAGGGTGGGAAAGGGAGTGAGGATGTTCAAAAATATAGTTAGGTAGAATAAGATCTAGTATTTAAAAACACGACAGGGTTACTATAGACAACAATAACGTACTGTATATTTTAAGATAACTAAAAGAAGGAAATTAGAATGTTCTTTACGAAAGAGTTGACAAACGCTTGAGGTGATGGATCTCCCAATTACCCCAATATGATTATTACACATTGTATCCCTATATAAAAACATCGCATGCATCCTATAAATATATGTACCTACTATGTACACATATTTTAAGTGTACTAGAGTTCTTAATCAGTGCAGTAAGAAGTACTCATCCACACCTCCATCAAACACATACATGCAGGGCAAAATGACTGAAAGAGAACAAGAATCACAGATAATATGATCCCCAAAATGCTACAATCAAATGATTAACATAGTTCCTAAAGTTTCTGGATATAAAATTTAATTCTATAGATAGAAGGCTTAACGTGTCAGAAATCGAGACTTAGTATAAAGAAATATTAATTAAACAAAGCAGTGTTAATATAAATTTATAAACAATAAAACATAACTAAGAGCCCAGAAAAATACATATAGAAATTTGACTTATGACAGAAACACTATTAGTGAGATAAGTTTGGACTATAAAATAGTGTTGGTACAATTAATTTCGCTATTATGGAAAAATAGAATCCCTACCTTCACATCAATTACAGACATCAATTCCAAATGAATCATGTGAAAGACAAGATTTAAAGATGTTCATAGGAAAATACTTTTATTTTCAAGAGATCGGTCATAAAGGAAAATAAATTAGAATGCATTAAAATTAATAAACTGCATTCATCAAAAGACACCATAAAGATAGTTAGAAGACATGCTTCAAACTGGGAGAAGATATTTGCAACACAAGTAATTAGCAAAGATTAGTCTCTAGGATATACAAAGAACTTTTAGAAATCAAGAGAAAAATATCACAGGTGTTTCATGGAAAAATACAGCATAAATGTTCACTGAACATGAAGTGATACACAACTTAATTAGTAAATGCCAACTAAAACTGAAATGAGATTTTCCATACTAAGTACAGAAAAATGAAGTTTCACAATACAAAAGGCTGATGAACATATAAAACAACTGGAATACTCATATTCTATTGTTTCAGCTTGCACACAAATAACATAATGATAAACAAGGGAATGATTAACACAAAATTCAAGAGTATTGATAAAATTCTGTTAGGAAGAGAGACAGGATAAACAGAAATACAAGTATGTTCACTGCTTATAAAATGCAAAAAATTTAAAAATGTTTTAAGGTCTAACAAAAGAGAATATGCTACACTACATCTGTATGATGAAGTATTATGTAGATATATAAACATCACAATTCCAAATTAGTGACAAGAAAACTATAGAACTGTCCATTTACAATATGATTCTAATTGGGGGAGGGAATATTTCATATGTATGTGCATTTTGTAAAACTAGTTTTGTGAAGGGATTCATTTTCTCCTTTAGAGTTTTACTCTATTTTTTATATTTCCCACATCAAGCTTGTTATAATTAATCAAAAGAAAATAAGCATTTTCTAAAAATCAGGAAGCATAATTTGATTTGTCTTAATTTTATATTCATGTGAAAACCATAAATTCTACACTCTAGAAATATGCTGATTGTACTTCCTTTAAAATCTTTTTCCAATACATGGAAATATTATACACAAATACCTAAGTTGACCAAATTTGTAAACCAACTTAAGACACATTATGAAAAATCTCACACATGAAGACTTTAGTTGCAGTTAGTGATTTAAATTTTACATTCTGTATAAGACATTTAAAATAACCTCATACATAAATAAGACTATACTTTATTAAGAATTATTCTGAGTTTCTTGGATGAGAGAGATATAACTTGATGAGTATTGATGAAAAGAGTCAAACTCTAAAATATTTGAAGATATTTTTTCTGAGCCAAACATGAGTCAAAGGCCTTTGACGCGGCCCTCAGAAGATCCTGAGAACATGTGCCCAAGGTGGTCAGGGTACAGCTTAGTTTTATACATTTTAGGGAAACATGAGACATAAATCAAATACATAGAGAGTGTACATTGGTTTGGCCCAGAAAGGCAGGACATCTGGAAGTGGCAGGGTGGGGCTTCCAGGTCATAGGTAGACAAAGATTTTCTATTAGCAATTGATTTACAAAGTTATTGTCTATGACTTAGGAGTGTCTGGGTTAAGATAACGGGTTGTGGAAACCAAGGTTTTATCATGCAAGTAAAGCCTCCAGGTGTCAGGCTTCAGAGAGAATAGATTGTAAATGTTTATTATACTTAAAGGGTCTGTTCTACCAAGTAATTCCAAAAGGGAAGAGGGTATGATGAGGCATGTCCAACCCCACCCACCTTCCCATCATGGCCTGAACTATATTTTTCAGGTTAACTTTGGGATGCCCTTGGCCAAGAGGAGGAGTCCATTCAGATGGTTGAGGGGCCTTAACTTTTTGTTGTTGTTGTTTTACAAGAGTATTGAGTTCTTGCTTCACAAAAATAGAAGAGGAAAGTAGCCACAACAGAGTTAATATATAAAGTATTTTGAAAAGAATTCACTTTTTAAAAGCCTTATAAATGGATTAAATACTAAATAAGTCTGGCATCATTTGTACAGATGTGTTTGAGGTGTCTTCTATTTTTGTTGTGTATTAATTATTTTGATCTCTGAAACCTAGATTTTCTATATCCAGACAATACCATCTGGACAGATTTTTAAAACTGGCTAACACCCACATGTAACACATGCATTTGATACTGTTTTATTGAACCTACATTAAAAAGATTGAAGTGTAAGTGCTAACACAGCCCCAGGAAAATTATTGTAATTTCACAGATAGTTCTTACAACTCAGATATCAAGCCCCATTTTCTCTGCAACCCATCCAGAGATATGGAATTGCATTTTCCTTAGTAAGGATGAATCATCTCCAACCCTGATCACTTCAATATGGGCATCTGTTATCTCAGTGAGCACTTTTATCTCAATGGGGAATCATTTGACACTCGACTTGGAAATCTGCCTATGGTTGACTTGAACTCAATGGCAGTCAATGAAAATTTCCCAAGTATCTACATTTCCTTTTGTTGTTTTTGTGGGCTGGAGAGAATTTCTAAATTTGATTTTTCAACTTAATGGACCACTAAAAATCTGGCAGGACCTGAACAAGAGGATAGAGGCATGAGCAAGTATATGCAAAAATGACCCTGAGGTCTCCTTCTGAGTTGCTTCAACACTGAGCACACTCCCCACTTCTGCCAGGAAAGGGGCCTGCACCCAAAGTTTGCTTCCCACGAGACCAAAGCCTCCCTCCCCTACAGAAGGGTAAGTAATCTCCACTGGGCCTTAAGGTTTCCAGGTGCTAGGCAGCAGGACTTCTGAGACAACTATATGAATAGTCACTGCTTCAAAATCTAGTCCATTTGGTGCCAAGCTGACCTGACTTGTTTTCCTCTAAGAAGTTTCCTCCCTCAAGCTTTTCCTAGAAAAGTGAGGCTGCCTTTGCAAAAATTATTAACAGTGAGAAAATTATGGCAGTGAAAGATCTTTTAACCAACTCCCATCTTGACTTTAGCCTTCAAACTGCCCTTCTGTATTCCTGGGCTTTGCCAAATGAACTTTGGGAGATATTTAGTTTATAGTTTTTAATGATAACAGCCCCTTCCCAAAGCTCAACCACCTTTGTAAGGCTAATGAGAGACCACCAGGCTAGGATGAATTCTGCTAAGGTGTAGACATAAACAATTGCCATCCATAATTCCAGAGATCACAAAATATAAACTTCCCCAATTACTCCCACAGATAACATCACTACCGTAGAACCTAAGATTGGCCTTTTGAGATGTTTTTTCAGGTTTTTTGCATATCTGATAAGCAATGGCTCCACTTGGACCTGCAGACCCTCCTGTGGCCCCACCAAATGAGGACAATTTCCCACACCCCTATGATTGTACCCCCAGCCAATCATCAGCAAGCATCCACTGCCTAGTCACTCCCCCTTTCTTCCCCCAATCTATCCTTGAAAAACTCCAGCTTCCAAATTCTTGCGGAGGCTGATTTGAATAATAAAACCCTGGTCTCCCCTTTAACCAGCTATACATGTGTAAAACTCTATTTCAATTCTCCTGACATGATAAATCAGCTCTATCAGGGCAGTGGGCAAGAAGAACCTATTGGGCAGTTACAAACTGAAAAGCAAGAAGGAAAAAATACTCTGCATTTGGAAGACAAACCCACATACTGCGAGGCCTGCAGGTAACTGTGACCTGGAAGCCCCTTGGCAGGTGAGGGGAGGTTGGGAGCTCACATCTTCCCTTCTCTTGCTGATCCTGGCTTTGTCAGTTTTCCCATTCTCCATGAATCCTTTTTTAAACCAGGCTGTGTGACATGCTGGAATTCATCTGGAATCATGGGTACCTGAGAAAAGGCAATCCAGAGGGCCTTGCCATGTGTTACAATGGGTCATTAGCTTCTTTCCCTGTATACATGTCAGTTTAAATAGTTCATGAGGCGACTATGCTAAAGTAGAATTTTAAAGGATGAAGAGGAGTTGAGAGTGGAGTGGATTTGAGGTGTGGGCTTGAGGACTGGAAAAAATAGTCACTCAGAGAAATGGGATGTGCAAAAGCGTGGAGGGATGAGATAGTTCCTGGAATTACAAGCCATTCGGACTGGTAAAATGGAAAGCATAAGAGAATGGTAAGAGATGAAATGAGAGGTTGGCAGGATCAGGTATGAAGGGGCTTGAACATCAGCCTGGGACTTAGACTTCATCCTGGGGCCAGCATTCCTCAGACTGGGGTCCGCAGCTAACCACCTTAAAATCTAGAATCCCTGTGGCATTCAGGACCAATGTTTTACTTTTGATTGTGTGGATAAGTTGTAGTACCTAGAAATAGCTTAATTAGGAGGAAAGAGGTTAACTTAATATTCATGTGGCACATTTAGGCCAAATGTCATCATATTAGGTATAAAAATAAAAGTTTCACAAGTGTTTGAAAAAAAAATGTAATAACTGAGCTAACACGCCGCAGGCTGCACAATTAGGTCAAAGCCACAAGAATCTCACTGTCGCAAATCAACACCCATTCATGCTGCAATAGACAATATTCAGTAAGACTGCAGTGATGTGTCACATCAATTTAATGTTAATTTAGATTTTACTCAAATTGTTTGTATTCACTTTGGTTTTATAGTTGTACAAGAACTAGTAGCATAGAAAAATATATCTAGGTTTTCATTTGTATGTATTAAGTTATAATAAATATAAGAAAATCACCATGGGACAGAGAGGTGGAAGAGTGCAATGCGAGACTCAGTAAAGCATGGTCTCTGGAACCAGATGGCTTGGGTTCAGATTCTGATTTCACAGCCTTCCTGCTATGTGACATTGTTATTGAAATTAGGTTTGCTCCTCTGGAAAATGGGGATAACAGAAGTTCCTACTACACTGGGTATTGTGAGGATTCAATGAGTCAATGCTGAAGATGCTTGGCATAAAACATACAGTTGAACCTCGAGCAACATGGGTCAAACTGCAAACATCCACTTATACGTGAATTTTTTTCAGCTTGGATGGAAGACATTGTATATGCAGGTCTGCAGGGCCAATTGTGAGATTTGAGTGCACATAAATTTCGGTATACACAGGAAGTCCTGGAACAAATTCCTCTTGTATATTAAGGGACTCCTGTAGTTCATGCATATACTACTGTGGTCCCCAACCTTTTATTGGGGCCTATAATTTATTCAACTTGATGAATATTATCTATAGGTAATGAAGGGACCCTGAGAACTTGTCATGTAATAGGCAGACATGTATTTCTGAAAAAATCTTTTGGCAGCACTGAAGAGAATAGATTCGATGGAGACGAGAGATTTAATATCTATTTAGGAGAGAAAAGCGAATGACAACGTAATTGTGAACCCAGAGTCTTTTCAAAGTGTGGTTCGTTGACTAGCATTACCTGGAAAGTTATTACAAATGCAAATTCACAGGTCCTTGAATCAAAAACTTTAGAAGGAATACCTAGGAATTTGTGTTTTCACACACCTTCCAAATGCTTCTGATGCTCTGGGACAGGGGTTGGCAAAAATTTTTTGTAAAAGATTGATAGTAAATACTTTAGTCTTTGCAGGCAACATGATCTTTTTTAGAGCACACACACACACACAAAACACCTTGAAAAATAATAGCTGTGGTCATATTCCAAAAAATCATTTACAAAACATTGGCAGACTGGATTTGGGCTTACCAGCCATAGTTTGTGGAGTTTGATGCCTGGGCCCGAGACTAGCAATAAAGAAGGAACAGGGTTGAAGAGTAAACTAAGTTTGGGTATGAGATAGTGAGTCTGAGTTGAACACCTGGTTCTGGAGCTCAAAGGAAACAGCAGGAATGGAAGTAGAGATTCAGAAGACACAGTAAAAGGTGCTTATTAAAATGGCATGTGCAAACAACATTGCCCCAGCAATACACGCAGCCTAAGCAAGGAAGAGAGCCAGGGAGGTATCCAGAGGCCTACCAACACTGGACAGCAAAGGAAGAAAAAACACAAAGGAACAACATTGAATGGCAAAGGAAAATAACGAGGAACCAGGTCGATGAGACAAACACGGTGAAGGATGGATGGTTTGTCTGACATCAGAGGATGACAGAACCTGGACACAAACAGTTCCAGTCCCTGCCGTGTTATACAACGTGAATGCCATCATGCCTGCAATCAGAACATCAGTGACTGTGTGCATGCTCACAGTTCAGTGTATGGGTGAAACAAGTAAGCTCAGTGCAAGTGCAGCAAAAGGAGGATAGAGGAGCAAAAGTTAGTGAAACTTGGCTACATTTCTAAGCTTAGGGCAGAAAATCACGTTCACGGGCAGAGACAGATTGAAAATACACAAGTTAGGGTTAATGAAGAATTGAGATTGCTAGGGAATTGAGATAGGGTGGCTCCAAGAGCCTCAGGGAGGGACGGGCCTGAACAGGAGAAGGCCTGCCTCCATCCTCACACGTGGGCAGGAGGAATGGAAACACAGATACAGATGTTTCTGGGTGGGCAAGAAGTTCAGCTCTTTATTTTCATCATCTCAATTTTATCAGCGAAGTAGGAGGTTATTAAATAAGATTAGAAAAGTGTTAGGCTAATGACAGGAGGAAAGTGAAGATAAAGCAGCATTTCTTAAAAAAAAAAAAAAAAAAAAAAAGCTAAACTTGTTGCTTCATAGAAAATTTCCCCCTCCCCCAGTCAGTGAAAATTAGTGGTGTTCTCTAATTAAATTGGATTTATGAACAGGCCAGGCAAACAAGAAATCTTATTCCCTGTTTTCTGTTTTGGTATTCACTTCTTGATGCTTTCCTTCCCCTAATCCAGGTTACGCTGACTTGATCTTTGACTTCCCACAGAGAAGTGTTCATTTTAACTGGCAGGCAAATGATATTACACTCCAAAGGCCCATCATGCTAAATGACCATTAAACCATTACACTTAAGAACTGCCTCTCAAGATAGAGACTCCAAGTGCTTCACACAGTATCACTGTTTAACTATCAGCATTTTATAGACAGGGAATTGTCATCACCAAGCTCACATGAATTCCTGTGGTTATAAACAAAACATCTGTGGCTGGTTAGCTCGGTTGGTTCATCCATGAAGTTAAATGGCCAAAATCTTGGGTGGAATCCTTGTAAAGCTCTGTTAGTACGGCTCTTTTCACAAGCCATTTGTCTGCAGCCCCAGTTAGATGAGGCATCTCAAAATGGATGCTCCTGATTTGGACAGGGTATGGCTATCACCCCATCAATCAGCCTCCTCTTTCCTTAATCTTCAGCACATGCTCTGTGTTAATGGGGCTATTCTCCTTTCTGGCCATCTCTGCCTCTGTGCCTTTCCCCACGCTATTTCTTCTGCATTATTGTTTCCATCCAATTCCTCCCTGTACTTCAAAGTTTGCCTCAATTCTCACTAAAGCTCCAGTATTTCTCTCAGCTGACTCCAGCCTCTGTGAGTCTATATAACTGAATGGCCAGCTTCGGAATCCATACTCTATAAATTCAGTTGATTATTTAGTTTAACTCTAGGCTGCCCAAGGGCAGGTACCAGAGATATAATATAGCATAATATAAAGAGAATATCTTATTTCTACTTTAGGTTTAGTAGAGTAGCCCACACCCCTATACATTGGGCATACATTCCAAGACCCCCAGTGGATACTTGAAACTGTAGATATATAAACCCTATATATGCTTTTTTTTTTTTTTTTTTTTTTTTTTTTACCTATAATTGAAATAACTGCTAAGTGACTACCAGACACGTAGAATACACAGCATGGATACGGTAGACAAAGGAAGATTCACATCCCAGGTGGGATAAAGCAGGATAGCCAGAGATTTTATTGTTATACTAAGAATGGCAGGCAATTGGAAACTTACGAATTACTTCTAGGATTTCCTATTTTATATTTTCAGACCAGTTAACCATGGGCAACCAGAACCGTGGAAACCTAAAACATGAATAAGGAGGCACTACTGTACTTCCTCACTAGGTAATCTTGGAAAATTCACCTACCTCTTTGGACATTCGTTTCCTCGTTTGAAGATGAAAAGTCATATAACTCACTACCTTATACTTTTTAATCACTACAGCCTTTAATAGGACTCAAACTTGATGATTGATGAATCAAAATTCTATGAGTATAAATCTATAACAAGACTGAAAAACCAAACCCACACCTGATGGCAATGTGGGTCAGCAGCAACAGTTCTTTCCTTCATTTTTCATATTTCCAGCCATACCATGTAAAGTTGTGAAGAGCAGCATGTCTTATACACAGGTAGTAGTGCTACTGTTGGAATGTTAGCTTACAGATTTTAAAAGGTGGTCATTTGATAACCATCTTTAGGCTGCAACTTCGACGGTGCAGTTACAGTGAGAAGCTTATGCCTGGTCAGCAGGACAACTGATCCACTTACATAGAAGGAATTATATATACCTTGTCCATGGTTTACTGCTCTATCAGTGGTTCTTAAACTGTGGTCCAGGGAGCCCTGGTGGCCCCTGCAGAGCATCCAAGAAGTCAAAAACTACTTTGCTAGTAACATTAAAATGTCACTTGTCTTTTTCATGCTCATCCTTTCATCGGTTACAGTACAGTTTTCCAGAGGATACATGATGTGTGATATCACTACAGTTTGAATGAAGAAGCAGATACATGAACCCAACTATCTATAAAGCCAGACACTAGAAAGACCTACAAAACTGTGGGGGAAAATTGCCACGCTTCTCACTCACTTTTTTGCTTCAGGAAATTTTATATATATATATATATATATATAATTTATATATTTTATATATATAAATATCAATAGGCATAACTATATACATAGATCTTTGAGGTCCTTGATTTTTTTCTAGAAATATGAAAGTGTTATAAGACATCTGTGAACTGCCTCTTTGTATTAATGAAGGCATAAAATAAACACAGTTGTCCTTTGATACCATAAAGGACTGGTTCAGGGCTCCCTGAAGATACCAAAATTCATGATGCTAAGCCTCTTTATAAAATGACATAGTATTTGCATATAATCTATGTACATTTCCCCATATACTTTAAATCAACTCTAGATTACTTACACCTAATACAATGTGAATGCCATGTAAATAGTAGTTATACTATATTATTTAGGGAATAATGACCGGAAAAGCCTATACACATTCAGCATAGATATCGCCCGCCTCCACCAAATGTTTTCCATTTGTAGTGGTTGAATTCACAGGTGAAAACTCTCAGTGGTCAACTATATACGCCAAATGTAAGGCATATATCCCTTAATGATGGGGATACATTCTGAGAAATGCATGAATAGGTGATTTTGTCATTTTGTGAGTTTCACAAAATATACAAACCTAGGCTACATGGTAGTCTATTGCTCCTAGCAAACAAACCTGAGTAGCATGCCACTGTACTGAATAGGCAATTACTAGTACTTAGAGTAAGCACTTGTGTATTTAAACATAAAAATGGGACAGTAAAAACACCATGTTGTCTTGTGGGACCACTAGCATATATTTGGTTCATCATTGGCCAAAACATCAATAGGCAGAGCATGACTATATAAGCTGAACTCTGAATTATTGCTAAGACACAGACAAAAAATACATTAATGGATGACTGTCGTTTGTTGATATCCAGAACACAGGATTTTCTCCAAAGGATGGCAGTAAGGTCCACACACTCCAATCTCCTCTGCTTTCAAATCCAGCCCCACCAAACCCTCCTGACTACTGGCTGGCTGGAACAGGAGTGAGGAGAGAGCCATGTTCATGTTATTACCTCTCCTCCAAGAGAGGAGTTCAGGATAGTCCCTCCTACATATACCCCTTGTGATACCATGGATATTAGTTTGCTATAACAAAATGGAATCAATTGGGTGTCTTGACAGAAATTTCTCTCAATTCTGGAGGCTGGAAGTCCAGGATCAAGATGTCAACAGGTTTGATTTCTCCCGCGACACTTCTCTTTGGTTAATAGATGGTTTTCTTCTCACGTGGCCTTTTTTTGTGTGCTCACACATCACTGGTGTCTTCTTATAAGGATATAGTCATACTGGATTAGGGCCCACCCATATGACTTCATTTAACCTTAGTTTTGTTTTGTTGTTTTTGAGATGGAGTCTCACTGTCACCCAGGCTGGAGTGCAGTGGCACGATCTCAGCTCACTGCAACCTCCACCTCCTGGGTTCAAGCAATTCTCCTGCATCAGCCTCCCGAGTATCTGGGACTACAGGCACCTGCCACCATGCCTGGCTAATTCTTGTATTTTTAGTAGAGAGGATATTTCACAATTTTGGTCAGGCTGGTCTAAAACTCCTGACCTCAGGCAATTCACCCACCTTGGCCTCCTAAAGTGCTGGGATTACTGGCATGAACCACCACGCCCAGCTTAGTGATCTATTTAAAAATCCTTCTTTCAAATACAGTTACATACTGGGGCACTGGAGGTTGGGAATTCAATATATGAATTTGGAGGTAACAAAACAACCCACATAAGAAATTCACATTCTTCCATTTGTTTATTTCTTTTAGAGACAGAATCTCGCTCTGTCGCCCAGGCTGGAGTGCAGTGGTGTGATTTCAGCTCACTGCAACCTCCACCTCCTGGGTTCACACCATTCTCCTGCCTCAGCCTCCTGAGTAGCTGGGACTACAGGCACCCACCACCACGCCTGGCTAATTTTTTTTTTTTTTTTTTTTTGGTATTTTTAGTAGAGACGGGGTTTCACCGTTTAGCCAGGATGGTCTCGATCTCCTGACCTCAGGATCCTCCCACCTCGGCCTCCCAAAGTGCTGGGATTACAGGCGTGAGCCACCGTGTCCGGCCTCCATTTGGTTATTTCTAAAGGTTTATATAGCTCACTATGTCAACTACACTACCTACCTTTCTAAGTCATTAGTATACAAGAAGCCCCTTGAGTTCATACAGTTCAAGTTCCTCTTTTTAGAAAGTGACTCAGATAAGCTACTTCACCTCTCTTTAATGTCACACAGCACATTATCAGCTGACCTTTTTAAATAGTCTTAATTTCAACATACTTAGGGGGTATCCTATTTAGAAAAAGCTTGCAATGATTTAGAAGAAATTTAAAGACTGCATGCAATGCTCTCTTCTGTAAAGGATTTTTTTCTTCAATCATCATGCCTCAACTTAAGTATTTGTGTGTAAAGAGTAAGAGAGTGGGGCAGTGGATGGATTTGTTTTCTATACTAGAATTTGCCTACACTGAGGAATAGCTATGGTCAAACGACCCTTGCCATGTGTTTGAAAGGAACTCCTTTAATCACAGAGAAGCAATAAAATCAGAATGTAAAGATTCTGCCAAATGACCTGTTGAAAAGCAGCAACCAAGTTGACAACTCTCTCATGTCCTGCTAACTGACTAAAGAACTAAAAGAAGGCTGAGAGAGGGTGAGAGGTTGGGAGGTTACTGGCTGGGAAGGTAGAATGTCCCGAATGCAAAAGGTTTATTCCTAGAACAATCAGAGTCAACACCCAAGATGCGCCAGGTGACTTCAATATTTGGCACTGCTCCCCTTTTCCACAATGGGCAGCTAAAGATATGATGCCTACCCCCAAGAGGCACTAACCCCTCTGACATAGGCCTCGTTCATTTTGGGAAATGATTAGTTTAACATGAACATAATACAAGATCCTTGCAGCACCAGGGAGTACAAACTAAGTGGAGGTTCACAGAACTTGTTTTATTGATCTAGAGGTAGGTCAGCAAACTACAAACTGTGGACTGAATCCATCCTTCCACCCATTTTTTTGTTTTTATTCCCAACCTTTGAGCTGGAAAAGAAATAGCAAGGAAAATATATTTCACAACATAGGAGAATAATATAGAATTTAAATTTCAGTGTCTGCAAATAAAGTTTTATTGAAACATAACATACTCCTTTGCATCTTATCTAGGGCTGCTTTATTGTTCAATGGCAGAATTGAGTCATGTGACAGAGACCACATGGCCACAAAAAGCCTACAATATTTACTGTCTGGTCCTTTACCAAAAAGGTTTGCAGACACATGATGTAAACTTCCAAGTCCACAAAGTGTATAAACCTTACATTTCAGATTTTAGTATCTGCATATTTTATCCTGGAAAATCTTAATGACTAAGCAAAGCATACCGATTATATTGGTTGAGTCTGGGATCTTGTGGAACATACTAAACCAGAAAGATTACCACATTTAAATCACCAGAATACAGAGGTTTGAGACCAAAATCTTCTAAAGCAAGAGCTGCTTTAGAAGAGTCTGTTTAACTTCCAGGTGAGTACAATAACATGGCACCTGAAAGCATTCTAATGCTTAATTTTTACACCTACATGAGAGTTGTACTAAAAACTCAGTTCACATTTCATCACATGGCTCTAAATCGAAGTTCCACCCCCTAAATCCATTCCCAATTTCTCGGCCACAACTTTCTCCTCCACCTCAAACAAAAGCAAAACTCTCAAGCTCCCAGAACCACCTTGTTTCAAGAGACATTGCAACAGAGGAAGACATCAGCTCAATTCTTTTTTTTCTCATCTCTTCCTGGCAAGAAACTGTTGCCTTGAGTTGAACTGATTAACTGGAATAAGCATTCTAAAAACCAGATAGGGCTGATTACAAAGGGAATTACTGACCATAGCTTCTAATAAGAATATTAGGGAAGTTTTTCTGTTTGTTTTTTGAGAGAGTCTTGCTCTGCCACCCAGGCTGAAGTGCAGTGGCACAATCGCAGCTCACTACAACCTCTACTTCCCCAGTTCAAGCGATTCTCCTGCCTCAACCTCCCGAGTAGCTGGGACTACAGGTGAGTGCCACCATGCCCATCTAATTTTTGTATTTTTAATAGGGACGGAGCTACATCATGTTGGCCAGGCTGGTCTTGAACTCCTGACCTCAAATGATCCACCCACCTTGGCCTCCCAAAGAGCATAACGGAACTTAAAAGGACTAAACCTGAACGTACCTCCTGGCTGCAGATTGTGAGAACAATTCTCCAGATGAGCAGGACTGGTGACTGTCTTTTTATGATGATGTTCAGGATTCTGTAAAAACAACGGTCTTCATTCAGCAGTCTTAAACATCATAATGCAGAAAAAGAAATTAAACTAGATTAATTATTCAAAATCTTTGCCTGCTTCTTCACAATACCTCCTTTCCATGATGTGACATAGTTAACCGTCTTGAAATGAGGAGACCACCAAGTTCTTTTGCTAAATCTTAATCCAAACTGAAATTTCTTCACTGAAGCTGTACCCTTTCACAAAGAGGGACTCACATCATAGGGTGCAGCCATCTTGGTTCAGTGCTTCATATTAACTGGGCTCAGGGATGGGCTCATGTGCTTTAAATGCAAAAGAATTCACACAGGTGGCAATCGTTAATTATAGTGCACATCCCACGAGCATGGACTTTTGACCCAATAGCAAATTAAAAGTAGATTGGATAGAAGTTCTGCTATAATCCAGGCCCATGAAGATTTATAAGAAGAAGAAGAAAAACAAAAAAACGTGTAAACTTCTTGGTTTCATCACTTTTTACATAATAAAATAAGTTCCAGGGTCTACTGAGAGATACCTGTAATTACTACCTCAGCAATTTTAGGGAAATATGACAATAGTTTCTAATCCTAACATTTTTTTAAGAAAACGAAGTCTTAGGTTCTAAATTGTCTTTTATTCAAAGAATATAATTTAGTTTTCTTAATTTCCTCCGGCTAGGGAAACCAAATAACTTGCCTTAGAGATCCTCTTTGATTAAAGTTTAACCATCACAACAAAATATTCCTTTTTGGCAGGGGGGGAGACAGCAATTTGTTGCTCTGTTGCTCAAGCTGGAGTACAGTAGCATAACAGCTCACTGTGACTTCAAACTCCTGGGTTCAGGCTGTCCTTCCATCTCAGCCTCCCAAGTAGCTGGAACCACAAGCACACGCCACCACTCCAAGCTATTTTTCATTTTGTTTTGTTTTTTTGTAGAGACAGGGGTCTCGCTATGTTTCCCAGCCTGGTCTTGAACTCCTGTGCTCAATGATCCACCCGCCTTGGTCTCCTAAAGTGCTGGGATTACAGGTGTGAGCTACTGCACTGAAATCTAAACATCATTAGTTAAAGAGGAGTAACTAGTGTTGGTAGAATTTACAAGTAAAAATACAGGATGCTGAGTTAAATTTGAATTTCAGGTAAACAGCAAATACATCTTTAGTATATGTGTATATACCATGTAATATTTGAGACATATTTGTATTGGGGACCTAATCATGCTAAAAAATATATTTGTTGTGTATCAAAAATTCAAATTTAGCTAGGCATTCTGAATTTTATCTGACAACCCTAGAAACATCTTTAATTCAAAATGTTTCTGGGTGAACGAGCAGTGGGGGAAAAGTTTAGTGAGTGTGTTGTGCCTAATCTTGGAAGGTAGAAATTCTTAAAAACTTTGGAACAGACTCCAGTACTGTTAGGACTCTCAGTTCTCCCACCTGAGGAATGAGGGGTGTGAAGTATAAATGTTGCATGGGCCTGTAAGGAGAAATTTTAAAAAGAATGAAAGTCCAGTTTGGTATAAATGGCAACATGCTTGATTTTTTTTAACTTCTTTAGATTGCTTGTATATGAATCTTACTCATGAGCGTAATTAATTTATTAGTGAACTAAATGAATAAAAACTGGATGCTTTCAGCTCCAGTCATGGACCACAACATGAACGATCAGGTGTAGCTTAGCAACTCAATAATGAGGAGGCATTTTCTTTTCAGCTTTGGTGCATTTTCTCTACCAAATAAATCAATTTAAAGCTCATCTTGACACTCCTCCATCCCCCGCCCCCATCATTTCAATGTGAAAAGAGGAGACAGATTCAAGCAACTTAATCCAATTGCTTTTTCGAGATACAGACTCCTTAAGTATTGCCTCAGACTATGTCTGACCTCTTGAACTCACAGAGGGGAAATTAAGGCAGAAAAATCTAGCAGTTCAAATTGTTGTAGCTTCAAGACCTGATAAGATTTAATCTTTTTGGTTCCCTAAGGCAAATAAGGTTGAGCAAAATAACCAGAGAGTAACATGTTGAAGAATGGTTTAAGGACTGAAAATGGCCCCAAACACGGAGCATTTAGGAGGGTAGAAGCTACAGAAGTTCAAGGTTATTTAGTTACCAAAGCATAACGACATAAGTCAACGAATCGGGAGAGAGGTGTTGAGTGCAAAGCAAAAGAAAACTTAAATAGTTAGGTACAGTATAAGGAATCTTTTGCCTTGGATAACTTTAATTTCAAGGTAATTATGGTGGACATAATACCATATCTACCTCAGAGTTACTTTTATGCAGTTGGTCAGGACATGCTTCTAGTTCTTAATACTATTGATTGGCTTCCTCTAAGGAGTCCCCTGAATATTCAATCCAGGAAGCCTCGCCACTAAGTGACAAAACTCTCACTATAATCCCCAAGCATGCCATGGTAGGTCTAAAACCTGGCTCATTTTGGGGAAGGTCTTAGAGTCTCATGAATGAATTTTTATCCCTGGAAAATTCCACTGCTAGGGCATTGCAAATAATTTAAAAGGGATCATGGTACATTTATATGAGAAGAATGAAGATCCTCAAAATATTGTATATATTCAAGAGTCACCCGGGAAAACTTGTTGTAAATGCAGATTTCCAGTCTCCATCTGGAAGACTGAGACAGAATCTGCTGTGGTAGGTCTTGACTTTTCCGTTCAAATTTTTTTAAACAATCCATATAACATGTTTTGATTATGTCTTATGATCAATGTAATGTGCTAAGTGCTGGAAGTTTAGAATTTAAATATGTACATATTCCCTCTCAAAAGTGTATTATTTGATCATGTTTATTTCTCAGAGAAGGCCTATAGGGAACAGGTATACAAAAGAAAGCTGCGGTCCAAAAAGATACAGCATATACTAAAAGACACATAGCCGGTACATACAGAAGTCAAGTCTGCAACGAGGTAAGTTAATTAATTCATTATTTTTCATCTGTTTTCCAACTATTTTCCTGCCACGCCTGTCTATTGTGTTGCTGTGGCCTACTCACTGCCCTCTGAACCCACCAGACATACACTTGCCCCAGGACCTTTGCTGTTTTTCCTTCTCTCTGCCCAAAGTATTCTTCCCGTTATCTGACTTACTTCATTTCCTTCTGTCTCAAATCAAGTGTCACCTTCTCAGTGAGACCTTCTATGACCACATTATTTAAAATTACAGCCTTCCCACAGAGCACCCTGACCTTCTTTCCTATCTTCCCAGTCCTTCATGAAATGTGAAATTTAATGGATAAAGTGAAGACACTCCATCTTACAAATCTGACGTGTAGCATACTCATCACTTGGAGTGATTTACTTATATGTATACATCTAACAGTTTCTTGCCTGTGTCTGCTAGGATAGTAATTCTCAAACCTTAGCAGCATCAGAATTATCAGAAGTGCTTTTGAAAACACAGATTCCTCCTTCCCAGTCCCAGAGATTAGATTGAGGTCGTGCTAGTGGTGCCAGTCAGCAGATCATTTTGAGCAGTCTTGCCATAAGGCACTAGTTCTCATCTAGGGATGATTTTGCTCCCAGGGAACATTTCATACTATTCAGAGACATTTTTTATTGGTACAGCTGGAGTGGGGGAGCCACCTGGCGTCTTGAGAGTAGGGGGCTAGGAATGCTACTAAATATCCTATAATACACAGGACAGTAGTGAGGGAGTTGAGTAAACCTGTCCTAGATGAATGCTTCTTAAATGCTACTATGCATCAAGAAGAGGAGGGCTTATTAAAAGTCATATTATCAGATTGCACCTCCAGAGTTTCCGATTTGTTAGGTGGGTTCAGTGTGGAGCCTGAAAATTTACATTACTACTAAGTACCCAGGTGAAGGAAATGCTATTGGTCCAGGGCCAACACTTGGAAAACAATTGCAGAAGGAAAGCTCCACAAAGCAGGAATCATGGTCTCTTTATTCCTTCCCCCAGCAATAGAATATGGTACAGTATAGTCACTCAACTTTCTAATTGTTTAATAACAGCACCACTATGCCATGCACTCACGTGATGATTCTGACACCAAGGATTCTGGGATCACACATTGAGAAACAAGAGTTGTTGTTTGGGCAGCAAATTTCAGATGCCTTCTATTCCTATTGACCCCTCAGCTCATTTACTACCAACCAAAGAAGTCTAAGGAGAGTTTGCGTGTTTGCCCCAGCAGGCCTAACAATCTGCCTGAGGGCAATGCTCAAATTACATCCCCACAGTAAGGTCTGTACAAAAGAAACAAACTGTCAAATGCAAGTCTCTGCAGTCTCTGTTTATGATGAAACTACAAGACCCTACAACCACCTGTCACACAATTCCCATTTTCAAAAAGGCCAGAGAATTTATTCACATATACAGACACACACACACTTAGTTCTTCAGTCTGATCCTTGAGTGAGGTCTCTAGCATTGTAACATAATTGGGAATCGGTGTGTCTTGAATGTACTTGCGCTTCCATAACCACATCTCTGGCAGCTGTCCACTTTAAGATGGTATCTTCCAGGTGCTGCCAATTAACTCTCCTTACATCATTTTCTGGGGGAATATTAAATTCAGTTCCTTTTATCCTGTGCCCAAAGCCAACAATGAAGTAGTTGATCTCCATAATTCAAACATGTCTGATATCTTAGATTCAATGGCCCTGTTTAAGACAGGCATTTAATGAAGAACTGGTGAATGAGAAGTTTAATGGCTAGAGTGAAGACACTCCATCTTATAAATCTCTTTTTACTCATGTGGAATCATCAGCCAGTGTTATTGATTTGCATTTACTGATTGGACTTTCTACTGTGTTCAGATGTTAGTATCCTCTGCTGGTGCCTGCAGGCTATTAGTTTCAGGGTAAAGCTTGCTGTTCTGAAAACCAACTTCTTCTCTACTGAACTGAAAAAGCTGAAGCGTTCACAATGGCTCAGAGAACCCAACACATTTTAGAAAGCCGTAAAAAGTACTTCACTAGTTGTCTTTATTTTACAACAGTGAGAATTGACACAGAAATAATCAAAATCTATAAAGAGACAGTTCTATTATTATTATTATTATTATTTTGAGACAGAGTCTCGCTTTTTCACCCGGGCTGGAGTGCAGTGGCATGATCTCGGCTCACTGCAAGCTCTGCCTCCCAGGTTCACACCATTCTCTGGCCTCAGCTTCCTGAGTAGCTGGGACTACAGGTGCCTGCCACCATGCCCGGCTAATTTTATTTATTTAATTAATTAATTAATTTATTTTTTTAGTAAAGACGGGATTTCACTGTGTTAGCCAGGATGGTCTCGATCCCCCGACCTTGTGATCCACCTGTCTCGGCCTCCCAAAGTGCTGGGATTACAGGTGTGAGCCACCGTGCCCGGCCAGTTCATTATTTTAAAAGCAGCATTATTGCGATATAGTTTATATATCATACAATTCACTGTATAAATGTACAGTTCAAAGGTTTTTAGTAAATTTAGAGTTGTGCAGCTATCACCACTAACTTTAGAACATTTCCATCATCCCCACAACCCCCCAAAAAGTAACCCGGGGTCAATTTGTAGTTACCCACCACCAGCCCCAAACACTAATTTACTTTCTGTATCTGTAGATTTGCCTTTTTTGAGAATTCCATATAAATGGAATCATACTATATGTTGTCATTTGTGTCTGGATACTTTCACTTAGCAAGATGGTTTTTAAGGATCATCTATGTTGTAGCACATATCAGTACTTCATTCCTTTTTGTTGCAAAACAATTAATTGTATAGATATATCACAATTTGTTTATCCTCCAGTTGGTGGACATTTGTTTCATTTAGTTGGGCTATTATGAATAATGCTGCCATAAATATTTATGTACAAGCCTTTATGTGGACATATTTTCATTTTCCTTGGGTAGATTCCTAGAAGTAGATATCCTGGGTCATAAAGTAAGTCTATGTTTAACTTTTTTTAAATGCCAAACTGTTTTCCAAAGTGGCCGTATCATTTTGTAATCCCACCAGCAATGCATGAGGGTTCCAGTGATTCCACGGTCACTGAACCTCCAGAGTTTCCAATTTGTTAGATGGGTTCAGTGCGGAGCCATAGTCTCTCAAATATTTGTTATTGTCTATTGTTTTTAGCCACATACGGTTCACTCTTAATGTTGAAATGTGTGAAACAGTGCTTTCAGATTTGTCCCACAAATATAAAAATACATCCAACGTGTATTGAGGGCCTGCTTTATGTAATGTCTTTTAAATATAGTACCGTTAACCCATCACTAACAAAATGAGATATCATCTTTAGTTTATAAACAAAACAATTAGGTTCAGAAAACTTAATTTCCTCATGGAATTCCAGCAACCAGGTTGCAAAATCTGAATTCAATGCCACAAAACGTGAATGCAAGAGTTATTTATGCAAACGTCAAGAAATATTTGAAATACAAGCATGGGCTTCCGTTTACTACTCATGGCCAAGATATTTCTACTAATGTCATTAAAAAGAGGAATAAACACTAAATTTAGTTCTTTGCAATGATTACAGATTTTCCTTTGAAGAAACTATACTGAAATTCTAATGAACAATTTCACCTCAGAATTTTCTCTTAACATGTCAAATCCCAAAGCTATAGTTTTGACTCAGGATTTAACCAGCAAGATATTTATGACAATCAAAACTCAAATGAAACATCCTTCATAGCAATGAAAATGCTGAATGGTTTTTATTAACTCTACTAAATCATTTGCTACCATCAAAAGATGTAAATTCTGACAACTGCTGTTCATGTTTGAGTGCTTAAAAAACATTTATTGCCAGTTTCTGGAGTCCCGCCTGTGATTGAAGAGTATTGATATTTCATCTAGCATGTATTCCATTATAGATAGGCTGTTGGCAGAATGGCGGCCAAAGTCACTGGATGGAACTGCTTCAGCTGAAAACCTTTAACTTATCACTGAATCAGACCACAACTTCCTTTTTTTTTTTTTTTTTTTTTGAGAGAGTCTCGCTCTGTCGCCCAGGCTGGAGTGCAGTGGCACGATCTTGGCTCACTGCAAGCTCCACCCCCTGGGTTCACGCCATTCTCCTGCCTCAGTCTCCCGAGTAACTGTGACTACAGGCGCCCACCACCTCGCCCAGCTAATTTTTTGTATTTTTAGCAGAGACGGGGTTTCACCGTGTTAACCAGGATGGTCTCGATCCCCTGACCTCGTGATCCGCCCGTCTCGGCCTCCCAAAGTGTTGGGATTACAGGCGTGAGCCACTGCACCCAGCCACCTTTTGTATTTTGTAGAGGCAGAGTCTCATCATGTTGTCCAGGCTGGTTTCAAACTCCTGAGCTCAAGCAATTCTCCCTTTCCCAAAGTGCTGGGATTACAGGCATGAGCCACCACAGCAGGCCTGGCCACAACCTCTTAACCTACCCATGCCCTCTCCTGCCTCCAATATGACTTCATCTGATCTACCCTTTGTCATTTAAACGGCCAACCTGCTTTCTCAAAGCTAATCCTTCCCTGCCTTGGAGATAATCTAAACACTGGCTTGAAATGATCAACATTTCAGAAAGGATAACTTCATTCCCTTGGGATTCATTATTTGACCTGTTTGACACAGAAGGTTTGCTAATGAGTACTTGCTTCCCTGTTTTGTTTCAGAATATCTGCTGATGTAGTTCCTTGCTCCTCAAAGTATGGCCCACAGACTGGCAGCATCAGCATCCTCTGCAAGCTTGTTAAAAATGCAGAATTTCAGGCCTCATCCTTGACCTACTGATCAGAATCTGCATTTGAACAGTCTCCTCAGGTGATTCCTATGTGCTAGGTTATTAACTTCAGCACAGGCTCTTGGGTCTAACCCACAGACCCAGAACCTCACATTACCCAGTTGAAAATCTGCCCCTATCATAGGAGTGATAATAATAACATTTATCATTCAGAAAGCACTTCCTTCTCTTCTGTCTGCATAGGTTTCTTCCCTCTGCCCCCAAACATGCTAAAGTCACTCCCTATTAAAAAACAAAATCTCTGGTCTCTGTTATCCCTTTGAGGAAGAGTGCAATATTGTTCACATTTATCTACTTCCTCTCCTTGTGGGAGTATCTAACATCCCCATCCTGTTGAGTCCAGAATTGTCCATATGACTTGCTTTGGCCAATGAAATGTAAGCAAAAGTGATATGTGTCATTTCCAAGCCGGAAACATTTCAGGCTTTGCAGACCGTAGGAACTCTCTCACAACTACTCAACTCTACCGTGGTAGTGTGAAAGCAGCCTTAGGGACTACATGAGTAAGTGGGTGACTGTTGCTATGGTCTGGAAATTCATGTGGTGGAAACTTAACCCCCAATGCAACTGTGTTGGGAAGTGGAGACTTTGGGGATGTGTTTAGGTCATGAGTGGATTAATGCTGCTATAAAAAGGGCTTGCAGGAGTGGATCCACTCTCTTGCCCTTCAGCCTTCTTCCAGGCAAGGACACAAAAAGGAGGCCTTCAGCAGATGCCATCATCTTGATCTTGAACTTCCCAGCCTTCAGAACTGCGAGAAATGTCTGCGCTTTATAAATGACTCAGTCTCCACTATTAATTGTTATACCAGCACAAAACAAAGACAACTGTGCTCCAGTAAAATTTTCTGAGTCCAAGTTTCAAAACTGAGAAGTTATTCGTAGCTCATCTACCACCCTAACTCCATCTGCACTAAGCCAAGTATCAAATGCAAAACCACAGAAATTCCACCTGCAGGGGTATTTGACATCTTTTAGCTCATTCCCATAATGGATGCTGAATGGGTAAACAGCTATGTGATAAAGCAAGGATAGTAAAACGTTAATTGTAGATATAGACAATGGGTATATAGATATCCCCTGTAAAATTATTTTAACCTATTTGAACATTTTTACAATGTTGAGGGGAAAATTATCAAAGCTAAAGTGTGTAAGTCCTGGGACATAATCAACTGACTTACGAAGTATAATTTCACTTGCTAAACATCTCATGGAAATTTAGCAGGCAGGATGTGAAAAATAAGGTCTGAGATACCAGCTCAAGTACCTCCATGGTCATTAATAAATACTTTTTGAGCTCCTACTATATGTTAGGCATTGACACCTTGGTAAAGAAAATAGATGTAGAGTTTAACGGTAGACAAATGCTGACCACTCCCAATTAAACAACTCTATTGACCAAACCTTGGTGGGTTTGAAATTCTCTAACACCTATTGTTCCATCCATTAGGAACTTAATGTTTATTATGTTGTACTTGAGCCTTTCTCTGAGAGATTGCAAGCTCCTAAAACTCAAAGATCTGTCCCCTGACCTTAGTGCCTTGCATGTCATATCCACAAAGGCTGCTGCCATGCTCATTCATAAAGGAACGGCTTTGATGAACAATATGTGAAGGTGTGGCTAAGGTGATGCTATGCCTGCATTTATGTAGGAGGCAGACCTCTGTCAACATGATCCAGCAATTTTTAAATGGCTGAAGGCAAATATCTTTGCCTCTTTAAGTGAGTGAAGTCAATGAATTATTATTCTTTCATAAAGAAAGCAGAGCCAGCTGTCAAGAGGATGGTTAAATAACAATATATACTCAATCCTACTCATTAGTGGAGTCCATACTTGTGAATTTGCCTACTCACTAAAGTTCATTTGTAACCCCCACAAAATAATACTTGAGGCCGGGCGCGGAGGCTCAAGCCTGTAATCCCAGCACTTTGGGAGGCCGAGACGGGTGGATCACGAGGTCAGGAGATCGAGACCATCCTGGCTAACATGGTGAAACCCCGTCTCTACTAAAAAATACAAAAAACTAGCCGGGCGACATGGCGGGCGCCTGTAGTCCCAGCTACTTGGGAGGCTGAGGCAGGAGAATGGCGTGAACCCGGGAGGAGGAGCTTGCAGTGAGCTGAGATCCGGCCACTGCACTCCAGCCTGGGCGACAGAGCGAGACTCCGTCTCAAAAAAATAAATAAATAAATACTTAAGGCACTTTATAGTCATTCTAGGGCAGGAGCAAAGCCATTAAATGTTTGAGTGGCCCAATGTGCAGGTCAGCTGAGGCCAGACAAGGTAACACTCTGCCTTTCTGTTTCAGCTCACATGCTGTAAACAAGCGCAGGGTTTTTCACTCGTCTTCTTAGTGCCACAATTTTCCTACATTTTGTGGTATGTGTTGATGACTTCACTGCTCAAAATGGCCTGCAAGCATATGCTGAAGTGTTGTTTAGTGTTTCTAAGCTCAAGAATGCTGCAATGTCCTTTATGGAGAAAATACATGTATTTGAGAAGCTTCTTTCAGGTGTGACTTACAGTCCTATTGGCTGTGAGCTCCATGTTAATCAATGTGTACTAAATAAGGTGTCTTTAAACAGAAACACACATAAAACAATGCTAAATATTGCTCAATTGATGGAACTGTTGTAACCAGAGGCTCACAGGAACCTAACCCTGTATTTGCTAAGGCAGCAATCTTGGTGACTTTATAGAACATAAGTGGCAAGAATAACTGGAACCAGCAGCTTCTTGAGAGCCATTACTAAGCTCTGCCACAGGCACAACCATTCTCACTTTCTCCATGAACACATGCGGCATATACAGTAGCTCCCCGCTTATCCGCAGTTTCCCTCCCTGCGGGGCAACCATGGTCTGAAAACAGGTAAGTATAGTACAATACCATATTTTGAGAGAAACTACATTTACTTTTTTTTTTTACAGTATATTGTTATAATTGCTTATTTTTATTAATCTCTTACTGTGTTTAACTTATAAATTAAACATCATAAACTTTATCATGAATGTACAGGAAAAAACATTATATAGAGAGAGTTTGGGACTATTCTCCATTCCAGGCATCCCCTGGGGGCCTTGGAAAGTATCCCCTGCAGATAACAGTGGACTACTATAGCCAGAATGGCTGGGTAAGGAAGCGTAAGCAGACAGGTAGATGTTGCAAGACAATGAAATTTAGTGCAAGCCTGTCCAAAGTGAGTAGTAAGGAGAAATCCATAATCAACATCAAATAAATTATTTCTTCTTTGGGTGGCCATAAGGCATAGACAGTCATACCTGGATATAAACACAGTTTATGATAGTCTGAAAGGTCACACTAAGGCCTGAATTTTCCTGTAAATAACCCTCTAGGACATCGTGAAGTAAAAAACAATCAATCATGGAAACAGATGGGATACAGAATATGCTGCTATGTTGCAATTACTAAAAGGGGCTATGGATAAAGCAAAACTCATTATGCTGAAAAGCAGAAGCATTGCAAACATTAAAAGACCTTGTGGTCAGCCACAGCTGTACACTGAAGGACAGATGTACCCTTCGTGAGGCAGAGAAAAGGCCAAAAATGATAAATACTTCCCAGGTTGTTCGCAGATGCTCATCCCAAACAAGGAAAAGCATTAAGTAGTACTTAGGCAGGAACTGAGAAGTCAATCGGCTTAAGAACACTCTAGACATGACTCAACAGCAGTCACCTATCTTTGTATTTAAAAAAAAACAGTTAAAAAGAAAGAGAGACAGTACTTGGATTTGAGGTGTTTAAAACCTTACAGGGCCGGTGCCATGGTTCACACCCATAATTCCAGCACTTTGGGAGGCTGAGGCATGCAGATCACTTGAGCCCAGGAGTTCAAGACCAGTCTGGGCAACATGGCAAAAACCCTGCCTCTACCAAAAAGACAAACATCAGCTGGGCATGGTGGCGCATGCCTGTGGTCCCAGCTACTCTGGAGGTTGAGATGGGAGGATCCTTTGAGTCCAGGAGGCAGAGGTTGCAATGAGCCAAGATTGTGCCACTGCACTCCAGCCTGGGCCACGGAGCAAGACCATCTCAAAAAAATTTAATAAAATTCAAAAAGTCTTTCAGCTCAGAAGAGTGGAGATGTATTGATACTTTATGTATGAAGGCAAAACCCATAATCCTGAAGCATTAAATGTGACCCTCAAATGCTCTCTAAATTTGTCAGGGCTGAGTAGTCTACTTGCAGTTTAAGTGGCTAAGGGGCATCCTTGGTCTTTCTGCACATAGGCCAGCTCTACCGCCTTGCTACTCAAAGTATGGTCCACAGCCAAGAAGCGCAACATCACTTGGGTATTTGTTGAAAATGTCTGAAAATTGAGGCTCTCCAGCTCCAACCTAGAAGTACTGAATCAGCTTGTATTTTAACAAGATTTCCAAATTATTCACGTTTTAAAGCTGGAGCAGCAATGGCCTACAATTAGGGTGACCAACCACCTAGGGCCTGTTGTAAGCACCACAAGTCCCATGCAGTGTGAGAAACCTCTTGGCCTCAGACACATCCAGATAGTTGGTCACCCTATTTTATCCCAATTCAACAACCAAAGGAAGTTCTCAAATGGAAGACTTGAGACTGAAGAGCCACTTAGGGATTATCGTATCCTGAAACAATTTCCACTGTTTACAGTTTACTTTGGAGTCATCTGGTTCTATGTGGTTTTCACATAAGGAAAGTAGAACAAGGGTGGAAGAATTCATATGGAAAACTAAGACTTTGAAGAACAATCTTCCTCCACATCCAGTCTTCCACTCCAGGATATACCAGTCCAAGGAACTGAGCAGAAGAAAGACCAGGAGGCATTCTTTAGGGGCCTAGAGTCATTCTGTGTGATTGGTTACATTATCACCACACCTTTCAAAGCCAGGGACAGCTGCTCTTGAACAATGGGTCTCAGACTTTAGCTATGTCAAAAGACACTTGCAGGGCTTATAAAGCACAGATGGCTGGGTCACACCCTCAGACTACCTGATTCAGTGTGGCCCCAGATCAGCAGCATCCAAAACACAGGAAAGTGTGTGTAGAAGCAGAAGCTCAGGCACCACCCCAGACCTGCTGAGTCAGGATCTCTATTTTACCAAGATCTCTTGGTGATTTGCTTGCACAGTAACCTTTGAGAAGTATTGATACAGAAGGACACTGACGAATTTGCTGAATCCGCATCCTGTGTATAAATACAACTGCTTAATCTTCTCATTGAGCAAATCTGAATTTCATGCTCTTCTCTTTCTTTTTTATTTTTTTCCAATTTTGGCCATAGAATAGGTGGAAGTTCATTGCCACACAGGTATACAGATTCATTGTTAATAAAGCAAGTTACCCTCAACACCAAGAACAGAAAGTGCTCTCACTGACCATGAAGGAGCATTTGCCCTGGCTCAAGGAACATAAGGTCTTCTGTTCTCCTCAGGGAAGCAGCCACTCAGGGGAAGCTACCACTCTCAGACTAAGGACATCTGGACACAGCCAGTGCCAGCAGCCTGTGTACTAGGCAGACGTACTTCGGAATCCCTGCCCTCCACAACAGTTCCTGCAATTTGTTGGCCATACCTCATAGGAAGGTTTCATTCCTGCAAGGTTAGCTTACTAAGGAACAGCATATTCCCTTCTGCAAATAGATAATGCTGATGTCACATTTTCTGCCTCTACTTCACTGTTGCCAATAACATAAGGCCACATATTCTGTTATTTTCTTATTTGAAGTTCTTGAACTGGATACCAGTTCTCCTGGATTTTTTTTAAAGAATGCTAATAACTAATATTTATGAAGCATATGTTAAGTGCCAGATGTTGTCTTAAATACTTAACATTCCTTATCTTATTTAATCCACACAATAACCCAGGAGGTAGCTACTATGATTAGTCCCATTTTACACATTAGGGAATTGGAGACACAGAGTAGCTAATTAACTTGCCCAAGATCACCCAGCAGGTAGATTGCAGAGCCAACACAGTAATGAAAAAGATGTCAAACCACCAATTTTGTCTTACCTTTTCTTTCCAGAATGTTCTACCTTAAAAAATATTGTAATAACAGTGTTGCATACAGGAGTGACCCTGTTGCACTGGAGGATGTCTTTTAACCTGCATGCATCTCAGCTCCTCCTGTGGTAAGTGGAATAATAATAAGCACTCTGCCTCTCGCAGAGGTATTGTGTAAGTCTGTGCCTGCACAGTGTAAACTGTAAAAGCACAAGACAAAGACAATGATCAAAGCGATGATAATCACCCCAAATAATTCATTAATTCTCACAACAACCTTGTGAGACACAGGAAATCGACTCTGGATTAATTGCTGGCAACTGTTAAAATGTGGCATGCCAAGATTCTATTCTTGTTCTTCAGGTGGGTGGAAGGGGGCTATCTGCTGCAGAGAACTGACTCTCAAGTCAGGGAGGGAATGTCAAACCTTTCCAAGGAGCTGCAGGAGAAACAGAAAAAAGAAACAGGGCTGTTCCCACTTGTACATGAGTGCAGCAATGACTGATAAATGATCATCAACTCTGGCACTTAGATAGGCTACATTTCTCAGCCTCTTTTACAGTTAAACATGGCCATAGGATTCAGATTTACACAATGGGATATGAGAAATCATGCCCCATCAAAATCTCCCATGCATGATTCTCTCTCTCTTGCCCCATACGCCAATTGAATGTCAATACCCAGAGCAACCTAGAAAACCACACATGGAAGACAGCTGAGCCTTTGTTATCCTGGGTCCCTGAATGACTTAGTGGAATAATCCTTCTTACCTACTGCTCCTTCCTAGTCCAGGTATACCATTATTGCACTGTTTTCTACATATTACATCAAATTTAATTTTATTAAGCCACTGAAATTGGGTATTTATCTGATATCATAGCTAGTATTAGCC
Source organism: Macaca mulatta (assembly GCF_049350105.2). Taxonomy (NCBI): domain Eukaryota; kingdom Metazoa; phylum Chordata; class Mammalia; order Primates; family Cercopithecidae; genus Macaca; species Macaca mulatta. The sequence continues at coordinate 23,634,947 of NC_133407.1, forward strand.
AAACCATTGATCAATGTCCCCTTTAAAAATCTGCTTTATGCCATTTTAAATATGTCACTCCTGTTGTAAATTCTCATGAATAATGATTCCACCTAGGTTAGAAGAGAAAAATATCCTTAGTAGATTAGGGGAGATTTTATTCTTATATGGATGCTAATCTGATTGTTTTCCTAACTCCTGTGTGGGATTGGCCATGGTGGGTAAATGACAGTTTTGGTTGTTGAATAAGAAGAAATGTTTTGCAGCAAGGACAGAGGAGTTTGCTGAAGAGGAAGACGTTGGTCATTGTGATTTCACCATATTTCCAAGACCAAAGCAGAGTTGGAAAGTAAGGTGGGATGGCTCCAAAAAGAAGTCACCTGACTTGACGATTTTGCGCAGACAGACCTGTGGAGCAGGGACAAAGAGGAGGGTAAGAGTGCTAACTCCCTGGGGAAGCAGGTTCCAGATCGCAGGGGTCCAGAGAATATTGGTATGAACTTCACTGAAATATACTCTGGGTATAAGTTGATAAAATTCCATTTAGATACATTTATCACAATGTTATAGATTGAAGAAGTGCCATATTTGATTTGCCCAAGGTCACGCAGTACAATTCATTTCCCAAATCATCAAGGGCCTGCAGTTTTGTTTCTCACAGTCTTCAAGGCAGCAAGTTCTCTCCAGCAGTTTCATCTTGCTCTGGGTAATATCTGCTCCCCAGTTTTTTCCCACTGCAGTCACATCCTATGCCAGCCTGGGAACCAACAACTTGGAAATTCGAAATCGATAGAGATTTTGAGACATTAACAGGTTAGTTGCAGATGTGGGAAAATTATAATCCTGGTGCAGTCCCATTGTACCTACTCTTTGCCCCTTATGAGCATGAAAAACGGTTTCCAAAGCACTGTGGCACCAGTCTTGCCAGACAGGGAAGAGAAAGAAAAAAAAGTGCTCCCAGGCCTTTGTTCTGGCTGCACACATGTGACAGCTTTCAGAACCTCAGCAGATCTCCTGGCAAGAATAGCAGAGAGCAAACCCCTCCTCCCCATTGGGCAAGGGTAATGCCTCCTGGCAAAGACCTCAAGTACATCCATCTCTCTCCAGGCCCTTCTAGGGCTGCTGTGCATCTGCAGAACAGATGGGAGAGTCTGCTTGTCTGACTGTTGGCTGTTTTATTTCACTCAATAAACATTTATTGAGGATCTACTTGTGCCAAGCCCTAGGCTGAGGGATGTTCCATTGATGTGTGTGCAAGTGAGCATGCATTGACCAAGGTGCAAGTGCTGAGAGAATATGGGTATCTGTGTGTGTGTGTGTGTATGTGTGTGCACACATGAGCATCCCCTCAAATCACCAAAACAACAGGAGAATGGTGAAAAGGAATGGACAACCAACAACACAGCTGATCGACTTTGTCATAGGAGAAATGTCATGGTCTATCTCAGTGCTTCTCAAACTTGGCTGTGCACACAAATCATCTGGGTATCTTGTTAAATTGTAGATTTCAGTTCAGCAGGTCTGTGGTTGAGCCCTAGATTCTGCATTCCTGATGGGCTCCCAAATGATGCTGATGCTGCTCATCGGGGACCATAGTTAGAGTAGCAAAAGGCTCATCTAATTTTCTTGCTGATCTGATATAGCAGTTTGATGGTGTGTGGGCTGGCAGAAGATACATATTTGATTCAAATCTATATGAGGGCGATGAGTGTATGGAACTCACTTTAAAATGGACCCGCAATGTGCCAGGTACTTTGTCTATGTAAAGTCAACTAATTCTCACAGGCGGGTGTTGTTACATCTCTTTTACAGTTGAGAAAATGTAAATTCAGGGCAATGAAGTAACTTTTCTGAGGTCCCACAGCTAGTAAGTATTAAAGATAAGATCTGAAATTAAGTCTCCCTGTCTTTTAAAATTAATGTTTTATCTACTTCCCTAAGGGGTCTCTTCATCCATTTAAGTTGGCTCCTGTCTGGAAGAGATGGTCTGAAGCACCACAGATTTTGAATTGGAAGCTGCTGTCACATGGCCCCTTGACAGTCAGTGAAACCTAATATGGAATTATCTGCTTAGCAGCATTGCTCAATTAATCCAATTTTTAAAGCATGGTTATCATTAAAACCTCTAGGTGAATGTTAAAAAAAAATACTGTGTTAGCTGGTTTTCCCTTCCTGGTAATGATCTGACAACAGTGAACAGGTATCAGTATCAAGAAAGCGATGGATTTCTGTCATGTCAGAGCAAAGGAAATAATAATAATAAAGGCCAAAAGTGAGATCCCTTCCACTCTGAGAAGAAATACTGTGAGGACTGTTCACTAGGAGCCACGGGCTCAACCCGGCCGTCTCCAGAGAATGAACATGTGACTATCGTTATGCGGCCCAGCCAAGTATTCAAAATATATTGGGTTTCATGGTTAAAGAATTATGTTTATTGTTTCCTCTAATCAATTTTACTTCACAAAATAAAGAGTGATATATCACTCTTAAGTTCTCGGAAGAAAGCAGTGTCAGAAACCTTACAAATAAAGTATGTGTTAAAGAAAATGGGTATAGAGTGGGCTCCGAACTGAAGAGAGGATATATGGCCCACTCTTTAAGCTCATAGGAAATTGCGACCTCGAAAAAGTACCCATGATTTCTCAAGAGAACTATTACTTAACAAAATCTCCACAATAACAATGAATAACGGCCTGCCAAAGAATATAAATAGAAAAGGATTTAATATATATCCCATAGTTATGAGATTATTGGCCAAGGGAGTCTCGTGCTAATAAGATCACTCCCTCAACCCCCAAATCAAATTCCTCACAAAATCATATTCATATTACTAACCTTTATGAGGAGAGAAGATAATCCTCTATAATTTTCAGCCCAATTGGCATTTATTTTTCTATAAAGGAAATAAAGAAATCAAAGCGATAAAATAATTCCATTTTGAAGTAGTTTTTAATGTGCTGACCTAACTATAGCTTTGAATTTATAATGGAATAGTTTATATGTTTTATATCTAAAGACAATGACTCTCTGATAAAAAACAAAAAATGAAAATAATCTGAATTATGTTCTATCATTTGCTTATTTCCATAACTGTAGCCAGTCTTGGGCAGTTCTCAGTCTCTTCTCTCCCTACTTCGTTCTATTACTCTCAGTAATGTTGCTCAATAGAAAATCGAACCAACAAAAATGGAGAATTCTTAATGCATCATTAGGTCTTTGGAGCATGTAAATAGACTGCATCAATTAAAAAAAAGGGGTCCAGGAATATATTTTCTGTCTTCTAATTATGAAAACTAAAAAGAGAGCATTTCTCAATAGGTTCTTTCATACTTAATTTTATTCTATGTAATTATATTTAATATGAAGGATATAAAATTCACAAATAGAAGCATTAATAAATGTAAAATAATTTCTAAAATGTGTGTAGTGTGTATACACTATTTTTAAACCTTGCACATCCATTATTCTTCATAGATATACAACTGCTGCTTATAATTATGAAATATGTTTGCTAATTATTTCATTAGTAGTAAACCAGTTTTATTAGTTGTCATTTGTTATTACATTAGAGACATTTTTAAAAGACTATTAGGATTAGAATTATGTAATGAACTTGCCCTCTGTTGGTCTAGTTGTTTTTTACTAATCTAAAATATCAAATGGACAGAATAGTGTTCAATTTTGATACAGGAGTTACTATAAACTTGGTTTCATTTTCTTCCCTTGAAACAGAATTCTCAGCATGACCTTTCTATATATGGGATTTCAAAACTGCAACACACTGTCTGTAATATCCTAAATTAAACAAGGACTTCCTGATCCACTACAGTGGTTTGAGTAATGGTTACATCTAAGCAGCAGTTCTGACCAATTACAAACACATGGTCGTGGGCTGTGAGTGAAGAGCAGGGTTTGTGTATGTACGATCTACGTTGATACTATTTCTGGAGCTACAGCAGGTAAACTCCTTTCTCCTAGTTAGGTTTTGAAATCTTATGTAATATTTTTAGAGATAACACCTTAGGTGGGAAAAATGGGAAAGCGTCCATGGAGTTGTTGAATTGAGAATGCAATAAAGTTCAAGAAAGCAAATGGGGACACATTTGGTTTTGATTAATGGTTTTTGTGTTTTACAGCATGTCCTGGACACTTATTTCCAGCTAAAAAATATTTTAATGATATTTCAATTAGGATGTCTTTCTGTACTCTCTCCACACTACTGCCCCATTGATCTCCAAAATACTGTGCAAAACCCCACATTGCGTGAATCATAGTGCATTCTGGCATTTGTCTTCCTAGCTAGAACATAACTTTCAAGAAGCTAGGTGCTAAGTGTGTGTGTATCTTTTGATTTTAGCCCCTACACCGAGCATATCTGGAAAAGGATAGATGTCCGGTAAACATTTATTAAGTGATTTGGAAGTGGTTGTGCTCAATGCTATCTTTACATTTGTGCTCCAAGTCATCTTTGCATTTTTTTTTTTAATCTTACTCATGCCTGACTAAAGAAAATGGTCCTGTAGGGGCAACAGCAAATACTAACCATTTATATTCCAATGCTATAAAAGACCTTTACATACATTGTTTCAGGCAACCCTTTCAAGCCCGTGAGTTAGGAAACTTGGTTTTATATGTCATACAAAAGAAATCTAAAGCTCAGATAACTTATGTATATTTTCCGTATTCATGGTTTAGCTGGAATGTTGTGAAAGCAATACGTGCATCAGGTCCTTAGGCATCAAGTCCAAAACTGTTGCTATGAACCCACAGCAACCTTCATTCCTTGCTGGGCATTTCTGAGAAAACCCTCCATCTACCTCAACTAAGGTGGCAACAGCCAGAGAAGCAATGAAGGATCAACTGATTCAAATTCTAGCTATCCTGTACCTCTACACCTTCACAGCTCCATTTAATAAATAACAGATAAATATTGGTCCCATCTAGGGAGTTACAAGTCTCTTATTTTTAAATCCACAGCATAAGAATTGATGGTCGTTGATAAGATGCCAGGTGTCCAGATATAGAATCATGTTACAAGAACCATAGCAGTAATACTTAAGTGCTTTAAAAGTATCCATTTAATCTTCACAACAGCCTCTGAATTAGGTGCTAATTATCTTATTCTGCAGGTGAGAAAACCTAGACTCAGAAAAGTGAAATAATCTTGCTAGAGGTCATTTATCTGGCGAGTGGTAGAGTCCTAACTCAAACTCTCATTAGTTTGAGTCATAGAGCTGTGCTCTCAGCCACGATACATCCAATCCCCTGCTCCCACTCAGTTGGAGATATTTTCTAAAACCTTATGAACCTCAAACTCGATCTGTAGGATAAATATTTGAGCCTCTTCATGCACTTCGATTCATTCTTTAAAAATGATTTTTAAATTAGTATGCATTTTAAAAGGATATTCTCTCTCTAGTTCTAAACACAAGTGTAATTTTGTGACAATCTGGATTTGTGCTTCAATTATCCAAACTGTTTCTCCCCGCCCCCACACCCCCAGTTTTTTTGGTTTTTTGTGTGTGTTTTTTTTGTTGTTGTTGTTGTTTTTTTTTTTTGTTTTTTTTTTTTTTTTTTTTTTGAGACAGCGTCTTGCTCTGTAGCCCAGGCTGGCGTGCAGTGGCACAATCTCGGCTCACTGCAACCTCTGGCCCTGGGCTCAAGAGATCCTCCCACCTCAGCCTCCCGAGTAGCTGGGACCACAGATGTGCACCACCATACCCAGCTAACTTCTGTGTTTTTTGTTTTTTGTTTTCAGAGACAGGGTTTCTCCATATTGCCCAGGCTGGTCTCGAACTCCTAGGTTCAAGCAGTCCCCTCACCTCGGTCTCCCAAAGTGCCGGGATCATAGGCATGAGCCACCATGCCTGGCCTCCTTCCCATTGTTTTCAAATTCAGTGGATAATTCATCATGATTTATCCTTATCCCTTTTACTTGTGGAAACCTAAACCTTAAAAGTATAAATCAAGAAAAAGTGGTATTCTAGACACTCAAATAAGGTTAAACACTCAAGAACAGCATTACAGCAGTATCTTCTTTATTTTTTGCTTATATTTTTTACTATGGATTAACAAAAGTAGACCACTAAAGTTGCATGCACTTTTACTTCTGAAAGCTGAAGCCACAAACCTCCTAGCCTTGCTATACTGGAGTAAATTAGTATCTTTGTCAATGCCAATTCCTAAATTGAGTATTTTCTATTATATTAAATACTTTTTTACTCAAATATGTACTTTGGTCCATCTGACTAAAACCATAAATTGCTAACCAGCAGCCCACAAGCCAAATTTCATCCCATAATATATTAGGTTTTGGTGCTTCTTTTGTTTTTAGTTTTGATTTAGTTGGCATTAAAAAAAAAACCTGGAGATTTTACACAGATTTCCAGAGTTACATAAAAATTCAGATTTCTAAATCCTCATATAAAGTCAGACATTTATCATTACTAGGCTGAAATTGCTCCAAAGTAAAGCAAGTTCCTGGAGCTGAGTTAGGACTGCCCTCTTTCATGTTCTTAATCCATATTGTTATTGTCATATATTATTGCTGCCTCCCTTCTTGACTCCTGACTCCTGAAGGCATTTGAATGTTCCATCCCAGTACATGAAGTATTCTTTGTTTATTTAAGCTTACTTTTTGGAGGCCACATCTCATAAAATTAAATAAACTATTTCTGTTTTGTTTAATACCATGGCTATCTTTACCCTGCAGTGGCTTTATTACAGGATGTACTAGAAGATCACTGCTTTTTCCTTTGCCAAAAACTTATAGCTTTCCAATATACTTGTCAAGCTATAGTGTCTGATAGTTTTTAGGTTATCTGGTCTTTCTCAGTTGACAACCGTATCATCAGAGGTAGACTTCATGGGCCCTGGTAAGCAAAATTCTGGCCATGCTGTCTGTCACTCTGCCATTGCTCCTGTGAGTATGTTACCTTTCATGGCAAAAGAAATTTTGCAGATGTAATTAAAGTGACTCATCAATCGACCTTAAAAAAAGGAGAGATTATCCTGGATTATCTAATCACACAAGCCTTTAAAAAGCTGAGAACTTTCTCTGGCTGCAAGTAGACGAGATGTAGGAAAAGTGGAAGTCAGAGAAATTGGAAGTACAAGGACTCACTGTTGCTGACTTTGAAGAAGGATAGAGCCAAAGAATGACTCTTTTTTGAGAATGATCCCCAGTTGACAGCCAGCAAGGAAATAGGGAGTTCAGTCTTAGAACCACATGGAACTGAATTCTGCCAACAACTTGAACAAATCTGAAGGAAAAATCTTCTCTTAAAACTCTAGATAAAAGTTCAAGGTAGCTGATGCCTTGATTTTTGGCCTGGTAAGCCTGCCTGGACTTCTGACTTATGGAAACGGTAATATAGTAAATGTGTGATGTTTTCAGCCACTCATTTTGTGTTAATGTGTTAAGGCAGTGATAGAAAACTAATACAGGCTTCATGGTCACTGGTGACCCTAATGAGTAATATCAGAAAAAACTCAGAATGCTTCATTCACAGCAATCATTGTTTCTTTTTTGGTGTGACTTTGTCATTAATCATTTATGTTTCCAAGCCAATTCTGGTGATTTAGAGCCTGCACTAGTTTTCGATCTGTGCCATAACAAAATTAACACAACCGGAAAATAAGAGGGCCAAAATCAGTACTGAGAAAATAAACTGAGTACGATGAAAATCACATAGAATCTGAACCTCTTCAATTTAAATGTTTCAGCACTATCTCTTTTTACTGTAATATTGAATATATTCACATGTGAGGCAAGAAAAAAGCTATCTACTCTAAGTTTTACTTCTTTATTAAATTATCAAAAGAAAACTACAATTGTCATTGTAACACTGGAACATTTAATACAGTTCTAAAATTAAACGCAGAACACATTTACAGAAGCCATCAATTTGGGATCTTCTTTTGTCAAACTGTTTTTCAAACAATATTTTAGTAATAAGCCTTATTTCACTAGTGGAAAAATCTTAAGGAAGACAAGACTATATATTCACTCAACACAAGACTGTTTAAACTTTACTCATCTCTGTGATCTCTACCATTTGCAGATGACCACACTATTCATGGTTATTACCAGGAATATGTGGGATCTGCAAGTAAAGTATTCTCCACCTTGGATATTACCTGGCTAACTCAAGTCATTCATTCATTCATTCATTCATTCATTCATTCATTCAACGAAGGAGGCCAATGGATAAGGTCAAAGAGGTAAACTATATGATAAGGTTTTCTTCATAGGATATATTGCTATCTGAAATGATCGTTTTATTTGTCTAATTTATTGTGATATTTGTCTCCCAATAGAACGTCAGCCCCAAGGGGCTGGTGAATTTATCTTCCCATTTATTGATGATCATCCAACCTTTAGATTGGCAGATCTCAATAAATACTTATGAAATAAATACATACATAAATGATAAAAAAAAAACTACGTCAGCATCCAGAAGTTCTGATATACTACTGTTATTCACATTCTCTAAATTGTTTCTGTGCTTCTTTTTCCTAACACCAATTTCTCCAAAGTATCTTCAATAAAACGGTAAATCCTCTCCTGCATTGATTCAATAAACACTATTGAGCACCCTGGATATTCCCTGTCTCGCTCAAGAATCATTTACTCATTCATTTATTCATTCATTCAACAAAGGAGGCCAAGGATGTGGTCAGAGAGATAACAGGGGACAGATCATAAAGAGCTTGGTAGGACACTGTAAGGTCTTGGGCTTCTAGTAAGAGTGAGATGGGAAGCCATTTGGAGGATGCTGACACAATAAATGTCATATTCTGATTAACATTTTATTAAGGCCAACGTAGCTATTATGTGAGTCAACAGTAGAAACAGGATCTCCAGTCATGAAGTTGTTGGAATATTCTCATGTTTTTTTGACTGCCAGTGTTTTCATGTAATTCAAACTAGGTTCTTGAATAAACTTTGCTAGAAAACAGCAGTCATATTTGAAACCTTAAAAGACACATTACTGATTGCCAGCTGTCCTCTCTTATATCCAGTCTCTTGCCACGTATAAGATCCTGAGGCATTGCTGCTGCAAAGAATTAGAGACCTAATTCCAATTGCCTCCATTCACAAAAGAGGAGATTTTGCTTTGCTCCTTCCTTGGAGGTCAAGGTTCACTTCCTTTACACAATGCTGTCTTATTTCTCTTCTCCTCAGATCTAGCATTATCTACATTCACTGTCTCAAAAGACAAACTATACCATGTTTACCTAAAAATGTGAACGGGCATTGTCCTGAAAGAGAACACAGAGCACTTGCAGAGAGTCACTCAAGTCTCTTCCAAAGCCCATGATGTTTAGGTCATCCTAGACTGAAAATCCCACTTGTTTTCAGGCTTCCCCAGTAACCACATTGAAGAGACAATCTATGGTGAATTGCTTCTATCATGCTTTCTTGTGAAGGATCTAACCTTAAGATGGACTCAACTGACCTATATGTCTTGGGCCCCCAGGGCCAATGAATACAACTTTCACCACCCATTGTTTCTTTGAGGTGTGTCCGTATTAATGTAGATAATGTGGCTTCTGGGCATCTCGACAGTGCTCTATCATTACGAATATATTCATAGATATAGAACCTGGTTTTTCCTGGGGAGGTGCTCTACTACAGAATAAAGAACAGCAGTTAAGAGGATCTGAATTGCCACTCCCATGCTTTTGGTTCTGCAACCTTTGTTCCAGTTGTTTAACCATGTTAAGGCTGTTTCTTTACCTATAATATGAGCCTACTGGGCGTGAAGAATAAATGCAATAATATGTGCCAAGCTTTTAGTACAGAGTCTGGCACATAGAGAGCATTCAATCAATATTAGTAATCATCATTTAAAAACCATTATTCTAATTTTCACCATCCCTGTGAAGATGGGTATGAATCTTCCAAAATGGTACCTGAATTCAGGAAGTTATTTACTTGGCTTGCTACCTTTCTGCCACCTGCTTGTAAAAACTACAGTATTGGAAAAGGGACATTCTAGAGCATGGTAGCATGGATCCACAGACACATTTTATCAATTCCCTTTCTTCCATCTTTTCAATGTTTACTTATTGGCATAGGTGAAACTGAGGCAAGAGTTTTAAGCTTCTTGATATAAGTTTGACATGATAAATGCAAAGACCATCAAGTACAAAAGGCAAGGGCAATGCAGTAGATGAAATCCTATAATGGTGGAAATAGCTAGGGCAAAACTCACACAGATATTTTTATTTTGTTTGTTTTTGCTTATGTAAGAGGATGAAGAAAGACAATTTAAAAGGATAAGGGACAGAAGAAGGGAAGAGAGAGTGGAAAGGCACAGCAGAAAGTGAAGAAGGAAGAATTGAAGAAGATGAAAAAACTAAAAAGTGGGAAAAAGGGAAAAAGGAAAGGAAGAAATAAAAAGAAAAGGGAAAGTTACTATAAGACTGGTTCTACAGCCCAGAGCAATGCAAAGGCAAAAGCCAGGATCAGCACAAAAAGACTAACAGAGAATATAAAGTGGGCTTACAATTGAACAAATTCTTCTTGCAGTCCTGTGACTCTTTTGTGAGTAAAACTGCTTCTATCCCTAGAAAATTGAAACTTAGATTTTTCTTGACCTTCGAGTCCAATGATACCACTGAATGATCACTGGACTCTTGTTTACATGATTACATTGAGGTCATCACTGTTCTTTTGAGGGAGGTAAAACCTTTTACCTTTACCTCTCAGATGTACCACATACAAAGTGAAGTGAACTCAAGGATGCCAGTTATGCTCAGAACAGTGGCTTCCTAGTGAAAGAGGGGAAGCCTGCTACAACAGTCCTGGGGTTGACATTAATGATACTTCTCACTCAAATATTTTGCTTTCATTTTTAATTTTTGTCAAAAAAAAATCTGTATACAACATTGAACATGCTTGATTCTCAGTCTTTTAAATATATTTCTAAGTTTATTATGATATGTACTCTGCTGGCCAAGAGAAAAAGCAGGCTATTCAAGATTATGATTACTTAAATTTACTTTTTTTTAGTGGTAGAATTTAATCTGACTTCATTTTCCTAAAATTAACAATCAAGCATAGTACTGTGTTCCAAATTTGGCAAAAGTGAAATTCCATAATCTGTCGCTTTAGCGTGGGATCCACTAAGCATATTTCTCAGCTCACAAAGGACTTCTACCTTGGAACATATCCAACCTCTTAGTATTAAATTGGTGAGTTACCATGAAAGGTATAAGCTCTTTCTTAATTGCTGTTCAAGTTCCTAATATTAGATTGTGTGAAACTTATATAATCTGCAAAATATAGCAAATCAGTTTATCTTTAAATAGTGATACTAGTCACACACATCTATCATGTCAGGACAAAAATAATAGGTGAAAGGTGATATTGGCCTGGACACTAGGGGTTATGATGGAGGTGAACAAAGGTGAGATATGAGCAGGGGTAATAGTCCAAAATACTTACCAACTGGTATGGCCAGAGCACTGGCCAATCAGAACAACTGCAGACTATAATCCACCAATGCTGGCAGGCCTACCTGTGGGTATCAGGCACATGCCTACCTTGGACACAATGTACATGACAAATAAAGAAATAGTTGAGGCAAAGGAATAAATCTATGTTTCTAGACTGAACAATTAGTATGGTACTGTCATTTCCACAAATGAGGAAGACTAAAGAGAGAATAATTTTAGAAGGTTATTGGTAGTGATAATATAACCTTTAATTTTGGATGTAAAATGTTGGATATGCTTGTGAAACATCCAAATGGAGATGTTAAGTGAGCAATTGAATAGATGTTGCTGGAGCTCAGAGGTCAGGAGTGGATTAGAGACATAAATTGAGTTGTTGTATGGATAAGACTTAAAACCATGAGAATGAAAGATATTACCTAAAGCGGAAGGCGGGGAGGGAAGAGGAAGGCGATATAAAAAGATGGGCTAGAATATAGCCCTAGTGTTGGAAAGATCCAGTCTTTATTTAGAGATGAGATCATGGAAGGGGAGCCAGCTGGGAAATAATCAACTCTAAAGAGGAGAACTAAAGACATACAGTCCCACGGAAGCCACCAAAGTCAATGAAAGATGCCAACAGAATATACCTTATGACAGAAAAGGGACAAGTCATCTCTGTCCAATGCTCCAAGAAGTTGAGTAAGAGTGCAGATCACTGCTCAGTAGTCACTGCTGATGTCAAGAGAAGTTGTTTTCGTAAGCGGTGGAGGCAGAAGCCACACTGGAGGAGGACCGACAGTAAGGTAGAGAGGAGGTGGAGATTAGCATGTGGAGATTAAAATGTGCAGACAAGCCTCACCAGAAGTTTGACAATGACATGGAGAAAATAAATGAGGTAAGGGATGCTGGGAAGTATGGGATCCAGCATTGGTTTTAAACATAGAAGACATTAAAAATATGTTGACATGTAATTGTTGTAAAAACCCCATGATTTAGGGAAGTGTTCTTTCTGTCATTTATCAGATGAGAAAACTGAGGTTCAGAGAGGTTAAATAACTGGATCAGGTTCTCATAACTAGTAAGAAACAGAGCTGAAAGTTGAGTCTAGCCTATTTTATTCCCAAGTTCTAGGATAGGTGGACACTTCTCATATTTTATTGCATTTATTTTCCCACATAACTGTGTACTCATTTTAAGAACTTTATTTTTAATAGACATTCATTGTATATCTTATGGGATTCAATTTTTTCTAAATACAGGGGATGAGTCTAACTCATCCTTGAAACCCCAGTACCTAGTACAACAGTTGGTCATTAATAATGGGTACTTAATAAATGCATGGCACAGAAATGAATAAACAAATGAGTTTGTAGCCAACTAACTGCTAAGAACTTACCCCAATCTTACACAATCACCAGGCTCCACTGTAATGAAGGGCTTACTTCCCACTTAAATTTTTTTTTCTCTGTACTTGAAATATATACAAAGTCTTTATTCTCTCATGGAATCTATTCTCAGGTAATACTGATTTCATTGTGCTCTTCCACATGAGATCAGCAGATTTGTATGGGAAGGAAAAGGGATATTCAATCACTGTGATATTTTATGAGTCTGGTAATAATAAATAGATATTTTTAAACATTGATGTGCTTGATTGATCCTTCTTAACCACATGTTTTGCTCAGCTGTTTTGCTGGCATTTTACTTTACAGCCTTTTTAATGCAGTTATTATTTTTCCCTTTATCATATGAGTAAAGAAGTTTTAACAAATGTCCCTAAGGTTAAAACAATGCACAATACTTTTAAAATGTGTGAACTCTGATGATTAATTGTCTTAAAATGTTTATAACTTAAGTTTCTGCTGAAATAATTTTGCTTTGAACTTCTTCCAATAAACTCCTTCCTTCTTTCAGAAAATTTACCCTTTGAAAGTCTGAATAGAAAAAAATAGTTTTTCAGATTAACAAAACTGCTTCATGACATAATGTGTGGCTCTTCAGTTCAGTTTTGTTATGATTTGCTAGCAAAGAAGTTTAGGGTCTGTGCATCTCCTAATTACATATATATTGTTAAAGCTACCTTAGCCAAGTTAAATAAAATAAGGATGCCTAAAGTAGGTTAAATTTGCATTCTGATTATTTGCAACAGTTTCTAATCCCACAGAGTTTCTTTTTTTCTTCATGCTTAAGGTAAGAATTACCTACTAGTTCCCCCCGCCCCGCCATATCTATAAGCATCACGTATTTTTTTGTCCAAGAAGGAATATACTATACAATTTAGCTATTCATTTATGCAAATGATGGTAAACAGAATTATAAAGACAGATAATAAACAGCAAATGAGGTTATTTTGTTTCACGCTTTATGTTGTCAGAGTTCTGAGCATGGTTTAGTGTTTTCTATTCATGACTTTATATTACCAAATTACTCCCTGATGGCGTCTCAGATGTGCTTTTGTCTGCAAATGAGAAGGAATAAAATACCAGGACATTAACGTTAAATTACAATCGTTAATGGCGTAAATACGAAAATAATTACTGCATCATACCATCAATTGTTATGTGTTCATTACTGAAGTTCTTGTAAAGCCTTCATTTTCTTGTTACAATTATTTTTTCCTTTATTTTTGTCTGGCTATTTTATAGCTCTGACAGTACTTTAGCAACATTCAGCAGTTACACAAGCCATTTAATCCGGCTCAAAGCTTCATTTAAACTTCATTTAGCTGCATTTTATTTGTGTATACATGCCTTTTACTTCTTTCTGACAGTCAAAAGGTACTTCTGGAGTAGGTGCTGTAAAGATGTGTCAAAGGAGACTATCTAAAACCAGCAATAAACTTCGGAGAGGGTTTTAGACTTACTTTACCATGGCTCGATAAGATACCTTTATTAAATAATCAAACTTATTGCGCCCCCATCTCTAAAATTTTAGCTTCAGGGCTCTTTTCTTCTTCTTCTCCTACTTCTAGAACCTCTTTTTAAAATTAATTTATATATCTGCGTCCAATCAGGTAAGATGCATTTACATCTCGGCTCTCGACTCTCTCCCATTCTGTTTCTTCTTCTCTGCTCCGCCTCACCTGTCTTTCTCCCGGTCCTACCTCTTTCCTCTTCTCTCAGTGGTCCCTCCATAGCTGGCAGAGCAGGGACCCCCTCCAGACAGACAGACCGACAGACAGACACACACACACACACACGCGCGCGCACACACACACCCTACACTCTAGCCGTCTGGTCCTGGAAGGGTCGTTCAAATGCACCCTTTTGTCTGCTTCACTCTGCGACCATCACTTCGCCTCTGCCTGCCTGCCTCGGGCGGGGAGTGTCAGGGAAACTCAACCCGCTCTGAGAGCTGGAAGGGGGCGGGGCGGGGGTGTGTGGAGGCACAGCGGGCGGTCCAGCACCCGAGCATCCTTGGCCACGGTGCGCGCGCACGCGCGCACACACACACACACACACACACGTCTTCTGTCACCTGTTCACTTTCAACGCCAGCTCTAGCTCTAGGTAAAACTTATCCCTCGTCCCCACCCCCACCCCCACCTCCGGGAGTCCACGTACAAGACATCGCGTGCACACCTTCTTCAAAATATCCGGAGGGAGAAAAGTGCACACTGGGGCACACTACAATTACACAGAACCCTAGTACCTCTCTCTTCTCTGTTTTTCCGCCCATCATCTCCACAATCACACACAGCCCCTTCCTGCCAAAGCGCGCACACAGCAAGCACCCCTTCCCGGCTGACAATCCAGGCTTGGAGGCTCAGCCTCCAAGGCTCGGTCCCTGGCCGGGTCCCTCTGCCTAGCGCCAAGCCCCTAGTACTCTCTCCAACTCCTGCCATGTGCAGCCTGGCGCTACCCGCTCCCTAGGCCCAGCCAATGCTCAAACTTTTTCTCGCCCTTTCTCCGGCCCCAAAGCATGCCGCGACCCAGAGGTCCGATACCCCGGCCCCGATCTTAGACCCCCACAGGGGAATGGAGCGAGAACCCCTGCTCCCGAGGGCGCCAGGTCTCGCCGTGTCCAGCCCTAATGTGCGCAGGACAGCGCTGGACCCGGCAAGGATGGGAAGGGAGCCGGGGAGGATCCGACTGGCAGGTGCAACTTGCCAGCGACTCCTGGGTTCACGCCCCTGGGGACGGCTGGTTTGGCCTAATGAGAACAAAGCTGGAGTCCGGGGAGACTGTCAGACAGGCGCTAAGACAATAGCAATAAAGGGAACTTGGAAGAGGACTGCTGCGCAAAGTTGTCCTCGAGTCCAGATGTCCTGGGATCGGTCGCGGACTCCCGCTGCAGACACCCCACCCCCAGCCCCTGGCCCCGCCGCGGTACACGCAAAATCCCTGCTAGGCAGCCGGTCCCTGGATGCCATGCAAATGCCCTGGTCTTCCAGACCCAGCTTGGGGCTCCGGGGACGCTCGGGGCTTGGACAGCAGCCACCCAACAGCAAGACCCGCCAGCGCGCTCTCCTGGCTTTACCTTTCGGCGGGCTGCCTGGGAGTCCGCGGCGCGCCGCCCGCTGGCTGTGCCCTCAGCCCCTGCCGCCGCCGCTGAGAGGAGACAGCGGGAGCCCGGCTCGCTGCGCCCCGCCCCCGGGCGCCAGGCCCCGCCCCCGGGTGCCACGTCCCGCCTCTCCACGCTGGCCCGCAACCGCGCGGAGCCACGACGGCCCAGTGGGGTTTCCGCGTGAGCTGAGCAGGAGGCGGCGGCCGGCTGTTACTGCTGCCACTGCTGCTGCTCTGGTTGCTGCCCCTGCCGCCTTCACCGCTGTGGCTGATGCATGCCACAGGCCAGCCAGGATGTCCCAAATTGCCAAGGGGTACCGCCACCCTCCTCCCCAACAAAAGAGACTATTGGAAATAAACTCCAGAATAGGGCTACTCTGAGTGTGTTCCATGCACTGGCAGCGTCAGCATCACCTAGGGGCTTGCTAGAAATGCAAATTTCTGGGTCCTACCCCAGATCTAGTGAACCATAATCTCTGGGGAGGGGGCCTAGTATTGTGTATTTTAAGAAGCTCTCAGGGAGATTCCAAGCACATGAAAGTTGGAGAAGCACCGCTAAGAGAACTAATTGGCTGATGAGATGCATGCTCCCGCAGTCCTGAGACTCACAAGCCCACCCTGGCTGAGGGTTTAACTTGGCAGTGTTTGCAAAGCTCAAGAGTACTTGTCTGCGCCCTGGATGTCATTCATCTTGCTTTATTGACTGAGAAGTCTTTAGAGATAAACAGAGGGGGGAATACATTTACTTCTGATCTGACAGCTCTAATGAGCTCAAAGAAGAATTATGTAAACATTATTAAGTGTAATAAACACGTGTCGGCATCAGGCAATCTTCTCTGGAGAAGGCTTGGCAAAAGCCGGCATGAGCCAACATTTTATTCATAATGTCTTTTTAACTTTATGTTGCCTGTGTAATAGGCCTTTGGCTTTGCTGTTTTCCGGACGGAAAATCATTACCCCAGTAATGGATGAGCCAGTTCAGAAGGAGAACCACTGGGATGCTGAGCACTTTCATTCATAAATGCTATGTATCAGACACAAAGGAAACCATCTTCTGTCAATGTGCCATTTTAATTATCTAACTGCTGTACAGGTTTCTTGTTTCAACTTCCTAAGGCATCAACTGTAGAAAACAAATAAAAGTTAGCCATTCATTCACTCACCATTTTATTTGTAGTGAGTTCTCCTCACTTTTTCCCACTGTACTTTCCAGAACTTTGGACATTATTAAATACAGATGTTCCTAGACATATGACAGGGTTACCTTCTTATAAATCCACTGTAAATTGAGAATATCAAAAATGCATTTAATACATATTACCTACTAAATATCAGAGCTTACCCCAGCCTACCTTAAACATGCTCAGAACACTTACAGTCGGTAGCCTACAGTGGGGCAGGATCATCTGGTAACACAATACACTGTAGAGTATCTGTGGTTTACCCTGGTGATTGCATGGCTGGCTGCCGCTGCTGCTGCCACTCGGCCTATCTCTCAAGAGTATCCTACTGCTTTAGCACTATCGGAAAGTCAAAAAATTTAAAAACCATAAGTTGAACCATCTTAAGTTAGGGACTGTCTGTACTGGAGGAATTGATGATCCATTGCCAGGGAAGAAAATGATGACACTACCTTGACCTCCACTGCTAGCTCTAGGAATTGATTCTGGTTTTGAATATTTATTTGGTGTAGATGTAGAAGTTTGAATTGGTTCTGGTTTTGAACATTTATTTGGGGTAGATGTAGAAGTTAGAAGTTCCGGTCCTCAAGAAAGCCTTGTGAAAGCCTTACTCTGGTGTTCAGAGCAAGTGAGCCTTCAAGAAAGCCTCTTCTGTGCCACCTTCATGTTCCTCCTTCCTAAAAAAATGTCAACCTGCTCTCAGCACCAAAAGCATTACCATTTTAAGTAATGAAAGAGGAACATTATTATCAAGACAATCAGTCCATCAAAGAATCCAAACAGTTTGGCCTCTCTTCCCAAATTCCAAGAGTAACATGGGAGAAAAGACTAGAAATCTGGAACCACAGTGCTTAATCTGGAAAGGATATAGAATAGGAATGAAAAGAAAGACAAGGAAAGGATGAAGGAAGAAAAGAAGGGAAAGAAAGAGGGAGGAAGAAAGAAGGTAAGAAGAAAGAGAAGGAAGGAGAAGAAGAATGGGAGGAGAAAAGAAGGAAAAGAACATTAACCACTATTAAGACATTTGAAATTAGAAAGAAAATTGGAAAGAGATGGCAGGATGGATGGGGGGCAATGTGGCAGAGAGCGCCATGCTTATCCAACTGTATGTCAAGAGTAGGTTTCTTAGGTCAGTTTCCAAAGGAACAGACCCTGAGTAAGGATTCAAGTGATTTATTAAGAAAGCGCTCATAGGAGAAATCAGTAAGGATATTGGGGAGAGTGGCAGGGGCAGCAGAACAGGAAAGAGAATAAGCTGAACAAGAGTTCAAAAGTCCCACAGCAGTGGATAGGGCTTGGCTTGATTCTGCAGGGAACTTCCAGAGTTTAAGTTAAGCCTCTAAATTGCCCTACACTGAATGAAGAGAGCTAGGCAGTTTATTTATCTAGAAGGTAAACAGCCTCCCAGGGGAAATAAACTTCTTGGTACATCTGTAGGCTCCAGTAGCTTGAGGGCAGTCCTTCAGAGAAAAAGCAAAGTTGCTAGTAGTTGAAAGCAATGGAACTCAGAAATTTGGGGAAGGTGGGATGTCACACAAAAAAATAGTAAAACAAATTGTATACTATGTGAGTTGATTCTTGACTTTGTCTACTTCAGACAAAGTCAAATGTGAGTTTTCCATTTTGGGTACCAGGCATGAGCTGAATGACTAAAACCTCACCCAAGAGGGCTTGACATTGGGAAAGAGAACCTCAGCAATAAGTGGCTATGGGATGTCCTACGTGATGGGATAGTGGCGGAATTAAAGAGGCTTGGAAAATGTGAAGTCATGTCAAAGCACTGAGATGTAGGCCAGCTCTCCAGTGTCCTCATAACCTTGTCACCCACATGAACCAGCATTTGGCTACCTGGCATAAGAATGTATCGACAACAAGTCCCTCTTAGCCAAAGAATTCATGACAACTCACTCAAGTGCAGATAAATAGTGGGAATTTGCCCGTCCTTCTCTTTTCCCATTCCTGCTCCTAAGACCAGAGGAAAGGGGAGTTGTGCCTTGAAAGTAGAAGGAAAAGGTATCTCCAAACCAAGCCTGGGTTCTCCTGGAATCCTTTGTGCTGATTTGAAAAGAGGAATAAGAACAAGCTTGTTGCCTTCTCAACGAAGGCTCCTTAAGCTCAAGACTGGTCTGTGATCAGGAAAAGAGAGCTCTGAATTGGAGACAAAACTGGAAATTTAAATTGAAACTTGATGGATTTTTAACAGTTGAAACTGAGTAACTGAAAGTTAACCAGAAATGATGAAATCTGCCCAAGGTCTTGTTAAGGGGTCTTCTACCTTACGGAAAAGGGAAAATTGACATAATGCATTTGAGACAGTGGTTTGAGAAAAATGTAATAGTTTCATGTTTATACTTCAGTTTGTACAACAAATTGGTTATATTTGAAATTGTTTACTCCTGGCTGCCTCCCATGCGGTGTCCTCAAGTAACTTTCCCTACCTTAGGTGAGCCTCCACACCAGTGTTTACTGGGATGGCTGTGGCCTGGCATGGCTAGTCCTGCCCAATCGTCATGTGCCCCGAAATATTAAAAGTATTAGCAAGGCACAAAGGAAAAGCTATCATGTAACTATACATGGTTAAACACCACGTATAGTGTAAGTCTAATTATTTTGCTTTATTTTGAGGAAAATGACCAGCTCAGAAATATTCATAGAATAGCTTCTTCTCACTTTTCATTTGTAATTTCCTTCAAAATATCTCTATAAATACGTTGCTTTTATTTTGGTTGGAATGTTTGGCCCTGGGTATATGCACGTTGGTTCAATACTTTGGGAAACTGTTTCTATCATTAACTAAGAACAGATTTGGATGATAATCTGAAGCTGGGAGAATCTGGTTTTGAAGATATTGTCATTCTGCCATCATAGAGATGTCAGGAGTCCACTGTTCATTTTCACCAGTGTTTGGAATGCTCTGTTCTGTCCCAGTTAGAGATTCCAGCTCAAGTTTTCTATCTCTTCCTCCATCCTGTCTGGCACTTCCTAACCTGCCCTCTTGTTAGATTCTATTCCCAGACTTCACTTGCTCCGTTTCCCACTTGGACCATGAGTCTAAGATAAGATACACAGTACATCCTGTGCTGAAACAGGGTGATAAATATGATTCATTAAACACAGTGTACATCAATATCAGGTCACGGTAGAAAATATACAGCATAATGAATGGTCTACAGTTTGAGATTCAAGGAAGTGCAGTCGTCCCATAGAGGGTTTTCAGTGGCATCATCAATCATGGAAGTAAAAGTGGAATGGTTTGTGGTTTACTGGAATGCCATAAAGATGTTTTCCACTTCTATTCTCACTCCCCAACAAACTCTCACCTGATTTCCTTGATGATCATAAAATCAATCCACCACCCGTGAGTAACTCATAATTACCCTTTCCCCCTATTGATATCACTTTTTAGGGCATCAGTTAGTGTCATATGATTATCCAAGAGAAGCTTTCCAAAAATAATTTAATATAGGTTGCCAAAACTTATTGACTGACCATGGCCTTAGAATTCAACATCTTGGAAGGGGGTTGAACTACTGATTCCCCAAAGACTAGAATTTCTCTGAAAAAAATTATAAGGTCTGGCTCTAACTGCTCACTTAAAAAAAAAAAAAAATTCCCTCCCATTTCAAATTATTTCTTAAAGGCTCAGTTTTCAGGAAATTAATGTCATTGATAAAAATGTGAATCTACCGAGAAAATCAGGATTTATGGAGAGTGTACAATGTGCTTAATACAATTGACTCATGAAATTTTATATTCATAAATATTCTTGTTCAATTTTTCTGAACTGAACAGCTGTTTTGGAAGAGAAATTTTCAAATGTAAACTCATTTCATGTATACATAAATTATTAAGATCATTAAAATATGTAGGTAATATTCCCAAGTTGCAGTAGTAGCATAATAAAATATGTGTTTGTGTAAAACATCCAAAGATTTAGTTAGCACAAAGATCTTGTATCTATTTTTTTTAGCTTTTAAGAAAATTGAGAAATTAAGTCAACTTCAGTTAAAACAAAAAGATATATATAAACATTTCATCACATTTCTATAAATTGTATACTAATTGCATAACTGATTTCTATTACAATTATCGGGAGGAATTAACTTCAGTTTAAAAGACTATATTCAAAACCTCATGCTTCCACTTCAAGTATCTTTTCTTCCTTTGTCACAGCCTCTCAGACATCTGTCTACAACCAAATCAAGTCTCTCTGTGAAGTACTTAATGCTCTGTAAAACTGACACACAAACACACTTTTGGCATTCACCAATTTACATAACCTTAGGAGTAGATTTCATCACAAATCTACAGTGACTCAAAACTAGGTATATATGTCGATATGTGTACTCACAGGACAATATTTTAGATTTCACATAAAGTTATGAATAAATAATTCACCTCTTAAATTAGAAGTGAAGGAAGGTCATCTTCAATTTAATGTTCACTGACTGCTCACTGCGTACTAGGGGCTGTTATCATAAAGATGAACAAGACACAGCCCTCCCAGCCCACTGTAGATGTAGGGCCATATTTGCAGATTGCATAAACTCCTACATAAATGAAGGTGGTAATTCTTCACAATTGGCATATTCCAAAACGCTCATATTTTTTACTTGCCTTCACAATTATAATGAGATTTTCTCTTAGACGAACTTTAAAACTGTAGCTGTAGTTTGCCGAAAAAATAATCCTTCGGGAATTTTAATTAAACTTGTATGTATCAATGTGGTACATAGGACACTTTCAGAATGTAAATATTGTTTTAATTTTTTAAGTTCATATTTCTCACTAGGAAGATTAAGTAGCCCTCTTCTTTTTCTCTAGTGATTTGGAGATTATAATGTTCAATATTTACTCTATGTGGTTAAATAACATTTTGAACTATATATCATTATCTTTATCAGTAATTAAACATCTTTTTAAAACAATTTGTGAGAGACAATAATCTTGTATGTCTTTATCTTCTTCCCCCCCAAATATCCCCAATAAAAATTTAAAAATAAAGAAATATGACATCCAGATATATAGTACTATTAATTTTTGAATTCTGTGCATGCTCTTCTAAGAAGTATATTTAACATCTCTATCAGGTTTAAAAATCACACAAATAGGCCGGGTGTGGTGATTCACGCCTGTAATCCCAGCACTTTGGGAGGCCGAGGTGGATAGATCACCTGAGGTCAGGAGTTTGAGACCAGCCTGACCAACATGGGGAAACCCTGTCTCTACTAAAAGTACAAAATTAGCTGGGCATGGTGGCACATGCCTGTAATCCCGGCTACTTGGGAGGCTGCAGCATGAGAATCCCTTGAATCCCGGAGGCAGAGGTTGTGGTGAGCCGAGATTGCGCCATTGCACTCCAGCCTGTGCAACAAGAGTAAAACTCTGTCTCAAGAAAATAAAAACATAAATAAATATAAACAAACCACACAAATACAGTACTAGTTAGTTCTGGTGCTGCTATGCATGCATACTGGAATTGAACAATTAAGTAAATGTTAGACTGGCAGATTGTAAGAGATAGGTTTATCACTGTTTGCAGTGGGAGCTAACAGATAAGCAAAGAGGATGCCGGAAGAATCCATGAGATAACAGATTACAGTTTGAAACATTCATATAAACTCATGTTTAGCTTAATATACAGAGAGATAATTATGTATAGAAATACTTATAGAAATGTCGATATATACTGGTTAGTATACATGTGTATATCATCTTGCTCTGTCACCTGAGTGGTCCTAGAAGCAAAGACAGCCCAGTAGCAATGAACATACTTAGCACCCAGATCTTGGTTTCTAATACCATTCTCCAATAAACAGAACCAAGGCTTCTTGGAGAAATGACTGACTCTAGGGTTGGGGCAGGAAATATTAACAATTATCAAAATAACTAATACTTATGACATCATTCCCCTGCTCCTATAAATGAGCTATGTATTTTATATGTATTTTTCTCCTTTAATACTCACAAAAGTGGCCAGAGCCTGTAATCCCAACACTTTGGAAGGCTGAGATGGGAGGATTACTTGAGACCAGGAGTTCAAGACCAGCCTGGACAATATAGTGATACCCTGTCTCCACACAAAAAAATTTAAAAATTAGCCAGGTGTGGGGCACACATCTGCAGTACCAACTACTCAGGAGGTTGAAATGGGAGGATTACCTGAGTGCAGGAATTCGAGGTTTCAAGGTTGCAGTGAGCTATGATCAGGCCACTGCTCTCTAGCCTGGGTGACTGAGTGAGACTCCCACCTCCCCCCGCAAAAAAAAGATACTCAATAACCCTATTAGGTAAGAACTACATCTAAATTTTAGGGTCTCACAACTCAATACCATTTTGAAAGCTATGACAGTTAGGTTTTTATTTGATTTTTTTTTTTCTTCATGACTAAAAACCAGGAAAACCCTTTCAAGCAATTTATTTTTCATTAAAATTCTTGGGGTGGTAATATTTGTTAGTCCACACATATCTGACAGTATCTTTTTGTTAGCAGTGACCATTAAAAAAATGACCTAACCAGGAATACGTATAATTAGACATAAAGAGTATTTTCTCTTGAAATTCTATAGAGATTCTTCCTTCTTTGGGAACATTTAGATTTTGATATAAGCTGGTTGTGTTACTTCTTTGGGTAATACAGCATTTATATGATGCTAATTTACTTTTTTAAATTAATAAGGTACATCAGGAAATGCTTGGGTATGGGCCATTTTGGGTAATACTGATTAATACTCAAATCATGAAATGATCTGAAGGCTCAAGTATTTTAGATAAATTGTCCGTATTTTAAAATTTGTAACAGACAACATTCATATGCCTTCATGCTATCTAACTGATCCTTGATTTTGTTTCATTATCTGCACTCCTCAAAACTGTGCTTCAGAGGTGGCAGGAGGCCAAGCCCTACACTGGGGAAAACGTAATTGTTCTAGGTCAATCATGGTGGCCCCTTTTCTGCACTGGGGGCAGGAACATGGGATGCAAGTTCAGTCAATGAGTCAAGGGGAAACGTGTGTGTCTGTGTGTGAGTGAGTGTGCATGCACACAGGGAAATTGTCCTTTTCCTTAAAAAAAAGAGGGATCCACTGCTCCGCATTTGTGACAACCATCCTGTAACAATAAGATAATGTAATATTATGAAAAATATAGAGTAGAAAGAGGAAGAAAAACTATGTCCTTGATGACATCATTGGGCTCCTATATTAATCTAACTTGGAGCTATCATATTTCCAGATTTCTTGCTTTAAAAAATAATATATCATTGTTCCAATTATTCTGAGTTGAGTGTATTCTACTTATAGACAAAAGCATCATAAAATATTTTAACATTCTTTTATCTATTTTCTCCTTTTTTCTTTATTTCTCATAATTTATATTGCCTCTTATAGATATATTTTTAAAATTTCATTATGAAAGATAACATATTTACAGAAAATGATACAACACATGAATGTAGAGTATAATGAGTTGTTATTAAGAAACACTACTGGAAATATCATCCAGTCACCCAAAAGCCTCAGTATACCATTCTTCAATTCTCTGTCCTCTTCCTTGGTAGTAACCACTCTTCTGACTTCTAAAATACTCTATAGTGGTACTTTTTTTTCTTTTCTCTATAGTTTTCCACTGATGCTTTCCTAAACAATGTAGTTTGGTTTGACTCTTTGAAGTTTTATATGAATAACACAGAGTGTATTATTTTAAGACTGCTTCCCTTCTCTCACTCCATGTTATGTTTGAGAATTTCATCCACGTTCTTTTGAGTAGCTGCACTTAATTTTGTTGTAATACATTATTTTAATATACGAATATAACACAATTTCCATATTCATTACACTGTGGATGGATATTGAATTGTTCCCAGTTTTTGCCTATTGCAAACAATGCTGCTATCACTGTGCTTGTTTACTTATTATGATGTTATTACCCACCACCATCTGAGAGTGTATATTTTGAGTAGATTTGCAAGATTGTAAGGGAAGTATACAGCCAATTTTACTAAAAAATGCCTGATTGTTTTCCAAAGCTATTGCACCAATTTACACTCACTGAAGTAGTTTATGAAAGTTTTTTGTTGCTTCACATCACTGCCAACATTTGGTATTGTTAAACTTTAAAAAAATTTTTGCCAATCTGTTGGACAGGTACCTCATTATGGTTTTATTTTGCACATACCTAATTATTGACGGGAATGTTTAAAATATGGCACTTTTCAGAAGTTTACCGGCCTAATACATTTTCTTGTTTGTTAAATGCCTGTCTTAGCCTTTATTGTGTTTCAGTGAGGCATTTATCAAAGGAAATTCTGACTTAAAAACTTTAATATTGACAACACATGGCCTCTAAAAGAACTTGGTGAATCTAAAATTAATATAACTCATCATTCCTGATGCACTTAAAAACCATTTCACTTGGACCTTGAACTCCTTTTAACTTCTCACTGCCAAACCAAGCTAACAATAAATTTTAAATGCTAGAAGAAAATTAATACACTTAAATTCATTAATCTGTCTATATCTGTAAGATGAATTGTGTAAACCTCTTAGCAACAATCTGTAAAATATATTGTAAATACTTTTAAAACCCCTTCAAGTGATATTCTTATTTAAATTTTAGTTATGATACCTGAGATGCCACATTCTGAATTTTAGTATAGTTTTAAATTTTCAGTAGATTGTTATTCTATTATATAAACAGAAATATTAATGGCAAAGTCATTTATTGAATTTTTGTCTACTGAAAGCAAAGGTCCTGGTGGAAATTGATTGGTAAGTTGAAGCCTGACTTTAAGAAACAATGGTCTCTATCTGAATTACACATAATTTTCAAAGTATATATAGAAGTGATTTGATAAAATATCAGAATAATTGAGTTCCGCTTCTTCTCTAAAGAAATACATATTTTAAAACATAGCACATAAATATAAGCATATAAAGTTCCCATGACATGTTTCTATTTTTGTATGTGTATAAATACAAAATATTAGCATTAATCAAATTGTGAAGCACAAGTATATATTAATCTGTTTTTATCAAAATAGAGTTAATATGTGTTATACCCAGAAAGAAAAAATAAGAAAGTTCTCTTTTTTGAAAACATATGATGTGTGTGTGTATTGGGGGTTATTAGGTTTTGCTTGTTATTAGGTTTTTACTTGTTTCCAATAGGGCTATTAAAAAATGTTAACATGCTATATGATTTTGCTCTTAGAGAAGTACAGAAACATTACAGAAAGCTGGTTTAAAATATCCATTTGAAAATGACTTCATATTTTAACTATGACTGAGTAACCAGATGAGGACCTCTGACCAAAAGGAATTATAAAATGGTAACAAATATATGAAGAGATCATTTGCAGGAATTAATCAATAGGCTGGACAAGATTATGGACATTGAAAGAAGAGGAACACAAGAAGTGAGCCCTGTGATCACTCCAATGACACTTCAGCTTTCTCAATGGCAGGAAAATGGAACTTACAGGATTAATGGTCTCAGTGATTTGAAAAGGGAGAGATTGGTGATCAGGAATGTGAAAACATCTGAAATTTGCAAGGCATGTTAACTAAGAAGATCGAGCTATGCTAAAAGGGGCCCCAGCAGTGTGTGGGGGGATAAATTGGAGTCCTTGGCCAAGGACTGGGCTATGTATGTGCAGAGTGAGGCTTCACAAAACCTAGCTAAGATTTTTTTTTTCAGGGCTGAGAACTGAATAGTAATACTACAGTATATATACTGCTGGAATTCATTGGAATTCCAGCCAGCCAATGTGATGAGATCTCACTTGTCATTCAGTTGAGATTCCGATAAATCATATCTTAAGAGTAAGGACCATGCCCTAGAGCAAGGGACTGCCCCAGCCTGAACTTAATAACTAAAAACTAAATATAAATAAGCCATTAAAATGAATAAATCTACATAAGACAAGATCCAAAGCATCCACCAGTGATTTAGCTGTCAGACTTAAAAAGGCAATTGTTTAAGAAAGACAACACAATTCTAGATGCCCTATAATTTATGACTTATAATGCCCAGCATATAACCAAAAATTACTAGACATATCAAAAAGAAATGAAAAAGGTGACTCATAGTTGAAAGAAAACACAATCTATATAAATCAGTACTAAATATACAGATGTTGGAATTAGCAGACACAGATTTTAAGCAGGTTTTATAAATATTTTAAAGGATAATATGATCATGATGAATGAACAGATGGGGTTTCTCAGAATAGGTATGAAAACTATCATATGAAAGAAATGGAAATTACATAATTGAAAAGTATTATATTTGATAAAAATTCACTTCATAGTGTTAATCATAGACTGACAACATTATAAAGGTCATTGAGTTCAATAACAAATCAATATGTAATTATGTAATTTGAATAATAGAGAAAAAATAAGGTAAAAAATTGAACAGTGTTGAACCTGTGGGACAATACCAAAAATTACAACACAAACATAATTGAAGTCTTACAAGAAGAGGAGAAAAGGGGTGGGGAGAGAGAAGAGAGAGAATATGAATAAAGCAGTAAACAATATTTAAAGAATGATAGCCAATATTTTCTGAATTTGGTTAGAAACATCAACTTAAAGAGCCAAAAAAGCTAAGAGAACACCAAATAGGATAAATGCAAATAAAATCATGCCCAGACACATTGTAAACAAACTGACAAAAACCAAAGATAAAGAGGAAGTCTTTAGAGCAAATAAAAAATTATGACATGTTCATGAACATTATGTACATAATCATGTCACATTATGACAGCTTATTTCTTGTGAGAAACAATAGAGTAAAAAAAGCAAATGCAATGACATATTTAAGTATTGAAAGAAAAAAAAATCCGTCAATTAAAAATTCTATATCCAGCTGAAATAGTCTTCAAAAATGAAGGTGAACCAAAGATATTTTCAGATAAATGAAAACAGAAGGCATTCATCAGAAATGGACCTGCATTGTGAAAAATGGCAAAATAAGTTTTTCATGTCAAAAGAAAATTATAGCAGACAGAAATTCAGATTGACAGGAAGAAAAGAGAGCACAGAAATGTTAAATATGTGGGCAAAATATAAAAGACTATACATTTTTCTTCTTTTATTCCTTTAAAAATATTATTCTTTACAGTAAAAATTAGAACAGAATTTTAGACCTTTTAATGCATGTACATGCATACACACATGCATCACACACAATATCACAAAGAACAGGGATGAATGAAACTATAATGTTTCAAGGTTTTCATGTTTTACGTGAAGTGGTACAATATTATGTAGACTGTTAAAAAGGACATATATAATCTCTAGTACAATCACTGAAACATATCGCAAGGAAGTATAGCTAAAGTACCTATTTCTCATTTTACTTGTAACTACACGAAAGTAGAGAGGAGAAAAAAGTAATATATCTTCACCACCTACCACAAGGGTCATGGTCAATACTATAACAAAAACAGGTCAGCAAGAGAAAAGCATAACAAATTCATTTAACAAAGTTTTATGAGACATGAGAGCCTTCAGAAGTGAAGGCCCATAGACCCAGAGAAAATTGTGTTTAATGCTAAGTTTGATAAGAGAGGTAGATAGTTGTGGAGAAACATGATTAAACAAAAAGAGTATAATTGAATGGTAAAAAACTGAGTGGAGAACCCAGCAAGGCCTGTTCAGATTTTTTTTTCTGTCTCTGTTAAGATACCCACGCCCCCAACTCCCCAGTATGGAGCAGGTTACTTGTTCCATTGAGGACCTTCAGGAGGAAGGGAGAAAATCAGATCCCTTCCTAGGTTGTATGTCTTGCTCTGGGGGAGAGAAATTCTAGTTTCTATGACTTACTTAGGGGATAATGGAACAGATGGAGAGAAGAGGATGGAAGAAGGTCAGAGAGTCCTTGCTTCTGCAACTCTTCCAATCTCCTTCAGGTCAAAGTACTCAGCATCTTAAGATACCATAGTTTGGGGTATTGTGTTCTGACTCCCAACAGAAGAAAACAATACAAACATCAAGGTACCAAAATTCAAGGAGTGAGATTAAATAGGCGATCCTAAATCTTTGAATACTGATGAAAAAATATATATGTATATGTTTAATATGTTGAGAAGTATGTATTTCAAGATAGGTTAGCTTTAGCTTGCCTGAAAATGGTAAGTTGTCCTACCCGCCAAATTCAGTTTGAGGTATTCAAAATCATACAAAGTGTAAACATTTTTAAAGAAGACTATTAGTAGGTCTGTCATCCAGTTACATCTGACTTATAAAATAAGTGGAAGTTGGGATTTTGATTTGCTTTTACAATGTGCACACATAGTCTTAAGACCATCAGTATCAGTGGATTTTCAGTGTTTTCTTTTTCCCAAAGCACTTTTTTAAAAATTGAAGTCCTTTCTAGAAGACCAAGATAGAAAAACAGACATAATAAGTAATGTAGCTTTGTCAACATTAAGGTGGGGGTTCTACAGAAGATTTCCTATGTCGATCATTTCTGGTGAACCTCCCTTCAATGTCCAGATAAGCACTAGAAAAATCACTGATGTGAAACATTTCCCTTACACACATAAAATTTCAACTAATACTCAGATTCTGTTAAATAATTCTCTTGGAATCTATGTTAGAATCAGAACAACGACCTTTATGTTATTCTATTGTGAGATTTCAAAAGCATTAAAAATAGGGTATATATTTTAGACCATATCTTAAAATAGCTTTTTATATATGCTGTAATTTAAAATTGGGATTTAGAAATTGATAAAAGAAATCAATCTTCTATCAATTTACCAATTCTCTCACTTGTCTATCAAAATGACCAATACATTATTGTATTGCCAGATATACTTAAAATGGCTAAAATAGCATACTGTCCATTTATTTTGTCTTCTAACTTCTATTGTGCCTTCATTCTACCAGCTTGGACATTGGAAGGAATCACCATTGATATAAATCCCAATTATTTCTTAATTTATAAAAGAAGGCCATAGTCAAGTTCATTTTGAACTGTCTTCTAACTCATATGGAAGCATATTAAAAAAAAATCGTTTGTAAATTTTTCTTAAAAGTAGACATCTATCTGATTGTTTCATTAACACACTAAACAATTATTAACACACTAAACAAATTTGATTGTAATAGACATGCTTAGTTAAAGCTCCTCTTTTACTTTGTTGTTTTTAACATACTAAACAAAATCATTCTATTTAAAATAACGGGCATGAATTTTCATTGTATGTAGAGTTCTTTTGTCCTTGAATTTTTTTTTTTTACCAGTTTATACAAATAGTGAAGAAGAATAAAATAGCATTACAGACTCATGAGAGTAACATGCTAAAGTTCAGGGCACACCAAGCTATAAATCTGAAAGATCCACTTGTGTGGAATAAATCAACATAACTATTCAACAATTAAATCTATAATGAATATATTTCTTAATTACCAGGCATTTAGTTTCCTTTTACAAGCTTACTGTTGCATTCTTTATAGCTGATTATCACATCATTCTTTATAAATGATACGTGATAAAGTGGCTGCATAACCTCAGAATATTCATCAAGAGACATATGTATCAGTGATTTACCACTGATACACACACTTGTACACTTGACTTGTACAGTGCCAACAGATGAAGTGCTATCTTCTAGCTCCCTACGTCTGAACCGTGTGGGTACATAAAACTACAATTAAAACAGCTAAAATAAAATCCAAAGTAGACCAAGACATTGAGTTAAAATTTCTCAAGACCAGACCAACCAAGCAAAGAAACAAAATATACATTATTTCCCTTAGTTTGGTTTAAGTTAATAATTTCCACTGTTTTAAAATTGTCTTCTTTACTAGCAAGCACTTGAAACTGACTTTGACAGAATGGAGCTGGAGGGAGAAGCTTCCAGAGCTAAACAAAAGAGTGACAGATACTGAAGAAACAAAAAGAAGCCAAAAAGCTCCCAAAAGTCCTGGTAGCAGGGGTGAGTCCACAACTTTATTAGTTATCTATTGCAGTTTAACAGATTACTCCCCAAACTTAGTAGCTTAAAATGACAACAAGCACCATTATCTCTCACAGTTTCAATGGTTAATAACTTGGGAGCATCTTGGCTGTTTTTGTCTCAGTGTGTCTTATGAAGTTACCATTAAGATGTTGGCCACAGGCTGGGCATGGTGGCTCACACCTGTAATCCTAGCACTTTGGGAGGCAAGGCGAGCGGATCACCTGATGTCGGGAGTTTGAGGCCAGTCTGACCAACATGGAGAAACTCCGTCTCTACTAAAAATACAAACATTAGCCGGGTGTGGTGGCACATGCCTGTAATCCCAGCTCCTTGGGAGACTGAGGCAGGAGAATGGCTTGAACGTGGAAGGCAGAGGTAGTGGTAAGCTGAGATCATACCATTGCACTCCAGCCAGGGCAACAAGAGCGAAACTCCATCTCAAAAAAAAAAAAAAAAAGATGTTGGCCACAACTGAAGTCAGGTGAAGGATTAACCAGAGTCAGAGATCCCAGTTCCAATGAGGCTCCCTCACATGGCTGTCAAGCTAGTACTGGACTTTTTAGCAAGAACATCAGTTTTTCTTCACATTCAAGTCCTCTAGGTCAGCTTGAGTGTCCCAACAGCACAGTGCTGATTCCTTTTAGAAAGAGAGATGAGAAAGAAAAAGAGATGAGAGAGAGAGAGAAGAAAGAAAGAAAGAAAGAAAGAAAGAAAGAAAGAAAGAAAGAAAGAAAGAGAGAGAGAGAAAGAAAAAGAAAGAAAGAAAGAAAGAAAGAAAGAAAGAAAGAAAGAAAGAAAGAAAGATCAAGTAAAGTTGTATACTTTTTATGACCTAGATTTGAGAGTCACACAGAAATTATACACTCTATTCCTTAGAAGCAAGTCACTAAGTCTGTCCCAAAATCAAAACGAAAGGAATGAGTTTCCATCTTTCCAAGGGAGAGGTGTCAAAGGATTTGCAGACATATGGAAACCACTGCAACATCCTTCCTAGGGCTTCTACTGGAATGGATAAACTCCAGATGTTTTATTCTAGTTTTGTATCATCCTGGTGAAAGTTCAAAGTCAAAGGAAAGCCAAACTGTCATATTTTGTTCATAGATCTACCCTTTGGTGAGGGAGAGGCTAGAAATCTTGGCTTAAATTTCTATTAAAACTATACATAATGGAAATTATTAATAATTCCTAAAAGGATTTATAGGTTTTATTATTTATATTTGTGTAATACAAATTATTTGAATAGTAAGATTCTCAAAACAATAGAAGTTCACAATATAGGAAACAGCAAATTTGAAAAAAAAAAAAAACAAAATTAAACATACTAAATACCTATCAAATACAATTCCCTGTCATGTT
The DNA here is from genome assembly GCF_049350105.2 of Macaca mulatta. Taxonomy (NCBI): domain Eukaryota; kingdom Metazoa; phylum Chordata; class Mammalia; order Primates; family Cercopithecidae; genus Macaca; species Macaca mulatta. The sequence continues at coordinate 23,667,385 of NC_133407.1, forward strand.
GCATATTCTTTGACTAGCACAGTACTAACAACACTCTTCACAAGATTTAAGACCTCCTGTATTGCTTTTCAATCTAATATCTCAAGCACAGTTAGATTTTCCATCTTACACAACTATGGATTTCTATTCTTCAATACTTTCTCTGAGCAAACGGTGTAACTGCTTATTAAATTGCTTCCTCTTCCAACTGTATTTCAATTAGTGGTAACATTTTTCTGTTACAAACTCTTGAAATGAATTCTATTACCAATAAAACTGTTCTTACTTCAGAGATGAATAAAATCTTCTAAAAATACTTTCTGAACTGACACTGTTAACCTCTCAGGATATAAGAAACTTTTATAACATCGCTTTTCTTGGTGTACACACAACCCAGAACCAGCTTCCACCTGTTTCCCTCTCTCTCTGTCTTTCTCTCTCTCTCTCTCTCTCTCTCTCTCTCCCCCTCTCTCTCTCTCTGTCTGTCTCTCTTTCCCTCCCTCTCTCCCTCCCACCCCTTTTCCGGGGGAATCAGTCACCATGACATGAGAATGCTGCAAGTGTCTCACATGAAGAGTCTGGTGCAGTTTCAAAAGTGAGGTGAACAATTTGGCAACACCAAGCATGCAGCAGACATCTCAGCAATAATTTAAAAATTAAAATAAAACTAGAAATTGATTTACCCCACCAAGAATCTATCAGTCATAAAAACAAAGAAAGTAAAAGAAAGAACTTTCCATTTATTTGAGTAAATGATTTTTGAAGGATGGCTATAAAGGAAATACAGTCAGTGTTTAATCTTGTAGTCCATAAATGTTTTCTTCAAGTTGTAAGAAGGAACTGAAGTGTAACAAAAGAGGGAAGGAGTGTCCCACACCCATTCATGCCAAATGAAGTAGATATTTACTAATACATGTTCAGAAAGGGGGTAAGATGTGAACTGCAAAGACATAGGATTGAGGAGTGCACTAATGTGATATCACGTGGTTTGAAACTTCTAACTTCTAAATAGAAAATAATAACAATAATAGTTACCTCTGAAAAGACAGAAATGAGGCTCTGAGGTCAGTAATCTGAGAGGGGTATAAATGCATTTTTCACCTCCGCGATTTAGGGAATACTTATGCCACATCAGAGCAGACATTGGAACCTATTTGAATATATATTTTCAATATCAGTTTGGCCTCACTGGCCTCATTTTTTTGGTGGGAAATAAAAACTACTCAAGCTTATCAGTCACATCCCACCTGTTCTGAAAGAATAAGAAACAGTCCCAGCAGACAATGTTTTCATACTTAGAAAGCTCAAGGTTCTTAAAGAAATAACATTCTAATTACTTCTCTTCTGGCCTCAGATGACTACAATGTGTTTTCTATTTTTCTAAGATAGTGCTTTCCTAACGATAGAGTCCCTGGGTTCCTCAGGGTTCTTCAAGACTGGATGTGTTTGGGGTGGGGGACTTGGGCCTAGGTCCTCCCACACCAGCTTCTTCCACCCCAAGTCGAGCCACCCAATTGTATCTTTTACATGTAGAACTTACAAGCAAGATGCATGTGAAGAAAGGGCTTCACAACTGAAGAGAAATTTGAAGACTGTTCCTCTAAGGCAATGGCAAACACGAAAACAAAGAAGCAAGCAAACAACACAAACCAGTTGGCCGTTAAGAGTGGAGTAAATGAAGGAAAGCAACCTATTCTAGAGCTGGACTCCATGACAAATTCTGCTTCAGAAAAGGTCAGGCATTCTCCCACTACAAGCTCCCCCAAAGAGGCTCACCATTTCCTTGTGCGCTCTCAACATAACAGCAGGTTCTAAGACACAGTGAGACATCTGGAAAATAAAAAGATAACCTCCTTCTCCATTTACTAGCTTCTGGCCCCATTGGCCTTTCTCCCATCTTGGCCATAGTCCTTGCCACTGCCTCCCATGCTTCTCAAAGACTTCCATTGCCTACCTTCATCCAGGCATCACTCCCAGCTTTCACCAAATTTTACTTTCTTTTCTTCTTCCTTATCAAAAGTTGCCTGTCCTGGGCTCATTTCTTCATTTCTATGTGACTCATTAGTTCAGCTAATAACCAATTTTGCCCAGAGTGATAATGGCTTAATAAATAACCAACTATTTATTCAATCATTTGAATCAATTAACTCACTCATCTAATATTGTCAGGCTTTGTATTCCTAGAAAAAAATCAAGTAATTTAAGTAATTATGATAGGTCAGTGGAATGACATATTCGGGCAGGGAAACCCCACCTGGCACCCCATAAATGGCTGCTACTGCCCCCAAAAAAGAATTTATTATAGTTCATGGTGTTATGATACTTGTTTGTGTGTTCGTAGAGGGAGAAGTAGAAGGAAGAAGTTTTTTTCTGGGAGAAATAAAGTCTATCTGTGACACGAACTAGCTGGATGATTTTGAACAAGTTGTTTCAACTTCCTGATTTCAATTTCTACACCTTTAAAATGAGTGATCTAGAGCCAATTATCTTTAAGCCTCTTTACAAATCTTTATTCAATCTTAGGACTCTTGTTCTCAACAGGAGATATCTTCTTTTGCTATTTCCTTTCATAATATACCTGTCACTGTTACAAGATGCTTCTTCACCTACTACCCTAGAAGGAACACATAGAAACTGAGAACAAATAGAAACCCAGATTATTAGTTTGTTCAACCAGAGATGTCCTTAGTGCCTTACAGCCCTCTGCATGGAAAATACTTGGCTCACGTTAGCTCCCTGTCACTTATTTCATTTAAGGACAATCCCAGTTCAGTATTTTGATAAACACATAGCCAACTTAATGATAATGGGAAACTTCTTCCCCCAAAATTCCATTATGAAAATTTTCAAATGTGCAGAATATGAAAGAATAATAGTCACTATAAGGGCGCCTCTTGGATTCTATAATGAACATTTTGCTATATCACATTACTATTCATCCATCTCTCCATGTTACCATTAATTCAGAAGATAAGGATTTAGTAAACAATGTTAAAAGTTACCAAATTTGATAATAAATTGTTTGTGAATGTTTATAGTTTACATTTTGCTATCATATATCCAAATTAGGAATATTAGAGTTTTGCTCCCGGCATTTTGTGTTCTAGTAAGTGACAAGGAAAAATTGATACCACAGTGTGAATATGTCAGTAATTTCTGCATGTCTCAGGATATATTTTCTAATTAATTGGAGGTAAGGTGATTTTTTTTGGAAAGGATAGCTTTTATAAACAATTTCATTATATTTAGGACATATTTACTGACTTTCCCCTATGTGCTAGGTAGTCAGGATAGACATACCTCTTACCCACAGGGAACATATCATCCAGAAGAAGTAATAAAATACAACAATGTGTCACATACAGTTATTACAAATTTATAGTTAGGAACCCATAGTGGACACTGTGGTATGCAACCCAATCTCTCTTTAGTAAGGACTGTGGGGAGTTTTGGAGAAGAAAGGCTTTAAGCTGAACCTGTTTCCTACTAGCCTCAGCAGCAGAGAACCAAGATCAGGTCCTTCCCAAGGGGCAGGCCACATTCAAATCAGGCCTATGCAGGGGTAGAAAGACCCAGCCTCTTGTCTCAGTTGGGGATCTCACTGAAGGGTCATCTCAGTTCTAGAGCTCCCCATGATATCAGCTGAAGTCTTTACTGACACTACATCAGAGCCCAACTATATCCAGTCATTCTTCCATTACTTTCCCATAGGTGTTGACCCCAAGTGGCTCACTAACAAACTTTCTCGATGCAAACGTTAATCTCAATCTGTTTCAGGAAATCTAACCTAAGGCAGAACCTAAATGAAAATCCACTGCTCTAGAATGAGTTCTTTTCTGGCATTATTTAATCATAAGAATTTTCATTTTTATAGTACTTATAATATATCACAACTAATATATTAAGTGTTTTATAGACATTAGAAATGTAGATGATCTCACTTAACCCCAAGGATGACTTTATGTCATAGGAACTATCACTATCCTCATTTCACACATGTATCAATAGAAGCTAAGAAGTTACTTCACCCTTTTTATACAGTTTATAAGTAGAAAGGCCAGGGTTTGAACCTAACCCTTGCCAATTGGATCATACTATACTGTTTTCTTTAATCTTGCTGACACAAAAGATTATGGAGTCAACCTAGCAATTCATGTTTTAGTCATCCTATACATTATCACTTTCTAGATGTATTCAGGTCTTTATATTACACATGTCAAACTGGAGATGACTTCAAGATCAAAGGCATGAAGAGTGACAGTTTCTTCCCCATGTATTTCTTCCCCACAGCCTCACCTGTGAAATGCTGAAATGTTGGAAATTTTGCAGATGGACGTACCTGAGAAGAATTCTAGCTAGCCTTTTGTAAAGGAAAGCTATTTTGCCATTCAGTGACAGTTCAATGACATTCAAATGTGAATGCAAGTCAGCAGTGGAGAGAAGAGAAAAAGAGAAAACAAGGAGGATAATGAAGGTGAAACTAAAAGAAAATTAAGACAATGTCTGATTTAAATAATATATTGCAACTTAGGGCTCCAGAACAAAATAAGCCAAGAAGCTTTGGGCCAGTCAACATATAGTAAATGATACTAGTAATAGAACAAAGATGACATAATTTCACCAAACCAGATTTCTGTGGAATAACAGGCAGTCTTTTGAATTATACTGCTTTATACTGTTTTATATTTAATGATGCTCCCTGACATACAGGAAAAAAATCAATATTCATTTATTTCCTTCAAAAAATGCTCGAAGAGCATTTTCTAGAACTATTTCCTAAGTGCGGTGGATAAGGTAAGGGTAAGGAAACTAGTTATTATTAGAACTTTCACAGTGCTCCAGGCATTGTACTAGACCTACCCTTTGCCATCTGATATTTCATTTTGTCCTCATGAAATTATAGGATCAGTGCAAGTGTACAACTTTGTCCTTAGGAGCTTTCAAAATATTTGAGGTATCAGGACTGAAAAGGCTAAAAAGTATCAACAGTAGCCAATGCATATAAAGTATTTATTTGTCAAGTATTTTCTTCCTACACTTTAATTCTTTTTAAAGAAAAATCAATTTCTTTATTATAATTGACACAAAACTGTACATGTTTATGACATACATAGTAATATTTCAATGCGTATAATGTGTAGTGATCAGATTAGGGTAATTAGCATAGCCATACCTCAAACGTCAATCATTTCTTTATGTTGGGAACATTCAATATCTTTCCTTTAGTATTTGAGGCTATCTGGTACATTATTAACTGTCATCATCCTCCAGGGGTATAGAACACTAGAGCTTATTCCTCCTACCCAATTGTAATTTTGTATCCTTCAAGAAATCCCTTCCTATCCCCCTATTCACCCCTCTTCCCAGCCTCTAATATCCTCTGTTCTACTTTTAAATTCTGTTAATTCTTATAAATCTCATAATATCTATTATGAGAATAGAACAATATCCATTGTGGGCATTCTAAGTCAAGAGAGGTAATGTAACTTGTCAAAAGTTACAGGGCTTTAAAAAATTACAGACCTGGGATTTTAATCCAGGCAACTTGAATCCAGAAGGTAAACCCTTAATCCTGACTCTTCACTGTCTCTTTTTTCCAGGAACAAACATAACCCCTCAGCAGACAAGCTGCCAACAGAGGGATATGAGTGACTGTTGCCTTTGCAATAGCAGCAGCAGCCACAGAAATATTTATGGAGCACTCACTAGATGTCAAGTCTTGTGCGAAGCACTTTACACGCTTTCTGTCATTTAAGATCCCAAGATTAAAAAACCAATTTTCAGGGAAATGAATGTGTCTGACAAGAAGTGCTCTAAAACAACATAAGTGGAAAAATTATCACTAGCTGAAGTGAGGGTGAGAGGTAAGAGGAGTGTTCTTCACAGCTAAGGTGCAATTTATTTTAAATCTGAAGGAATATACAGATAAAGCAAATTAGGATGTATTAAGCACTGTATGCCGGATCCTTTACTAGGATGTCTTATATGCATGATCTCATTCAGCATAATTAATCATTATTATTTCCATCTAAAGATGAGAAAATTGAGCTCTGGCCAAGTGAACAACTTGTTTGAGATCCTACGGCTGGGCGTGGTAGTCAGGATCAGACATGGTCTGTTTCACTCCAAGCCTTCAACAGTCTGTTGCTCATAAGATTTGGATTCCCTAAAAAATGACAGAGCTAAGTTCTAGATGGGAACTCAGGGACGGAAATGAGCATGATATGACCAAGTGAGCATACTTGGGCCATTGACCAAAGCAAAATGTTACTGTAGGGATAGTAAAGAGGAGTACATACAGAAAAGCAAACTGATGCAATTGGTGGTAGACCAGGTTTTAGAGTTTAAATATTTTTCTCTAGACCTTATAGGGCCTGTGAAATTCTTGAGCAGGGATATTACATAATGAATAGGTATTTTGGAAAGATATAGAGAGTAAATATGCATCTAAAAAATACCTATGCTTAATGACTCATAAAAATATTAAGTTGGTCCAATACACATCATTTTTATTATATATATACATAAATATTCTGCCACTTTAAACACCATGTTCATATTATGGTTCTCTTCCCCAGGGAGAAACAATATAAATTTTATCTCGCAGTCACATTCAGGCTTTTGAAAACAACAGCACTGTTCTCTTTCTTTTTATACTACCAGATCTGAAACTGCACTTACGTACCTTTAGCTTAAGTCAAGATCCTTAAAACTGATTTTGAAACATGCCTTTAGTTATCATAGTGATGGATATTAGTTAGATAGAGATATATGTCATGTTCATGTGATCTTTTTATGTACAGAAGGTTAAGAAGTTAAGGTTAGTAGAAGTTAGTAGGTTAAGAAAAAGTTCAGTTAATCTTTATTTTTTTATTTCTGTTTTTCTCTGAATCCCTGAGCCTATATATTAAACCTACTACATATAATTTTTTTGTCAATATACCACAGGTAAAAGCCCTCAGTAGCAGCATCTGAGACACTTGTGTATCACATTCGGAGAGAGTTAAGGCAGATTAAAATCAGTAGCCGGTTTCTGAAACTACCAAGGCAGCACCAGCTTTTCAGACCTCCCAGTTCTCTTACCATGTATGATAAATACACTTGGTACAGGGAAAAATGCAGAGATCCAAGAATCAAAACTTCCATCTCACCGCCACTGAGATATTTTTATTGGCAAGATGGGGCAGCCATGAACCAGGGAGGATGGCCAGTGAGGACAGGGCGGAGAACTCAGGCTGGCAAGAGGTGTTGGGGGCATGGACGGATCCTTGTCTCCATCACACATGTGAAAGTTTTAGCAGCTGCCATGAAGTTGAAGCTAAAACCACCAATTCTTTCACTCTCAAAACACGCTGTGCATTGTAGCCAGTTCTAAAAGTGGGAAACTCTTTTCTGTTATTCATAAGACTCTCTCTCGCTAATAATTTGCATTTGCCTCTAAGAACAAAAAACAAATAGGTATATCTGTGTCTGTGGGGCATCTCACATAAAATTACACAATTTTTTTTTTTTTTTTGACAGAATCTTGCTCTGTCGCCCAGCCTGGAGTGCAATGGTGGGATTCTGATCACCATAATCTCCACCTCTTGGGTTCAAGTGATTCTCCTGCCTCAGCCTCCCAAGTAGCTGAGATTACAGGCATGCGCCACTGCACTTGGCTAATTTTTGTATTTTTAGTAGAGATGGGGTTTCGCCATGTTGACCAGGCCGGTCTTGAACTCCTGACCTCAGGTGATCTGCCTGCCTCAGGCTCCCAAAGTGCTGTAATTACAGGCATGAGCCACCAGGCCTGGCCCACACATGCTTTATAAGAGGTCATCAAAGGTCCAAACAAAATTCTACATGTGGCTACTTAGTTACTAAACCTATGAATGAAAGATGCAAAGGGGTCTATCACCTGATATAACATTGTTTTTCTCATTCAGACTAACCTCCAAAATGAACAAATTCCATGATGCCAAGTCACATGGCAGCATGTTGTGCTGGCCTCAGTGGACCTGTCACATCCATGATCTCTATTTTGTTTGAAATGTGTAAGTTAATCCACAAGTGCCCTTGTGTGATATCTCCATAATATGGGTACAAATAGTATTTGGAAGTCTATCTCTGTCAAGTGACTAGATTAAAAGAACAGCAGCATTCCCTCTTTGCACAGAGACAGTAATGTTCAAATAGGCACCTAGGAGATGGTGAGTACTTACAATGAGTTATGGTTTGAATGGAATTGGTGTAACCTATTTCTACAGACACACCTGTTAAGTAACTGCTATAATGGCTTCCTGTGCTGAAATAAAAGGAATTTCCACCCCTTCCCACCCTACCTTATGCCCAACAAGGAAACCCTCCAAACTTTTCCTCAGTTTGAAATCCCTAAGGCAAGAAGATTGCAATGAAGGAAATATGAGCACTTGGTTCGTTAGTCTCCAGTGCTTCCTGAGCCATAGACACACATAAAGAATGATGCAATTATTGCCTACTTTCCTGACACTCCTGAGAGTACAGGGACCCGGGAAGATGTAATCACAGAGACTAGAAATGACCAATTAAAATAAAACAGCATCATCTGTGACTTCATCCTGGATTATATCCACTCAGTCCGTTGTGCTAAATGAGATACTAAGGGAAAAAAAAATCATTTTTGAGAGATCTTTCCACATTTGCTTGCATTGAATTTTGAAACTATGTATATGTCATTACTAACTGTTCCTTAATATTTGTTAAAAATCTGTGAGTCACACAGATGCTGTCCTTTTAGGTCAGATGAAGCCTTGGAGAAGAGGTTCACCTGCCATTGTTTGCCATCAGCAATAAGAAAGATACCAGAAGGGGATGCTGTAACACAGACAGTCCTGCTTGCTTTAGCACTTGAGAGAGATGAGATTCTCTGCCCAGCAAAGCTTTACTGGAGTGTGGTTAGATGGGTTTCCTGGTAGGGCTGCTTTACATAGCAGATAGAGAGTGTGGATGTCAGAGTCACAAACACGGGGTATAATGAACCTCTATATTTTATTCTTCGTGTGACTTCAGTCAAGCAAGTTAATTAAGAGAGTCAATCTCTTATGCAAGCTTCTAAAGAGACTGATTCTATTGCAGTAGAGTATATACATACATATATTCCATATACACATAATATATAGCATCATAAACATTACTTATGTGTAATCTGATAAAAGATTTGTATTCTGAATATATAAAGAACTCTCAAATTCAAATAAAAAGATAAATAAGCAAATAAAACAAGCAGATAACAACTATAAACTGAATAAATCCAAATCAACAACCTTCAGCCTCTGGAGAGTCAAAAAAGAAAGCAGCTTTAGGAAGAGAAATGAAACTTTGAAGAAGCACCTGGCATAAGATACATTTTCCATTTTTATAAATTTTGCCTGAGAGCAGACAAGAGTTAAGATATGGCAGGGGACATTTAAAATTCTAGTAGAAAACCTGCCTTTTTTTTTTTTTTTTTTTTTTTTCTGAGACAGGGTTTTGCTCTGTCGCCCAGTCTGGAGTGCAGTGGCATGGTGTGATCATGGCTCACTGCAGCGTGACATCCTGAGCTCAAGCGATCCTCCTGCCTCAGCCAACCAAGTAGCTGGGACTACAGGCATGTGCCACCAGGGCCAGCTAATTTTCCACATTTTTGTAGAGACAGGGTTTCACCATGTTGCCCAGACTGGTCCGGAACTCCCAGAATCAAGTGATCTACCTGCCTCAGCCTCCCAAAGTGCAGGGATTACAGGTAAGAACCAGCACGCCTGGCCAAAATCTGACATTTTTAATATGCCAAACAATCCAATAGAGTCAAGGACAAAACAGACATTGGAGAGTGGGGAAGGACTTCTAGAGAGGAGAACACCAGAGAAGAAAATCCTCAAACTAAACATAAAGTTTGTCCAAGTCTCTGATTGACCCCATAAACCATGTATGTGTGGCAAAGGCCAATGCAGACTGTAGCTAGTTTATAAGAACTGAGATTTGATCTGCTACTCACCATAGGCCACAAAACATTTTCAGTTTGAGACTAATCAAGTTAATTGATTTCTAAAACAAAAACAGCATTACTGTTTGGAAGAACACAATAAAATTTCTAGTCTTTACAACTTGATGTTCACAGTGTTCAGCATGTAATCTAAAATCATTAAAAATATACAGAACCAAGAAATTGTAGGTCATTCTTAAGAGAAAATGCAATCAAAAGAAGAAAAGTCAAACCATAACCCAAATGTTGGAATTATTAGGCAATGCATTTTGAAAGCTTTTAAATAATTAAAAGTGAAGGAAAAATATTATAATATGTGAAAAGACAGAAGATTTAACATAGAAAAATAAAATTTAATGAAAAATCAAATGGAAATTCTAGAACAATTCATTAGGAGAATTGAGATGATTAAGAAAAAAGTTGATGAACTTGGATTTTACTCTTCAAAATATACTAAAAAAACAAGCCATAGGATAGAAAAATTATTTCATATATAAATAATATACACAACATATATTCTATAATATACATATTACATATATGTATGTAATACTGACAAAAGTCTTATATTCTGAATGTATGAAGAACTCTTAAAATGAAAAGACAAACTGGTAACTAAAAATGGGCAAAAGCGTTGAATGAAAACTTCACAAGAGAAGACATACAAATGGTCACTAAGCACATAAAATAAAGGTTCAACATAATTAATCATCATGGAAATGCTCATTAAAACCACAATGAGATACAGAGCCCTTAGCTTAGGATGGCTAAAATTAAAAGGGCTCATAATGCCAAGTGTTGGCAAATGGCCCAGCACTCTCATATATTCCTGGTGGGAGTACAAAATGGTGCAAGCTCTTTGGAAAGTTGTTTGGCAGTTCCTTCTAAAGTTACACACGAACCTGCAATATTCCATTGTACAATCTACACCGCACATTGACATTATACATTCTACAGCTATTTTATTCGTTGTTGTTCACCCAAGAGAAATAAAAGCATATGCCCACATAGAACTCATACACAATGTTCACAGTGCATCTACTCACAGTAACCAAAACTGGAAAGAACCTAGATGTCTGTTAATAGGTAAATAGAGAAACAAATGCAGTAAATATATATGAAGAAATAGCACTCAGCATTAAAAGGAATGGACTACTTTTTGCCCAAGAAAAAGCATGAATATGAAAATCTGCAGAGAAAAGAAGCCACACACAAGAGTACATGCTCTGTGATCCCATTATATAAAATTCTAGAAAACAAAAACTAATCCATTTTGCAAATAGACGCATGGTTGCCTGGAATTGAGGGTGGAGGAGGGGTGGTCAGTGAAGAGGTACAAGGACACCTTTCAAGATGATGAAAATATATTTGTCTTGATTTTGTCAGTGGTTTTATGAGTGTGTATGTCTTTAAGACTCATCAAATTGTGCACTTTAAATGCAAAGTTTATTGCATGTAAATTATTCCTTAATAAGGTTGGTAATAAACACAAAGAGCAAACTATAAGAAATGCTTATCACAACAATATAACACATTTGACTATTTCTTAACATTTTTTAAGAGTTCCAACAAATGAGTATGAAAAATAAGTGATTCAATAAGCAAACGAGTAAAATATATTTAAAAATCATTTATAGAAAATACAGTATGAATGGCATTTTAAGAAGTACTCCTTTTTGCTCATTAGTGAAAGAAATACAAATAAAAACTATGAGATACCATATTAAATTGTTCACTGAATTGGCAAAATGAAAGGTTGATGATGCTCCAGAGAGGGGGAGAGCCAGTCTCATACACTGCACGTTATAAACTGGTGCCGCTTTTCTGAATGGCAATTTGGCAATAGCCATACAAATTGAATGTCCAGAGGCTTTGACCCAGAAATTCTACAGCTGGGGAAAATATTATTCAAACGTACCATGGTACATATACAGAGATGTTCATGGAGACATTGCTTGTAACACCAACAATCAGAAACAACATGAGTTAATAAAAGACTAGTTATGCAATGTATGACACATTAAGTGATAGAATACTATTTTGTCATTGAAAAGAACGTGGCTCATTAATATGTATTAACATGAAAAAAATCAGTAAATGATGTTATTAAGTAAAACAAAAACAAAGCAAAACAAAACAAAACAAAAAAACAAGCCCCACAAAATGCATATAGTGTAATTTGGGTAAAGCAAAAGAGATATACATATATTTATATTTTATTATATATATTTGCATGTATATAAATGTGTGAGCATATGTGTATGCATATACATACAAATATATATTTTACTATACATATTTTTACTATATATGTATGTATATACTATATATTTTACTATATATATTTGTATGTATATACATATGTGCGAGCGTATACATATATTTGTATATATACCCCTTATATGGGGTGTGAGCATACTTATACATATACAAATATATTACATTGATAGAAACATCTTCAAGAAACACATACACATACACATACACATACATATATACACTATAAATTGTAGTTACTTTGGCAGACAGAAATGATGAGAGGGAGGGAGTTGTAGTTCAACAAATCCACCTGTACTCTGAGTTACAAAGCTTTTCTTCTAAATTTTCTTCTAATTATGTGAAAATCATTTCACTTTTAATTATTTAATTCATATGTAATTTAGGATTGTATATAGTATATATGGTGGCAAGTAGGAATTCAGTTTTATATAAATAATTATAGTCACAGGTATTGCATCCTATTGTCATTCAAAACTCCTACTGAATTTTAATTTTTAAAAACTTCTTCAATTTATGTTTTTTACTTTTTTTTTTCTTTTTGAGACAAAGTCTCACTCCGTTGCCCAGGCTTGAGTGCAGTGGCAAGATCATGACTCACTGCAGCCTTGACCTACTAGGCTCAAGCAATCCTCCCATCTCAGCCTCCCAAGTAGCTGAGACTACAGGTGTGCAGGTGTGCACCACCATGCCCAGCTGTTTTGAAATTTTTGTAGAGACAGGTTTTTGCCATGTTGCCCAGGCTACGTTTTTGACTTTTAAAAATAATTCTAGTCTTGTTTTACAGATGCACTATTAGATCATCTTTGAGAATACTAATTAGAATTATAAAAATATCTTGGGGGATTAGGTTATCAGTTTATTCTGGTCTCTTCCATGATACAGGTTTTTTCCTTGTGTTTCTCTTTTATGATACAGGCTTTCTTTACACATTCAGTGGACCTTGGGGATTCTATCACACATCTGAAGGACAGAAGCCTGGGTGGTAGCTGTGTGGATCTGGGTGGAACTTTTCCCTGGCAGGCTTCTCAGAGAAAGCAGGTAGGGAGGCATCGATGATCGCTCTGCTGCCCACCCCATAAATGCCAGAGTGGGAAGAACTTTAATCTAAGGTGCTTCCACTCATTCACATTCCCTGTGTTCGGGGGTTCATACTGATTTTTTTTTTTTTTTCAATAGAGAAGAGAGTATTTCTCTGATCTTTTGGCCTGAGGGTAATTGCTAGGATGCCTATGCTCCACCTCTGGAGGTTGTAGAGGAAAGTAGTTCAGACTTTTAATTGTTTCCTCTGTCCTTAGCTACATATCTCACTTCTGCTCTCTAGAGTGAATCTCTGGCCTTCTCCAGGAAAGACTGTCTTTTCTACCCCTTTGGAGCCCTCAGTGTGTATTCTAGGCTATGGCTTCCTCCACTCGGTTTCATTTGTTATTGCTCTTAGACCCATTTTTAATTTCAGAAATGTATAGATGTCTTTATCTGCTATATCACTCCTCCTATTCTCTTTGCTTTTGAAATAAAAGAGTTCCCTGATCCCCCTGGCAGGATGTGCGACAGGGGTGTGGCTCACCTGTTTGGTCATTGCCACTGCTCAGACCCCTTATGGGACAGGGAGCATTCAGACAGACAGGTGAAGGAGGCCAAGTGGGCATGTGTTACAGCGTGCCTGTTTAGCCTTGCCATTTGCCCACGGCTTGAGTGTTAACCAGCTCAATGGACCCTCTGCCTTTCTGCAAGGGCAGGGGCCAGTGTTTTGACAGCCTTTGGTGTCCCGAGCTCTTGTCCAGTGTCCCGGAAAAACTGGGTCATACACAGACTTGAAGAATGAATGCAGGAGATTCATTGAGAGGTGGAGGTGGCTCTCAATGGGATGAATGGGGAGGCAGAAGGTGGGGATGGAGTGGGAAAGTGATCTTCCCCGGGAGTTGGGCCATCCAGCAACCAAACTCCTCTCTGACCAGCCCCAGCCAATTCCTTTCAGCATTCAGATATTCCTCCTCTTCTCTCTTTCTCTGCTGTGTCATTCCACCATTTGTCTGATTCTCTTGTCTCCTTATCTGCTGGTATGCTCTGGACCCTGGGGTCTGGGGTCTATATGGGTACAGGATAGGGGGCATGATGGGCCAAAGGCAACTTTTTGGTGAGAAAACAGGAATGCCTGTTTTCATTTAGGGCCATGGATATCCAGCTTTAGGGTGGGGCTTTTGCTGGTGGACTGCCCTCTTCTACCAAGTATTTCCCTGTCTCTTATCTATATCATTTTTATGGTTTTATCTCAGGTGTATACCTTTACTGTAACTTTAATTTGAAGGGGTAGGAAGTAAATGCACTTTCTCAATTAATCACCTGGAAGCCCAAGAACTAAGTGTTAAGCCAAGCAGTGTTGGCTATCATTTGAGACAGCATCATTATGTGGTGGTGAGAGGCATCCAGGAGATATTACCAAAAAGCTTCTATTAAAATAAAAGACTGGGGCAAAAAAGACAAAATGTCACTGCATTGGGGATGTCACCGGAAACCCATGGAAGAACAGTTTATTTGTATTGATGGGAGTGGAATCCAAATTTTAAGAGTATGAGAAGTTAGTAATGTCCACCCATGAGTGGCAACTTTAAGTGATCAACCTTGTCCCTAAATACCAGCTGACACACTGATTGCAAACCTTTCTTCTGACCCCTCTTTTTGAACCCTTTCTAAGTTGCCTGTTCCCTTCTTGAGACCTCCCAGATACTGATTTGAAGCTTGTTTTTCCATTTTTATTTTTGCTCAGTATATAGGCAGATGCATCCCAGATCCAGGTTCTATTTTGTCCACTACTACCATAGGGTAAACCTGATATTCATCTACCTCTGCCTCCCCTGCAACCGCGCACGACACACAAGCTGATCAGGCTGGCACTCTTAGCCATCTGGTTCTGGCCCCATGAGAGACAACTGAGGAAAGAGTGAAGCAGTGAAAAAAGAGTTAAGTATAGGTGTAAATACATCAGAGTAATAACGTGATTATAATCTCCTTAAGGGCAGCAAAAAGGTCTTGTTTTTCTTTACACCATTAAGAACTGATCAAGCACAATAAGCACTAATTAAGCCGAATTCAATTGAATAGAGCATTTTCTGCCTCTGTAGTACTTAAAAGCACCAATAATGTAATCCTCTCAACACACCTACAAGGCAGGCAATTATAAATGCTTCTCATCCTAGATACTGAGAAAAGGCAGAACACATATTCTTCCATTTGAGGTTATCTCATACATCCTAACGTGTTTTTTAGCAAACAACATTAAATATAACCATTGTTCTATTTTTATTCATTTATTCCACAGATGTTTATGGAGTACCTATCATGATTCATCACTGCTGTGGCACTGAGAATACAGCAGTGTAAACACACAAACAGACAAACAAACAAAATCCCTGCCACTGTGGAGCTTACATTGTGTTTAGATAGAGGTGATCCGTGCAACAGCAAAATGGCAGCTTTTTACACATTTTCAAATTATTTCAATTCTTTTATTTTGAAGGGAAAGGGATTAACTGATCCTTGGACAAAAAAGAATCCACAAAGCTGTGCCTCTTACCCATGATCACAAATTGTGAGGCTTTGCAAGCAAAGTTGTCATGCTTAGTGATGGTCACCAGATCAGTGTCCCAAGAGAAAGGTAAAACTCTTGAGGAGGATAACCGTGCCTACAATCTCCATCCTTCAGGGCTGTCCATGGTGTCCATGATGTTTAGTACCAAATCAACTCATTAACATAGGTTTTGTAGATGTCTACAAGCTAGAACAACAGAGAGCAATGAGTGACTTAATACTGCTAAGTTAATGACCTCGTTCTCCACATGGCCCATTATGCAATCTAATCTTGGAGTACTGTGATTCAAAGTGACTGTAAGGGCTGCAGAAAATAGCCCAAATTTTTATTTATCCTGCTAAAGTTTATTTGGCTTTATCTCATCCTTGTAAATTTACATGGATTATCAGTGATCCAGTCACAGTCATAGCTACTATATTATACAAATTAAATCAAAATTGCCCAATAACCTAACCCTTCTCATGCTGCACAGCTTACATGCTTCCTATTTCTCACAAATGTACAAATTTAAAGAGAACTCATCAAAATTAACCAGAAATAGACTTTTAAAAGAATCATATTTTTTTCTCTATACCATTTTAATTTGTGTCATTCATACTGCACCCCAAAACAATTAACTCATAAAATACAGTGGCTCTAAAGTTATATTAGCTTTTATCTCTACTCTTATTGTGTTTACTTTCAAAAATATGAAACCATAAATCATAAATAATAGACTTATCTTATGAAAATGAAATGTCACTCTGTTTATTTGGCTCCCAATCATGGCAGAAATAAATAAGGAGATGGAGGGAAAGATGAATCTATACAGGGTGATGCATTCCCTTTTTCCATTTGTCTTATCATGTCAGCTCATATCCTGCAAAAATGTTGCCATTAAATTGTAAGGAGGAAAATCTGTCAATATAATCTTGGAGGCAACTACAAATTTAATCAACTGAGAACAAGGGTGACTAATAAACTCCAATGAGAATTAAGAATCTGTTCAAGAAGCAGAATACATGTTGATGTATTGCTTGAAAATACGACTATCATTCCCTAAAAAGTCTATTCATATCATGCCCTTTAGATGTCTGAATTTGGCCAACAGTTCTCAGAAATCGAGCAAAGGTGATCACACAAGTAGAATGTATTAATTGCATCTCCCATGGTGGAAGGGCAGGTAGGGCTTGGGAGACTGACATTACATGTGTATCAGGTAAAAGAGCAAGAAATGGAAGAAAATAAGGGTAGCTGAGGACATATTCTCTCGCTTCTCTCTGCTTGCTCGTACGTGACCATCTGTTTCCCATCCATAGGAAATAAATAATGCAATTAGAGTAGAAATTCAGGTGGGTAAAGGAAATAGCTGTGTATTTTTCACACCTTGTTTTGTTTTGTTTTTAAGAGACAGGGGTCTTGCTATGTTGCTCAGGCTAGTCTTGAACTCCTGGACTCAAGCAATCCTCCTGCCTCAGCCTCCTGATTAGCTGAAACTACAGGTGTGTGTCATGGGACTGGGCAGAGTAGCAGATCCAGATAAAATAAACTTCTTGTATCTTAGAATGCTGGCGGATAGGATTCTCTTCTGTCATGATCACGGCATGCCAGAAGCATTGAGTTATATTCCAGACACCTGGATAGGTCTATATGAGGTTCAGGGACTTGTAAAAGAGCCCTGGACTAGTTAACACTTTATGGGGAGACTCGTCTAATGGAATGGGATTCCTTAAACATGCCATACTGACAAGAGGGTAATGTGGTCCCTGAAAGAAAATCAGCAAAATGAAGAAACAAATCTGGCAGAGTGGACTGATCTAAGAGTTAAAGCAGAATTTGCAAGAGACCGATGATTCCAAATCACCATGACTCCCATCTCATCATCTCTTTCTTCCCCTCCCAGAAAATGTGGGTAAACTCTAAGCAGGCGAGAAAAATGGCAGAGACCAATCATTCTTAAATCTTAAGGAACATAAGAATTAACTGGGGCTTTCGTTAAAAATACAGATTCTGGTTAAATAGGTCAGGGAGCAACGGGAGAGGAGGGCTGAGGGTGAGTAATTTTCATACTTCCCAAGTGATGCTAATGTTGCTGGTACATAGACCACACTCTGAGTGACAAGGGTCAAGAAGATTGCTGGGTCACTTAGGATAATCCATTAACTGTTGGGACCCTCTGTGAAATGCTGTCAGAAAAGCAGGAAGGATTTTCCTTGGGCTAGAAAGTAGAAGACCTACAGTGGTCATGAATGCAGAGAAGGACTACACTGCTGAAGGCAGCTGGGAGACATGAATGGTGGGTAGTTCACAGAAGATCTGTAGAAAGGAAAATGGGTGAGGGCTCAAGACTCAGTGTCAAAATGACTTGAGTTAGACTACATCTTCCTAGTTATCTTAGGCAAGCTGTTCCATCTCTTTGAGTCTGTTTCTTCATCTCAATATAAAATGTGATAATAATTGTACTTACTGTCAGTGATTGTTGTTGATTGCTGTGAGGATTAAATGAGGTAATACAGGGACAATTGTGGTACCTACTGAGCGCACAAGAATGCAGTTGTTGGTTATTTGTCTTTTGACTCTTAACTTCATTTTCAACCTTCCTGCCTGAAAGCAATGCTACCCGACCCCCTGGCCAGCTAGTTTCTGTTTAACCTCTTCCTCCAATATTGGAAGATATTGGAGGAAGAGTGAAAGTTAGGAGAAACAATAAGTCATTTTTTTCTTCCTTTTTTTTTTTTTCCTGGCTCTGGAAGTGACAGCAGTCAAATCCCAAAAGCCTTAGAAACGTGAGCTCATTGACTCTGATTGCAGCAGCTGCTGCCGCAGTGAAAATGGCAAGCAAATGTAGGTGACTGCCAGGTGCTGCATTCGTGCATGGTTATGGCAGCTGCAGCAGCAGAAACAAGTAACTATGGACTCCAGAAGTCTCCGCAGCATCAGCAACACTGGGATCCAGGGTTCCTGAGGGTCAGCAGCAGTGCAGGCTTCCAGCTTGCGGCAGAGCCACAGTGGTAGTGGTTTGGATAACAGCTGTGACGCTAAACACTGCAGCACTCTCAGCAGCACAGCCCTTGTGGGTTCCATGAAACACCACTGTCTCTTTTGTCCCTTGGCTCTAGGTGGGTAGAGGCTGCTCAGGTACTAATCTCCAAATAACATCTCGTCTCTTCCCTTCTTGATTCCCTAGTCCTTCCAAGACTTTTGTAAATAATTCACTCTGTTAAATTCTCTTTGTTTAAAATAACCAGAGTTATTTCTATTTTCCTGGCGAGACACTGACAAGGACTTATTATTGACAATGATGATGTTATTGGGCTGGAGTGAGGTGGGCAAGAGAAGTGCCCGTGGCTATTGAATCTTGGTCCATAGGAGGTTTGTAGCCTGAAATCACATTTTGTCCTTCCCCCTCTCCTCTCAAACCCTGCCCCCAAAACATACACACATCCAGATGTTATAATTCCAAGATTTCTGGTTATAATGGCAGATTTTTGAAATCAAACATGTGATATCGGAATTAAAATAATAAAAAGACTGGTAAATAGAATTACAAAATTGTCCCACAAAACTTAATAAAATAAGAAATGAAAAATATTTGAAAATAAAGGAAATTTGAGAACCAGTCAGGAGGCCAAGCATCCAAATCATGAGTCTCAGAGTGAGAGAACAAAAAAAGAAAAGAAAGGAGTAGAAATTATAAAAAATAATATGAAAAAAATGTGCAGACCTGAAGGGCATGAGTTTTCAGATTGTAAGATTTCCCTGTGTACCTAGATCAATAAATGAAGACACAATCATATAAACAAAACCAAGGCACACAATTATTAAATTGCAGGAAATCCTGTTAAAGAGAAGTTCTGAAATCTTTCAGAGAAAAAATACATCATATACAAAAGATCAGAGATTATAATGACATTGAACTTCTTGGAGCAGCACTGGAAGCCGGCAAGCACTGGGATAACTAACTCACTTGGAAGCTAAACAGGAAATAATTTTGAAAATTATTTTAATTTTATATAATATTCTTATATATAGTTACTATGTTAATTATTTTACACATAAACTAAATTGTAAATCCAGTATGAGACTAGAGACCATGAATCCAGTGCAATGGCTGTCTTTTGATGCAGAAGATCTCAAAAAGTGTTCCTTCAACTGGCCCTTTCTAGAAACCACTAGAGGTTTTACTCAAATAAATCAGAGTAAAACAAGAGAAAAAAACACCTGGTATCTAGGGGAAAATGTATTGCCTTACTTTGGATGGTACAGGAGCGGGCTCAGAGACAGGGATTTGAGTGTCAGCAGGGTGATGGAAGAAGTGCAACGGGGAAGAAACGGCAACCAACAAGGAGCACGTTATCAAGCAAGGCACCACAGTGGGCAATCAGAGTTTGATTCTGCTGGGGAACTTCCGGGAAACAGGGCAGACCACATGACTCAGAATTATCCCTTTCAAAGGACAAGAGAGATAGGTTTATATCCATCTTGTCCATCATTTGTTCAGAGCTATTCCCAGAGGGGGTTAATTCTCAGGCACTTTCAACCCCCTTATGTGAGTGGGCAAGGCAGGCCCTAGGGGGCAAAGAAAGTCCTCAAGATAAAAAATCCAGGTGCCAGCAGTTGGAAGCTGGACAGATATGTGCACCAGGCACCATCAGTGACACATCAATCCACTCACATTCCATAAGTGAGAACTAGCCATAAGGGCCCACCTAGGTGCAAAAGAGGTTGGGACATGTAGTCCTGGCAAGAGAGCCTTTTTCCGCAACAACTTTCGACTGTGGGAAATGGGGTGTGGGGGTGCAGTGGGGGCAGGGTGTCAGTCATTGATGAGCAGGTATCTTCTGCCACAGCTAATTTATTCTTTTATCCACTGACAGCCACTAAAATGGAACTAGTGCCACTGGGAGGTATCCAATATCATCCTGACTCTCAGATTTTTCCTTCTAAGTTGATTTTGTTTCCTCAGAAGATACAGCTAATGACATAGCACTTTTTCTCACTCTGAGCTCTAGTTAGCCTCAAGAATAGTGTATGTAAATCCCAGGAACCCATTTAATTCAATTTAGTTTAATTCAACAGATATTTAGAGTCCCTTCTGTGTTGCAGGCCTTGGAAATACAAGGATAAATAGAACACTTTGTCACCTTCTAAATTCGAAGTGCAGGGAACTAATCATTCCAAGTGGTGTCTAACACTGGTGCCGTACTCTATTTAGCTTCATGTGTCTCAGGACATTTTTTGGGGGGGAATATAGGTGATCCCTAATTATCAAAATAATACCACAATTTTCAGCACAACATCTAAAATCTCCTATGCAGGAAAACCACTCATCTGCCAGTACCCAGATCAAACGTCATCTTTGATAAACCTGCTCCCAGGAATTCCAAATGCAATTACTGACTTCCTTCTAGGTGCTCCATAGTACTCTGCATTCTGGATTGTATTTTAGTTATATTGTTGCTTCAAAATTTTCTCCACCAAAAAAAAAAAAAAAAAAAACCCTTTAAGCTCCTCTAGGCCAGGAACTTACCTGTGCCTCGTTGTTTTCCAAGCACCTAGCATAAAGTATATATAATGTATATCCTTATATGGATTATAAATGAATGAAGTAGAATTCACCATTTTTTTTAAAGATGATATTTGGAATCAATCAGTAACTACTGTTAGAAATTCACCTAGATCTTGATGCTGGACATTTTATTAGAAAAGGTTGCATTTTAAAATGTTTTCTGTAAGTGTCTATGAAGAATGCTCTCTGTAAGGCATTTTACTTAGTTGCTAGTACCATTCATCTGTGAATATTTAATGCTAATTGATAATGAATAATGGATGCTAGATTATGATGATTAATATATTGGGCACTTTAGTTTAGAAACCTAGTAGTTATATACGGAAAAATACTCCCTAAAAGTTAGCGATCTCATATTGGAAATTCTGGGTCCTTACCCAGCTCTACCACTCATTAGTTATTTGACCTTAGCAAGTTATTTAACTCCCTTCAGCCCCCGTTTCCTCTTCCATAAAATGCAGAGGATAATAGTTATACAGTCGTAGTAAGAATTTAAAAACTGTAAATCTTTTTTAACTATGCAAAACTGCTCAAATGTGTTTAGCTCCTGTGCTGGGAGTTAAACCAAGAAATATCTGACATAATCTGTCTTAAGCAGCTTATAGTTGTGTTACAAATCAACATGAGAAAGACAAATAGCTCTTTAGAGAACTCTACAAAGGGTACAAGCATTCAGGTTGCAGAAAAAGAAATCTAAGTGGCCAAAACCACATGAAAAGACACACAGTCTCACTCTAAATTTTAAAAATGCAAATCGAAACAATGAAATCTTTTTTTCACTGACTAGATTAGAAAAAGTCAACAATTTTATAATACTTAACTGTCCATGATGATGTGTAAAAGGAGACGCATTCAAACGCTGTTGAAGGAAACAAAATCAGTACAAATAATTTAAAGGAGAAGTTAGCATAGCTGTCAGAACACCAATGTGTTTTAAGGGTCGATACCCTTGATCCACAGTTCTACTGCTGGGAATTTATCCTTTGGAGATACTCAGAAATAATAATGTATGTAAAAGATTATTCATGGCATCATTAATAACAAAAACTGCTAGCAATTTGAATGCCTATCAGTTAGGAGTAGCTTAAATAAATAACAGTTCTTGCAAACAATAAATCAAGCACTCCTCAGACATTAAAAACAATTAGCTATCTCTATGTATGTGTATAGGTTGTGGTAACAGTAACTACTGACACTGATCTCAAAATTTCAGTGTCTTAACATAACGAAATTTGATGTTTTTACTCATGTTATAGCCCAATGCAAGTGCTCTGGTCACAGGTTAGGGAGTTCAAGGGTATGTGCTCACCTCAGTCCTGCAGACATCCAGATTGATGGAGGCTATACCATCTTCAACATCTGGATTCCACGGTCACCCTTATCATCAACATCCTGCTAACAGATAGAAAGTGGGGAGATGATTATTCATGGATATTTTTATGGACCTGATCTGGAAGAGGCACACATCACTTCCACTCCCATTCTACTGCCTAGAATTCACTCAGTTGGCCACACCTAACTGATAGGGAATATTAGAAGTATGGTCCATTGTGAACCTAGGAAGGCTTTGATGATAAAGACCAACTGACAAGGTCTGCCATGATATTTTAATGTCTGTCAACTTTGAAGATACAGAGTTAAGAAAAAAATGCAATGTACAGAACAGCATATGCACATATGTGCATATGTGTATAGATCCCATGTCTTTAGATTTTTAAAAAGGCATATGCCAGTATGCCACCATGTTTTTAGAAGGGCATATACAAATATGTATGTTCTGTTTTTATGTATGTATACTCAAGAAAATAACAAGTGGTTATTTTGATGAGTGAGACTAAGGTTGTGATGAGGAAAGAGACTTTACTCTTTCTTATACTTTTCCTTTTGGTTACATTTTTTAAAATTATGTGTATACAACTTGTATTTTAAAAAATGCTTTTAAGCAATGACGAAAATATCCCACTATAGACACATGACTACTATACTTATCTTAATTATAACATAATTCATTGATAAATGGAAGCCATATCCATCTATCTATGGGGAAAGTACTTCATAAATATCGAACAAAGAATAAATTAATGAAGGAATTGTATAAATGATATAAAGGTAAATAAATTCAACTAAGTGAAGAATGAGTAGGTGTTGTGATTGTCATGGAAGCCTTCTTGAAGAATACTGGATGCGAATTAGGTCTTGAAGTATGCCTTGAATACTGGAACAGAGTGTTGGGAAGCAGGAATATCCAAGCCTTAGAAAAAATTTTTTAAAAAAGACACAGGCTGCATTCTGTATTTCTAGAACCATTTTGTGTTCACCAAGTTTAAATTGTCCATTACTTGGTTTCCCTGTTTCACAGCCTTTAGAACATTATATCCTACTCTGTTGTTTTATTTTATTTTATTTTTGGCCCTCAATATGACTAAGATTTTTCATTCTTGTCCTGTTTTCTAGGTACCTTCTCATTTGTTATTTCTCGCCATCCCCTGGGCCTCCACTACCTCTTATATAAGACTTGCTGCCTTTATGGGCATCATCTTTCTGTGGTCCATTACCAGGAAAGGAGCTTTGGGACTTCCACCTTCACTGCTTTCTCTTGCCTTCAAACCTCCTGCTTGTAATCATGTGAGTAATGCAATTTTACTGAAAGAGGTGTATTTTCCTTCACTTCAGAAACCTTTGTTTTGTGTACCATAGTTAAAAAAATATGTACAGGGTTATGACTATTGTATTTTATCAGCTAGAAGTAAGGAAATTATGTGGGGAGGAATGTTGGCTTGTAAAAGATATTATACTGCTTTCTGCTTTTGCTCTATATCCTGCAGGTAAACTGACTGATATTTTAATTTCCTCAGACTCTTTTGAAAGCTCTCTAAATGAATGTTCTGAAGAAAATATATAACTTTGGTTATCATACTTTATGGTTATTACTGTGTACACATTAAATGTGAATTAATGCAATAAAACAGTGCATTTCACATAAAAATACTATGAATTCCACTGCTGCCACTAACACATGTATCAATGTAATTATGGGTTACAAATCTTTGCCAAGAGAGGAAGTAACATTTATTTGATATTCACTTATTGTGAGAATTCAAAACAAGTAAGGCACTTTGATACTGCACTTGTACCTGATCCATTTCCCTTACTTGAGGTGCCTTTTAGGAAATTAGCATTTGCTTTAGACTTATCTTTAATTTGATAACAGGTAGTGGTACTGGAAATGTTTAGGTAAGACTGGCATCAGTGACAATCCACATACCACTAGAAATGAATAATTCTCACTACTGAAATTTATGGAGATTCTGATATCTTCCCCAGATATAATCAATATTTACAAGGTATTTACAGTCTTTTTTTTTTTTTGAAACGGAGTCTCGCTTTGTCACCCAGGCTGGAGTGCAGTGGCCGGATCTCAGCTCACGGCAAGCTCCACCTCCCGGGTTTACGCCGTTCTCCTACCTCAGCCTCCCGAGTAGCTGGGACTACAGGTGCCCGCCACCTCGCCAGGCTAATTTTTTGTATTTTTTAGTAGAGACGGGGTTTCACCGTGTTAGTCAGCATGGTCTCTATCTCCTGACCTCGTGATCCGCCCTTCTCGGCCTCCCAAAGTGCTGGGATGACAGGCTTGAGCCACCGCGCCCGGCCAGTATTTACAGTCTTAACATTACACTAGATAGACAAATAATATGGACATTACAGCAAATTGTTACATGCTAGCTACTCTCTACAACAGATACTAACAATAAATTCATTTACAGACATTCAACTTGGAACTTTTGGGTGTATATATACACATATATATACTAATTCTACTTTAAATAAGCTATCCAAACTTCATTAAAATAGTGTTTATCAGTAAATGAATTTCACACATTTTGATGAAAGGAAAAAAAGCTCAGGTAATATTTAGAATTGTAAGCTATAAGATCATAAAGATTATTCTTTAGAGGCAAACCCTAACTATGGAAAAATTTCATATCCCCTACAGCACCTAGGACAAAATGTGAATACTAGTAAGTACTAACTGGCATGATTTCTCAGAACTTCAATTTTTACTCCCTGCTATAGCTAGATTACTTTACCAAAACCCAGCCACTGTAGGTATGAATATGAGGGTACATATGTATGTACACATGCCCCACAAGGAAAGGAGCATAGTATATAATACCAGAAGTTGTCTCTCCTAATTACATGTTTGTCCACATAAGTCATCCTTCTCCCATCTCCTTCACCTCCTTCATCCTCGCTAATAGTGTACTTCTCTATTTTCAGGCACTGGGCAGGCACGTAAAAATTCTGGACAATGTAATATAAGCGAGTATCTTCTGAGAAAGAAGTTTCCTCTCTAATAAGAGAGGGGTTACATGAGGAAAATTGCTCTTTGCAACATAACCTTCTATGTCCTGCCTTTGAATCTGTGTCAAATGGAACTGTGGTGCTTTCAACTATGGTTGCAATCTTGAAACAGAAAGACCAAGAGACATCAACCCAGCATCTTGACATTGTTCAGTCCCAAAGTCATCCAGCAGCTGCCTGCCTCTGGGTTTCTTAGTCCACAAAACAAGTAGATGATTCTTTTTATACACTATTGCTGTTTTGTAAAACATTATTTAAGTATCTATTTGAAGTTTCTGGTAATTCCATAAATTGAAACCAGCCATCTGGGTTGTGTGATAATTTTTCTAGCAGTGTTCAGATGAGTCAGTAAAGATGTGAGGAAAGGGAAAGTTTGGGTTCAACAAGGACTGGGGTTCTATTGGGTAAGTACAGTAAAGGGAGAAGGAAACAGGGAGTTGAGAGTGTTTGCAGAAAAGGTGATTCTAATGGGAATCAGGGAATGTAAGCAAGATAAAGAGGAAAGTCAATATTGAGAGGTCAAATTAGGTCTTAATGAGGTCAGAGAACTCTTGCAGAGGGCATATTGGAGTGAATGGATTGGAAATATAGGAGAGGGTGGTTAGACACTAGAATGCTTGAAACTGGAATAACAAATGGAGGCATTACAGATGATGAGAAGTCAGAAAACCACTTTGGAGATAGGGAGGTCAAAGCCCAGAGAGATCAAGTTAACGTAAAAGAGAATGAAAACACACACACACACACACACACACACGATCTTATTCATAAGTGGATAATATATTTAAACATTCTTATGCCATCCTCCCTTGCATCCATTTCCCCCATTCTCTGCCTGTTCTGTGACCTGTGAAGCTGATATCTATAAGCTGCATCACTCAGGTACCCTGCTCCTGTGGCTGTGGTTGGGTTTGACCAAGGAAAGTTGAGGGGAAAAGAAAGTTGGAGCATTTCTTCCCCTCCCCTATCCCTTCTTGACTGTGGTTGTAGCAGCGGCTGAGTACCAGGGTTACAGGTCCTGATGGAGGTGAGCGTTCTTCTCTCAGAGCTCTAAGCCGTCTGCAGGCTCCTATAACACATCGCCCTCATCATTGTGCCTTTCAGCCAAGAGGCGACAATGACTTCATGCAGCCTTCATTCCCCATTTGTTCTCTTAATCTACATTATATCTCTCCAAATATTTTCTTAATTTAACTTTCTTCAATTAAACTTTTTGAGCGTGGTACATATTTTCTTCAGGATCCAGGCTATTTCAGTCAATTTCACAAATTGACTGTGAAAAAGTTTACACGATTTAATTTACAAAAGAATCAACAATAGGAGAAAAAATCTTAAGGAAAGTGTCAAATATTTTGATACCTAATATAAACTAATGAGAGGGTAAATAATATTTTGGATTATAATTGAACTGTAGAGTTTTTACAATTAGAATTATCTTTGACAATTAAAACCCAATCTAAATGCTTCATATTTTGACTTTTTTTTTTCAATATAGAGAGGTTAAATGGAAAATTTTGCATCATGTAGACAATACTGTTTTAATTTGCTCAGATGACCTTTGTGAAATGTGAAACCTCACAACCTTCTCATTCCCAACCTAATTTTATCTGGCAAAATAAACTGTATTATTTTTGAAGTAGAACTTACAAAATCTAAAATTTTACTCACTGAATAAAAAAGATACACTGAAACTGCTGATCTTTTAACTTACCCTAATTTCTACATCAATTGCTTCTTTCCTTTGAGATATTTCTGGAATTCCTCGATTCATATTTAAAGATCATCTAAAAATTTCTTTGATTTACCATTTTACAAAAATAACACTGATTACAGATTATTTTATAACAGTAATGCCATATTACCCAGAAGCCCATGGAAAGACATAGTTACATGTGATCCTATGCAGCTACTCAAGGTTGTTATATCTCCACAGGAGATACCTCTATAAAGATAAAGCTCTGATAGGAATATTTACTTATATTAGGAGACAGAAGAATAAGTACCACATGCCTTATCTTTTCTATTTGTACAAGCAGCAGAGAATATTTAATGACAAACATTCTTATTTCCATTTGTCACGCAATGCTTTTAACAATGTATTATCATCAGCTCATATACCAAGAGGTTGCCATTGATGTTATGTGTCAGGAAGATGCTTTTCTGATGACCTTTAAATACCACAATCCCAGGTGATGATGCAGAATGACGTTCTTTTATCCCAGACCTTCTTTAAAAAATTCAAATGCTTTGGGGTATGTCATTGGGCCAATGATGCAGTGTTATATCTTTTGCAAGATGTTAGAGGAAGGAAAGGCTGTTAAACCTTGAATGTCAATTGTTACCTTTACTAAGCTATTTTTACCTTACTTATTCGTAACATTTTTCTTCTAAAGAGCACAAAGACTGTATGCAAAAGCATGCAAAGGACCCTCAATATTCCAAATTGTTGAGAGAAGGTGGATTTTTTTTTTTTTTCTTTTGGGTCAGGGGAGTTGTGCAGAAATACGAAAGCAGTTGAAAACAAATCATCTCCTATGATGATCTCAATGAGGAAAAATTTTAAGCTAGACTGTCCCATCTGGCACATGCAACATTTCACAGATGAATCTATGACACTCATCAAACCACACTCAGATCAGATTCTGATACTCCCAACAGGTGACTTTGATATTGAGTCAACTGTCAGTACAAACATATCACTTGAGAGGGGTATTTTTCCCACATCATTTGTGTAAGTCATGGGATAATCAAAAAGGTTGATTTTCTTTCTTCCAAAATCCCTATTTCCATTATTTCCCAGAATTCTTCTCAGGGTTGAAAAAGATCCTTTGTTAAATTAAAGTTGAGAGAAAACCCAAAAGGCAAACTAGAAACACTACATGGTCAACAAATGTCTTCTAAGAAGTGGAGGAGGGATCTTATAACTAAGTGGCATTATAATTGCTGAGCACTGTGTTCGGTGGGGCTTATGTATACTGGAATAGATCAGAATTTACCAACTCAATAGGGAAGACTATAAGCATTTTCTATGGTTTGAACGGGTCCCCTCCAATATTTAGATGTTGCCAATGCTATAGCCTTAAGAGGTAGGGCCTTTAAGAGGTGATTAGGCCATGAGGGAGGAGCCCTCATAAATGTGATTTAGGTCCATGTGCAAGAGGCTTCATGCAATACTCAGCCTGCTTGCTCACTGGTTTCCATGTGAAGACACTTCGTTCCCTCCAGAGGATGCAACATCAAGGCACAATCTTAGGAAAAGAGAGCAGCCTTCACTAATCCTGCTGGCACCTTGATCTTGGAATTCCCAGCTTCTAGAACTGTAAGAAAATAAACTCTTATCGTTTGTAAATTACCCAGTCTAGGTATTTTGTTATAGCAGCACAAAATAGCTAAGACATTGTTTAAATGAAATGCAGGAAATAAGAAGGGACTATGAAAGACAGATGTTTAATGGGATTTGTGAAGACCATGAACAATGTAATGTAAATATCATTGTAATGTGCATTGTAAACCCTCTCCTCTCCTATGAAATCAACATAATATTTTGCACTACTTAATAACAATATTAGTGTGATTGAGTTATCCAAGAGGAATGTAAGGAATAGTGGATGCAAGGCAAAAGCAGAGATATTTCAATATTTGAAAAATTTTTTGATAAAGAAAGGGGCTCACTTCTTCAGGAACATTTTCTCTGCTTTTCTGTGCTAAGTAAGAAGTGTTCACTTTCTTCTATTTTCATGATGGTACAAGGAACTTCTAGTTTCTACTTGGGATGTAGAAATCTGGAAAGAACTATGCCTCCAAACTTACAACAACAATGAAAAAAGTAAAACAACCTGCAAGTTAATGACATTACTTGAATGCATCAAAAAGCTGATATTGCTGGAAACCAACCATCCAAAATATAAGGAGAGGCAGATGCCTGTTGGGAGAGATGAAATGTGAGTACTTGCTTATCTGAGGCAGACACAGTTGGATATTAGTAAGAATAATTGGGCTAGAATAGTTAACAAACTGGTGGAAGCTGAGTAGGGATTGTTGAGAGATTGTGGAACCATAAGACATGAAAATACAGCAGTCCTCCATTATCTACAAGGGATATGTTCCAAGACCCCCAGTAGATGCCTGAAACCACAGATAGTGCTAAACCCTATATATACTATGTTTTTCCTATACATACATACCTATACATACAAGTTTAATTTATAGATTAGGTACAGTTGTGTTTAACAACTAGTAATAGAATAATTATAACAATATACTATAATAATAGTTACACAAATATGGTCTCTCTATATGTAGATATAGATATATTCAGACCATGGTTGATTATGGGTAACTGAAACTGAAAAAAAGTGAAACCACAGATAAGGACTACTGTATAGGGGAATTCAGACTCTCTTTCTTGCAAACTTTTCTCTGTGGATCTCATAGCCCCTCAAAAAAGATTGGTACGAGTCTCAAGAGAGCATGCCTAATGGTGTAACAGTGAAGTTCTGAGAGAGGAAAACAGCAGCCACTGTGGGAAAAGCATATACCCAACCATATATCTCCTATCTCCTTTATGGGGAAAAAAGCCATAATCTATGGAGTGAAAGACAACCAATCCTCTTACCCTGAGGCAATGATAAAAATCCATTTTAGCTTAAGAAGGAAACAAAAAATAAAACCCTCTACCCTTGGAGAAAGACCAGGAATATGTGCTGGATCTGGAACTACAATTAAGAAATGGAGAGGAACATTATGAACGTTATACCTGAGGCCCAGGCACAGTGGCGTACCCCTGTAATCTCAGCACTTTGGGAGGCCAAGGTGGGGAGATCACTTGAAGTCAGGAGTTTGTGAGCAGCCTGGCCGAAAAGGTGAAACCCTATCTCTACTAAAAACACAAAATTTAGCAGGACATGGTGGTAGGTGCCTATAACCCCAGCTACTTGAGAGGCTGAGGCAGGATAATTGCGTGAACCCAGGAGGTGGAGAGGTTGCAGTGAGCTGAGTTCATGCCACTGTGTTCCAGTCTGGGCAACAGAGTGAGACCCTGTCTCAAAAACAAAAAATAAAAATAAAAAAAGAATGTTACACCTGAGACCTGAGACATAGCACTTACTTAGAGTGAACCAGAACACTGGGCAAACAAGCATTAATTTTAAAAAGTAATAATAGAAAACTGCTGGAATGCTGGAGATGAACAATGTCTGAGATACAGTGCAAAGGGAAGACCTAAAGCTGAGGATGAAACAGAAATTAAGTAAAACCCACTGACAAACCAGCTGCCACTCAAAACACAAGATATCATCAGAAGAATTTGCAACCTGTTTAACACTGAGAGTAACTATAGTAAAAAGAAACCCAAAGTAAATTCCTACTACTGGTTGAATTAACTTAAATATGCACATTAAAGAACCAGCAGGAAGAAAAAAAATAGAGACCTAGCAAAAGCAAAAGCATGCCCATTTGTAAACATAAAAGCTATTTGCCTTAGACTCTATTGCCCAACATAATATGTTCCATTTTCAACAAAAAATCAAGACGTACAAAAAGGCAAGACAAAACAATACAGTGTCAAGAGACAAAGCAGTCAACAAAACTAGACTCAGATATGACACTGATGTGGAACTGAAAGGTAAATTAAAGTATCTATGATTAATATGTTAAAGACTCTAATGTAACAGGAGAAGACATGCATGATTTGATGGGAAATTTCAACAGAGATTCAAAAACTATAAGAAATAATTAAATGAAAATGCTAGAAATGAAAACACAGTAACAGATGAAGAATGACCTCAACAGGCTCATAAGTAAACTTGATATAGACTAGGAAAGAATCAGTAAAGTGGAAGAAAGTCACTAGAAATTATCCAAACTGAAGCTGAAAAAAAAAGTGTGAAAATAAAAATAAAACATTCACGAGTTATGGAATAATTCCAATCAGTCCAATAATCTAATAAGGATAAGACAGAGAACGTGGATCAAAAGAAATATTTGAAAAAATGATGGCATAGAATTTTCTAGAATTAATTACTGACATTAAACCACAGATCAAAATAGAGAATGCTGACTAAGATAAATATCACAAAAACACACCTATGCATAGTAGTCAAACTGCTGAAAACAAAAGGCAAAGAGAAGTTCTTAAAGCAGCTGGGGATGGGGGAATCCTTTACATATACAGGAACACAGATGAGATGTGGAGCCATCTTCCTTCCAGAAACTACCCAAGCCAGATTATGATGAGACCTTTTATAGTGCAGCAAGAATGATTTTCTTGTCAAAAGTTTACCCAGAATTTATAGGCAGTGAATATAATTTTCAAAAATAAAGTAGGAAAAAAACTGAAGCAGAAATACTTTCTCAGACAAATATGAAGGGAATTCATTTTAGTGTAGAAAACCTATACTAAAAGAAATGGTAAAAAAAAATTTTCTTCAAAAAGAAGATGATACAAAACAGCAATTTAGATCTAAATAAAAAAAAAATCACATCACATTAGAGATGAAATAAATGAAAGTAAATAAAATTAATTTTTTCTTATTTTTAATGACTCTAAAATAACTAATTGTTTTGACCAATGGTAGCAATGTAGTGTGTGTTTATGGAAAAAAATGTAAAATATATGACAGCAATAGCACAAAGTTTGGGAAGGAAGAATTGGGAGTTTACTATTTAAGATTCTTAAAGTCCTTAAATTAAACATTAAGTAGTATAAAAGTATTTGAAGATAGACTCCAATTAAAGTTGTATCCTGTAAATTCTAAACCAACCCCTGAACAATTTAACAAGAGGTATATGTAATAAGTCAAGAGTTGAGATAAAATAGAATAATAACTGCCTGATTATTCTGCCAAGAGAAGCCAGAAAAACAGGAGAGGAAAAAAACAAGGAATTGATGGAACAAATCAATTATAGATATCAAGAGGATAGATCTTAAACTAATTATATTAATGATTATATTTAACGTGAATGGTCTAAACATACAAATGAAAATAAGGTATTGTCATATTGGGTATAAAAGGAAACTCCAATGATATAATGTTGATATGGTTTGGCTCTCTGTCCCCAGTCAAATCTCATCTCGAATTATAATCCCCACATGTCAAGGGAGGGAGGTGACAGAATCATCAGAGTAGTTTACCCCATGCTGTTCTCATGACAGGGAGTGAATTCTCATGAGATCAGGTGGTTTTACAAGTGTTTGAGAGTTGCTCCTTCACATGCTCACACCGTCTCCTGCCACCTTGTGAAGAAGGTGCCTGCTTTCCCTTCTGCCATGATTGTAAGTTTCCTGAGCCCTCCCCAACCATGGGGAACGGTGACTCAATTAAATCTCTTTTGTTTATAAATTACCCAGTCTCAGGGAGTATCTTTATATTAATAGCAGTGTGAAAATGGACTAATACAACTCTTTACAAGATATCCACTTTAAATATAAAGGTAAAGATAGGTAAAATGTAAAAGAACAGGAAAAATATACCATGCAAACACTCATTAAAAGAAAGATATAGTCGCTATATTAATATCAAGGTGGACTTCAGAATAAAGAATATTATCAGAAATAAACATTACAGAATGATAAAAAGGTCAATTTTCCATGAATTGTAACCATTTTATATCAGCATGCACCTAACCAGAGTTTAAAAATGCATGAAGCAAAAATTGCTGAATCTGAAAATAGAAATACATAAACCCACAATAAGAATTAGATGTTGTAATAATCCCCTCTTAGTAATTGATGAAAAAGTAGACAGAAAATCAATAAAGATATAGAATAACTAAATAACACTATCAACCAACTTGATCTAACTGATATTTATAGAATACTCCAGCCAACAATAGCAGACTGTACATTCTTTTCAAGTGTTTGGGACATTCAAGATAGACCATCTTGTGTCATAAATAAGCCTTAAAAATTGAAAAAATTAGAAATTATAGAAAGCTTAGTTTTTGGACAATAATGTAATTAAACTAGGAATAGGTAACAGAAATATATCTGGAAAATCTTTGAACATTTGTAAATTCAACAAACACAATTTTTAATAGACCATAGGTCGAAGAAGACATTTTGAGAAAATTTGAAAATATTTTTGACTTAATAGAATAAAAACTAAACATATTAATTTTTTTACATTAAGCTAAGTAGTGCATAGAGAGATCTTTATAGCATAAAATCCTTATATTGAAAAGGAATAAGAGGGGGTTGTTGATTAAGATGGTGGAAAGGAGGCAGGTCTAGCTTGCATGCAGCTCCTGCTCGGACAGACACAGCAGCATGTGGAGATTCACATCATGAACTTTTGCTCCAAGGACTACTGCAGGAACATGCCAGGAACGCCAAGAGAATCCACAGACTCTTTGAAGGAACTGGATCACCACTGCAGGCTCCCTGGGACACTAAAAAAAGTGAGTCTGCTTGCTTTCCCAACTGGGAGGCTCATGGTCTAGGGTAAGTTCTCAGCCCTGGTTACTGGCTGCCTGGAAATAGACTCAGTGGTGTTGGGGGTGCGTGGTGGGTGTAAGACTGGCCTTTAGGACTGTGGGCTACATGGGAGTGGGGTGAGGCCTGTGACTGCTGGCTCTCCCCCACTTCCCTGGTTACCTGTGTGACTCAGCAGAGGCAGCCATAGTACCCCTAGGAATATAACTCCACTGGACTGGGAACCACACTCTCGGCCCCCATAGCAGTGGCAGCAAACCCTCCCCCAAGGAGAGGCTGAGCTCAGACATGCCTATCTCTGCTCATACCTGGTGGTCTTTCTCTACCCACCCTGATAGCTGAAGACAAAGGTCATAATGCCTTGCTAGTTCTATGGCCCTGCCCACTGCCTAAGAAACCTGAGTATGTAACCAGGTGTCCCTAGGCCAAGTCTGAATCCTCCCTATAGGAATGCAACTGATGCGCTCTTTTTTTTTTTTTTTTTTAATTTTCATAATTGAGATTTTATTGGTTAAGGATCAGTACAGACATTTCAATTTGTACACAATTCTTAACATATGTAACGAAATTCTAAAAAGCCATGTATTGTAATTCTTTTTAAAGTTATTCCAGTGACTTTCCAGCTTAAAATTTGGAAGCAAATTTTCCTTAAGAGGCTATCAGGTACCAGTATCTTCACATGTTGGTCAGCTGTTACATATGGCCCACCAGTTCACAACTGAATAGCATGTACACTACATATTCAAATCTGTAATCTTTCACAGCACAGTAACAAAGTTATTAGGAAAACAGGACAAAAGGGAAAAGGGGAGCAAAGGGAAAACAAGCCGAAGTGGCTAACCAAGAAACTAAAGAAGATTTACCTGCAGAAAATGGGGAAATGAAAACTGAGGAGAGTCCAGCCTCTGATGAAGCAGGAGAGAAAGAAGCCAAGTCTGATTAATACCATATAGCATGTCTTACCAGTGGTCCCTGTCTCCCTTCTTGTACAATCCAGAGGAATATTTTTATCAACTATTTTGTAAATGCAAGTTTTTTAGTAGCTCTAGAAACATTTTTAAGAAGGAGGGAACTGATGCGCTCTTGAAAGCACCACCTCCTGGCTGGAAGTCAACCAACACAATACCAGGGCACTAAACAAAAACACAACCAAGAACCCTCACAGGGTCCACTTCATTCCCCTGCTAACTCCACGGGAGCAGGTGCTGGTATTCATGGCTGCAACCTGAAGATGTAACACATCACAGGATTCTGTGCAGACGCTTCCCAGTACCAGCCTGGAGCCCAGTAGCTCCACTGGCTGGCTAGACCAAGAAGATCAAAAATGATCACTACAATTTGGTTTTCAGGAAACCCCATTCCTAGGGGAAGGGAGAGTGCACCATATCAAAGGGTCACCCTGTGGGACAAAATAATCTGAACAGCAGGCCATGAATCCCAGATCTTCCCTCTGATGTAGTCTACTCAAATGAGAAGGGGCCAAAAAAAAATTCAGGTAATATGACAAAACAAGGTTCTTTAACACTTCCAAAAGATCATACCAGCTCATAGCAATGGATCCAAACCAAGACAAAAACCTCTGAATTGCCAGGAAAATAATTCAGAAGGTTGATTATTAAGTTAATCAAGAAGGCACCAGAGAAAGGTATAGTCTAACTTTAAGAAATAAAAAACGTGATACAGGATATGAAAGAAAAATTCTTCAGCGAAATAGACAGCATAAATAAAAAACAATCACAACTTCTGGAAATCCATGACACATTTAGAGAAATGCAAAATGCACTAGAAAGTCTCAGCAATAGAATCGAACAAGCGGAAGAAAGAACTTCCGAGCATGAAGACAAGGTTTTTGAATTAACCTAATCAGTCAAAGACAAAAATTTTTTTTTAATGAACAAAGCCTCCAAGAAGTTTGGGACTATGTTAAATGTCCAGACCTAAGAATAATTGGTGGTCCCAAGGAAGAAGGGAAATCTAAAAGTTTAGAAAACATATTTGAAGGAATAATTGAGGAAAACTTCTCTGGCCCTGCTAGAGATGTAGACATCCAAATACAAGAAACTCAAAGACCATCTGGGAATTAATTCCTAAAAATTATCGCCTAAGCACATAGTCATCAGGTTGTCTAAAGTCAAGATGAAGTAAAGAATCTTAAGAGCTGTGAGACAAAAGCATCAGGTGACCTGGAAAACCTATCAGATTAACAGCAGATTTCTCATCAGAAACCCTACAAGCTAGAAGAGATTGGGATCCTATTTTTAGCCTCCTTAAACAAAACAATTATCAGACAAGAATTTTATATGCAGAAAAATGTCACTTTATAAATGAAGGAAAGATACAGAAATGCTAAGAGAATTGACCACTACGAAGCCAGCACTGCAAGAACTGCTAAAAGGAGTTCTAAATTTTGAAACATAGAATGATTTAGGGAGGAATCCCTCTATCTGTATCTTCTGGAGTAGTGTCAATAGGATTGGTATCAATTCTTCTTTGAATGTCTAACAGAATTCAGCCTTGAATCTGTCTGGTCCTAGACTTTGTTGCTGGCAATTTTTAAATTACCATTCCAATCTTGCTGCTTGTCATTGCTCTGTTCAGAGATTCTATATCTTCCTGGTTTAATTTAGGAGGGTTGTATATTTCCGGGAATTTATCCATCTCCTCTGGATTTTCTAGTTTATGCACACAAAGGTGTTCATGGTAGCCTTCAATAATGTTTTGTATTTCTGTGGTATCAGTTGTAATATCTCCCATTTCACTTCTAATTAAGTTTATTTGGATCTGCTCTCTTCTTTTCTTGGTGAATCTCACTAATGGTCTGTCAATTTTATTTATCTTTTCAAAGAGCTATCTTTTTGTTTCATTTACCTTTTGCATTTTTTGTTTGTTTCAATTTCACTTAGTTCTGCTCTGACTTCATTATTACTTTTCTTCTGCTGCATTTGGGTTTGAATTATTCTTTTTTCTCCAGTTTCATGAGGTGTGGCCTTAGATTGTCTATTCGTGTTCTTTCAGACTTTTTGATGTAGTATTTAATACTATGAATGTTCCTCTTAGCACCACTTTTGCAGCATCCCAGAGGTTTTGACAGGTTGTGTCACTATTATCATTCAGTTCAAAAATATTTAATTTCCATCTTGATTTCATTGTTGACCCAACGATCATTCAGGAGCAGGTTATTTAATTTCCATGTATTTGCCTGGTTTTGAGGGTTCTTTTTGTGATTTCCAATTTTATTCCACTGTGGTCTGAGAGAGTATTTCATATAATTTTGATTTTCTTAAATTTACTGAGACTTGTTTTGTGGCCTATCATATGCTATACCTTAGAGAATGTTCCATGTGCTGATGAATAATAGAATGTATACTCTGCAGTTGTTGGGTAGAATGTTCTGTAAATATCTGTTAAGTATCACCCTAATACCAAACCCAGGGAAGGACATAACAACAACAAAAAAACTACAGACCAATATCCCGGATGAACATAGATGCAAACATCCTCAACAAAATACTAGCGAACCAAATCCAACAGCATATCAAAAAGATAATCCGCCATGATTAAGTGGGCTTCATACCAGGGATGCAGAGATGGTTTACCATATGTAAGTCAATAAATGTGATACACCACATCAACAGAATTAGAAACAAAAATCACACGATCATCTCAAGTAAAGCAGAAAAAGCATTTGACAAAATCTAGCACCTCTTTAAGATTAAAACCCTCAGCAAAATTGGCACAGAAGGGACATAACTTAAGGTAATAAAATCCATCTATGACAAACCCACAGCAAACATTATACTGAATGGGGAAAAGTTGAAAGCTTTCTTCCTGAGAACTGGAACAAGACAAGGATTCCAACTTTCTCCACTTCTATTCGACATAGTACTGGAAGTCCTAGCCAGAGCAGTCAGACAAGAGAAAGAAAGAAACGGCATCCAAATCAGTAAAGAGGAAGTCAAACTGCCACTGTTTGTTGATGCTATGATTGTATACCTAGAAAACCCTAAAGACCCATCCAAAAAGCTCCTAGAACTGGGTAAATGAATTCAGCAAAGTTTCAGGATACAAAATGTACACAAATCAGTGGCTCTGCTATACACCAACAGTGGCCAAGCTGAGAATTAAATCAAGAACAGCCTTTCACAATAGCTACAAAAAAAATAAAATACTTAGGAATATACCTAAATAAGGACGTGAAAGACCTCTACAAGGAAATCATAGATGTCACAAACAAATGAAAACACATCCCATGCTCATGGATGGGTGAATCAATATTGTGAAAATGACCATACTACCAGAAGCAATCTACAAATTCAACGCAATTCCCATCAAAATACCACCAGAATTCTTCACAGAACTATAGAAAAAAAAATCCTGAAACTCATATGGAACCGAAATAGAGGCCGTATAGCAAAAGTAAGACTAAGCAAAAAGAACAAATCTGGAGGCATCACATTATCTGACCTCAAACTGTACTATAAGTTCAGAGTCACAAAACAACAATGGTATTGGTATAAAAATAGGCACATAAACCAACGGAATAGAGAACCCAGAAAGAAACCCAACTGATCTTTTTTTTTTGTTTTGTTTTTTTGTTTTTGAGGCGGAGTCTCGCTCTGTCGCCCAGGCTGGAGTGCAGTGGCGCGATCTCGGCTCACTGCAAGCTCCGCCTCCCGGGTTCCCGCCATTCTCCTGCCTCAGCCTCCCGAGTAGCTGGGACTACAGGCGCCGCCACCACGCCCGGCTAATTTTTTTGTACTTCTAGTGGAGACGGGGTTTCATTGTGTTAGCCAGGATGGTCTCGATCTCCTGACCTCGTGATCCGCCCGTCTCGGCCTCCCAAAGTGCTGGGATTACAGGTTTGAGCCACCGCGCCCGGCCCCCAACTGATCTTTGACAAAGTCAGCTGACCTTTGACAAAGACAACTGATCTTTGACAAAGCAAACAAAAACAAAGCAGGGAGAGAGGACACCCTATTCAACAAATGGTGCTGTGATAATTGGCAAGCCACACGTAGAAGAATGAAACTGGATCCTCATCTCTCACGTTATACAAAAATCAACTCAAGATGGATCAAAGACTTGAATCTAAGACCTGAAGCCATGAAGATCCTAGAAGATAACATTGGAAAAACCCTTCTAGGCAAAGGTTTCATGACAAAAAACCTAAAAGCAAATGCAATAACAAAATTTACAAATAGATGGGACTTAATTAAACTAAAAGCTTCTGTACAGCAAATAATAATAATAACAACAATAATAATCAGCAGAGTTAACAGACAACCCACAGAGTGGGACAAAATCTTCACAATCTATATATTTGACAAAGGACTAATATTCAGAATCTACAAATAACTCAAACAAATCAGCAAGAAAAAAACAAATGATCACATCAAAAAGTGGGCTAAGGACATGAATAGACAGTTCTCAAAAGAAGATATACAAATGGCCAACAAGCATATGGAAAAATGTCCAACATCACGAATTATCAGGGAAATGCAAATCCAAACCACAATGCGATACCACCTCACTCCTGCAGGAATGGCCTTAAACAGAAAATCAAAAAATAATAGATGTTGGCATGGCTGTGGTGAAATGTTACATTAGTTTACAAACGTTTACAACCACTGTGGAAAACAGTGTGGAGATTCCTTAAAAAACTAAAAGTAGATCTACCATTTGATCCAACAATCCCACTACTAGGTATCTACCCAGAGGAAAAGAAGTCATTATATGAAAAAGATACCTCCACACACATGTTTATAGCAGCACAATTTGCAATTGCAAAAATATGGAACCAGCCCAAATGCCCATCAATCAACGCATGGATAAAGAAAATGAGAAAATGTGGTATATATATAACATGCAATACTACTCAGCCATAAAAAGGAACGAAATAATGACATTCGCAGCAACCTGGATGGAATTGGAGAGTATGATTCTAAGTGAAGTAACTCAAGAATTGAAAACCAGAAATTGTAAGTTCTCACTCCCGTGGGAGCTAAGCTATGAGGATGCAAAGGCATAAGAATGATACATTGGACTTTGGGGATGCAGGGGAAAGGTTTGAGGGTGGCGAGGGATAAAAGACTATACACTGAGTACAATGTACACTGCTTGGGGGATAGGTGCACCAAAATCCCAGCAATCACTGCTAAAGAACCAAACACCACGTGTTCCCGAAAATCTATCAAAATTTTTAAAAATTAAAAGAAAAAATTAACCGGGATTAGTGGCAAGGGCCTGTGGCCCCAGCTACTCAGGAGGCTGAGGCAGGAAGATCTCTTGAACCCTGGAGTTCAGGGCTGCAGTGAGCCATGATTGCACCACTGCACTCCAGTCTGTGTGACAGAGTGAGACTTTGTCACACACACATGCGCGCGCACACAGACACACACAAAGAATGAATAAAGATGTTTATGGCCAGGCGTGGTGGCTCATGCCTGTAATCCCAGCACTTTGGGAGGCTGAGGCAGAAGGATCACTTGAGCCCAGGAGTTCAAGACCAGTCAGGGAAACACGTGGAGACCCACGTCTCTACAAAAATCATTTTTAAATTAGCTGGACAGGATGGTGCACACCTGTAGCCCCAGTTTCTGGTAGGCTGAGGCTGGAGGACTGCTTGAGCCCAGGGATTTGAGCTAGGACTGCCCCCACTGCACTCCAACCTGGGTGACAGAATGACATCTTGTCTCATAAGTAAATAAATAAATAAATAAATAAATAAATGGAGCTTTATTACACTCCTCAAAATGGAAAGCTAGAATCATCTGCCATAAATGAAAAAGTAAAAGTTCAAAAAGGAAGTAAGTCACAAATAACAAATTTAATCCCTCTCTTTAAGGGACTAGAAAAGGAAGATCGAATTAAACTCAAAGCAAGCAAAAGGAAAGAAATTTAAAAAGAGAAGAGCAGAAATTATGAAATTGAGGATAGAAAAACAATAGAGAAAATCAGTGAAACTAAAAGATGATTGAAAATCATCTTTTAAAAAAAAATCAATAAAGTTCAAAAACCTGTTTCCTGACTACCTAAGAAACAGAGAGAAAAGAAAGAAATTACTAATACTAGAAGTGAAAGATGGGAGGGATATACAGATCCCACATAATTAAAAAAAGAATGATACCATAACTCTTAAATACTCATGAATTCAAAAACTTAGATGAAATTAATCAATTCCTTAAAAGACACAAAATGCCAATACATGCTCAAGAAATAAGGAGATCACTGGAATAGCCCATATGTATTGAAAAAATTAACTCATAGTTTGAAACCTTCCAACAAAGAAAACTTGGCCCAGATGATTTCACAGGCAAGTTCTACCAAAACTTTAAGAAAAAAATGATACCAAAAATAGCAGAAAAGGGACCACTTTCAAACTTATCTTAGGAGATCGGAGTTATCCTAATACTAAAACTAGACAAAGTAATTACAGAAAGAGAAAACACTATTTCTCATGAACAAAGATATAAATATTCTCAACAGAATGTTAGCTAATCAAAACCAACCATATGTATATATAAAGGATAATATATGATAAGTAGGTGTGTTTATCCCAGAAATGCAAAGCTGCCTCTGTATGTAAAAATCAATTAATACAATTTATCATATTAACAGACTAAAGAAGAAAATGCAAATGAATTATCTCAATAGATAAACAGCATTTGATAAAATTCAACATTAATTCAGGATAAAAAGCTTTCAGCAAACTTAGGACAGAAGGAAAATTCATTAACCTACTGAAGGACATCTATACAAAACCTGCAGCTAATATCATTCCGTTAAAAACCAAATGCTTTCCCCCTAAAATCAGTAAAAAGACAAGAATACCCTCTTTCACCACTTCCATTAAACATTTACTGAATGACCTAGCCAGTGCAATAAGGCAAGAAAGAGAAATAATATATTTAATCCACATACATGGTATATCTCTCCATGTATTTTAGTCTTCTTTAATTTATTTTATCAGTGTTTTGTTGTTTTTAGCCTACTTATCCCACATATTTTTTAGATTACATTTATAATATTGTTAACATGTCAAATCTATTTTAACCCATCGTTAAAATGTCAATTCTATCCAAACTGCTTTACAGATTTAACACAATCCTCATTTAAACCCATAGGGTTTTTTTGTTTTTGTTTTTGTTTTTGTTTGTATACATTGAAACACCAATTCTAAAATTTGTGTGGAAACATGGTAAAGAAAGCAGAATAGCAAAAACAATTCCGAAAAACAAGAACAAATTTGGAGGATTCATACTATCTGATTTCAACATTTACTATAAATCTGTAGTCATCAGCATAGTTTTGCATTGACAGAGACAGATACAAGATCAATATAACAGAACAGAGAGCCCAGAAGTAGATTCACACAAATATATTTATTTTTTCATAAAGGTGCAAAGAGAATTCAATGGAGAGAAAATAATCTTTTCAACAAATTTACCAGAACAATTGGATATCCACATGCAGATAAGTTAATCTCTATCCATAGCTTCTGCCTGACCAAATATTAAATCAAAGTGGATCATAGACTTA
The DNA here is from genome assembly GCF_049350105.2 of Macaca mulatta. Classification (NCBI taxonomy): domain Eukaryota; kingdom Metazoa; phylum Chordata; class Mammalia; order Primates; family Cercopithecidae; genus Macaca; species Macaca mulatta. The sequence goes on from NC_133407.1 coordinate 23,710,088, forward strand.
AATGTAAAATGTGAAATTATAAAACCTTTTCAAATAAAACATAGAAGATAATGGTTGTGACATTGAGGTAGGCAAAAAGATTCTTAGAAACAACAGCAAAACCGTGAGTCAAAAATTTTTAAAGATGAGTTAACATTATACTTTTTAAAATTTTAAACTTTTGGTTAGCAAAGCCAATGTTAAGAGAATGAAAAGACAAGCATAGATCAGGAGAAAATATTTGCAAGCCAAACCGCATATCTGACAAAGAACTTGCAACTAGAATACAGTTTTTAAAACTCTCACAATTCAATAATAAGAAATCAAACAATCCATTTAAGAAACAGAACAAATTAGAACAGACTTTAACAAAGAGGATATACAAGTGGCATATAAGCACATGAGAAGATGATTAATATCATTTTTAGGGAAATACAAATTAAAATCACAAATATATATCTGCTAAAATAGCTAGACTTAAAAAAAAATAATGCCAAATGCCAGTGAGTATGCAAAGCAATTGGAACTCTGATATGTGGCTAGTGAGAACGCAAGATGGTACAGCCTCTTTGGGAAACAATTTGGCAGTTTCTTAAAAAATTAAACATATACTTACCACATGGACTAGCAAACCCACTCTTATTTCTTCAAAAGAAATGAAAATGTGCATTCACATAAAAACCTATATGTGAATGTTTACAGAAGTTTTATTCATAGTTAGCAGAAAGTTGAAACAATCCAGATGTCCTTCAACTGGTGAATAGATAAGCAGAATGGTACATTCATACAATGAAACACTTCCCAGCAATAAAAAGTAATGAATTATCGATGCATATAACAACCTGGATAAATCTGCAATACATTTTGCTAAGAGAAAGAAGCCTGACTAGATGTTATAAGGTTAAATACAAAAAGAAGTATACTGTACACAATTACAGCACTCTAGGTAGAATTTTTTTTTCTGATGTGGTATGGGTTAAGAATTCTGAAATTACTTTACGAATAGATCAGAGTTGAACAAATAACTGAATACACTGTAGGTTTCTCACTATTTGAGACAGAAGTTAAAATGAAGATGAGGAGAAATCTAAATGAACCCCCTGATGTTAGATTTGAGCTTGTGGTATCAATATAAACTCTTATTTCTTATTATTTGATATGCAGATGAATACTGAAATACAGAAGTGTTTGTCTGCGTAGATTAGTATAAATACATATATACATATAGTTTCCAGTGTTGCCCACTGAGAGGACCTAGAAACAGCTACAACTCAGTAGTATCAGCATACTCAGCTCTGAGATATTGGTTTCTCAATAAAAGGACCCAGAGCACATGAGATAAGTGGTCTGGGGCTAAGTAAACACTGGCTGGCCTGTTACATCATGTGGTGCCAGGAAGCAAGACAGTTCTCAGAAAAGGATAAGCCAGGTAGAAAGGACACTGAGGACAGCCAGGAAAATCTCCCAAAGGTTAAAGCTGGAACAATGTGAACAACAAAATAAATAATGATAGTATTAGAATAGAACTCATAGAATAAAATAAATATCCATAAGAACATGCTGATATAAATAAGTAAATGGAACAGCTCTTCCCTACAGAAGAATTCCAATTAATCCATTTAGAAGGAATAAGGAAATTAGAAAATATTAAACACTATAGTAGTAAGAATTGTTACAGACAAGATCAACCAATGAATACTAAAATAAGTGGGTGAACATTGGAGCAGAAACATGATATTTTTATAACTTTGAAGTATCTCCCCTAGAATTGTTACCAATGACAAAGGGAAGAAATAGAAACTTCACAGTGGAGAAATCGAGCCAACACCATTTTAATCCTAGTGATCTAGTTCCGATTACCAATCATAAAACAAATGGACATCATGTATTTCCTTTTATGATGTACTGAGAAACACACATCCTCTCTGTGGGATTCTTCTCAGAGGAGCCTACTTTCTGCTGCTTTTATCCTTTGTAGATTCTTAGGAGATTTTTTAGTCTCTCTAAGCCATAATTTTACACCATATTGTCATTTTCTCATAGTTTGTATTGTGTCTTGAATATATATCTTTAAATGTTCACCTTTGGGCTGTTAACTTTTTAATCTAGGTTTTTCCAGATTATCTCATCTTGATAGCAAATAAAAGAGAAGTATTGAGAAGTGCCCTGTTTTTAATGATCATCTATGACTAGAGCCAATTCAGTTACAAGTTAGGATCAATAACTGCTTAAAATCGTAATTGCATAGATCCTCAGGCTCAGATCCTCTCTCAGTTTCTCTCTTTCTTCCCTGCCCTCTCTATGTCAATGTCGGTCTCTACTTTCCGTATCTCTTTCCTCTTTTTTTCTCCACTATCTTTGCTAACAGTAGCAGTAGATCACAGCAGTTAAGTGCAGAGCTTGAGCGCCCTCTGTCTGGGGTCAAGCAGAGCTCTGCTATTTGGCCCTGTGATACTGCATGAATCATTTAACCCCTCTGGCAGGTGATTTCCTCTATCTGCAAAGCGGAGATAATGATAGTACCTACCTCACAGAATCATTGTGGTGATTAAATGAAATAACACAATTAAAGCACTTAGAAAAAAGAATGGTTAGCATACAGGCAGTTCTTAGTAACTACTACTTATTTTACACCTAGGTTCAGAGAATTAAACTCCATCATCAACAATTTGGATAAATTCACTTTCTCATTTTCTCTCTTTTTTGATAACGAGCATCTCCTATACTTCTCCACTCTTCCATGACAACCACTCTACCCTATTTAATATATGTTTTTGGAGATATAAGTTTCCTAGGAAAATATATTTTATATATAGGTATGTCCTAAATTTATATATGCCCTATTTGTTGCATTTTGAAAAAAATATAAATTATATAAGATACATTTTAATTTTTAAAATATATATGCAAATTTCTATATGTCTGTCTTGTTGAATGGTTTTCAACTGTGAAATCACTTTGAGAACTTTTAAATAGCACCAATCCCCATTCTAGATCAATTAATCCAGGCACAGGGGCTTAGGCATTAATCATTTTTATTTTATTTATTTATTTATTAGAGACAGGGTCTCACTCTGTCACCCAAGCTGGAGGGCTATGGCACCATCATAGCTCACTGAAGCCTCAAACTCCTGGGCTAAAGTGATCCTCCTATTTCAGCCTTCTGAGTAGCTAGGACTACAGGCACACGCCACCATGCCTTGCTAATTTTTAATTTTTTTTTGTAAAGATAGGGTCTCACTATGTTGCCTGGGCTGGTCTCGAACTCCTGATTCAAGCAATCCTCCCACCTCGGCCTCCCAAAGCGCTGGGATTGCAGGCATGAGCCACTGTGCCTGTCCGGGAGTTTTTAAATTTCCTCAGGTGAGCAGCCAGAGTAAGAACCACCAAATTAGTTCATGGCATCTAATTGCTCCATGGTATGCCTCCACCATTGTTCATCCATCCATCCATCCATCCATCCATCCATCCATCCCTCCATCCATTCATTCATCCACTCCTTGGTGGTGGATGCCTTGCTTTCTTCCTGTTCTCTATTAACTACATGCAATGTCTTAGTAAACATCCTCATACATGTTCCTTTATGGGTTTGGAAAAGATGTGTTCTGGGTTATAAACACAGAGGGGAACTATCAACTTGTTGAATTTATGCACTTGCCTAAATAATGCCAGGTTCTCTCCAGGGTGTGTGCATTAGTTGAATCTTTCACAAGAGTGCATGATGAGTCAATTTCCCCAAACCATAAGACCTAGAATGTGCAACCTCTGTTGTAAAGAAGAGCCACATGCTTGGTTGAATGCTCTCCTATCATCATCTTGAAATTGTTAATAATTTTTCTTGGACCTTGTGGTTTACAAGAGAAATCAGAGGAGACAATGGAGCAGGTATATGAAGAGAGGAAATACACCCAAGAGAAGCACACCCAACAGAAGTAGAGCCATTCAGTTGTGGTTTAGAAGCAGCTCACATAAGCATGGACTCAGGCCTATGTTCACGGCAAACATATACCATGAGACAAATGAGATGTCATTTGAAGGTTTTGAATAGAGGAGTAACTGATTCATCTGCCATTTAAAAGATCACTCTAGCTTCTATGTTACAAATAGATGAGGAAAACAGAAAACACTTGAGAAGCACGTTCAGTTATAAAGTTAGGAGCCTACTGCAATAATTAAAGAAAGAAATTATGGATTCCTGAAGTTGGAAGCAATAGGGATGAAGAAAGTTGGATTTAGATATAATTTGTACTAGCATCCCAAAAAGGGTGCAGTGTATGCCATCTACTCCAGGGACAGGCAATAGGCAGAGAATTATCTGCAGAGAATTCAAGAGTGACATTAAAACGAACTAAAAGTCAGCTTGCTTTTTATTGTTACCATGAACTTGCAATTGTAAACAATGTCAGTGATAAAATACTCCTCTGAGAAGAAAAGCTCTTTAGTCTAAGTTCTAGTTCTACACAAGTGCTGTAGTTTCTGTTGAGTTTTAATAATATACATGTGAGCTACAATTTAGCATATTTTAAATTTCTTATCCTTTAATAAACACTGTATGACAGATGGAAGTTATTTCCAAGAAGCTCCAGTTGCACGGTTGTCGTCTAACACACATGGACTCAGTTGCCTGCACAAGTTTTGAAAAAATGTTTATGTGGTGTTGGGGAATTCTTGGTGCACACTTCAGGGGCATGACTGGGTGGTACCACCTATCTCTGCAGTTAGGAGATTAGGAATACACAATAGCACAGTGATTATAAATATGAAGAGATAGAATTTGAATTATCTCAATTCTGTAATTTGATGTGACCATTTGGCATTTTCACTTGTTTTAAAAATTTCTGGGTTTTATTGTAAAATGGGACTTTTATCTTTAAGACTTTTATGACTGTGCATTTATTGATTCATGTAAGTAAAATTTATAAAAAGTATTCTTTGGTCAGTCATGAAGGAAGATTGACAAATCTGGCTCTACTCTATTAAACATGAATATGTAAAGAAAGTTAATTTTGTTGAAGTCATTGACAAGTTTGCAGAACTCAAAAGTTCTGAGTCTGAAGGCTCAAACACTTCATTAATCCAAAAACAAATATATAGATACAGTTATTTGTCTCTTTTATAACAAGTAATATAATCAAGTAGTATTTATTCATACTTTTTTCCTTGTTTGTACTGTAATTTTTATTTTATTCTTTATTTTTTACTTGTAATATTTATTTTTTTCTGACATAACTTTATATATGAAGTTCGGTGAAAGAAAAAGTCAGGCCAGCTCAGTGGCTCACGCCTGTAATCCCAGCACTTTGGGAGGCTGAGGTGGGTGGATCATGAGGTCAGGAGATCCAGACCATCCTGGCTAACACGGCGAAACCCTATCTCTACCAAAAATACAAAAAATGAACCGGGCGTGGTGGCAGGTGCCTGTAGTCCCAGCTACTAGGGAGGCTGAGGCAGGAGAATGACGTGAACCCAGGAGGCGGAGCTTGCAGTGAGCCCAGATTGTGCCACTGCACCCCAGCCTGGGAGACAGAGAGAGACTCGGTCTCAAAAAAAAAAAAAAAAAAAAAAAATCATTGTATTTCTTTTCTAGCCATTACTATTATCTTCTTTACTTCATGATTATTACTGAAAATAATTTTGTCCTGTAGATGAGACATGTTAAAAAAAAATCTGCTATGGTTGTCAAAGCCCATTACATCACTGATAATTTGAAGTGAGGACCAATAACACTGCTGGTGGGTAAGAGATGGCATGCATAAAGTAAAAAGGTTTTTGTTTGTTTGCATGTTTTATTTTGTTTTTGTTACCTGGGCTACTGAAAGGATGGTGTTGCCATTTACAGGCTTGTGGGGGAAAAGTAGATCTTTGGTTTGGGATGTGCCAACTCCAAGCTATTAGAAAAATAAGTGCAGATGTTAAATTGACCATAGATACCCAAATTCAGAGTTCAGGGGTGAGACTCACGCTGCACAGTAACAGCATGAAGCTAGTATTAAAGACAAGAACCGGACGAAGTCATGTAGGAGAAGTGTATATACAGAAGTGGAAGGTGGTCTGCACCAGAGTCCTGAGTTATATCATCATTTAGAGATTGATCCTTTGTGGCCCACATTGCTATGAATATTCAGTGTGTGCTCACAAAGAATGCACATTCTCTTTTTATGGCACAGGCTTATGTTGAGGAATTTTTGTCTGTGTGATCAATTCCTTGAACGTGTTAAAATGTGTGGAGTACATTTTTTACTTAATTTGTTCCTCCCCGTAATCCTGTCATTTGTTGCTTTCTCTAATAGACTGTACATTTCAGAACATCTGTTGGTTTACAGAAAAATTAAGACAGTACAGAGAGTGCCCATGTACTCCTGCAGGTGGGGTTCCCCCATCAATTAATGTAACATCTTACCTTAGATGGTAGATTTGTTACAATGAATGGATCAATATTGAGACATTATTATTAACTAAATAGTTTATATTCAGAGTTCCTTAGTTTTGGCCTGTTGTCTTTCCTCTGTTCCAGATTCTACCCAAGATACTATATTATGGTTATTGATCATGCTTCCTTAGGTCCCTCTAGATTGTGGCGGTTTCTTGGGCTTGCCTTGTTTTTGATGACCCTGACAGTTTTGAGGAATAACCTACCAAGTATATTGTAGGATGTCCCTCTTTTGGAATTTGCCTCAATAGTTAGGGGTTATCAGTGTTTTAGAGAAAATATCACAGCATAAAGTGGCATTTTCATCACATCATATCAACATAATTCATGACTTGATACTGACCTTGATAACCCGGCTGATGCAGAGTTTGTCAGGTTTCTCCACTAGAGAGCTGCTCATTTCTCCCCCTTTCCAGAATATATTCTTTGGAAGAAAATCACCAGATGCTGTCCACACTTAAGGAGTGGGAAGTTATGCTCTCCCTCTTTTAAGGCAGAATAATTACATACATTATTTGGAATTGTTCTGTATAAAATATTCATTTCTTCTCTGCCATTTATTAATGGTTTCAATCATTATCAATATGGACTCATAGATATTTATTTTATACTTTAGGTAATTATCCAATATTGCTTTATTTATTTTATTGTTTGAATCACTAGGATATTGTTGGCACCTGTGCCCCTTGAGACATACACATCAATGGGGGTAGAGTTTTTTGTTTCTTTGTTTGGGGATTTTTAAAAAATTATTTTATGTTATTTTATTTATTTATTTTTGCACTTCTTTGCTTTCTGTCTGGCACTACAAGATGCTTCAGACTCATATATTTCCTACCTGGGTTCTAGAATAAGTCATTCTACAAGGGCTCTGCTTGCTTTGACTGGAGAATGGCACTAGGAACCAAGATTTGGGTGCTAGGTACGGTCATTATTACTGAGGTGCATCCATTTGTTGCTTTTTGTATTTTAAGACCCCGTGCAGCTGGGCGCGGTGGCCTCACGCCTGTAATCCCAGCACTTTGGGAGGCCGAGGTGGGCGAATCACAGGGTCAGGAGATCGAGACCATCCTGGCTAACACGGTGAACCCCGTCTCTAATGAAAACACAAAAAATTAGCCGGGCGTGGCGGTGGGCGCCTGTAGTCCCAGCTACACGGGAGGCTGAGGCAGGAGAATGGCGTGAACCCGGGAGGCGGAGCTTGCAGTGAGCTGAGATCCGGCCACTGCACTCCAGCCTGGGCGACAAAGCGAGACTCCGTCTCAAAACAAACAAACAAAAAAACCATTGTGCATACACACACATACACACACAAACACATATTCATGATGATTATTGATTATTGTAACTTCTCAGTCTACTGTTTTTTCTTCTAATATACTAACCCTCTTTTACATTCATAATTTTAACTTTAAATTCTTTATTGCCTGATATGAAAATGGCTATGCCAGATTTCTTTAGATTTGGATTTATCTATACAGCATTCTTAGATTATTTTCAAACTTCTGAATACTGTTGTTTTAAATATGCCTCTTGTAGACAACATATTGATGACTTTTTTTTTTTTTTTTTTTTTTTTTTTTTTTTTTTTTTTTTGAGATGGAGTCTTGCTCTGTCGCCCAGGCTGGAGTGCAGTGGCCGGATCTCAGCTCACTGCAAGCTCCGCCTCCCGGGTTTATGCCAATGAATTTTTAAAACACAGTCTGAAAGTTTCTTTCTTTAAATGGGGGATGGAAACTTCATAATAATTCATTATGTTCCTGATGATTTGGTGTTTTGAGACTAATTTCTGACATTCTATGTTAATTGTTCCATTTACCTTACTTTCTTGTTTCTTCATCTTCCTTTTCATCTTCTGTATAAGTTTTTGAATTTACATCTGCTGTTCTGAAAGTCATACATTCTGTTTTTAGTCTTCATCTGGTTATCCCTATTAAGATTCAAACTTACATTTTATTTTTTCCTATTAATTTGTTAATATTATCAGAATCTATTTTTTTCTAAATCAGACAAGTACACTTGTGTGTGCTCGGCTCCCTCTCATATCCATGACATTCTCTGTTCATCGCAACCTCACCATGTTGAGCTAATCTAGAAGTGTACTAACATGGTAGCCACTAACCACATGTGGCTATTTAATTTTAAACTTAGATGAATTAAAATTAAATAAAGTAAAATATTCACTTTACTTTTCAAGTATTCAGTAGTTGCATGTAGCCCAGATATAGAACTTTCCTGTTATCTCTGAAATTTCTATTGGACAGTGCTGATTTATAATTTTATTCCACATTGTTTTGAATATATTTTTGGTTGTTGATTGCTTTTTTGAGAAAATGGTAAACTTTACTAAATAATTTTCTATTCTTACTTCCCATATATTTTATAGCATCTGCCAGAATTGTTTTCTCTACTTTGGAAAACTTACTCCCAGAGTATTTCAATGGAGGCCTTGGTGCGGAAAACCCTATGAGGCATTTTACAAATGAACATATCCTTATTTTCACCTTGCATTTAAATGGTACATCATATGAACATAAACTCTAACATAAAATATTCCTTCTTTGTTGTTCTGGTCATTTAATTTTATTGTGTTTTTTCATTGAGTAATGCCATAGAGAACTCTGATAATAGTCTGACACTTGTTCTTTGTAGATATTATGCACCTACTGTCTCAATTTTTTTGTTTTGTTTTGTTTTAAGGAGCAGAGAGTTTAATAGGCAAGAAAGATGGGAGAAGGTAGAAGATAGAAGTTCCCCCACACAGAGACAGAGTGAGGGGGGCTCCAAAGCGGAGAGAGGGAACCCCAAGTGGGACAGAAACCAGCCAGGTGTGTATATATAGAGGCTGGAGGAGGCAGCGTCTGGTTTCCATAGGGCTTGGGGGATTGGTTTGACTAGGCATGTCATTCACGTAGCCGGAGGAAAAGCTGGCCCTCCCACCCTAGCCCTTTAATATGCAAATGCAGGGTGCCATGGTGTTCTACACACGTAGGGATATGTGGGGAAGCCTTGTTGCCAGGAACATGTGGGGCAAGGGCAGAAGGCCGTGGGAATCGCCATGTTGGGTGGACCCAGTTTCTAACGGATTGCGTTTGCATATCAAAGATTGCCAGCCTCGCTGGATCTTGCTCTCTCTCTTTCTCTCCCTCTCTCTGTTATTCTTCAGCAACACTATAATGCCTTGTCATTTTAAAATTGTTCCTGTGAGTTCTGTTAATTTCTGCATGACATCTTTCTTTTCTTTTTAAAAACTTTCAATAATTTTCTTTACATATATTTCCCCCCCTTTATTTCTTTTCTCTATTTCTGGGATCTGTATTATAGTCATTTTGACATTTTATTGTTCTCTTTTTTTGCTTTCCTTTGAGTATGTTTTTGATTTGATCATTTAGTTCAGTAAAACTTTGACTATTTCTTTTGTAAGTTATCCCATATACTGAGGTCATTATTTCAATATCTTCAATTGGTTCTTCTCTACTGGATAATTTTTGTTTCGTGTTTCAGATATCATCTATTTTTTCAGGTTAAATATTATGTTGTTTTAAATTCTTGCTCTGTTATGTCTTTTATCTTCTGGGTTGTTCAACTTATTAATCTTTTAGAGTGTTTGTGTTCCTCAAATATGTCACTGATTGCCCTTGTGAGCTGATACACCATTTAGTATCTACTAACTTGACTAGTAATGCATATCTGGGGAGAAAATGAAGTCCAGGCTCTATATTTCAGCTTATTCCCCACCTCCCTGGTTGAGAGAGTTAGAAGGATATTCATTGGGTTTAAGAGGCATTTTCTTTTAGTAAGGAAATTAGAAGAGCAAAAAAAGTTCTATATTAGGTATGTTAAACCTACTTATCCTATTGATATATTTTGCATAGAAGCATTAACTTGATGCTTTTAAAAATGCTTTATACAATATAAGTTACATTTTGCTACTTTACAAACCATCCCAACACATAGTGGTTTAACATAACAACTTAGGCCGGGCTTAATGGCTTATGCCTTTAATCCCAGCAAGCAGGAGGATCACTTGACCCTAGGAGTTTAAGACCAGCCTGGGCAACACAGGGAGATGCTGTCTTTAAAATAAGTAGGTAGATAGACAAATAAAAAATTTATTATTAGGTATTACAATTCTGTGTGTTGATTTGTCTCAGCTAGGAGGCTCTTGTTTTGAGTCTGTCATGAAACTACAATCAGATGGAGGTTAAGCAGGAATGCAGGACTCAACTAGACTGGACATACATGATGGCTCTCTCATGGTGGCTGGCAGCTAATGTTGCCTGTTCACGGGGAATCAAGCAGAGAGCTTTAGATTTCTCACAGAACTGTGGCTTTGTCCTTAGAGGAAGCATTCTAAGGGTCAACTTTCTAAGGGGTCCAGGAGGAAGGCCACATGCTTACTCTGATATAGACTGGTGAGTCCTGGAGTCTCACTCCCACTGGATTCAGCTAGTCATACAAATCATCAAGGGCAACGCAGAGTCAAGGGGAAGAGCAGAGCACTCACAGAGGGGAAGAAAGAATTGATGGTGGCCATAATTGGAAACTGCCTTCCATGTATACTTTACTTTGTGGATTGTATTTCTCTTCTCTGACATGTGTCAGCCTAGAGTAACTCTCTCTCTCTGACCTCCATAAGTGAAAACTACTGACTGTTTTTTTTTTTCCCTAGCAAAGGAAATAAGCTTTGCCTTTGCCCATCAGCTTTGTTTTGGGTTACTAAAAACTAAATATTGTTTTATCAGCGCCTGTAGTCCCAGCTACTCAGGAGGCTGAGGCAGGGGAATCACTTGAACCTGGGAGGCGGAGGTCGCGGTGAGCCGAGGTTGCACCACTGCACTTCAGCCTGGCAACAGAGCGAGACTCCATCTCAAAAAAAAAAAAAAAAAAAGAATCTATAGGCATTTTCTCTTGGAACAGTGTGTTCTATGTATTGTCTGTGTATGTGTGTGTGTGTGGCTCTCCCCACACATACTCACCATGCAAATATTCTAGAATTGCTAGATATTTTGGTCTCACTCTCTTTTTAAAATTAACTAGATGTAAAGCTGCTTACACTAACAAGCCATTCATCTTTATAAGTCAGTTGCAATTTAAAGAAAGCAGTTTCTTCTCAATCACTGGCATCGATCATCTGGAAGTAAGTTTCTCATTCACTTATGCTGCATCATGCCAAATACAAATCACATGAACCCTAAAGCATGTTTGAACTTCAGAAAAAAGGAGAAAAACAAGCTATAACCATCGGAAATATTGTAAGCAGCTTTAAATCCTTTGGTTAAGAGGAGATATAATTTGCTATAATTTTAGTGAATTAGAAACATTTGCCTTTATTTCAGGACGTAAAACTCTAATCTTTAACATAGTATTTTCTTTCTTAACCGTGTTGACTTAATGTTTGCTTTGTGATTTCTGCTCTCACAAGTGCTTTATTCTATTTTAAAATCATAAAACACATAGAAGATACTATACCATATCCTCAGGGCATGTTGTGTGTCCTCTTACATGAGAGGCTGAACTGGTGGAGTATAAATTCTAATTGGAATATTCATATTATAATAACACGAAGAAAGGGTCTGACAAATTTAGTCAAGAATTTCAGCAAAACCTTATTTTGAAATGTAAATGGTAAAGGATGTGAGCAAAGAATTCACAAAGAATGAATAAAGACAGTCAATGGATATAGAAAAAAATGTTTAACTTTACAATTTATCAAAAAGTAGACTAAAACAAAAGACTATTTTTCCTAACAAATTGGCAAATTTTAATTAAATTATATTGAATGTTATTGGTTTTTACAGGAACAATTAGACAAAAACTTAAAAATTGGGATTGTCCCCAAAAGTTTAAAACATTTATTTATGATGAAATTTGTTCATTTGCAATCTGGATAAATCTATTTAAACAGAAAACAAGAACAACTGGAAGGATGCCTGAAAGCATAAAACCACATTATCACAGTGTGTTTGGAAGTTATCTCCTTCAGTTTTCTCCCCAGATTTCCTGGTATTTTACTCAGCAATCTGGCCTTCAAGTTTAAGAAGATCCCAGTAAATACAATGATTAATATTGTTTATTTAGTAAATGTGATTATGTCTGAATAGCTGCTACTTAGAAGAGGGATCAACAAACTTTTTCTGTAAAGGGCCAGATAGGAAATGTTTTAGTTTTTGAGAGCCGTAAAGTCTCTGTTACAACTATTTAACTGTTGCTGTGCTATGAAAACAGCCATAGAGATTACACAAATGCATGGGTATGGCTGTATTCCAATAAAATTTATTTACAGTAACCATCAACAGGTCATATTTGACATGTGGGATGCAGTTTTCTGAGTCTAGCTCTAAAATATACCTGTATATTGTCTCTTAATCATAGTGTCTAGTATATTTGTATTTATTTATCCAAGGAAGATGCTAAGAAACCCGGAGGGGGCGTAGGAGAAGAGGGGAAGATTCTGAGGCCAAACTTAGCCAAACATAGGCAGAGGATGGCAAGCTTCCAGAATTATCCTTATGTTGTTAACCGGGTCTACGCAGAGTTGGCTACACTGGGCAATAACTTGAAAATGTCTAGATACTAGATATGAACAAAGAAAAAAATTATCACTAGTGGTAATTATACTCAATTCTTTCAGAAGGTCCTAGCAGAAAAGAGATTAGAGAGGGCAAAAAGCAAAAAATGTAACTTTTATTGAAAAAAGAAAACATGTTTGGAAGTTTTAAAATTAGTGTTAGAAAAGAATGCACTCAGATACTGATGTTGCTTCAGAAGTTCTTGCTGTGAATGTAACCTTCATGGAGGTAGAAAAAAACTGACCCTCCAATAAAATAGATGTGGTTTGGGTCAGCAGTTTTCTTTCCCCTTTCCCAGCTCTTTTTCCCTTTTCCTCCTGAATCTGCACTGACCTCCCATCTCCCTTTTGGGGGGCAAAGGTTAAGCCGATGGGGGCACCCCAATCAGAAGTCCCTGACCGTCCCGTCCTTGGTTATTTAACCGTGATGGGTATTTCCAGGAAGGTCATCATTTCTTTCCATCGCAATGAGTGATCGACTCAACATGGAGTTCATATTGCACCAAACACTTTCAAAAATGATTCATGTTAATGGCATGTCTCAGGGGATTGATGCTAAATAGAAGCTACAACTAAAGCTTAAAAAATGATTTAGCAATAGGAAAGCCCACAGACCACGGCACACGTAGGCACAGTTGATGGTAAACATCAAAGAATAAATACAACTAAAAGTCATAAAATCGGATAGACAATAAATCTGACAGTTCAAGACCTTTTGGGGCTTGAATCATAAAAAATAAAATTACTTACTCAGGCATTCCTGGGTTTATTTATTTATTTATTTTTTATTTTTTTGCCACATATCTTTTACAGGGCAGTGAACTGAAAACAGTTTCATATTTCTGACATGTTAGTGTGTTTTACAAAGGTGGTTGCTACACAAAATAAAATCAAAAGGACATATTGAAAAAATACCCCCCTTTTGTCCATTATACTGATCACTCCTTGAAGGGAGAAGTTGTTGGGAATTTATCCACCAAAATCAGACTTGAAGCTTTTATAGGCTTCCCATGGCAGCCACAAAATGTAACAAAAAAAAAAAAGAACTGATATATCCAAATCATTCTTGTTTTTTATTTCCCTACAGTCCTTTTATCTTCTAAGGGAGTTATAATTGGTTTTGTAGAGTCTATTTTATAAAATAAAAAGGAGAAAAGCATTGTAATGTTTTAGATGAACTGAAAGGAGAAAAGAAATATAGGATGCTAACATTAGATTGAAGACAATGTTAATGTCAAAAATACCTTTTCTTCAAATATAAAATGTTTCTTTAGGAAAAGTTTCTGCAAAAGATCTAAACATAGATAATCCTTAATGTATTTTAACTAAAGGAAGAAGAAAATAATAAGCAGACTTATTATACCCTTTGTTTCTTCTCAAGACTTGCTTCCCATCTTCACTATTAAGTCATAATTCAAAAGCAATATTAAACCACCACTTATAAAGCATTGTGTTAAGACCTCTGTAACATTTAATAATGATGAACAAGGCAAGATTCCACCCCCAAGCCTGGGTCTAGAAAGCTGATCCTGAAGGGAACCATTAAAACCTTACTGAGTAAAGGGAACTGACCTTGACTGTCTCAATTCCTTATGCATCTTGCTAATCCTCATACATAACTCAAAATAAGCTCGTGAATATTTTTGGTTTTACATGTCTTGCCTTCTTTTCCCTATTAGATATTAAAGTCCTTATCCATATTTGAGAAATATTGATCATCTACTGTGCATCAGAGACCATTCAACAATAACCAAGACATGTTCCTGCCACTACAGAGCTTGAAATTAAGAAAGATATTAAACAATAATTATACAATGAATTATATAATTAATTTTGTTATAAAGACAGCAATCAACATTACCTAGTAGATTTATCTTATACATGTTCTTCATACCCACATTGTTTGAGACATTCCTCTGGAAAAAAAAAAAAACAGTAGATAAACTTGTTGATTATGTGACAAAATAAATTTTAGGAGTTTTGTTAGGTTACATGGTTTAGGCAATGCATTTTCCAAAGGGTCAATATTGCCCTCATAGGGGTGAAAATTGGTTTTGGCAGGGATGAAAAAAAATACTTCTTTTAATGTATAAAGCAGAGACAGCTATACATGCAGCATATAACCAGATATATGTCATATGTGAGACATTAAAATATGGGGGAGCAATTGGAAAATATGTCAAAAAAGGTTTATTAGGGAGGGAAATTATGATGAAAAAAAGACTGAGAAACACTGGTCTAGGCAATCCCTGCTTACTAATATTCCATTTGTGTATACCCATTCTATACAATGTTCTCACACTCTTTCTCCCCAGTCAGGGAAAGTGCTATCATCAGAAACTCTTGCCAGCCAAGATGTATTATCCTTTGGCTCTGCTTTGACAGATGCTGGTTGTAGAACTCATAGTAAATAAAGGCTACAATGTAAGATAGCTTCAAGGTGTATGGGCTCTGGGTTTAAAGAGAGCTCAGTGCTCTTTATATGATAGCTCAGTGCTATCATATAAATCTTCAATGGGTAAAAATAATAAGAGCTACATTTATTGGGCATGTTATATATGCTAGGATCTGCAGTAAGTGCTTTAGATACACTCTCTCATTTAATCCTCAAAACTCTGTCATGAGTATCATTAACATCCTCATTGTACAGAGGATAAAACTAGGGCTTGGATTGGTCAAATAATTTTCTTAGATGGAACTTGAAATTGAAACCCAGACTACCTGATGTCAAAGACTATCGTCCTAAACTTTTTCTATTATTACCTACTATAAGGTAAACTATTAATATATTTCTAGGTACCATTTGCAAAATGGTTTCTTTGGGAAAAGTGATCTGGATTCCAAAAACTGATTCACAAAAAGAATTATCAAAACACCTGTTTACTACAGATATAGGATAATGTATACTGCTACTTGGTACTTCTGGTAAATTAAAGACAGTCATTAAATTTTTTGTTTCTGTACCCACCAAGAAGTGGAGTCCAATTATTCACCCCCTGGACTATGGGTTAGGCCCTGTCATGTTTTGATTGATAGAATACAGTAAAAGTGATGCTGTGCCAGTTTTGACCCTAGACTTTCAGAAGTCTGGCAGCTTCTTCTTGGAATCCAGCTGCCATGCTGTGAGGAAGCTCAAGGAGCCACAAGAAGAAGCCTGTATGGAAAAGAATTGAGGCCACCAACTAACAGCCCCAGTTGAGCCAACAACAGCTTACCAGCCCTGTGAGTGAGGCCATTTTTTGAAAGTGGACCTTCCAGACCTAAGCTATGCCTGATGAATCCTGCTCAAATAGCAAAATCCTGAGCAATGAAATGATTGATGTTGTTTTAAACCACTAAGTTTTGGGCAACAGATAATCAGAACAGTACCCCAATACAGAGTGATTAAAAATGAATGATGATTCCCACAAATAAAACTGGACAGATTCTCCTGATGTCAAATGATGGACCTCAGATTTCCAGAGATGAGAGTTTGACTGCTTTTTGTCTTTTCACCCAGAGGGAAAGGTTATAGGTAGACTCTTTCAGCAGTAATCCTTTCTGGAACTCTAAACTGTGTTTTCTATTGTCAAGGTTCCCATTTTGTAGAAGTGCCTACATTGGCATTACTATCGTGAGCAGAGGTAGGTTAGGTTTGCCTAAGTTAAACCAACACAACTTGCGATTTTACCTTGAAAGGGTTTTTTAAGGGAAACTTTTGAAACAAATCAATAATTTCAGAATAATTTATAGTACACATAAAAAAGAAAATCACTTTACCAAACAATTACATTTAAATGTATGTATTCTACTGAGCTGTCAATGTAAGTCTAAGCACTGCCCTATCCTTTCTAAGATATTCATATTTATCCCCCTTTAGATGTGTAGGCCGGAGCCTCAGTCCCAGCCTTGGTTATTGATGCATTCATGACATGTCTGTTTCTGTCAATTTCATGTAGGAAACTCTGTGCTATAAACGCAGTTGTGTCCCCTAAAATTCATATGTTGAAGCCCTACACCAGACATGGCAATATTAAGAGTAAGGAAGTAGGTAAGGCTAAAAGGAGTTATAAGGGTTGAATCTTGATATGATAGCATTAGTTAGTCTCCTTATGAGAAGAGACCTGAGACAGCTTTCTCTCCCTACCGTGTGAGGACACAGCAAGAAAGCATCTGTCTGTAAGCCAGAGGAAAGCCTTCATCAAAATCTGCATCTTTTGGCACCTTGATCTTAAACTTCCCAGCCTCCAGAACTATGAGAAACAAATTTCTGTTGTTTAAGCCACCCAGTCTGTGATATTTTGTTATGGCAGACTGAGCAGACTAATACACTATGTTCATAGAATTTTAAGTGGAAAGAAATGTACAGGTCAGTCTCCCCATATTTGTTCTTCTCTTATATGGTAATAGAATTTTTAGTTGGGCACATGGCCAGCCAGATTAAAAAATATATTTTCCAGCCTCTCTTTTAGATACAGCCAAGTTACAAAGCTGAGTTTTTACAATGTCTGGGGGTAGATGTTCAACTGCCATGTTGCGTAAGGGAAAAGCATGCCTTCCTTGTCCCTTTTCTTCTTCCTGAGTGAGAAGTCATCATGGAAGATGGCAAAGCCATAAGATAAAAGGAGTCTGTGCTCCTTTGCAAAAGGAACCTGCCCTACCAACTCAGGCTGTTACTTGTGAGAGGAATGAACTACTATCTTTTTTAAAAGTCACTGTTAATTTTGGTTCCAGAATTTTACAGAAGCCAAACTGATATTCTCACTAATTTATATGATCATCTACTGCAGGGATTGGCAAACATTATTTGTAAAGGGCCAGATAATGATCATTGTAGGTTTTATGAGTTTCGTTAATGAGTTTATGAGCCACATGCACTTTGTTGCAACTGCTCTGCCTTTGTAGCATGAAGCAGTCATATACAATATGTAAATAAATGAGCAGTATGGTTGTATGTCAACTAAGTTTTATTCATAAAAACAGGTGGCAGACCAGATTTGGCTCCTAGGCTATAGTTGTAGACCCCTGACCTATTATTATTAATCCCTTTATGTGAAAAGTGATGAAACTGATATATACAGATTTCAAATTATGGTCACACATAGCTAAGACAACTTAAATACCAACTCAGTTCCCTACATTCTCAGGTCAATATTCTATCCATCCACCTCATTCTCTATTATAGAGGCTTCTAGATATCTCTCTGCAGATGCTTAGTGTTTGTTCATCATAACATAAAAGCTTTACTCTTAAAAAAAAATGTGTCTACATCTTTTTCTCTTTTTCTTTGTCTCTATACTATTTTCCTTGCATTTTTCTTTTTGCTCTTTTCCATTAAAAAATTTGCACTTTTTATTATACATCCATATCTCCTGTTCTCATGGGTCACTTGTTTTGTGTATTCGACAGTAAAGTTTTTAGGCCAAAGACATCCAGACATCGATCTTTATTAATATCACCTGCCTCAGATGTTTCTTGGAAGCAAGGCTTTAAATAGAGTAACTTCATTTATATTAATAACAAAGATAACATTTTTTGTAAGAATACATAGAAATTCCTGTGTCCATGTGATTCTAACTAGAAACCAAAACACTGTATTTTCTCCGGGTTCAACATTTTTGTGCCACCCTCCAAAAATTATTTAGATGCAACTACAGACTTCCTGCTCTTTCACTACTCAGGTACCTGAGGTTTAAAAATTAAGCCAGTTTCACATAGCAGAGATAGATTTTCTATTTATTACAAAATTATAATTGACCTTGGCCATTACATTAAAAATTCCTCCTTGAACTTAATACCAGAAAGTATTTGTCTCTAACAAATGAATGCCCTTTTTCTTAAACAATGCAAAATATATAATTCAACGTATTTTCTATTTTTCCCTAAGTTACCAGGAAATCTGTAGCTTGCTCAAAGCTCATCTCTCCTCACTCGGCATCCTGGTCTCCTGGTAACAGCTACTCCCTTTCAGCTAGTTTTTATTCTTTATGCAAACAATTTTATTATCTCGTTGCATACTGTATTTGATTTTGCTAATTTATTCAATTACACTTTGGAGTTGCGTGGGATCTACACCAATTTGATAAGTGGCAATGGTGAAGTATCTCTCAGCTCTCAGGGGATCAACTAGAGGGGGGTCACATCTTCACCGCCAACACCTCAAGAATCTCAGCAGTACCTTTCAACGTTCCTTGATTCTCACAAAAGGAGGGTCAAATCCAAACAATAGTAGAGAAAAGTACAAACGGCAAATAATCGTCCATATAGATATTCTATTTGGGACACCTTCCATTTAAGTCTTCTCTAGGGCTTTTTGTTTCTTTTGACAGTATGTCCCAAAATACGGTTCCTAGTTTTCTTTTTAAAATTCATATTTCTTAATCCCCAGATGTACTGAATCAGAACGTCAAAAAGTAGAGCCCAGTCATCAGTATTTTCACGGGTTCTCCTGGTGATATGAATAGTGAATAGCTGCCAAAGCTTAACGCCATTGGCCTTGGAATTAAAGTCCAGATCTCTGAATGTTTCATACCTTCCAGATTCAGGCACTACCTTCTGCTGCCATGCCACTCTACAAATCTCCGCTTCTTTTTTTTTTTTTTTTTTTTTTTTTTTTGAGAGGCAGTCTCGCTCTGTCACCCAGGCTGGAGTGCAGTGGCACAATCTCGGCTCACTGCAACCTCTGCCTCCCAGGTTTAAGTGATTCTCCTGCCTGAGTCTCCCAAGTAGCTGGGACTACAGGCGCCCACCACCACACATGGCTAATTTTTATACTTTTAGTAGAGACGGGGCTTCACCGTGTTGGCCAGGCTGGTCTTGAATCTCAAGTGGTCTCCTAGCCTTGGCCTCCCAACGTGCTGGGATTACAGGCGTGAGCCACTGCACCTGGCCCAAATTTCCCCTTCTAGCCCTACAGGACCACATGAAGTTTTCCCGATTATCATTGCTTCTTCAAGTGGCAACATTCCTGTGCTCTCTGCTGGGAAGTTCCTCCCTGGCCTCCCCTATCTGAGATACTACAACTTGTCCTGTAAGAAACACTCACACGTGCCTTCCAACAGTCTTCCCTGATTTTGCCCAAACCACACTCCCTAGCCTTACAGTCAAGACCTTTTTCCTCTACATTCCGTGGTTCTCTGTTCATTCTGCCAAAAAGCACTTAGCACACAGTGTCATGATCCTGTGTTTTGAGGCCTTCCCCATTAAACTAGAAACTCTTTAAAGGCCTGCCTTGTTATTTACTTATTTTTCTCCTTTGCTTATAGTTTAAACTTAAAACAATGTTGAGTGAATAAATGAATAAACAAATATGTATGTTATGTGTTCTATATATGCCCCATAGCCTCTCATTCTGCTCTAAAGTCAAATAAAAAGTCCAATTCTGCCTGTTTTGGCCCCTGCTCCTCCACAGTCATGAGCATGACAATAACTGTTAGTAACCAGTGCACTGGACTGTTTGCCCGGCATTTATGCCCTCTCCTTGAAACAACAGCACCTCTAATTTATGAACTGCCACTTTGAACTAACTCCTATTTCAGTTCAAATGACTCAATGGTTATTTGAATAGCTCTATAAGGGTTCAAGCCTTTTTAAAAAATGATGCCATATCTCATAAAACTATGGTTGATATGGTTATAAATTTCAGGAATGAGACCTAGGTTCTTTGTGCAATCACATTTGGGTTCAGAGCACATTCCAGCCATGGCATCTCATTCCTCGGAGGGGATGAAGGCCCCCCTCTCCGCTAATTATCAGGCCACATTAGAATCTCCTCCTCTTATGATAAAAGCTTTGGCTGTCTTTGAATAAGGCACTTCAAAGTCTCCCTTTCTTAAGATTTTTGAAATCTCAGCCCATTGAGACTGTCACAGCTTGACATGCTTGTGCATTTGTCATACTTTCTGGAAGCCCGCCTCCAACCCTGGACTTGGGATAAACTGAAAGCTCTTCTACTGATAACACTTTCTTAAGGAGAAAAAGGAGAGAGAGAGAGAGACAGCACACTGTCATAAAATAAGGAAAAATCACTCCATTTTGTCCAGGAATTTTAAATATGGATGTTTTTTTCTCACTGTCAGAAGGCAAGGATGACGTCCAGCTGAGAAGTTTCCCTGGACAAAGGCAGTACCCGGTTCCAGATAAAAAGCAGACTGGTGAGTGTATGTCAGGGTCCTGGCAAAAACAATGAGATATTTGAGAGGATTTTAAAGAACAATTTACAAAGGTATAAACAGGATTTAGGGAAGCCAACCTCGAATGATGCAGTGCCCTAGGGCTACCTACAGCGGGGGAGTCTTTAGCACTCCAGACCTGAAGTGGGAAGGAGAAGGAGCAGCTAAAATACCTATAGAGGTGGATAACGGAACTGACCACCTAATGGAAGCTACGGCCTTCCAGAGAGGGATGCAGTCAACCTTAGCCACTCACAAGGAGGCAGTTAGAGAAGTAAATGCGCCAACCTCACTTTCTTCTCATCATTCAAAAGCCTTCCTGTGTTTCCTGTGGACTGAATTGAAGCCAGAAGGCAAAGACATTCCTTGACAATGTTCATGTGGGGCAGCCTGTGGGGCTGCCAGGCTGGAGAAGGCAGAGATTAGTGTAGAGGGACATGCAAAAGACATCCTTCCTGGGGGGTTAGATGGAGGACTGAGGTGAGCATGGGACAGTGGAATTTCCTTTTTTTCTATTGAAGGAAGGAAGGTATGCTTTATTTGGTACACATACAGTGTAATGGAGCAAGATTTACTAACCCTAAGGACCCCAATGACTTCTCTCTTCTCTGCTTCAGGTTCTATTAAGGTTTTGAGAATCTGCATTAATGACATGATGTGGATGCTGTGAATTAATTTTTAAAAAACAACCTACTGAAAGGCAGCAATAATAAATGTTTAACTTGACAATTACCTGAGAATAGACAGTTATCAATTTATATGCCAATTATGCAAGTAAAATGAAAAAATGTAGACAAAACAACAATGGCCCTTTAACTCATATATCTATAATAGATGTGATTATGTTGAGGACTGCTGATATCAGGGCCTGCTCCGGCCACCAAACAAACAAAATCAATGACTACCTGCATGGTGTGAATCAAGGCAGGAATGAGAATTTTGAGGGCCAATTGTCCCCAGTTCACCCCAAAACCAGTCACTCTTGTCTAGGATTCTACCATTATTCTAACATCCTTTTTCTTTTTTCTTTTTTTTTTTTTTTTTTTTGAGGCGGAGTCTCGATCTGTCACCCAGGCTAGAGTGCAGTGGTGCAATCTCAGCTCACTGCAACCTCCGCCTCCCGGGTTCAAGCAATTCTCCTGCTTCAGCCTCCTGAGTAGCTGGGATTACAGGTGCATGCCACCAAGCCCAGTTAATTTTTTGTTATTCTAACATCTTTGTGTTTCAGATACTCTAGATTTATTGGTATACTTTCTTAAAATTTATGCACTCCAAAAGCAACATCAGATTAGTTATTAACATGTTAAATCAATTAGCAGTAGTAGTAAGAACTTGCTGATTAATCCCATTTAACCTAACAACTATTTCCAGTTTTGAAAGGGAGGATGGTAGAACTGTTGCTCAGGCCACTGTCAGAAGAGGACAGGCTCAGATGCCTCACCAACAGGTGAGACAACCTCCGGACAGTGAGGAAACACGAAGTGGTAGGAAGAAGTCAAGGCCAGAGGAAAAGTTAAAGAAAGGAACCTGAAGGAAAAGAAAGGTGTCAAATGATTCAAGAGAGGAAATAAATTATACAACATGCATTTTTTTGCAAGGCATCATGCTAAGCTGTTTGCATGTATTGTCTCATGTGGTCTTTACACAAATTCTGTGAAGTAAGCACTAGTAACACCCATTCTTCTAGGTGAGGTGAATGAGGTTAAAGGAAGCTAAGTAACTTGCCCAAGTCACAGAGATCGTAAATAATGAGAGAGAAAGCAAATTCCAAAACGTGTGTGTTATTTCCTCTGAGATACGTTCACATCCTCTTTGCCTCTCTATAAGAGGCTCAGGGAAGGATGAACTAGAACTGGTAGTAAATGAAATATAAAAGGGGGTGGAGGCAGACACAGTGGCTCATTCCTGTAATCCTAGCACTTTGGGAAGCCAAGGAAGGAGGATGGCTTGAGCCCAGGAGTTCGAGACCAGCTTGTGTAACATATTGAGATCCCATTTTTACAAAAATAAAAAATTAAATAGCCAGGCATGGTGGCACAAGCCTGTGGTCTCAGCTACTCAGGAGGCTGAGGCAGGAGGATCATTTGAGCCTGGGAGATGGAGGCTGCAGCAAGGTATAATCTCGCCACTGCACTCCAGTCTGCATAACAAAGTAGACCCTGTCAAAAAAAAAAAAGAACTAAAAATAGTCTGAATGCAAAGCACCTGTGTAATGTCCCCGGGGAGACATTGGGTAATTGATTCATTGTCCAGTGGATTTCTACTGAATACTGACTATAACCTGGGCTTACGCTCAGTTCAGAGGCTACAAAGGTGAGAAGACATGATCATCTGCTTCATAAACCAACAGTGCAAGAAAGCCACTAATCTGAGCATGTACTCTGAGGACACAATGGCAACGCTTGTTGGGAAATGAGATGCATCACTTCTGCTATTATTTTATTGGCCAGAAATCGTTGCATGGCATCCAACTACAAGGATGATAAGGAGAGTCATATATTGCAGAACTCTAGTAATGTCTATTATAGTACTTCATAGCAAATGCACACTGACTATTTATGAGACTATAGCCTCCCATAGTGCCAACATTATTATTTGTGATATCTATGTTTTTGATGTGGAGGATCCCTGATTCAGGGTGCCATTGAAAACCAGAATAGAAAAGTTGACTGAATGCAGATAAAAGGAACATGAACATGGTCTAGTCTAATCTCCACCCCAGCTAGACAACATGGTTCTTCTTGAAAAATGACTCTTGTAGACTAAAATGGGGAAAACATTCATTTTGCTCCTGGCTGTCATAAAACATCTGCAGGACCTCCCTTGACAACAAAGAACTTTATCTTCAAGGGTAGTATTTCAAAAGATAGTTTAGCTTTGGTCAAATTGCATAGAAAAGAAAAACTCCAAAAGTTGCAATTAACAAATCAGGCACATTAAAGGTCTGAACACACTAATTAGTTCTTGGTCAATACACTCGAAGGCTACCCTGAAATTATAGCTAAATTGCATAAAAAGAAACATGCTTAGAACTGAGGGGGGAATTGAGAATTTGGGAAATTAAACTCATTACTCCATATTCTTCTGTTTTGGCTCAATTCTTTTTCATTGACCCTTTTTGAACCTTTTCTATGTCTGTTGTGCTCCTGAGCTGAGTAATGGAATTTAATATTAGGGGTTTTTTTCCCAATTGCAGGTGTTATTTGGTCTTGTGCAAGAGTAGCAGGATATTTAACAATGTACACAAAAAGTCTTAGACAATATTCAAAAAAGTGCTTTTTCCTAGCATGCTGGGTAAGGGTTGCTCCAAAGGAGAACGGTGAAAGGGCTTTGAAATTTTGACTATGGGATGAAATCTACTAGAAGCAATGAACAAGAGGCTAAGTGGGAACAGAAAGAACATTGAATAGGAGTCTGAGACTGGGTCCAAGTCCCAGTTGCTCTGCCAAATAATTTGTAACCTTGGGTAAGTCACTTCATGTGGTGAATGCTGTGATATGCTAGTCAGATGCTTTCTTCAGGATTAAATAACTCATTCCCCCAACTGCTGGGAAAATTCCCAGCAGATACATTCAACCGTCAACTCTTTTGGAGATTGCCTTGTGACTGGTCCGTGAAGAAGCCTGGCCCTCTTGCCCTAATTTGGAAAATCTCAGAAATGATATTTTACCTTGAGAGGTCCCCATGGGTCAACTGAGGCCTTTTTTAAGAACACATTGCATCTCAACTTCTCCCTCTGCCCATTTCTGCTTTCTTCTTCTTCCTTGCATAGGGCTTGATCCCAAGAGTACTTCCTAATAAACATGCTCTGTCTCAAAATCTGCCTCTGTCTCAAAATCTCCAAATATTGCAAAGAACACTGAGCAAGTATTATTGTATTCATTTCAGAGGTGAGGAAACTTACAGATTGCTTAAGGGATTTATTTAAGACTTCTTATTAGTGTTCTGGTTTCTAGTCTTTCTGAAATTTTACCAATAGGTAAAGACAAAACAGATCCACTAAATGAGACCAAACTGTGTGGAGAATGGAAATCCTGTGTTAGCCTTCTGTGTCATATTTCCATGCAGCAACTGGAAGGATAATTTCAAAATGTGTATCAGATCACATTACTTTCCTGCTCTCAACCCCAGAGTGGCTCCCCATCGTAGTGAATAAAATCCTATATCTTTCCTCTGGCCCACAAGGTCTTATAGGCTCCAGCACATGGCCACGTCCCTGACTTCATTTTCTCCCATTTTCCCCATGACTCACCCACCTCTAGCTTTCTAGTTTTTGAACCAACAAACTGTTTATTTTTATTTTTATTTTTTGCTACCTGCTCTTCTCTCTCTCTGGAACTTTCTTTCTCCTGATATTCCCAAGAATCCCTTATTCCCAGAAAAGACTTCCCTCACTACCCTTCCTGAAAAAGCATCTCCATCAGTCTGTATGTTTTGACTCTGGCTTACTGTTATTCATAGTTCTTATAAATATTAAAATTATATTATGCATGTATGTGTTTATTTTCATATTTGTTATAATATTTGTTTCATATTCCTTATTCACGTTTATTTATTGTTTCTTTTCTTCAAATATAAACCCCTAGAATATAGATATACAACAAAGGCAGGGATTGTCTCTGACTTGTTTACTGCTATACCCCCAGTGCCTAGCAGAGTGCCATACTCACAGTTCATGCTCAATATTTGCTGAGTTTTGAATAAATGAATAAAGTTTTACTGAAAATGCCAGGTAAGCAGTCGAGATTACAAAACGTCTTACATTTGCCTCAGTCAGCATTTCCCTTCTCATTAACTGAAAAACTCTTTATGAAATACGTGATGCATTAAAAGGCTTTCAGAAGAAAGAGTTCCATCTTGGCTTTACTACTTACAAGTCATGGGAGCTTCCATGAGTTATATTTAATCTTATTCATATTCTGATACTAGATTTCCTCATCTGTAAAATGGGCACCCTTGTAGTTGTCATAGGAATTAATATATTAATGTAAAAAACAACCACAATGTCTGACACATGGTAAATGCACAATGAATATTTGTCACTAGAGTTATAACTATCATGAAGATGAATTACAAACATAGTTATCCATTTATTTACTTATTCATCATCCAAATACTAATGGACTAGGCACTGGAGAAGCAGGAAAGCATGAGATTCTCTTCAAGTTATTAGAAAGGCCTGGCGCTTGCAGGGGAGAGAGAGTGTGTCCATTTTCATTTGTTCCCTTGTGTACTTCCAGAAACTTCTACCATATGTATATGTAGAAAGCATTCAATGAGATAATTTGCAAGAATCAAATTCAGTATTACATTGAATGATTTTCCTCATTTAATCCTCAAACAACATTGAAGACATAGCCATGGAGAAATAGACATAATTTCTGACCTAAAGAAATGTACAGTTTTATGGGAAAGATAGACATTAGGCTACTCGTATCCTGACCCTGCCTGAGGACCTGGTGTGTGTGGTCTGCACTGTCATTATGTTGAAGTCTTAAACTGTCACGCTTCCAATAAGATCTTACTGAAAAATCCTGATTCTAAACTTCTCTTGAGAAATCTGATGTTCTGTCCATACTGAGCCTGCATTTCCTTCTGGCAAGAAAACTCTAAAGCTGAACAGTGCTTGCCCCCTTTAAATTAACGCTCAAGATTTTAAAAATCTCTACAGTTTGTCTATATCCTTGTATTTTTTTCTATACTGTTTCCAATAGCCAAGTGTTAAAATCTCCTACAATGATTGTATGTTTTTCGTTTTCTCTATATAACTGTCAGTGATTGATTTATATGTTTTAAGACTGTGTTGTTAGGTTCATATACATTTATGATGGTAATACATTCTTGGTGGATTGTTGTTTTTATTATGATTTAATGTCCCTGTTTGTTCCTAGCAATTGTTTTGCTTTAAAATCTATTTTTGTCAGAGTTCATATAGCTGCACTGGTACTCTTTTGATTATTATTTGCCCGCTATATCCTTTTCCATTCTCTTATTTTTCCCACCTGTCAATTCCATTCTAGCCTTTACTCCTTTCTGTCTGGCAGTTTTGAAAGTGTCTTCACCTGTCCCCTCATTCCCTAAGAAAGAGCTCTCACATCTACACCTTTAGGCTACCATCCGAGAGGTCACTGAGAATTCTGCAGATCAGTCACACTGCCAACAGGTCAGGGACTGATGGAAAGGCCGGGTTGGCATCCTGGAGCCCCCAAAGTTACTCATCTTAATTTGGATCTGGTTATGGTTTTCTCTTTTTAAAATTTTCTTTTTTAAAAATATTATCTATCATTGCTATATATGGAATTTGGATTGGTTGGGGGCTATTTTTCAAGGCATGAATCTATAAAAACATCAAGATGAGTCATTCAGGATATGTGATGATGATTGTGACAGATAAATACAGAGAGTTCCTAGGTCTGTGAAGAGAAAATGACATCTTAAGACCCTTCCTCAGTAAAACCAATGAAGCTGGTTTCCTAGTACAAAGATTCCATGAGCAGCATTTTCTGCCATCCTTTATGGCTAGAGAGCAGGCTTTGGAATATGAGTGTCATTCCCTGGGTCATAATAAAGATAGATGTCTTTAAATAAGTTTTTCATTCTCAGTTTAGGGTCTAGTAAGCACAGTATTTGATGATTATATACCTATACCTAGCCTCAACAGTATATCTCAAATACCTAATCAACACCATTAATATTTTTTTTTTTAGTTAATTTCACAATACTATTGAAAAAGAAGGAGAGAGAGAGACAGAGAGGAAGCAAAGACTGAGATAAAAGAATTGGTGTATAGGAAAAAATAATTTACCATGACCTAGAAAAATGTATATGTAGTTGGAAGCCTAAATTTAAACAACTTGATGCTTCCACAAACTGAAAATCTGCCTGTCCTGCTATGTCCATTCAAATTTCCCTAATCTAACCGCTTCAATTTATTGTTCACTAATTAGATAGAATTGTTGTCCAGAATAAAGAAATCACCACCCGGTAATTACTTCATTGTAAAACGTAATGAGCATCCAAACGCTGACACATACTGTAAAAATCGCAGCACAATAAATAGAACACTGTTTTCCAACAATAACCCGGCAGTGAATTCTGCTAGTGTATTTCTTTGTGAAACATGTTTATGTGATAGTCTTCCAATTTTATGGCAGAAGTTTATCACCATAAGGTGCATTTCATGACAGCCAAATAACTACATTCAGTTAGGCTTGTCACCATGTGCCTTCCGTATCAAGACACATGCTGATTGTATCAAATACTGTTGACGGTCTTAGTGCTGTGAACAGAAAAGATGATTATACTGTTCTGTGTAGATATGATGCAATATTATTCACATTGCAAGAAATTGAAGGTCAAGGTTGTCTAACAACATTAGAAAGATTGGGTATTGAATGCTTCTTAATGCAGTGATGATTCACTAATGGGCAGATGACAGGTGTACCTTAAGATGTGGATGATTCTTTATGTAAATAGATGGGATAGAGGTATATGCACATCAAATCAATGTATGTTTTGGGGTGGGAATAAGGATTATTAATTTACCTTTTGGAAAATAAATCAAAGCAATTCTCTAAGTGTCCCCCTTAATATATGTATTGATTTATCTCAAATCTCTTGGAGGACAAGAGATCTAAAATTTTGCCTCTGTCCTGCATAGATGCATTCTGTGATGACTTTAGCAAATGAAGAGTTTGCCTCATACCTTGGTATTCATCTCTGTTTCTAGCTTTAGCGCAGGTCCTGTTAAGTTTTACTCTTATCTAGTATATATGCTGTAAAGCATCTTTGTTACACTAGACAATCAGGTCCATGTCTCTAAAATAGCAAAGGTTATTAGCAAGTTAATCCAATTTGAAATTTATTTATACTCCATTGTCAAACAGCTGTTATGGTCTGGTCCCAGCTCTGCAACTGATATAAAGTATATGACTCTAGAAATTTAATCAAAATCTCATTTTGAGATTTGATATGCAGTAGTCTGTGATCTTGTTTGGTTCTTACAATCATTTTATAGTCATGCTGTATAGCTCACAAAAAGAGAAAATATATTTTCTAGGATGATTTTCAGAGTAGCATATTTTTTATCAATTCTCGCTTCACTTCCATCCACTCATGAACTAACTTAAAACATAATAAAGTTACAATTTCAATAATTTACCAAATCAATGTACCAATTTAATAAATTGAGTAACCATCCATATTGAATCCAATCACAGGTTAAATGCTGATATTGGAAATTCGTTGACATAACAGTTATGTCATAGGGACTTTGTATTGGCTTTCAAAGAATAAGAGTCTGGTGAAATTAACAGCAATTGTGTGTTTACCACTTAATCATGCCACTTTAAAAGTTATTAATAATTCTCCAACCCATGGCCTTTTTTAGCATGATCCACAACATGCTGTAGCAAGGACCTATTAGGTGTATTCAAATGGGCAAAGGGAGAGGCAACTCAATCTGTAATTAGAGCAGAAGAGATGCTGAATTAAGGGCCAGCTAGAGGTGCTAGGAGAAAATATTCAGGCAGATCAGTCATAAGGAATAGGTAATTCAACATTGTCCAGTAGATAATAACTGGAAAGAGTATCTTCAAAGAGGTCAGAGAGAACTAACAGGCTGTCCCAACATCTGAACACTGCTAAGAAATCTAAGAGATATAATGGCAAGTCCATGGCCCTGGCTAGTTGCCATCACTATAGTCTGTTCTAGGGATTAAGTCCTCAATCAATGCTACGGTTCCTGGTGAAAGGATGAAGAAACCACAAGGCAAGGATAAACTGTGTGTGTAATCGTCTTGTGGACTGGGTTGGACAATAAATTCCATTACTCAAGGGGACCAACCTGAGGAACCTGAGGCAGGTGAAGCAGAAGGCTGTGGAAAAGAGCCAAGGAAATCATTGTTCCACAAAGGAAAACATGAATGACTGCAGAAGAAAAAGTAAGATCAGGCTTTAGGAGAGTAAGAACTAGATAGAACGAAGCTCAAGGAATGGGTCATACCCCACAATTCAGAATTGGGAGTCTGTATCAGAGGGATGTTGCCTTTTCCTCATGGTCTAATATAGGTTTTTCTGAGCTGGGCCCTTTGGCCTAATGGAATCAGTCAGGTGAAGAATCAAGATACTTACTTCAATAGTCTTAACAGCCTATCTGCCTGGCCATTTGGTGATTTAATAAAACCTTGCCCATTCAACCACTATGTCAATCATAATGAGTCAAATTAACACCAAAAATAATAATAGTGCAATAAGAATGCAACCTACTTATATTTGGGCATTATAGGTCTTGGAGAAGAGATTAACTGAGACCTTCTAAAAATTTATTCTGAAGTTTTTGCAGGTTCTGTCTCCTCATTGCTCATAAATCAGAAAGGCTTGACTTAATTCAATAATTCAATAATTACTTCTTGGTTATGTGATACTATCGTGGTAGCTACATTTGTGTGTGTGTGTGTGACGGTCTCATTCTGTCACCCAGGCTAGAGGGCAGTGGCATGATCTTAGCTCACTGCAGCCTCAACCTCCTGGGCTCAAGCAATCCTCTCGCCTCAGCCACTCAAGTAACTGGGACTACAGGTATGTGCCACTGTGCCTGGCTAATTTTTAAAATTTTTATAAAGACAGGGTCTTGCTAATTGCCCAGGCTGGTCTTAATCTCCTGGGCTCAAGCGAGCCTTTCACCTCAGCCTCCCAAAGTGTTAGGATTACAGGCATGAGTCACTGCACCCAGCTGTGGCTACATTTTTGTAAGTTAAAAAATGAATGCAAACTTGACTTGGTAGGAGACATTACTTTGAATAGAAAAATAAATTCGTAGTTAATAGATTCACCATCCCTAAAGCCTCAATCGAGAAGTGTAATTTAATTACTTTCTAGGTAATACCACCCTACATTTATAGAAAGTTAGCAAAGCCTGATTTAGGAATGATGTTCACAGTTTAAGTAGTTCAAAAGAGATTTGTTGCAAGCTTAAATAGGTACACTTCAATTAGCATTTTCTATAGTGTATCCGTGTTCTCTAGAGAAACAGAACAAATAGGGAGTGTGTGTGTGCATGTGTAAGTGTGTGTGTATGAAGAGATTTATTAGAAGAAATTGGTTCATATAATAATGGAGGCTGAGAAGCCCAGTATTTGCAGCTGGCAAGCTGGAGACCCAGGAGAGCTGATGGTGTAGTTCTGGGCCAAACGTAGGTATACCTGAGACTCAAGGATTGTTGATGTTTCAGTTGAAATTCAAAAGCAGGAAAGAACAGATATTCCAGCTAAACTGCAGTCAGGAAGGAGGAATTCCCTCCTACTCACAGGAGGGTCAGACATTTCGTTCTAATCAGGTTCAACTGATTGGATGGAACCGTCCCACATTAAGGAGAGAAACCTGCTTTACTCAGTCTACTGATTTCATGTTAATATCATCCAGAAACACCCTCACAGACACACCCAGAATAATGTTGCACCAAATGTCTGGGCACCCCATGGACCAATCATGTTGATACATAAAGTTAACCATCACGTGTAGCAACTAGATATTTTTCCCCTGGGTCTAAAATACAGTCTTCCATTAAAGTTTGTCAATTTAGATATTAATATTTCTGTGACAAAATATGGGCTTCTCTGCCTGCTTGCTTCTCCAAGAATTAAAAGAATCAGCATTCAGTGAAGTAGTCAGAGCTTGATGTGGTGAAAGGAAATTACCTGGATGGTTAAGAGGCTACCTGCCCCAGCTACCACCAGCCATTACCTAAGCTGAGTTTAAAAAAAAAAAAAAAAAAAACTCTGATTACTTTCATAATTACTGTCCCTGAAACCGACTGATTCCAGTTAGAGATGTCAAAAATATGAAAGTATGAGCTAAGCCTGGCTCCCTGTTATAAAATTAAAACATACTTGTAAATTACATGTCTTTTGTTTCTTTTTGTTTGTTTGTTTTGAGTCTCATTCTGTTGCCCATGCTGCAATGCAGGGGAACGATCTCAGCTCACCACAACCTCCACCTCCTTGGTTCAAGCGATTCTCCTGCCTCAGCCTCCCTAGTAGCTGGGATTACAGGCGCCCGCAACCACACTTGGCTAATTTTTGTACTTTCAGTAGAGATGAAGTTTTACCATGTTGGCTGGGCTGGTCTCGAACTCTTGACCTCAGGTGATCCACCCACCTTAGCCTCCCAAAGTATTGAGATTACAGGCATAAGCCACCGTGCCCAGCCTTTTTTCATTTTTATTTACCTGCTCTCTTTTGAAATTTCAATTTTCTCAGTTGTAAAATCAGAGTTTTTGGTATCTGATATTTTATAAATTTTGTCATAATCTTTGGAAGCAAGAGTGTCTTAAACATTTGCATATGGAAATAGAATTTTGAAAACAAATACAACAGATTATTCTATTTAGCACTTATTCTCATACTAACCAGTTTTGGGTAATTAATTTATAATAAGGATTGATAATTTTCCACCTTGCCTTAGGGAATAAATTCAAAACTATGGAGTAATATTCCCCGAGAACAGAAATTCACTATATAATGTTTTGGGAACATTGCTGTTTGTGCAGAAAGGAGAGGAGCTTATCATACCCACATTCTAATCAATAAATAGAACAGAAACTTCTTAACTGTTATCTGAAGAATGGTTGTTCCATGGAAGAAAGAGAAACAGGGAGGAAAAAAGGAAGGAAAAGGAAGAAAATAGAGAGAAAGACAGAAAGAGGAGGCCTCAAAGTGAATCAACCACAAGCTATCAAAGAGCTTACACTCTGTCAAGGGCAATGCAATAGCTGAACTGGAGTGTAGACTTCAAGAGGCCACTGCCCATTGACACAGACCTGGGGATTTGACCTTCAGCATTTTCATTAAAACCCAAGTATTCATCATGTCTCACACTGGGTCAGAAGTTTGAAAGGAACTGTTTCTGCTCTTAAGCTCAGTGGCCTCCAGTTAATTCAAAAGGGGTTGCTGCTCATAGGGAAAATGCTACCAGGAAAATTAAAGAATAAAACTTCCCGTTTTTAGGATATCAGAAGTCAACTTTTGATTTATTCTTTCATTGATTATTAGTACCTTGAAATTAGTGGCAGCTGGAAAACAGGCCTATACACAAAAATAAGTGAAGAAACCACTGTTTCTCTTCTAATTTGCTCTTCCTCCCTTACACCACCCTTTCCCTAAAGTCAATGGTTCCAGAGATGGAGCACGGGACAGTTTGACTTTGCCATGAATTTATCCAGCCCAGAAAGTTGGAGGGTGAACACATGGAGCAGAGATGAATTGTCCCTGTTGTCTCACCCTAGGCAATCCCTGACAATTGACTCCCCTGCACGGGAAGAGCTCAACCAAGGTCAACAAAGCACTAGTCAATGAGTGTGTGCAGTGAGACCAGAACACCACTTAGCTGTCCTGCAGATTTAAAATCAGTGTGTATGGTTTTGAGCCACTAAGTTTTGTAGTTGCCTGTTAACTACCATTATGGTTGCAATAAATAACTGATACACTGCCTTTATGCTACAATTTGAGTATCCTTAATCCAAAAATCCAAAATTTGAAATATTCCAAAATTCAAAGCTTTTAAAGCGCTGACACGAAGCTCAAAAGAAATGCTCATTGGAGCATTTCAGGTTTCAGAATTTTGGATTAGGGATACTCAACTGGTAAATATA
This sequence comes from Macaca mulatta, assembly GCF_049350105.2. Taxonomy (NCBI): domain Eukaryota; kingdom Metazoa; phylum Chordata; class Mammalia; order Primates; family Cercopithecidae; genus Macaca; species Macaca mulatta. Next base: position 23,743,867 of record NC_133407.1, read on the forward strand.
ATGCAAATATCCAAAATGCCCCCAAAAATCTAAAATCCAAAACACTTTTGGTCCCAAGCATTTTGGACAAGAGATACTCAACCTGTATTGTGTGTACTGCCACCTGGTATTTTTATATAACTCTTGAATTGATTCTTGGTGTTTTATAGAATAGAAGTAACATTATCTCATATTTATTGAATGCTTTCTAGGTGCCAGGCACAAGGAGTGTTTTCGTTCATTCACTCAACTAATAAACATCTAACACTGCTATGTACCAAGCACTGTGTAACATGTTCAGGATACAGTCATAAGAAACCAAACAGAAGCCCAGCTATTACAAATTTACAATCTAGCTGGGAAATGATGTTAATTAAATCATCTTACACATGTATGAAGACCATTATAAGGGTCGTGAATAAAAAGCATAGAGAGATAATAGAGCTTAGAAAGGGGATTTATCTAACATGGATATCAGGAAAGGAGGACTTTCCTGAAAAAGCAATATTTGATGAGAAAGAAGAAGAGTGTTTACAGGCAGATAAAATCTGGTATGCAAAGACCCTGAGCAAGAAGGAGCAGGGGTTTATTCAAAGAACTGAAGGGCTAGTGTGGCTGGAGTCTGCAGAGTATTAAGGTGAGTAGAGATGTGGACAGGAGCTAAATCACACCCTAGTGAAGTTTTGGCCCTTATTCTTTTCTTTTCTTTTCTTTTTTTGTTTGAGACGGAATCTCGCTCTGTCACCCTGGCTGGAGTGCCGTGATGCAATCTTGGCTCACTGCAATCTCCGCCTCCTGGGTTCAAGCAATTCTCCTGCCTCAGCCTCCCAAGTAGCTGGGATTACAGGCACCTGCCACCAAGCCCAGCTAATTTTTGTAGTTTTAGGAGAGACAAAGTTTCACCATGTTGGCCAGGCTGGTCTCAATCTCCTGACCTTTATGATCCACCTGCCTCGGCCTCCCAAAGTGTTGAGATTCCAGGCATAAGCTACTGCACCCAGCCTGGCCTTTATTCTTATGCAATAAAGCCCTTGAAGAGATTTCTTATCCAATAATCACCATTGCCCTAGCAGGTAGGTCATTTTATTATGTCCATTTTACAGTTAAGGAAACTGAGACTTGGGGAAGCTAAACAACTTGCCTGAATTCACCATTTAATATGTCATACTCAAAAGCCAGTTCTTCAGTACTCAGCTACACCTCTTTTCCCTGATAGTTTTGCTAACACCTTGAGTAAGCTGTGTGTTATACTTTCTTGTTTCTACTCCCTCTGGTCCCTAGCAGAGTCTCAGTAGGGCACACAGCATAGGCCCGAGAGCCAGACAGACGTAGGTTGACACCACTTAATTTTTCTAAACCTCTGTGATTTTTGTTTCCAAATTAAAAAAGGGATAATGACACCTCTCTCTAGGCAGGAGCATAGAGACATATAAGTAAAAAAAAATCTAGAAAATAGTGGATACCCAATAAATGCTGGTTGTTAGTATGATTACCAGAGATTCAGTAATGGAATGTGAATCTAATGTTTACTCATTATCATTATCATCAAAAGGCAACCAGCCTTATGACACTCATAAGTCCAAAAATGACAATGACATTGAGCTTCCCTGAGGATTAAATAGCTCAATTAGTAAGAGGCCCTGCTAATTTCCCAATCCACATCCTACTCTGGAAGGAGTCTCTGGTCTTAGGCCTGTGATCTTAATGATTCACACATGGGTCCCTTCTATCTGACCCCTCCAACATTCTCTGATGGGGAGGGGGTGGATAAAAGTTCTCTTCCCATGAGAAGCATCAGTCTCAAGGTTATTTCAGGAAACTTCAAGCCTCTGATTTCTCATATTCTCCAGCTCTTTGCAAGCCTAGTCTACAACCCTACTGGTTTGGGTAAAAAAAATAAAAACAAACAAACAAAAAACCTGTTTGCCTGCATGCCTGGTCCACAGAGGCACAGAGGGGCTCCTTCGGTGTTCATGGAGTGGATGCTGCCTTTGGAAGTCTGTATAGTGAAGATGAAGAACCAACCTCTGGATACAGATAGACTCCATCCTTCTACTTGCGAGCTGTGTGAACCCGGGCAAGTTACTAAACTTCTCTGAGCCTGTTTTGTCTGTAAAATGGGGATAATAACCACTCTATGCAGTTTTTTAAAAGAACAAATGTGATCACGTCTGTAACATTCTTAGTAGAGTGCCTGGCACACTGTATGTGCTCCACACATATGTCATTATTGTTACCCTAAATACTGCTGAGGCTGTCAGTCTATCCCAGAAGAAAGCAGAGCTCCCCCACCCCCAGCCAATGTGTTTATTTGCTCAGGTAGAGGAATGCAGCAGAGTTAAGTTTTAAATCAATATGAAAAGCGCTTCCTTTCCCAGGCTCTTACCAACTGGGAAAAGGTTGCCGAACCCTCAGCCCCACCTACCCATTGCTTCTTGTTCCCCTTAATTAATTATTGGCTCTTGAAGATGTAAATCCCTATCCCCAGAGAGTGAATCAAAAAAAATCTTTAATATCTCTATAATGAAATTCATAATATGCTAAAAATATTAGAGGGAAACTGAAATTGCTATTTTGATAAGTCAATATTTGACTGTTGTCTCAGCTGGAAAAAAAAAAAATAGTCCAAAGAAGCCTGGTAGCTACCAGACCAGAGTAAGTCAAGGTGAGACAGTAAAAGTGTGTTATTTTTAAACTGTTTATTTTATTATTCCTCTTTCACAAATTCTTTTTGTGCCTGAATGAAGTGAATGAGCCTGGATTTCCCTAACACCCACTTCATTCCGCAAGATCTCATCCAAACCATCTTCCTTGGCTATCACATTTCCCTTCTGTTGTTATCACAATCATTTTAGAGAATCAAAGAGCCACGGGGGGGGAGAAAGATCTCAGCACGCAAGCCCCTTCCTCTAAACACAGACCATCCCTGGCATGTGCTGCCGACTCCATGTCTCTGAAAATCCATGCCAGCTGGTCTTGCCATGCTTTGATAATTTTTTCCACAGAGCCACAAGCCTACAGGGATTCCGGATGCATACAGATTCCTTCTTCATAAACAATCTGATGTTTAGAGTAATTCTCAAAGCCACAGTCTGGACTCCAGAAATCTCGACTCCACCACTTTTCAGCCTTGTAACCTCCGTCAATTGAGAATTTTCCATCTGAGAAAAAACTGGAAGAGTGATACATGCAGCACTCTCCTCCCTGGCAGAGCTCATCTTCTGTGGAAAATGTTTCACAAAACTGTCAGCTGCCTTGCAAAAGCGTATTTCTCCTACCTGGGCATATAAATAAGATCTTAGGAAAACCTGTATCCTCAGTCACTTGATCCAAATTAACTATGAGGCCTAATCTATATTGTGCACATCCATTTAAAAGCTCCAAGCATGTAAGGCAAGTGAGCACTGAGGCAAGACTACAAGACACAGTACCACATGTTTCATGGTTTCCAGTTGCTACCCTGTGTCATGTCAATTAAGAGACATGATTAAAAGTTCAGGATGCCCAGTCTCAGCCAGGTAGCCTATCTGTTACCATGTTGCTTGGCATTATAAAAACTTTCAGGGAGGCTGGCTGCGGTGGCTCATGCCTGTAATCCCAGCACTTTGGGAGGCTGAGATGGGTGGATCACCTGAAGTCAGGAGTTCGAGACCAGCCTGCCCAACATGGGGAAACCCTGTCTCTACTAAAACTACAAAATATTAGCTGGGCGTGGTGTTAGTTGCTTGTAATCCCAGCTACTCAGGAGGCTGAGGCAGGAGAATAGCTTGAACCTGGGAGGCGGAGGTTGCAGTGAGCTGAGATCACGCCACTGCACTCCAGCGTGAGTGACAAGAGCAAAACTCCATCTTAAAAAAAAAAAAAAAAAAAAAAAAAAAAACTTTCAGGGAAAAAAAAGAAGCAAGAGCTTATCGACTAATTTTAAATTAGAGCAATATTGTCCTTTCTGCAATGAATGATTCCTTTCTTTTCAGGAAATATAGCTTTAATTTATTATATTAGTGAATTCAACCAAACAGCTTAAAATGTGATTTAATGTAGATATGATAATTTAAAAATGCGTTGGTTTAAAAAAACAACACACACAAATACCGGCCAGGTGTGGTGGCTCACGCCTGTAATCCCAGCACTTTGGGAGGCTGAGGCTGGCGGATCACAAGGTCGGAGATCGAGACTATCCTGGCTAACGTGGTGAAACCCTGTCTCTACTAAAAATACAAAAAATTAGCCGGGCATAGTGGCGGGCGCCTGTAGTCCCAGCTACTCCAGAGGCTGAGGCAGGAGAATGGCCTGAACCCGGGAGGTGGAGCTTGCAGTGAGTCAACATTGCACCACTGCACTCCAGCCTGGGCAACAGAGTAAGACTCTGTCTAAAAAAAAAAAAAAAAAAAAAAAAAAAAAAAAAAAAAAAAAAAAAAAAAACCTAGGAGGGCTGTATCTCTGTGATAGTCACTCATTTATGCAATCATTCATTCCACAAATATTTATCAAGCATCTGCCATGAGTCAGGCACACATTCTAGGTACTAGAGATGTAGCCATGCAAAAAAGAGCAAAGATAGGAGATCTGCATTAATTCGAAGCATGGCTAGTCATTTAAACCATTAGAAGGACAATTTAATGTGAGATGACGTTCTAGCTAACTCTTTATCAAATACTCTGTGAGAAATCATTGAATTTTGCATCTGTTTGCATTTCTTCTCCAAATAAGATACACTGTAATGGAAAGGATATAGGAGTCAGATAAGAAGCCCCATGTTCTACGCCTAGCCTTGCCGAAAGCTCACGGTATACCTGATTGGGTCCCTTCCCGTTGTCTGAACTTCAGTTTCCTCATCCATATAACGAAGGTGTTTTCTAGTTCTAATGCATATGAGTCTCTGATTCCATGACTGTTTAATTCAGCTGCTAACTGGCAGTCTGTTCACCCCTCTGCTATTTTGCAGGGCCAGAATAGAGCCACTCCATAGTTTTTGTTCTTATTCTGTTTTTTGTTTGTCAGCTCATGGAAAAATTGAGATACTTCATTGAACAATCTTGATGTCCAAGTTCTCTTGATAGATAACATGCTCTAGCCACCCAGGGACACCTTCCTCAGGGCAACAGTGGGTCAAGGACTGAGGAGATGTCACTCCCTTCAGACGTTCTCTGGGCTCTTGCGTTTGCAATATTCTCTTTTGCTCTCTTCTGTCTCTTGAGGATCTGCTGCTGAGAGTCTGTCTTCCTAATTCTTAGCATCCTTCACTAGTTCACATTACCTGTCGGTCTCAGATGTAGTGCTGCCATATAGTGTTTCAGACTTGAAGATCTTCAAAAGGAGAATTCTAGAACCACAACCAAGATATCTCCCTGAGGACCCTTGAGCTAATTAGAAAATAAATTGGAACCACATGGGAAGCTTTTAAAATGCACCAATTACCTGGACTCCGCCCCCAGAGATGCTGATTCAGTTGGTGTAAGGTAAACACACCATCAGAAGGTTTTAAAAGCTCCCCAGGTGCTTCTAATGTGCAGCTGTAAGCCATTCTACAGCTTCACATCAATCAAAGTGGTATAATGATCTTGCTGTCTTTGACTCAACGAGAAATCCCCTTCAGCATGTCCTAGATCTGAGTATCTGGACTTATCACCATGCCCACGGCTGGCTCCATGGGCATGTGATGGTGCGGTCACACAGGACTCCATGCTTAGACAGGGCCCTGTGCTTGGGTTCATGCTCTGTTGTCACCATCTTGAAATTATTGATAATTTTGAACAAGGAACCCTGCGTTTTCTTTTGTACTGGACCCTGCAAATAATATAGCCTGTCCTGCTTCACACCATTCTGGGGCTGGACTTCTCCAAAAAGCCATCAAACCCTTATCTCTTGGCCTGTAATGGAGATCATGGCAGTGGCATTTCTTAGCATTCTGAAGAAATGAGCTGCCTTTAAAGGGTATTTTCTCCCTCTTTCCCTGTGTTCCTGCCTTGGCTCACATAATAAAAACATCTGTTCTCTTGGAAGAACACTGACACTGCTCACTCATTCCTCCAAGGAGTGACTTTCATCTCATTGGTGAGATAAGGAGAAGGCTCATTAAGGCCCCTGCAGACCCTCACACACTCGCCACTCTGCCCAGCTCCCCCGGACCAGCTCTGCAGGAGAAGGAGTTTCCCCTCTGCCAGGTGCTTTGCCTGCTTGGGACTAGTGTAGTGATAGCCCGTGCAGGATGCCAGGTTATCAGTGCTATTCTGTCACATACAAGCTCTACAACCTTACTCAACCTGTCTGTGCCCCAGTGTCTTCACCTATAAAATAAGGATATAATAGTATCTACCCAAACGGATTAGTGTAAAATTTAAGCGAGTTTTTATTCCATGTCAAGGACTTAGAACACATATTAAGTGCTAAACATAAAAAAAAAAAATTATTAACTTGGAACAGGGGGTGCAATCAGGGAGGGAAAGAGTTGGAAGCCCATTTGAGTCTAGTCCCAAGCCAGGTTTCCAGTTCAAGGTTGCCAGTAATTAGGTTGACCTTTTGAGCCCTGGCTCCTGCATCTCTCTCTCATATGGTTTTGAATCTGGAGAGGAAAGCACATGATTCATATTTCCCTTAGGCCACGACAAAGACCAGTGGTAAGCTTGCTTTGCTTCTTCTCTAATCCCACTCTCACTGTGCACCTGGGCTCTTGACAATCCCTTAAAATCCCACTCCTCAGGCCTACAGTCTGGAAACGTCACCCTTGGGTCTGGAATCCTCAAGTCAGAAAAGCATTTAGAAATAGAAAGGAGTTAGCAGATCATCTGTCAGATGAGAAGACTAAGTAGAGAAGTCCAAGTTTGCCCAGGTTGTCAGAGGCAGATGAAGAATGAGAATCAAGGCAGTTGCCCTCACCACTGTACCACACTGCTGGGCTTTGTGAGAAATTCTTTTACATCGTGTGTGTGGATAAGAACACATCTGAATGTGTGGCCATCCCTCTTCTTCCAACTACTACTGCAGAACAGTGATCTTTGGAGATTAAGTCATTCCATAATATTGCATGTGTTGAATGTCAAAGGGGATGGGATAAGACCTGGTTTAGCAATGTGAAGTGAGGTTGGGGAGAAGGGGAGCAGAAGGAAACAATAACAAGCAGGCATTCCTTCCCTTGTTTAAAATTGGGCTTACAAGTCTCAGCTGTGAGGGAGGCAGCATCCAGGCAGTGTGGTGAGAAAGGCAGGTCACACCGGGGTCTTCCCTCCAGGAAATAACCTCCTTCTCTCCAGCAGCATTGTTTTCTAATATGGAGGATAATGAACAACACTGTTGATCCAATTTGCTTTTTCTCTCAGTGTAGAACTTTGCCCATGCTGTCAGCTCTTTGGATTTATTGATACTGTAGGGAGTTTGGAGAAATATAGACATTACCTTGGCTTTCGGCTTCTTTGTTTCAAAAGAAATGTTTGAATTGTCCTACTTGACAAAAGTAAAAGAAACTAGGCTTGACAGTCAGAATGGCTATTTCTTACATTGAAAGGAAGGAAAAGAAAAGACAAAGGAGGGAATAAAATCGGTTTTTATTCTATGGTTTTGCAATTAATGATATAGAACACCAATGATTTCGGTGGGAAAAGAATTATATAATAAACAAAAATACCCACCCCTAATAATGAAACACTCTTCGTTATTAGCTTGATAGATTTTCCCCGCAAATACCATCAGAGCAGTTGGCCAGAGTAATACTGAAATGTATTAAATATATATTTTTATATATATCTACCACTGATTGTACAGAACAACTCAGGTCAGGCCCCATTAGTGAACACACCTAATACTGTTTTCTAAATTTTCAACAACTATTCAAATAGAAAGCCAGAAAAGAAAAATTGCCTCTCACTGCAAAGCCTTAAAACACACAAAAAGGCACCATATTGCCACTTTAGGGACACATTTGTTCCCTGCTGTTGCTATTTTATATGTCATTTCAGTCCTGCAGTTAGCTATAAAGCAAATCTTTTCTTTTTCCGGAGAGGAATAAGAGCTGCCTGAAGGGAAACAAGAATGGGAAACATCCTTAAAATGACTGATTTACAATTGGCAAAGAGATACAATATGAAAATTATAGCTTTCTCATTTTGAAGGTGGGAGCCTCAGTTCTTACTCTAAAAATACCCCCTGGGGGTCCCCTATTGGCACAAAAGGGAGACTGTCATGAAGGGGCTACTCAGTTTTTCTGAAGGTATGGGAAAATGGTGAAGGGTGTGTGTGTATATGTGTGTGTGCGCGTGTGCTGGGGTGGTAAGGAGATGAATTCAGCAGGGGTTAGGTAGAATTAAAGGGAAATTCAGAGTAGTGAGTGCATGCCACAACTCATTAGGCACCGGAGGTGGTCCAGTCTAAACATAAGCTTGGAATTCAGATACCTTGAGTTGTAATCCCTCTTCTGACAGTGATATATGGTATACCCTTCGGCAATTCCCCTGACTGTGTTTTGACCCTAACTTATCATCTATAATAAGGAAAATAACACCCACTGAAGGGGGATATTGTGGAAATTTATTTATGTTGCCAAAGGGCATGGGGGACCATAGGTGAAAGGTTGAAGATAAGTCAAAGACTCTTTGCCTGTCAGCAACTATTGTGTAGCTCACGTGTAGTTCCCCTGGGTTTAAACTCTTCTTCAAAACCTTCCCCAATACCCCTCTGGTGTATGGCCAAATGAAAAAGACTCTGAATCCTTTCTTAAAGAATATGGGGAGAATTTACACAGCCCGGTGTGATAGTAGGCCTCCAAGATGGCTCCATTGATCCTCACTTCCTTGTATTCTCTCTTTTGTGCTGTCCCTTTCACATTGAATCACAGCTCACCTATCTACCCAATAGACTATGGCAAAAGTGTATGACTTCCAAGACTAACTTATAAAACGCATTGCAGTTTTTACCTTGGAATCCACTTCAGATTGCTTTCTCAGTGGGAAGCCAGCTGTCATGTCGTAAGGATATTCAAAAAGGCCCAGGAAGAGGCCTAAGTAGAAAAGAATCAACTTATCAGAACCAGCTTGTGAGTACATGAGTGAGCCACCTTGCAAATGTATCTTCCAGCCACAGTCAAGCCTTCAGATAACAGCAGTCCCATTTGCAAATAGATAACCAACCCTATGTGCAAACAGATAACGAATCTACCTGCAGTAAACTAGGGTTGGGGTAATCCTGGTGCCATTCTACTGAATAATTTACCTTCAAGCTACCGTAAACTTTGACAGAATGTTTAGTCTAGATATTGTGAATCTTCTCAGAAGGCCATGAATCTACTGATGATTCATCCATCCTTTAATTCACCAAATATTTATTAATCATCTAGCTATTGGGTTCTAAGATTCTGCAATAGGCTCTGGAAGATAAGAGTTGGTTAAACCAAGCATATTTAAGACATCCCATCAGTGTATTGGTGGAGACAAATAATAGACATCAAATAGTGTTGCAAAAAATATGATGGAATTATATTATCCTATTATCCTATTAAAGAGAATATTGTGGAGAACCCTTGCTTCAAGGAGAAGCTAATTCAATGTTGAAGAATCAGTAAGGACTGCTCTAAGGCAGGGACACTTAAGGATGTTTCTCAAAGGTCAGGTAGAAGTTATCAAAGTGAAGTAGAGGAAAGGTAGGAAGGGCTGCAGCATGAAGAGGAACGAACGGCACACACAAAGACCAATGGAGCTGCACTGTATAAACCAGAGGGCCCTGAGTGCACTAACCTTGGCTGTAGAGAAAATGATTTTTTCCCTTTCATTTGCACCTTAGGTAAATAACCCTTTTCTAACATAATTAACCTTTTCCCTATGAGAAATATTCGACTCCACAAGCTGTAAAACAAGCAATGAAACAAGAAGGCTTCATTTCTACATTGATACCCTTTAATTCTTTCCCCAAGTTATCTGCTCTCATCCAGATTCGTGTGCTCTTCATTCCCTTTTGCAAGTATTGTAGGGAAGTGACTTGTACCTCAGGGAAAGTGCTGAGAGCATTGTGGTCATTAATGAAATAACCAAGGTCTTTCAAGATGATACGTCATCTTCTCCCAGATGCCTCTTCTGGCTCTTCCAAATAGAGTATGGTTCCTTAAGGCCTCCAGTAGACCTCATTCATAGGGGTAATCACAGAACTCCTACACTGGATTGTCACCTGTTAGATCATCTGTTGCTTCCCTAATTAGAGGGAAAATCTGGTGCCTCAGTCTTAGATGATATCTCTATTATTCCAGTGTCTGGCACACTCACAGTAGGACCAAAGAAATGAAAACGACCCTCTTCATTTTCTCTTAAACTATCCTATTCTTCTCATTTAATGCTTTCTTTATCATTGTTTGAAAGTATTCATGCATATGCATTTATTATTATTATTTTTTGGTTCGCTGGTTCAATATTACTGACACATACACCCCGATACATACATTGACTATTCTTTAATTATTACAGAATCATTAGGATTCTGTAGTAATTGGAAACTTGCATGCTTGTATCCCACTATTTACAAAGTATACCTGGTATACAATGCTGGGCAGTTAGTTGGCTTTCAATAAATATATTTTTAAATAACAAGATAATTTAGTGATTGCTGTTGAGTTAAAAAAAAAAATCAATGTGGTTCTACATTCTTGTGTACTTGTGAATTTTTCTTATGACCTTCTTAGAAAATTGATCTCAGATACCAATAACATAGATGCCATTTCTCAGTGAAGTGTAAAGAGTTTTAATTTGGTTTCAATAATTCATTTTTATTAGGCTTATTATCCACCAGCCCATTTTCAAAAGAACACTCAAAGATCCTTATAAATATGCAAAACCAAAGTCTGTATGTTTTTGCATGAACTAAAAAAAAATAGACATAATTGTCTGGGCAACAAAACAAGACCCCATCTCTACAAAAAATAAAAATAAAAAATAGCCAGGCATGGTGGAATGTGCCTGTGGTCCTAGCTACTTCGGAGTCTGAGACAGAAGGATTGCTTGAGTCCAGGAGTTCCAGGCTGCAGTGAGCTATGATCACACCACTGCACTCCAGCCTGGGTGACAGAGTGAGACTCTGTCTCAAAAAAAAAAAAAAAAAATTCCATTACTATGTAAGTACTGGATTAACACTTAACAAGATAGCAATGGATTGGTAAGTGAAATAGAAAAATCCCCTAGCATGTGTACAAGGCATTGTGTTTTTACACTATGTCTAATGAACACAATGCCTTTGACACAAATCTAAAGTTATTAGCCTTGGATTTCTTTCTGCAAGCTAGGAGTGTGAAAGCAAAGCTGCAGGTTTCATCCTTAAGAAGGAATGTGTGTGTTTGTGGTTGGCAGCAAAATGGTTTCAGCAGGGACCTAATCAGACATCTCTTCTTCACACAGCCAACTGGCAGGTGGAGGTGAGAACACAAACAAGCAGATGCTCCTGAGGCACAGAGGAGGAGCTTGTGTGGCAGGGTCTGAGGAGACAGAGGTCTTCTGGAATGAGGGGTGAACTGTTGGCCATTAGCTTTAAGGAACCTAACTCAACTGTGGCTGACATTTCTTAAAGAGAGTAATGGAGAAATGACAGAAGTGCAAGCTTTGGCCACAAGGAAACGCTCTCCAGCCTTTCTGGATAGTAACTCCTAGGACAGATAAATGGGCAGTGGGGGGCTGAAAATAAAAAGGGGGATCCTAGGCCACCCACATATGCTAGGGATGGATCAGTGAAAAGCTGGAAGTGTTTCATAAGGTCTTCCTCAAAGGAGAAATTTACATATGGGATCACTCTGAGAATTTAAAAAAGACAATATCTAGGTAGAGAGATTATTTAGAGAGTTATATGCTTATCTATTTAGAATAAATTACATATTTCTGTTTCTAAATGTAACCCTTCAGTTAGAAAAGCAATTTTTATTTCTTCTTCAACTGTCATTTTAGATTTATGGGATACAAATACAGGTCTGTTAAATGAGCATATTGTGTGATGCTGAGGTTTAGGATTTGGAACCCATTACCCAGGTAGGGAGCACAGTATGCAATAGGCAGTTTTTTTCCCACCCACAATGCCCTTTCTCCTCCCCCATCTAGTAGTCCACAGTGTCTGTTGTTCCCATCTTTATGTCCCATCTATGTGTACTCAATGTTTAGCTGCCACTTATAAGTGAGAACATGCAGTATTTGGTTTTCCATCCCTTGTTAATTCACTTAGAATAATGGCCTCCAGCTGCACCCATGTTGCTTCAAAGGACGTGATTTTGTTCTTTTTATCGCTGTATAGTATTTCATGGTATATATTTGCAACATTTTCATTATCCAGTCCACCATTAATGGGCACCTACGTTGATTCCCTGTCTTTGTTGTTTTGAATAACATGGCAATGAACATATGCGTGCATGGGTCTTTTTGGTAGAATGATTTATTTTCCTTTGGGTACATACCCAGTAATGTGATGTTTTGGTTTAGAACGATAGTCATAAAGCCACAGGCTACAGAAAGCAGAAACTGAATTAATAACTGTAAATTCGGTTTTATCACGTATACAATGAGGATGATCAGAACTAAATCATAATCTGATGTTACAAAAAGATAAATATAAAGCATCCCACACCAAGTTTGGTCTTAATCAGTAGTCCATGAATCTTCAAAGGATACTTTAAATAAGTGGCATTAAGATTACTAGCCAATCAGTTAGCTGTTAAAATATATGTATTTTAGTCTTGTGATATACCAATTATAGTCAATATTTGATTTCTGCAATTATTCAGTGGGTATTTATTGAGGACCTACCATGTTCCAGGTACTGTGCCAGGATATGAATCAATAAGGTATGCCTTCTGCCATCAACAAACTCAACATTGTAACGGTCTAGGCCTTGGTCTTGACTTAACTTCAAAACATATATTTTCTTGATGAGTGCTTCCACACATAGCTCATTCAAAAATGAGGACATTTTAAGTCATTTCTATGTGAATTCAAAAGAAATGAGCCTATTTGGATGCATTCATTTCAATGTTAAAAGATCCACAACACCTCAGAAAAATAATTAATGTGAGCATCATAAAGTCCTGATTCTGAAAGAGCTGAATAGCTTTAGTTTCTCAATCTGTCTCATTACTCAACAGTAATGATACAGTGCCTTGTCACTGCCTCTCTTAGCTTGTACTTTTACCAGAGAGGGATTATTGTGTCTTAAAGGGCATATCTTCAACCCTCTTTTAAGCTCGGCATTCAGAGTTTCCTAGCCTCATGGAGATTATAGGAACTATGACAATTATTTAATCCATTCCCTTTACTGTATCAGTGAAGAAGTTAGGATATAGAAGCATGAAATGGTTTGCCTCAAGATATCAAATTCAGCTACTCACATAACTAGAAATGGAACTCAATTCTTTCTGAAATCTTCTCCAGAATTAACCAGAAGAACTATGGAAAGATGCCCAATCACATCACTAAATTATTTGAATAAGTAGAGCAGCCAACAAGGTCCATAGGAAGTGGAAAGTTAGGTTCATAACTCTCACAATTAAGTGTTAAATATTAAAAAATGCAATAGACCTAGTCATGTTGTACCCTATTGTTTAAAATGTCTGTGTCTGAGAAATTGCCAGGGGATTCTCAGCTGAGATTCTGGCCATTTGCCATGTTACAATACACTGGGAAAAGAAAGGAATGCATGATACAGGAAGACCTGGGCTTCCATTCCCAGAAGATTATTTCTTACGTTTGCACAAGGGAGAGAATGAAACCGTGTGACAGACTTAATTTTCTATATTTCTCAAAGACATGAAAATCTCTACCCTCTTGCTATTTTGAACTATTTATTCTATAGTAGGGTGTCTCAACCTAGGCACTATTGATATTTTGGGCTGGATAATTCTTTGTTGCTTGGCTGTCTTCTGTATTGTAGGATATTTAGCAACATCCTTGGCCTCTACCTGGTGGATACTAGCACTATCCTTCCCTGCCATTTGCGACAATCAAAATATGCCTCCAGACATTGCTCAGTGTCTTTTGGGGAACAAAATACTCCCTGTGAGAACCAATGGTCTAGAAAATCAAAGAAGTCCAATCTTGTTCCAGATGAGAAAGGAAAGTTGATAACTGGATAGCATCACGGTCCCTCATCAGAGACACAAACAATGCCGGCAGGTCTTTTCACCAGAGGGAAAGAAGAGATTCCCACCTCATGGCCACAGAGTTTGACCACTAGAAGAAACTCTATACACTTCTACTAACAGAAAGGGTGGGAATGGGGAGAATGCAGAAAAATCCTTCTGTCTGATTTTCAGACTATTGGAGTCCCAACCCTTTAATCCACTGCCATATAAATGTAACTTATTTATTAATTTATGGAATATAGAATGGCTAATATTTCCCCTAAAATAGATATTTTTTGTGATTAGGGTGGTATACAGGGGAGAAAAAACACTTAGGGCATAGCTTTCAAAGATGCTTTCAAACACCAATGTTTTCAGTTAAGGTTTCCATTATGTTTCACTTTGGTTAATCATTATTTAGCTGATTGTGGTGGTGAATTTTAAGTGTCAGCCTGGCCAGGCTATGGTGCCTGGTTTTGGTCAAACACCAGTCTACATGTTCCTGTGGAGATATTTTTTTAGATGTGATGAACATTTAAATCAGTAGACTTTGAGTAAAGTAGATTCTGCTTCATGATGCATGTGGGTCTCATCCAATCAGTTGAAGGCCTTAAGAAAAATACTGAGGTCTCCTGAAGAGGAAGGAATTCTGCCTCTTGACTCCCTTTCAACTTAAGACTACAGCATCAACTTCTGATGGAATTTCCAGCCTGATGGCCTGCCCTATAGATTTCTGACTTCCCAACTCCTACAAATCACCAGAAGCAATTTCTTAAATTCTCCTCCTTTTCCTCTTCCTCTCTCTCTCTATCCTATTGGTTCTATTTACCTGAAGAAACCTTTCAAATGCACTTACTATCTAGTATTTGTACTAATTTCAGGTCATTTTCAACCTTTCTAATATTAGATTTTATAAATCCTTTAGATAAACAAAGTTTTAAACAAAAGTAGGCAGCTAAAATACCACATGAACATTGGTGCATTATTTGCCAAATCTAATATGAGATTTGATAACCTAAAATTGACCAAAATTTTTTTGAAGTAGAAGGTTCAGAAGAGCTTTTCTGATCAATATTCAAAAGAATATCAGCCAATGTTTATTTTATTTGTTTTGCTCTTAACCAGTTTCATAAGCTAAGATACATATGATAGCCCTACATTTAAGTGACCTAATGGAGTACATCACTTAGGATGGAAACATTGTATTTTCTTCATATTAATGAATTTACATCCACATACTGAGATATATATATACACACACATATATATATAACAAAATATATATATGTTTTAAATTTGTTTATATATATGTATTTGTTAATTATATATATATATATATATATTTTTGAAATCAGGATAATTCCCTTTTAACCAGAGTAACCATTGGAATAATCGACTTTTAAAAATTAGTTGCTTCTATCCATAGATACAGCAGTCTATTATACCTATGTAGCCCACAAGAGGGGATTTTGATAGGTTAGACATCAAGATCTGGTTTGCTCTTCTTTTTCATTCTAGGATGACTTGTAATATCTCAAGCAGTGTTTTCAAACTTGTGGTTCATGAAACATGCACATCAGAAATATAAAGATGCTTCTTTTTATTATTATTTTTTTCTTTTGAGACAGAGTCTCACTCTGTCACCCAGGCTAGAGTGCAGTGGTGTGATCTCAGCTCACTGCAACCTCTGCCTCCCTGTTCAAGCAATTCTCCTGCCTCAGTCTTGCAAGTAGCTGGAACTACAGGCATGTGCCACTATGCCCAGCTAAATTTTGTATTTTTAGTAGAGATGGATTTCACCATGTTGGCCAGGCTGGTCTCGAACTCCTGACCTCAAGTGATCCCTCCACCTCAACCTCCCAAAGTGCTGGGATTATAGGCATGAGCCACCGTACCTGGCCTAAAGATGCTTCTTAAAACTCAAGTTCATGTTTACAGAATTCAGGAATCTGCTTGTCCTACGAGTAGCCCAGCTGATTCAATGCACACGGAAGTCTGAAGATAACTAAACTAGAAAGAATAGTTGGGTTAAATGTTTTTGTGGGATACAGATATTTCTTTAATCTATAAACTAACAAGTTACATGTCTCTTGGGACTGATATAATATAGAAATCCAGAGAGCTTCAGGGTTTGTTATGGAACATCTTACTAAAAGCTTCTTGGAAACCCCAATATTTAGAATTTCTATAATACAAGTACTGAATAAAATTTGGTCACCAGATCACAGGGCCAGATCTTGGGAAGAAATTAACAAAAGCCCTGTTAATAAGAATATAGGAAGCTACAACCTCAGAAAAGTCTCAAAGAGAGGCAATATAAAATTCACAGATGTATAACCCAAGTAAACATGTAATTTCTTTAAAATTCATATAATATCCTAATATTAGCAGATAATAAAAAGTAATTGATAATAAACTAAAATGGGTCTTCATTCTTAAAATAACTGTGAATTACATGGTGGTCACATCCCTAGAAAAATGGATGTGTATTAAAACCATGAAAAACTGCTGTTTATATATGAAGCATAGTTAAATGAGTAGCTTCAGATAATTAACAAGAAGTTTTCCACCTAGACATAATGCCCAGGAGGGCATTGGAAGGTTGTGTGGGATACAACACAGTTGTTCATTGTAGGACCCTCCTGTACAGTGTAAGATGTCTAAAACTGGCCTGCATCTACAAAATGCCAGTGCCCATCATTATGAAAAAATTAAAGAAGTCCTGTATTTTTTTTTGACCACCTCTACATTATTGTTTCTTTATCAATTCTTTTTCATCACGTCCCATAAGAGTTACACAATCTCCAGCAGGTAAGGAACCTCAAAGCCCACTTTATCCCACTTAGTGCTTGAATATCCTCTGCAACATCTCCACCAAGTGGTTGTCTGACCTAGTGTCCTAAATTTGGCTATTCACATACCACCTTGATAATATCTGAATAGCTCAATTCCCTTCTTTTCTTGTATCCCTAAAAAGCATATGATGGTGAATATAGAAGGTCAACTCACACAAAACCACACTAGCAGTCTATATCTGCTATGAGTAGTACAGATGGTTTTGATAAAAGCTTTACTTATTAAAGGCTTGAAACAATTGTGGACATGCTTGAACACATTATCTATAGTTCTTACTATTTTCCATTTGTGTGTGAAATCGTGGGTTTGATGTGCTATTTGTTTTATATATATGTTAGTAAACATGAATGTATAACAAATTTAAAAGATGAGCTGTATACCACCAAAATCATCTTGCAGTCCACACTTTAGGTATCACTGGTCTATTCTATTCTCAAATATTTATGATGTGACTTTTATGTGAACTTATGAAAATATTGAGGAAATGCTAACCTTAAGGCCTATATATGTACTTATTCTTCCAACAATGCCCTGAGGCTGAGATCATGCCCAGGCCTGAGCCTGAAGTCCTCTTCCTGTTGTTAGTCCTTTCTTTAGCTCAAATACACTTGTCTGTACAACATTTTATCTGTCAAACTACTTCAGTCATAAATAGACAACGTCTCCTCTCCAGGCCTTTTTTGTAGAGTTCTGGCCTCCTTTTCTTTTTTTTTTTTTTTTTTTTTTTTTTTTTTTTTTATTTTGTGGCCTCCTTTTCAAGTCCCTCTCTTCTAGAAATCAGCTAGTGCTTATCTCTGTTCAGCTGTTCTCATGAAGAACATGGACTCTCTTTGCCATCCAGGTCCTGGGAAGCTTCAACTTTTCACCCTGTCACAAAGGAAAGATGAAGAAACATGATCTGAATTGCCATGCACAGGGAGTCATACCTCTTGCTTTTTTGTTTATCCCTGAGGCTGCACAGTCAGACTGTTTGGATACAAGCGAAGGTTTAGGATTCCTTTAATACCTGTGACCTTTCCATACAGTCCAGGCATGAGAATTAAGAGAAACAAAATCTTCCAAGTATTTATCATGACTTGAGACTGAGTAATAAGCTTTCCCGTGATTGTCAGTTCCCAATGAAGCTATTGGGTACAGAAACAGTAGCCGCCCTTTTGAGATTGGACTTCTTTTTTAAATGCCTCCACTGTTACCAGGAACAGATGATTTTATTCTGCAATCCTACTAGAGGAGATACAATTCCATGCCCAAGAAAGTCCTTCCCAGAAAATTCTATTTGCCCCTTCTTATTAAAACTGCTTCTGTAATAATCAAGCAGCTTGCATCTTCAGTCAGTCAACACATATTTGCCAAATGTATTTTGTACACATGTTACTCTACCAGTTGCTGCTCTGGGAAAACCACAGCTGTAAAATGTTGGAGAAAATGTGTTTTACCTAAATTCTTTGTGGTGGGTTGGCTGCCCCTACAGACATCTTAGAAGGGTGTGGAAAACCCAAAATATGAAAGAGAAAAATCTGGAACTCTGGATGGGCAATCTAATAAGGGCAGAAGGCACCAAGATCAACAGAGTAAGAAAGTGGGGAGAAGGGGTATATACATTCTCTGCAACGTGACTACTCATACTCAGCCCTCCACAAAACTCCATCAATTTTTCTGAAACTCATGAAATGCCTGTTGGAAATGGATGTCTTAAGGAAATAATAAGGGCATCTGAGTTTTACACCTGGAGTC